>NC_054476.1:151332393-151932393 GCF_017639515.1 Carcharodon carcharias | reverse complement strand
GCAGGGAGGGCTGGATGGCTTGTGCCCTGCCATTATATCCGGGAGCCATTTTAAAAGGCGTTCAGACGTAACTGACCCACCATTGAAGATAGGGGATGGACCTTCAGTACATAAAGATGGGCTTTCTGGAAGACTCTGAAGCTGGAAGGTGGACCTCCTGGAAGTCTGAAGCTGGAAGATCCACCTGATAGATGCTCCCCCCACCCATTGCTGTGTGTTCCAGTGCCCACAGTTGCTGGGGGCCTCCATCAAGGTCTCCGCAGGCTGTCCCAGGCCTTCTTCAGGTAAGTGCTGACAAGTATACGCCATGTTGGTCCAGACGTGTTCTGGATTGGCGTGATTACCCTATGGCGGTGCAGACGATGGGGCAGTGGGCAGGGGGTGGGGTGGTGGGGGCGGTGGGGAGGGCAATTCCAACCAGGCCTTCATCTGCAACCCATTAATGGGTTGCAAATCGGTTTCACGCCAGCCTATGGTGGGAATGGCAATGCCCCATGGCGGCAGGAGCACAAGATCCCAACGTCATCTTATGCTGGTTTTTTTCAGCTACCCCATTGACCACCCTTAAACCCGCCAATGGGCAACTGGAAAATTCTACCCAAGGCATTGTACATAATATGAAGACATCTTTACTTTCCTCTAGCCTAGGGGGCAGTCGTTGATGAGGGAGCTCCAGCACCAACCAGGATCTTTCTGGATGCGGTTCATCTTGGGAGTGAAAACAAAATGGACAATAGTGAATCAGCAGCTCCTGTTATGTCCCATTCGATTTTATTTTCCATAAACAAAGACTTGCATTTCTATACCACACATTCACAGCCTCAGGAAACCACAAAGTGTTTCACAGCTACTGAAGTACACCCAGACCCTGCTGTAGCACCATCCACTGGTGCATGGCTCGAGACCACATCTCACGCTCAGGTTTGGTCCTGCTAGTGCCAGGGACAATACTGTGTGCGCATCCCTACAGTTTCCAACACTCCTGCTCCAAAATAAATGAATAATTCAGCGTAAAATAAACCAGAGGATTAGTTGGCTGCTCTTAATTATTCTTTTTTAAAATTGTATTCATAGTTGAGGGGAGGCGTATGTGGCCACATTTGCAGAATGAAAATTTTCGGGTCCAGCTTTATACCAAGTTCGGTGCTAAAATAGACCACGCTCTAGCGAGGCCCAAAGTATTTTATGAAGTGCAGTCGCCATTCCAAACAAGAAATCGATAGCTTAGTGTAAAGTGGGCTCCTGATTCAATGTTGCCTAACCTGCTTTACTCCCAAAGACCAGTTTAACCCACTGTAACTAAGTCCCTCATTTACCAATTGAACCATCAATCATTCCGGCAACCTGGCTCCTCCTGGAGGGTGATGAGCGCTTTATCACCTGGCAAAAAGGGCACGTTTTAACTCAAAGCTGATGGGACCACGTTGGCGTGACTTTAACCTGTGGCATTGCCAGTATCTGTGAAGGGCAGCGTGGTGACGGTGGTAACCATTGGTGCTAACCGCCCAGCCCTTCATGCAAATTGATGAGAGAAATGCAGTAAGAGAGAGAGGGTGAGAGCGAGGGTGAGAGAGAGAGAATCCATCTGGCACACCGAAGCTGCAGACATTGCTCACAACCTGTACAGAATAAATCTAATCAGATGGATGCAATAACGTAAACTGTATTACACCCAACTGGAATCAAACTGAGTGATGACAGTGGAGGAAATCTCATTAATCTACAAGCTGTTCTATGTGTATAAAAGAGTCTCAAACTAATGATGTTGCCGCTAAATTGTTACTGTTGTCAGTCTTATCAGCTTTGGTGCAATTCAGTAATTTAAAAAAATATTGTTGTGCCCTTTTAACTCCTGTAGTTGCCCTAGTTTCATGCCGATTTATGCACGTTTGTTGTTACAATGGCATATGCAGGTCTCCCAGAGTCACCTACACCCTTGTCTTTTCCTCTCTCTAACACTATGATCGCTGAGCAGGAGCACGTCCCATACAATGCAAAGGATTCTTTTGGCTTCCTGCTGCCCCAACACCACGCCTCCAATTCATTCCTTCCCAGGACCTCAAACGTCTGGAGCTCCTCACTTCTCTCAGTCTTCCCTTTCAGATGACTGCCAATAGGCTCTCCTAACCACATTGGGAGATGACGTTAAATCCAGCGTCAACCTGTTTGCTCTGGTGGGTTCCAAAGATCCAACTGCACAATTCAAAGAAAAGCAGAGAATCCTCCCAGTGTCTCAGCCAACATTCCTCCCTCAGCCTACATCACTAGGGAACAGATCGAATGGTCATTGTTGTGCTGCAGTTTGTGGGATCTTGCTTTGCACCATATGGCTGTGACTTTTAAAAATACTTATTCATCCTAAGGATGTTTTTTCACATTTGTTCAAGGGCATTGCTGGCAAGGTCAGAATTTACTGTCTAATTCTAATAGCCCTTGCGATGGTGGCAGTTAACCACCTTTGTGAATAACTGAGTGACTTTTTAGGCCATTTCAGAGGGCAGTTAACATAGCAAAGAGTCATATAAAGGCCAGACCAGGTAAGGATAGCAGGTTTCCTTCCCTAAAGGGCATTAGGGAATCAGATGGGGTTTTTTTATGACAATCCACTAGTTACATTTTTGCCATTGCTGGTAATTTTATTTAATTAATTGAACCCAAATTCTGTATCTGTCACGGTGGGATTTGTAGTCATGTTTCCAGAGCATTAGTCCAGCCTCATGGATTACGAGCCACCATATCACTGCTCCCCCATGGGAGATACCTTCTCGAGCGGCTGCAGTTTTGGATTTGCCAACAGTTACAGCAATTAAAGTAATTCCCTGTCATGCTTGAGTCTCTGATGTGTCGTTCTGACTCAAAGGTGAGTGTGTTACAAATGAGCTGTGGCTAACACCTATATGGACCCCAAAGAGGAAAATCCAGGTCAAACTTAAAGGTAAGACAAATGAGCAAATGAGCCCACAATTTGTCACTCAGGGAATAACTAAATATAAAGTGCAGATAAAAATCTATTGCTGCATCTTACCCAGTGAGAGTACGTTCTCCCTGGGTGATGTTTTCCTTGTACCTATGGCAGAAGAATCTCGACTATCACCAGCACGCTTCAGAAAATCACGAGGGCGCCTCCCTCAATTTTCCACTCTGCTCTGGCGCTGGGCAAGGCTCCCCACTACTGGCTCAAGCCTGGCACATTGTCCATCGCCCTGTGTCTCAGTTTGTTCATTCCGGTCTTCCGAGGCTGCAGGTAAACAAAGCCCCAGATGCAAAGAGTGAGGAAAGTCCACCCACGGGTCTCTGCCAATGTCACACCTGCTGACTGTTAGAGGGTGAGTGAGAAGCATCCAGCAATAATTCTGATTTACTTTCATTCTTCACCCGGTCCCACTCACCCCAACTCCCAAGTGGAGGTGCCTGAAATTGGCTCTGTCCTACTCACAGAAGGGAAGCCAATATTCTCAACTCTGTGATCAACATTCACAACCCACTATCTTATCATCATACCTGCCAGGCTTGGTAAGGTAAGAGTATAAGAATTAGGAACATTCAAACTCTTGAACCTCCTCTGCCATTCAGTAAGATATTGGCTGGTCTGATTGTGGCATTAACTCCACTTTCTTACTTGTTCCCCCATAACCCTTGACTCCCTTGTAGATCAATAATCTATCGAAATCAGCCTTGAAGATATTTGGTGGTCTTCCATTTAATATGGAGATGAGAGGGAATTTATTCTCTCAGGTAGTCCTTGGTAGTTGGAATTCCCTTCCACAGCGAGCAATGGAGACTGGGTCATAAAAATTTTTTTTATTCATTTACGGAATGTGGGCATTGCTGGCTGGGCCAGCATTTGTTGCCCATCCCTAATTGCCCTTGAGAAGATGGTGGTGAGCTGCTTTCTTGGGCTGCAGACTATCAAGTGTATCAAGAAGCCAGCTCACCACCACCTTCTCAAGGGCGATTAGGAATGGGCAATAAATGCTGGCCCAGCCAGCGACACCCACGTCCCATGAATTAAAAAAAAAATTCAATGACCCAGCTTCCACTGCTCACTGGGGAAGAGAATTCCAAATACTGGAGGCCCACTGAGAGAAGGAACTCCTCCTCATCTCCATCTTAAATAGATGACTGTTCTGTTTGAAACTGGGTCCCCTTGCTCTAGGTTCCCCCTTGAGAGAAAACATCCTCCCAGCCTCCAACCTTACCCGCCCCCTCAGAATCCTATATGTTTCAATGAGATGTAACCATGATTCTCAACTGATAGAATGATCAAGTGTTTTTGTATTTAATTATCACTAGCGCTCTATGTCACTGGCTTAAGGAGAGAATAAAGATAAAGACTGCTGTCCACTGCTCCCTTGAGGCAAGTGCCTGGACCCTAGAGTCATCGAATGATATGGCACAGGAGGAGGCCATTCAGCCTGTGCTGTGCTGGCTCTTTAGAAGAGCTATCCAATCAGCTTCACTTTCCTCACAGCCCTGCAATTTTCCTCCCCTTCAAGTTTTCATCCCAATGGGCAGGATTTTCCCCTTGTCAGGCGGGTCCGGGAGCGGCCGTGAAATGATCCGTTGCCTGCGATCGGACCCCGACCTCGATTTCACGCTGGCAGGCCAGTTAACGGGCAGCCGGCATGAAACGCGCGCTGAGAGCCTCAGCGCTGCTGGGGTGAGGGCAGGAGGGGCACGAGCGCTGATGTTTACGCATGCGTGGGGTGTGGGGGGAGAGCGCTGACTGAAAATACCCTGAAGGCACAGAGCTGCCTCAGGGAGCTGAAGATATTTTAAAATGAAAAACGAAGAACCTACAATTAATATAAACATGTCCCCACACGTGACTCAGTCACATGAAGAGGGACGTGTTAAAACTGAGGTTAAAAAAATTTTTTTTTTTTTTAATTCATTGTTGGAAACCACATCCTGCCCATGAATGAGGTTTTGCTAAAAATGCAAAGGCCGCTTGGCCTTTTAGCCCTTCTGCCAACCGTAAGGTTGGACGGGCAGCAAAAAAATTCTGCTCAATTCGCTGCTTAAGGGCCTTAATAGGCCTATTAATTGTTGGCGAGTGCGTTGCCGACTCTCGCACGTGCCCGCCGACCAAAATAGCACATGAGCGTGCGATGGTGTCGGGACACTCGCCCAGCATCATCACGCGCTATTGCACACTCGGGCGTGTCAGTCACGCGCCTGCACGCTGAGCTGAAAATCCTGGCCAATGTCTTTTGAAGGTTAAGGTTGAATCTGCTTTCATCGCCCTTTCAGTAGTGCATTCCAATTCACAGCAAATCAATGCATAAAGCAAATTCTCCCTCATCTTGTCTCTAGTTCTTGTGCCAATTACCTTAAACCTGCGTCCTCTGGTCACTGACCCTTCTGCGAGTAAAAACAGTTTCCCCTTATTTACCTTATCAAAACTCTTTGTCATTTTGAACACCTCCATTAAATCTCTCCTTAACCTCTCTGCTCTGAGGAGAACAATCCCTGCTTCTCTAGAGAAGCCCGGTACCCCACTGGAGGAGAAGAATGGTCACTTAACACTTGCACATTTCGAAATGGTTGTCTAGGCGGGGCACTGGAGGGCTGCCCATGTACAATGTAGTGTTCAATGGTTTAATAGTTCTGTGTTTTGATTATGTTAGTTTGGTAACTGATCTATGCTCACTATGATTGATTGGTTAAGCCTGGGTGTGGACTGGGAAAGCAAAGGAAACAGACAACACAGAAACTACTAGAAGCCGAGCTGTAAGCATGAATACAGACATTTTGTGATTGCGGAGATATTTTAAAACTCTTGTAAATAAACCTGTCTCACGCACTTAGAAACGAGTGTCATCTCTGCATTGCTCTGAGATATATAAAATATATAACAAACCAGTGATTTTACAACTTGCAACGTGGCAGTACCTTTAGGGCAGAAAACCCTAGGGGTTGGGAGGAGGAAGGAAGAAGGGAAAAGAAACAGAAAATGTCCACAATCTTTGGTTTTTTGAATATTCTCCCTTCCAGACTATTTATCAAACTGTGCCACTTTGAGTGAAGCTGGTCGGCACAGCAGGATGTGCAGGTCTACCACTGAGATGTTGACGAGCTGTCTGATGAACTGACTGCACTGCTATAAATAAGAGAAATTCGTAGCAGTGTTTGATTAATAAGGTCAGAGAGCTAAGCATTTGGCATTCTGTTGGTACCGAACACTTTGAACAATGTCAGTGTTAATTAAAGGTTTCCAGACTAATCCTCTTGCTGTTTCCAAATATACTCACCTCGGCTCAAGCAACTCCCAGTGTCTGTGCACTGCTACTGCTATAAGATTATTAATCTCTGTTCTTTTCATCGAGGGCCTGATATCTTTGGATCAATTGCCATTTCTATTTAAGTGCTTCTTTTGTTCAAAGTTCTTTCAGTCAGGTTAGAAATGGCATCTATTTTCCCTTCATTTCCCTCCTGATTCACTCACAAGTCAGGTACAGCTCCAAGGCCACTGGGAATGAATCCTGTCCTGTGGGGGCCATTCTTCACTTGTGAGCCTTGTGTCAATGGCATATATATATATATATATATATATATAGATAGAGAGAGAGAGAGAGAGAGAGGGATAGATAGGTAGATAGATAGATAGAGGGATAGATAGGTAGGTAGATAGAAAGATAGGTAGATGGATAGATAGATAGAAGGATAGATAGATAGAGGGATAGATACATAGATAAATAGAGGGATAGATGGATAGATAGATGGATAGATAGAGGGATAGATAGATAGATAGGGGGATAGATAGATAAATAGAGGGATAGGTAGGTAGATAGATGGATAGATAGATAGAGGGATAGATAGATAGATAGATAGATAGATAGACAGATAGAGACAGACAAATAGACGGATGTTGAATTGTGAATACAATACAAATAAAACAAGTAATTGTATTTCATGTCATAGCTACGAACATGCATTAAAACCTAAAAGTAAAGTATAAAATAATTTTAAAATTGCACAATTATAATAATTTAAGCATATAAATAAAGACAATACAAAGTTCAGGTTTCCTTAATGGTGGAGGACATCAACAACAAACCCAATCGTCCTCACTTAACATCCACACACGTCCTCTACTGACCAGCGGTAAGGAGTGACAGAGGTAAGGGCTGAAGAATGTAACCCTCACTTCACCCTCCCTAGATTGTGTGTACTCAGACTAGTTATTCCCATTGCTGCTTTGGGTGAGATTAGCTAAACAGCACAAATGAAGGTTCAGATTTGGTGCCTTCTAGAGCTCTTTATCATAATGGGAGGTATGAAGCTTCATCTTAAGCCCAGTTATACTTTCCATTCAGAATGATCCCAAATTTAAATCAATTTTCCTTCCAAGTGGTTATTTTTTGGGGGAGTTTTCAGATGCGTTCAGCTCTCCAATGGATGGTTGACTTCCAATTGAAGACAACTTGGCTGAATTTTCCTGAAGCAGCAGAAGTCTGTTGCTGGGGTTGAAAGTTGGTTTCAGCCAGCGGCGGGAGCTGGCCGCTGCAGTTAGTGGCTGGCAGCCAATTAAGGAAGGCGGCCCACCCCCAAGAGTTGCTGGCCCAATCAGAGTGCCAGTAGCAGCCTCAGCAGCGCCACTGCCAGCGGTGGCCATTGTTGAAGATGCAGCTGCCTGGAGAGGGCATTTCAATGTCTAGGTGCCCTTGAAAAGGGGTAAATAGTTTTGGAGAGAGCCAGAGCCAGGCAGAGGCGCCCTGGTGATCGGCAGGTGGGGGACAGTGGGAGGGTGGGGGGGTTGTGTGTGGCGGGTGAGGATCTGTGCCAGTGTCCCTGTCATGAATGTATAATTACGATATTGCGGATTTTAAGGAAAACGATTTTAAAGGTAGATTTCTGTTTTCAAACTTTTACATTGAGATTAAAAAAAGAGATAAAAACAAAAAACTGCGGATGCTGGAAATCCAAAACAAAAACAGAATTACCTGGAAAACCTCAGCAGGTCTGGCATGTCCTCCTTCTTCCTTAACCGAGGTTTTCCACCCACGCTCGTTGACAGGGCTCTCAACCGTGTCCGGCCCATCTCCCGCGCATCTGCCCTCACGCCTTCTCCTCCCTCCCAGAAACATGATAGGGTCCCCCTTGTCCTCACTTATCACCCCACCAGCCTCTGCATTCAAAGGATCATCCTCCGCCATTTCCGCCAACTCCAGCATGATGCCACCACCAACCACATCTTCCCTTCACCCCCCCCAGCGGCATTCCGTAGGGATCGTTCCCTCCGGGACACCCTGGTCCACTCCTCCATCACCCCCTACTCCTCAACCCCAACCTATGGCACCTCCCCATGCCCACGCAAAAGATGCAACATCTGCCCCTTCACTTCCTCTCTCCTCACCGTCCAAGGGCCCAAACACTCCTTTCAAGTGAAGCAGCATTTCACTTGCATTTCCCCCAACTTAGTCTACAGCATTCATTGTTCCCAATGTGGTCTCCTCTACAGTGGAGAGACCAAACGTAAACTGGGCGACCGCTTTGCAGAACACCTGCGGTCTGTCCGCAAGAATGACCCAAACCTCCCTGTCGCTTGCCATTTTAACACTCCACCCTGCTCTCTTGCCCACATGTCTGTCCTTGGCTTGCTGCATTGTTCCAGTGAAGCCCAACACAAACTGGAGAAACAGCACCTCATCTTCCGACTAGGCACTTTACAGCCTTCCGGACTGAATATTGAATTCAACAACTTTAGATCCCTCCTCCATCCCCACCCCCTTTCTGTTTCTTCCCCCTTCCTTTTGTTTTTTCCAATAATTTATACAGATTTTTCTTTTCCCACCTATTTCCATTATTTTAAAATCTTTTATGCCCCCCCACCCCCACTAGAGCTATACCTTGAGTGCCCTACCATCCATTCTTAATTAGCACATTTGTTTAGATAATATCACCAACTTCAACACCTCTGTGTTCTTTTGTTCTTTTGTCTGTGACATCTTTTGATTATCTGCTCCTATCACTGCTTGCTTGTCCCTACAACCACCCCCCCCTCCACTTCTCTCCCCCACCCAACAACCACCCCCCCCCCCCCCCCCACCCCCACCCCCCACCTTAAACCAGCTTATATTTCACCCCTCTCCTTGGATTCACCTAGTTCTGTTGAAGGATCATGAGGACTCAAAATGTGAAGTCTTTTCTTCTCCACCGATGCTGCCAAACCTGCTAAGTTTTTCCAGGTAATTCTGTTTTGTTTTACATTGAGATTAAAAGCCTTTTTCAAAATGGAAGAATGGACAGACAACATGGGACCTTCCCCTGTTAGTTCAAACCTTGTCAGGCCCATAGCTCTGCAGCTGGCTATGAAAAGTGAAAGACTCCTTCCCTCTCTCCCAGAGCCTGCTTGACTTGCTGAGCCCACCTCAAAAAGGTTAACACTGACTAGTCAACTGCAGAAGCCATTGCAGCTGCTAAACCAAGCCTCAAGTTTCAAATCATTCGCTCTGGAAAGAAGGAATTCAAGCAATAGGCCTGCAACAATACCTCAAAGAGACTGATTTGACACCTCATCTTAAATATCCTTTCATCTTTATCTGCTTTTAATCTTTGTATCTGTATTTTAGTTAATAACTTTCATTTTTACCTAAGCAACTTTCAGCAGTTTCTTTGTAATAAACTAACCTTTATCTTGTTTATGACTCCCAAGTCCCATGACCTCTCACTATAGCTTTGGGGAGAGGCTGGTAGACCCTCAAGGAGACAAGGTCACCACCATTGTTGTTAGTTTTTACATTGAACTTCTATCTGCTCTCTCCAAGTGACAATCTGGGACTGGAACCAGGGGCTGGCCTTCCTCAGCTATCAGTTCTTGATCCTGGCCATGAATGGGGACTTGCCCCATAATTGTTGGGTACATGAGGTGTGCACACCTCCACCAGGGTGTATGTGGGTTCGACAGGTGGGGTACAGGATATAAATAAGCAGCCCAAATAAAAACTCCTAGATTGGCACCCTTCCTCAATCACTGCTAGAAGTGTGCCTGTGTTGGAGTAGCCCTGGAAAGCCCCACACTGGATGATCAAGTTTAGGCATTAGCCTAAGGGACAGGTGGCTGCCACAGTTCCAGGTATGTGAGGCAGGCAAACACAAAAAAAAACCCCAAAAGTACTTTCATTTATGTGGCAGCTAAACCTCAGGACGTCCCAAAGCACTTCACAGTCGACGAAAGGAAGATGCAACACCTGCCCCTTCACTTCCTCTCTCCTCACCGTCCAAGGACCCAAACACTCCTTTCAAGTGAAGCAGCATTTCACTTGCATTTCCCCCAACTTAGTCTACTGCCCCAATGTGGTCTCCTCTACATTGGAAAGACCAAACGTAAACTGGGCGACCGCTTTGCAGAACACCTGCGGTCTGTCCGCAAGAATGACCCAAACCTCCCTGTCGCTTGCCATTTTAACACTCCACCCTGCTCTCTTGCCCACATGTCTGTCCTTGGCTTGCTGCATTGTTCCAGTGAAGCCCAACACAAACTGGAGGAACAACACCTCATCTTCCGACTAGGGACTTTACAGCCTTCCGGACTGAATATTGAATTCAACAACTTTAGGTCGTGAGCTCCCTCCCCCATCCCCACCCCCTTTCTGTTTCCCCCTTCTTTTTTTTTCCCAATAAATTATAAAGATTTTCCTTTTCCCACCTACTTAAAAACCCACTAGAGCTATACCTTGAGTGCCCTACCATCCATTCTTAATTAGCACATTCGTTTAGATAATATCACCAACTTTAACTTTAACACCTATGTGTTCTATTGTACTATTGTCGTTGCTATCACTGCTTGTTTGTCCCTACAACCACACCAACCCCCTCCACCTCTCTGTCTCTCTATCTCTCCGCCCCCCACACACACACCTTAAACCAGCTTATATTTCAGCTCTTTCCTGGACTCGAACTCAAGTTCTGTCGAAGGGTCATGAGGACTCGAAACGTCAACTCTTCTCTGCCGATGCTGCCAGACCTGCTGAGTTTTTCCAGGTAATTCTGTTTTTGTTTTGGATTTCCAGCATCCGCAGTTTTTTTGTTTTTATGAAGTATACTCACTGTTGTAGCGTAGAAAATGCAGCAGCCAATTTCTGAACAGCAAAGGTCCCAGAAACAAGAAGATCTGTTTGTTCCTAATGTTGGTAGAATGATAAATATTGTATCAAAGACTAGGAGGGGGTGACTAAACATCATTCTGCTAGAGGTCATTGAGTCATTGAATGTAGTCTTCAAGGTTTACTGTATCTCCGTGAAATATGAGGAACAAGTTCAGGAGTATCCAGGAGAAATGCCAAGTCAATTGTGGGCACCTTTATGTGCATGTATATTCTTTAATGCTACAAGGCATGGACCCAGTATCAATGTTCATCTGTGGCATCTACAGGACATTAAGCTGCAAAGCACACACAGAACACTGAAGCTCCCTCTACAATGCACCTTCATTCAACAGCAGCTGTATTGTGTATTAACAGCAGGGGAAATATATAACACCAGGCACATAGCACTTCACAGGTGACCAGTGAGAGTGTGCTGGCAGGAAAAGTGCCATGGCAAGCCAATGTGAGAAGGCCTGGCACAGGGTAGGAGGTTGTCAAGACACGGGGCTGCTGATCGGGGAGCCCAAGGGCTTGCGAAAATCTTCATCAACGTGCTTGCTTTAGGGCCAAAGTTGTTCGCAACCATTCGGGTGCTGAGCGGCGCTGAAGCAGCTGCCTGACCTAGTCACAGGCACGGACTGCAGAGAACGTAACCCAGCGGCATTGCTGAACTGGTAGGTATCGTATTCTCATGAATTGTTCCTCTCTGCCTCCAACTTGGGCAACATCATGGGAATGGCCAAAAGGGATTCCCAGCATTCTTGTACTGTGGCAATAACTGACAAGGCTTCAGGGGAGTGTGAAGATCTCAATGAAAATATACAGGGAAAGAAAGAAGATGCACACAAGGTTTGAATGCACAATTTGGGAGCGACTGAGAATAAGAAGGGTTCAACATTTAATGAAAGGACAGCAGCCTTGCCTTTAAGAGACTAGGAGACACACACACACACAAAAACAAATTACAATTATCCAGAACTCCAAGGGCAGGATTTTTCACCGAGCGACGATGGTTTTGCACTCGCACCATATTTTGATTGGTGGGCGCGAGTGGGAGTCGGAGCTGCGCCCGCCATCAATCATGAGGCCAGTTAAAGCCATTAAAAAGACAATTAGGCTATATTTAAGTTGCCCGTGCAATTTTGCACTCATCACACGGGCAAAATGGGCAGACGGGCAGCAGACAGTTTGCTAAACCTCAGCCAAGGATCAGCAGCATTGCCAGTGTGAGCAGTGAGGAGTTTTGGAGATCGTTTGCTGCTGGTTGCTTATTGGTACTTGGCAGCTTCATCTCTGCTCAGGGCTTCATTCTTAGCATTTCCAGCCTTCACTTCAGGACTGATTGGTGTCTCCAAGGCCCCCAGGTATCAGACAGCCTCCTGTTACCCTGGTAGTGGGGATTGTGCTCTCCGCTGGTGGCAGCTCCTCTGAGGAGGAAGAGAGGAGCAGAAGGGAGAGGAGGCCACGTGTCCCAGTGCAGCTTCCAGGGGAGGGGCCTGTGGGAGGAGAGGCACAGGCACAAGGGGCGCAGGGCCAGCAGGTAGTCCAAGGCAGAAGGGGCCGTAGAAGACACCACTATCCTGCTGCCAGAGTTTACAGGCAGTGAGACAGCTACCTCAATATGTCTGAGGTGCGATGCCGAAGGAAGCTCCGCCTCTTAAGGGAGACAGTGACCTCCATTTGTCAGAGGATTGGCCCTGAGATCAGCTCCGACTGGGTGGGTGGACACCCCATGCCAGTGGCTCTGAAGGTTACAGTAGCCCCCAACTTCTATGTCTCCAGCTCTTTCCAGAGCTCAATGGGGGATCTTTGTAGAGTCTCCCAATCAGCTTCCACATTTGCATCAAGCTGGTGACAGAAGCTCTGTTCAGGCGGGTACTGACCTTTATTCTTTAGCATATGGATGAGGCCAGCCAGGCTGAGCGAGCCAGAGACTTTGCAGCGATTGCTGGGTTCCCCCGCATCCAGGGTGCCATTGACTGTACACATGTGGCCATCAAGGCGCCAGTGGGTCAGCCGGGTGCCTTTGTCAACAGGAAGGGATTTCACTCCACGAACATGCAGACAGTGTGTGATCACAGGATGCAGATTCTACAAGTCTGTGCAAGGTACCCTGGCAGCTCCCATATGCTTATACCCTGAGATGGATGGCTGCTGGGTGACAAGGGTTATCCATTGAAAAGGTAGCTCATGACGCCTCTCCACCACCCAAGAACAGAGGCAGAGAGTTACAATAGGAATCACACCTCCACAAGAGAGGACCACAGGTCTTCTTAAGATGCGCTTTCGATGCCTGGATCCTTTGGCAGGGAGCACTATAATGCCCCCCAGAGCGGGTATCGCTGGTATTGGTCGCACGCTGCATTCTCCACAATCTGGCACTGGCAAGCGGGGACCCATGGAGGAAGGGGATCTTGACACAGCTGCACAGGCCACATATGATAAGTCCAGTAGTGAGTTAGAAGAGGAGCATAGTGAAGAGAATGCTGAGGGCATGGAGGCAGACCTCTGTAACCTCCAGGGAGGCAGGGACACCTTGATCCAACACTCCTCCAACCCGGGTGTCTGAAATGATCCTTTCATTGGCACCCAAAGTCCACTCAGTGCCTGTGCAATAAAATATCCAGCCACTCACGTCCAGCATTACAGACTGGCGTACCCTGCACCAGAAAGAAAAAAGGTGAAGCATACTCAGGCCATCAGAACCAAAGCATATTTAATGTTATTGTCACATTGAATGCATAATGACATTACCATTACTGGTGTTGATGTCCACACCAGCAGACATATAAACCAAACATAGATGAACAGAAAATCACTCCTCGTGAACTGTCCCTCTTGTCCTCATAGTGCCTTTAACTTACGTTTCCGAGTGCCACGCCTCGCTGGCACCGGCACTGGAGACAGTCTACAGGCTCTCCTGTCTTGTTGGCCTTGATGACCTTGGTGGCCGTCCTCTGGCCAGTGGAGCCTGTGCCTGGGAGGGAGTGACCAGGGCTGGCATCTCCCCAGCCATCGCAGCTTCATCAAATGCCACGGTCACTGGCAGAGGGGCGGAGGAGCTGCTGTCATCATCCAGAGCGCCCTGAGAGGAGCCGCAGAGACAACAAGCAGCTCATGCGACAACCTGGTCTGCAGAAGTAAGTTAGACGGGCCTCCGCCTGTACATGCCCTCTCTGATTGGTTATGGCTTGTCTTCTCCTGAAAGGACAGAGGAGCATTGATCACTTCACTCGCTACCTACAGCACCATTGCAGCCTGCCAACCCCAGCTAAGGAACACCTCCCAGGGCACATCTTTGTCATGGCCCTCGAGCCGCAAAGCACTCAGTCCAAGTAGCCCCTTGGCCAGCTTTGGCGTCACTGACAGTTGGCGCTCAGACTCTAACACCCATGAGCTCCATGGGGGACAGCCACACCTTAACACTTCAACACCCTGACCCATGCCAACACGGTACTCACCCTTCCTGAGTGCAGCCAGTCATTGAACCTCTTCTGGCACTGCACCCATGTGCGCCGCACCACGTTATGGCTGCTCACCAGCGCTGCCACCTCCTCCCATGCCCACTTTGGTGAGATGCAGTGGCCTCCTCCTCCCACCTCTGGGGACAAGGGTGTCCCTCCAGGCAGCACCTCCTCCAGGAGGACAGCGAAGCACTCATCTGAAAAACAGAGGGGGAGGTGGTCAAGTGCCCTCCGGCTGCACTCGACTCCATCACTTTGCTAACGCCCCCCCCCCCCACCGCCCCCAGAATGAAATGCGCCTCCACACTGGCCAGGAAGGGCTGAGCGGGGGATGGGGCCCTGTCAGCCACTGGGCCCAGTGGCGACCCAGCAGCTGGGTTAAAGCCCTCAACAGAGCGGCTTGTGAGTCAGAGGAGTGCGTCTGCCTGCCCTCTGGTGAAGCGGTGCGCATGGAGGTTTCCAAGGGAAGGATGGTGGATGCCATGGAGACCCTGGTCCAGCACAACGTAGAGCTGTGTGCAGACTTACACCCCGTCGTGGTAGCCACAGGCAAGTTCCTGCAGTGCCAACACAAGAGGGAAACGGGGCACCTCGCTGTCCCTCCAGGTGCTCCTTCCCCTCGAGGAGTCAGGCCAGTGTTCTTGGGCACCCGAAGGGAGGAGGAGTGGCAGCTGGACACCCCTGTGTCATCCACTTAGGAATCCCAAGAGGATGTCCATTTCCTCTGAGTCCCTTTTGCCTGTGACCCCCCCTCAACCTCATCCTCTGTCACTGCAGAGGGAGCAGCTGGCCCACAGGAGGACAGGCAAAGCAAGCCGGGGCCCTCAAAGCCTCAGCTCTCCAGGTGGACTTACACCAAATTCATCAGAGGCAATGGGGCCAATCACTGCACAGGCTGTCTCCACCCCTGCTGCGGATGTCAGGGCAGCGCCTAGAAGAAGTGATAGGCCTAGAAACGTTAAGAAATTCTGATCACAAGTGATTGCACGGGTGAACACATTTTGTCATTTTCTAATCTGAAAATATATTCGCTTTCACTGAGTAATGGATAATGTTGCCTTTCAGTGTTATTTACAGGCTTCGCAAGTCCTCCCAAGGCACCCTCCCCATCCCGCCACTAGCAGTTTAGCTGCACTGCATGCAGCCAGACCAGGAGTGGATCTGGAGTGTGTGTTTGGCAAGGCCTTTCAGAGCTTCAGTGCAATCACTCTCCCACGCACGCCGATCCTACCTCCCATCACACAGCTTACTGTCCTGAGTGTTTTCAATGCTGCCTACAGGGCTTCTCTTTCAGTTGTCCACCTGAGCTGAGTTGCATCTTCGCCCACCCACTGATCATACTCCCATGCAGCACCTGTACCCGTCCAACATGAGGCTCTGCTCACTTTCGATTTGCACAACATGGTAGTCATTAAGTTTTTGATTAGCACCCCCATCCTTTAGCTCTCCCAGTCACCCATGGCATCACCTATCGCCTCCCACCATTACCCTACAGCCCAAACCTTTGTCTTTCCAGGATGTCCAAGTGAACATGCACATTCCCTATCCTCCTGAAAATCCCACCCCCATACACATTCACCTCCCGACCTCCTTCTTCCCACCCCCAGGATCTGTGTTTGCCTCCGTGTCCCCATCAAACACCCTCGCTGCCTCTTCTACCGGTACCAACGCACCATCACACCCTTCGGGTCCCTCTGCCCCCTTTCACTCTCACCATGCCCTTCTACCACGCCCACCCTGAGTTCACTCCCCAGGAGGTAGTCATTGGCTCCTTAGACTCCTCCCTTGAGCATTCACCTGGACTTTCCACCTCCCCCACCACCTTCCTCCATCCTTACTCCTTCCCCCATCCAGACTCCCTCGTCCTCTTGGACACCTTCCCCCCTCTGGACTCCCTCCTTTCACTGGATACCATCCCCACTTTCAACTCCCTCCTTCCCCCTGGATACCTCCCCGCTTTGAACTCGGTCCATTATGCCTTCTTCCTCCCCTGTACACCTAGCTCCCCCATTGCACCATTCTCCCTTGTTACAACCTCCTCCCGCTGTACTCCTTCCTTCCCCCCAGACACCCTCCTCTCCCCTCGCAAACTCAACTTCCCTGACAGCTTTGGCCCCCTCCCACCCTATCCTCCACTACAACTTCGGCCATCCCCCCTTCCAATCTCAATATGCCCCCAGTACACCTTCCTCCTCCACTCATACCTAGACCTTCCTCTATTCAGTGCCCCCCCTGCATCCCCTCTCCACACCCCCAACCTCGTTGATCATCCATACCAGCCTATTGTGAAGTCCGGGAAGTTCCAAAGCAGGTCCGAAGCATCAACGGAGACCATAGAAGATGGTGCGACCCCATGACGAAGTCCAGGAGGTTCTGAGACTTCAGCGAAGTCAAAGCTGCTGCGTGGAGACCTCCAACCTTCTGAGAGCTACTTTGCGGTGGAGCCGTGTGCATGAGGATCCGCCCAGCCTGTGATGCACGTGTTCCTCCAGGGCCCAGTAGCTGTCGGGCTCCAGGACCTTCTGCTCCTCGGATGTCCGCGATCTGAGCAAGGCCCTAAAGATAAGTCCCGACTTCTGCACATCACATTGTCCAGACGAGTCCTGGGCCGATGTGTTTTCCCGCTGGCATAACGGAAATCAAGCATGGAGGGACGATTCCAGTCGGGTTTTACCTTGTATCCTGTAGAAATTATAGTTCTGAAAAATGTCAGACTGTAGCTTTAAGAATAATCCTGTGCCTTAAGATCACATGATCTGAGTGAACCAATGTGTTAGCAGCGCAGGGAACCTCTGTAGAGGAGAGTACTTCTTTAGTTATGGAGTTTGATGCACATGTGCAGTTGCTACTGCTGCCTTGTAAATAAAGTCAAATGTTTCCAATGAGAAAAGTTGTTTGAAGATCAACTCTATAACATACCGGCGATGAGGATAAATCAGAATCGGTGCTTGCCCAGTGATTGTCAGTATCTAAGTTTGGTAAAAATAGCAGAAGATATACTTATCTGAAATGCCACAGTTTGGCAGAATCGATCCCTTTGAGCCAGCCACAGGCGATTGGTCTTGATATATAGAACGTCTTGCGTTCTTCTTTCAAGACACAAAAATTATGGGGGAAGAAAAGAAGAGAGCAATCCTCCTAAGTATTTATGGAAGCAAGGCCTTTGGTTTAATTTGAAGCTTGACGGGCCCCAGTGTCCCAGATTCAAAGACTTTCAGTGAATTAGTAGACCTCGTTAAGGGACATTTCCAACCCAAGCCCTCAGTCACAATGCAGAGGTTCAGGTTCAATTCACGAAATAGAGCCCCCAGTGAGGCAATTGCTCCTTACATGGCGAAATTAAAACAGCTAACGGAATATTGTGATTTTGGTGAAACCCTGAATGACATGCTCAGGGATTATTTAACATATGGTGTGCAGGAAGACACTATTCAGCGCAGATTGCTGGCTGCAGTGAATCTTGAATTTAAGAAAGCGTTAGAAATAGCGCTGGCAATGGAAAGCACTGTGAGGGATTCATAAGCAATGCAAGGGGCGCAAAATGGTGCCGTTCTCCTAGTTGGGAGGGAACAGTCAGCCGAAAGTGAGGTAAAAAGTCGAGACTCTGCCACAAAGCGGGAAACAGCTCCCGTTGACTGAAAAATGAGAGGAAACAGCTTAGTGACTAAATCAAAAATAACTTTCAGCGACGTGGAAACAATCATTCTTCAAGTGATTGGCAATTTTAAAAAGTGGAATGTTATTTTTGTCACAGAAGTGGATACATAATGAGACAGTACAAAGTGTGATTTAAACAGGCTTCCAAACAACAAACAAAGTCCAATGAAGTCTATAGTGTAGAAGAGCCAGAAATAACTAACTCTCACATTTATTCATTATTCAACATGAAAGTTGGGCTGACAGAGTCAATATTTGTTACAGTACAATTGAATGGTAAACCATTAAAAATGGAAGTAGACACGAGTGCTTCTATCACTATAACAGGAGAGCACACTTTCAGATATTTAAATAAAGGTGATCAACAATTAAATTTGAAACAAACGTCTGCCAAGTTGAAAATGTACACAGGCAAAATAATCCAAGTAAAAGGTATCACCAGAGCAACTGTTCATTATAGACACCAATTGGCACATCTACCAGTGATGTTTTTGAAAGGCAGAAGACCAAGCCTTCTAATTGAAATTGGTTGAGGGAAATTAACCTCGATTGGCCAGTGAGATTTCAAAAGGAAGCTGGGAGAGTTCCTGAGTTGAAAAAGGAACAAGGCAAGATACTTCAGAAAGAGCCTGGAGAGTCCAAGGACTGCAACAGGATGAAAAAGGAATGTGTAAACATTCATCAACCTGAAGAAATGAAGACTGTCTTAAACAATAACATGGAAGAACAGCAGGAGAAACTCAAGGAGACTCTGCTGAATGACAGAGTTCAAGAGGAGGTGAGTAAACTTCGCAAGGAAAAAGAAAACCTGTTGAAAAACCTTCACACACGACAAGGCTCCTTCAGGTCAAAGTTTGTGCCTCTGGAAAAGTATGAAGAGATATGGGAAGAATTTAACATCTCTCTGAACCAACTGAAGAACCAGTTGGCAGAGAAGACTCGGCAATGTTCAAGTTTCCAGGAGGAAGCCGACAGATACAAGAAGTAGACAGAAGAGCTGAAGAATCAGCTAAATGAAGCTAAAGAGACTTTGAAAGCAAAAGTCATAAAACTTTCCAAGATGCAAGTAGAAAATGAAGTCTTGGGTGGCTCAACTACTGAACTAAGACAAGCTGAGATTGCATCTGAGAGAAGTCTGGCCGACAGTGAAGTCAAAAAGAAGGCCAAGACTAAATTCTGTGGTAAAAGGAAGAAGACACATAGAAAGAGGATGCAGAATTACTGATGAGGCATTGTCTTCAGACAAGACTAAGCCTGATACTTCCCAATTTGGAGGGGAAGGTGGAGAAAAGTTAATGGAACCAAAAAGTGACTCATGGTTTGTCTAGCCGTGAGCGACAATTTACTGTTGGAGAAGCAGTATATGTAAAGAATTTTGGACCAAAGTGGTTACCTGGTAAAGTGAGTTCAGTGACCGGGCCATTGTCGTACCACCTGGAAATGGAGCGCCGGATCACCCGTAAGCACGTGGATCATTTAAGGAAAAGAGAGATACCCCAACAAGATATTGTTCCACCTGTAACCATTACCGAACCTGTGGTTCCTGTTGATAGGGGCGGAATCATTGTGGGATGTTTATTCTCTATCTAAAGTGAACTTGCTATTGCATGAAGTAGTTGAGGCGAATAGTGTTAATGCATTTTAGGGGAAGCCAGATTAACACATGAAGGAGAAAGGATGAGAAGGATATGTTGACTATGAGTAATTGGGAACGCAACCTCTTGCCCGTGGGTGCCTGAAATCAAAGATCTCTCTCATTCCCAGCAGCAAAATCCTTTCCCTCAAAGAGCAGAAAAGTTCAGAGTTTTGTTTGATGTATTGTTGGGTAACTTTAACTGATCTCACTGGATGGGAAAACCAATGGGATCGGGTGGGTTGTGAGTTCTACACTCCACCCAATATTACATTAAATTCACAGCACAGGAGCAAGTTATTCTGCCCAACTTGCCTATGCTGGTTTTTATGCTCCGCACTGCTCTCAGCCTACTTCATCACACTCCATCAACATATCTTCCTATTCCTTTCTCCCTCATGTGCTTACCTAGCTTAAATGCATCTACACTATTCATCTCAACTACTCCTTGAGAAGGTGAGTTCCACATTCTCTGGGTAAAGGAGTTTCTCCTGAGTTCCCTTTTGGATTTATTAGTGACGATCTTATGTTTATGGCTCCTGCTTTAGATGGACAGTAAAATTGGGTGTAGTGTGCCGCCAGCGATGCACCCAATTCTGTCAGTGTTCCAATGGGCAGCCTGAGTCAAAATCGCTCCCATTGTGACGTAACTAACACCACTCTGCCGAAGCTGTCTCTGGTAAAGCCTGCATACTCGCACCAGCTGAGAGCTTGGGCAGATAACACTTTTGAACGTCGACAGCAGGCCCTTTAAGAGAATATGTTAGCTGTTTTCCACGGTGCCTGACACAGCAATTTCCTGGCTCATCCGTGGTTTTGTCACTGTTTTACTTACGCTTTTCTTGGACCCCTGCGACCTTCATGTCAAATCACTGCACTCATTCCGTGAACCACATTAGAGCCAGTAATCCCTGGAGACAAACGCCTATCCTTCAGAAGAAATGGAAGCTATCAGGACATTGAGAGACTTAAGACACTTCTACAAAAGACTGTCAGCTGAAGAGCTGAGTGCAATTTAGTCATCTTTCAAACCACCCTGTCAACAGCAGCGAGCAACCCCTCACCTTAGGCAAGTCAGCCATCACCATAGCAACTGAAAGAAGCACCAACAAAGTACAAGAAGTGTTAAACTATTTATGTAGGAGTGAATGCTCTATCCCTTCAACACATAAAGAAAACTGGTTAACTACTTCTCAAAACATTTATTTTTGCACCTGAACTGGGTTGACTTTTGTATCAGATTTTAAGCTTTGAAACCAGGACTTGAAAGTGAATTCTTTTCAGGGCTTTTGTTGCCAAAGCTGGTAAAAGCTGAAAGGACTGAAATTGGTCTGAGTTTTACAATGCACAAGGTGATATGGAAGAAATATTTCTTTACACAGCTGGGTGATCGACAGATGGAGTTCCTTGCCAGGAACAATGATTTTGGCACAGTAGGTATTCTGAAAGGATAAAACTATGAATGGGCCAATTGTCTCCATTAACGGAAACAAAAGCATGCACGACTGCAGGTGCTGGGAATCTGAAATGCAAACGGAAAATGCTGGAAAAACTCAACAGGTCAGGCAGCCTCTCCAGAGAGAAACAGAGTTAACAAAACAATATTAGCACTGGGGAATTAAATGTCTTTTGCATCCATTGCCAATAGCCGCTGCTTTCAGACCAGTTAAAAAAAAACTTGTTTCATTGTATGGTAGGGGTTTTGATGGAGGTTAGGGGTTTTTGTCTAGTCCCCCAAAAGAATGTGGCTCAAGTCTGTAGCCTCTTTAAGCAGAATTGTTTGCTTACAGCTAGTATTTACACTTCTGGATCTCCACACAAGGTTGGAGCTTCTCCTCCTTCCAGATCTCTCTTACTTCTCAGTCATGTGATCTCACATCCTTATTACATCAGCATCAGTTATACTTTTGATATTAACCCATTACCCTACATCTGCCCCCAAGTTTTTATTCCCGTCATATTTACTTCCACCTACACCTCCCAACAAAGTCTTCATTGGGTTCGTCTCTGAGGTGCTTTGACCAATCTCTCTGATCTGGTTCTGATCTCCTTGCGAGGTTGAGGATATTCAGTCCTTTCCCTTTTGGCAGTGTGAGTGATCTTTTCCTGGGAGACCGTAGAGCTTGTAGCAAGTCCTTCTTCTTCTTCAGGATCGATTAGTAAGCCCAAGGTTTGTTTGACTTTCTTTCCAAGGATATTAAGGCATTGTGCTTTCTCCTTATGATACCCTGACCTGTCTCAACCCTGTACGATTTTGGTTGTGGAGCTGTTTCAATGATTGTGCCTTCCCTCTACTGGTCTTGGGCCCATACTCTCTCTCCAGACTTCAGCACTGGTAACTCCCGTGCTCTATGCACGTGATTAAAGTTCTGAGCCTGGTTGATTCTCTGTTCTTCCTCACGCTCTTTTATACTCTCGTGGTCATTTGTGGTGATGTTGGTTTGATTCTTTGTGTCAGAGATGGAAGCTATGTTCTGGCACAAGTAAGACAGTTAGAAATCAATTTTTCCATGAAGCTAGTAATACCTGACCACCAGGCTGATTGTTGCACCCTTGAACAACTTTACAATTCCTAGATGACCTTGGTGAAGTCTGAAGTGCTCTCGGTATGACTATTCTCTCGTTGAAAAGACTAGTAAGTCGTCAATGATATGAGAGGCTTAAGTTGTTCAAAGTACTGGCATAGTATCGGATTACCGGGGATATAGTCTGGCCATCCTTCCAGACAATATTCTTGGACTTGGAGACATTCTTCATGTTGATTCTGGGTTTGCTTTATTTACTATAACTTCCTTGCAGCAGCTGGTAAATGCTGAGTGATGAAGGACATACATGCTTCAAGCTCCTCATCGAAGTGTAAATCCTCTTGTTCGGTTCCTTCTGATGGTATTTGTGAGCATGTGTCCACTGTTGTTTGATACTTCCCTTGCACATACACTGTGATGGGGTCATATATCATCAATTTTAATCTGAACTGCTGGATTCTGGGCAGCATTTTCGCAATTTCTTTCATGTTCGGGAGGATGACTAGAGGTCTGTTTCAATTTTGAAAAACATAGTCTGATAATTTTTCACACACCTGTGTTGTTGCCAAAGCTTCTTTTTCTTTGGTGGTCTATCATTGTTCTGTTTCTGTTAGTGACTGAGGGGCACAATAGACTGGCCTACGCTTGCCGTCTCTCCGCACTCCAGGCCTGTAGACGATGAATCTGCAGCTACTACGGTCGGTAATTCTAGGTCATAATGTGCCAAGCTTGCAGAAGAGATTAGAAGTTGTTTAATTCTTTCAATTGTTTTTTGCTGGTGGTGCATGTTCTAGCACCACTGTTGACCCTGTCTCACAGCTGTCTTCAGGACTTGTTGACTCTGCTAAGTTTGGCAGAAACCTACCTGGTTGACCATCCCAAGGAACCTTGGAAGCTCAGTTATGTTCCTGGGTTGCAGAAATTCTCTCATAACTTTTGTTTTTGGTGGATCAGCTGTGATTTCAGTGGCTTGTACCATGTGACCTAGAAACTTGATCATGGGGTTTGGCGAACTCACATTTTTCATTCAGTGTTATGCTTGCATCCTGTAAGACTCTCAGGGCTGCTCAGACACTGTGATCATTCTCTTCTCTCATGGAGCCACATATAAGTATATCGCCCATATGGCATGTTGCTCCTTCCATGGCTTCTAAAGTGTCAGACATTGTTCACTGGAAAAGTTCTGGAGCTGATTTGATTCCAAAGGGCAATCTAATGAAGCAATAATGACCGAATGGCGTCATAAGTATGGTCAGTAACCTGGATTCCCTGTCCAGAGGCAACTGCCAAAACCCGCTATTCGCATCGAATTTGGTAAATAAAGTACTTTTGGCTAATTTGGTGAAGCTGTCGTTCACTGAGGCTATATCAGGTGGATCTCAAATTTCACTGATTTGTTTAGTTGAGTTAAATCCAGGTAGATTCTTAAAGAGCCATTTGGTTTTAGGACCGTAACCATAGCTGAACACCATTTTGTTGGTGTGGCAACTGGCGAGATAACCCCTTGCTGCTGCATCTTTTCTACTTTGTCCAAGAGTGGGTGAGGGACTTTCCTCGGTATAAAGAGGCAAACTGGTTTAGCATTGGCTCCTAGGGTGATGTGATACTCGGTCTTTAATTCCTTTAACCCTGTAAACAATTTTGGGCATTCATTTCAGAATGTAGTGTTATAATTCTCATCAGCAACTTTGTGCACCTTACAGATTAATTTTGGTTTTTGGCATGCCTATCTGCTTAGTAGAGAGCGTTCTTGATTTTGAATGACACCGCAAGGTTCGAGAACTTCTCGATCTTTGTATTTCAGCTTGGCCAAGAGTTGGCCTTTTGCCGTCCCCCCAGAACCCTGTAATTTAACGGATGAGCTTTGCAATGTAACCTGTTTGAGCCATTTGACATCATTTCATAAAATGGAAACCCCTGCTCCTGTGCCTAACTTAAACTCTGTGGGGTGTCCACCCACTTCGAGTTGAGCACTGCAATGTTTGTTTTCAGTGTCATTTATCTCACCGAGGGACTTCAATTCCTGTTCTGTTTGTTCTACCACTTCATTTACATGGCTATTTTTTAAAATTTTCTCCCTCTCTCTACAGGTTATCAGCATGTTTGAGTGCCAAACAGTTTTGAAACAGCTTATTCTTTCACAGTTGCAACACTCGGCACCCACGCCAACCCCCCCCCCCCCCCCCCCCCCGTTGGTGTGATTTTCCCCGTTTTGGTGGGCTTTTGCTTTTATGGCTCACAAAATGAATAGTCTCATTCGATCTTCTCCAGGGGACATCTGCTTCCCTTCAAACGAACACCCGACTCTGTTTCCCAAACTCCATCTGTCTTGTGAGCTGCACTGCTTTTGCCAACGTTGAATCCTCTCTTGTCTGTAAAGATACCTGATAATGCTTCTTTCAGAGTCCCCGATTTTGTCGTGAAGCAACTTACCTTTTAAAATTCCATAAGCACAGTTCCCTGCCGGCCTATAGAGATTGTGGATGAGTGAATCCTTGCTTTCACTTGGCCTTTGCTTTCTTCCATTAAATTCAGCCCTCTCGATTATTAAGTTGTGACAGACGCTGAAATAAGAGTCGAAAGCTTGCAGGGCTTCTTCATAAGAAGCTGAAGTCTCATCGAGCCCCTGCCTTGCTATCATGTCATCAGCAATAGATCCTACAGCATAAAGTGGAATACTGGCCTGCTCCTTTTGTTCCTTTTTATGTAATCCTGAGGCAGGTCGGTACCTTGTGAACCTTTTTCTTTCGTTGTCCCAGTTCTGGGCCTGTGGTGGGCCTTCTGCACTGTGAAATGGATCCGGGAGTAGTCGGGTGGATTCCGTGCATCTGCTGAGCCCTGGAATTGTTCCAGTTTCCCCGCTGCTGCTTGCTACTTCCGGCCTGAGCTCACTGCTGTCCCAGCCTCCCGGTCTGTGTCCTGCGATGTTCTGATGCCTTGGTGAGTCTTGGAGTTTTTTCTCTTTTGTCTTTCTTCGAGGGTCTCTTCTCTCGCCAGCGCCATAGTTCCTTTCAATCTTTGCTGGGGTTTTTACTTGCTACCACCATGTTTTGTTGTGTGTAGGGGTCTAGATGGGTTTTTGGGGATTGTCTGGTCTTCCAAAAATATGCTGCTTGAGTTTGTCATCTCTCTAAGCGAAGCTGTTTATTTACAGCATATATTTACACATTTGGACCTCCACACAAGGTTGGAGCTTCTCCTCCTTCCAGGTCTCTCTTACTTCTCAGTCATTCGGCCTGACATCATTATTACATCAGTGTCATGTATGCTTATGATGCTAACCCTTTACTCTACACTTGCACTTAAATAGCACTTTCTACAACCACCAGATATCTCAATGTGCTTCATAGCCAATGAAATACTTTTGAAGTGCTGTCACTGTTGTAAGGTAGAAAATACAGCAGCCAATTTATGTACAGCAAGTTGCCGCAAGCAGTAATGTGATAAATGTGACCAGATAACGTTTTTGTGATGTTGATTGAGGACAAGTTTTGGCCAGGGCACTGGCGATAACTCCCCTGCTCTTCTTCAAAATAGTGCTACAGGATCACTTAGATGCTCCTAAGAGGGCAGATGGGGACTCGATTTATCATCTCATCTGAAAGACAGTACCTCTGATAGTGCAGCACTCCCACAGTACTGCAGTGGAATTTCAAGCTAGCTTTTGCGCTTAAGTATCTGCGTTGAGAACAAAGATACAGTGTATGAATAATTCAATCTGTTGAGAAAGGGGATCAGAGTTAAAAGCATGAACTCCATGCTTTGCTACGCATTTATTTCATGTCATGTGTGATGCACAGGACAAAGAGGGACCCTAGAACAAAAAAAAGGAAGGGGGTCTGTCAATTTTTTAAATTCCTTCATGGCATGCGGACACTGCTGGCGAGGCCAGCAATTGTTAGACTTAGACTTAGGCCAGAATTTTCTGTCAGATTGGAGGGTGGAAAATGTAACCCCACTATTTAAAGAAGGAAAGAGGGAGAAAACAGTGGATTACAAACTGGTTAACTTAACATCAATGGTAGGGAAAATGCTGGAGTCTATTATAAAGGATGTGATAACAGGACACTTAGAAAATATCAATGGGATTAGGTAAAGTCAGCATGGATTTATGAAATCCCACATTAAAGGTTAATGTGTAAAATTAAAGTACATGGGATTGGGGGTGATATTTTGACATGAACTGAGAATTGGTTGGCAGATAGGAAACAGGGAGTAGGAATAAATGGGTCTTTCTCAGAGTGGCAGGCAGTAACTAGTGGGGTACCGCAGGGATCATTGCTTGGGCCCCAGCTATTCACAATATATATCAATGATTTGGATGAGGGAACCAAAAGTAATATTTCCAAGTTTGCTGACAACACAAAACTAGGTGGGAGTGTGAGTGGTGAGTAGGGTGTTAAGAGTCTTCAAGGTGATCTAGACAGGTTGAGTGAGTGGGCAAATGCATAGCAGATGTAGTATAATGTGGATAAGTGTGAAGTTATCCACTTTGGTAAGGAAAACAGAATGGCAAAGTATTATTTAAATGGTGATAGATTGGGAAATGTTGATATACAAAGGGACCTGGGTGTCCTTGTACACCAATCACTGAAAGCAAGCATACAGGTGCAGCAAGCAGTTAAGGAGGCAAATGGTATGTTGGCCTTCATTGAGAGAGGACTTGAGTACAGGAGCAAGGATGTCTTACTGCAGCTGTACAGGGCCTTGGTAAGACCACACCTAGAGTATTGTGTGCAGTTTTGGCCTCCCTACCTAAGAAAGGATAAACTTGCCATTGAGGGAGGGCAGCGTAGGTTCACCAGACTAATTCCTGGGATGGCAGGATTGTCTTATGAGGAGAGATTGGGCTGACCAGGCCTGTATTCACTGGACTTTAGAAGAATGAGAGAGGATCTCATTGAAACATATAAAATTCAGACAGGGCTGGACAAACTGGATGCAGGGATGATAGTTCCTCTGGCTGGGGGGTCTAGAGCAAGGGGTTACATTCTCAGGATACAACAAGATTATTAATTAGCCCTTTCTTGTTACATAATACTATATCTAAAATAGCCTGTTCTCTAGTTGGTTCCTCAATATACTGTTCTAGAAAACCATCCCCTAACGAACTCCAGAAACTCATCTTCCACAGCATTCATGCTCATTAGGTTTACCCAGTCTATATGCAACGTGAAGTCACCCATGATTACTGTATTGCTCATGTTACACACATCTCTAGTCTCCTGATTAAAACCATGCCCCACACTACTACTACCATTTGGTAGCCTATAAACAACTTCAACTAATGTCTGCTGTCCCTTGCTGTTTCCCAAACAGATTCCACATTTTGTTATTCTGATCTGAGATCCTTCCTTACTAATGTACTGATCCCATCCTTTATTATCAGCGCAATCTTCTTAAATGTCAAATATCCTTGAATATTCAGCTACCAGTCTTGATCACCCTGCAGCCACGTTTTCATAACAGCTCTTGCCTTTTTAAAACAATCCATAAAGATGCCCATTGTCAGCAACAAGGGATGCCCATTGTCATCAATCTCTCTCTTCATGGTGAGGAAATTAAACATCAAACGTACATTCAAGAAAACTAAAGGTAACGAAAAAAACTAAATCATAACATTATTGCTCATGTCAAGAAGACATCACCCAATGATCATAGAAGACCTCAGGTATACTAACAGGCAGTGAGCTCTGGCTCGGTGGGTAGCACTCTCACCGCTGAGGTAGGTGTGGGTTCAAGTCCCACACCAGATGATTGAGCACGACCATCTAGGTTGACCCTGCAGTGTGTTACTGAGGGGGTGCTCCACTGTTGGTGGTGCTTTTGGATGAAATGCTAAACCAGGATCCTTGGTTTCTCAGGGTGCTCTCACAGGTGGACAGTCTCTTCGCATGATGGCCTGGTTGTGGTGGGGGCTGGGCTGGAAAACATGATGGGCCGTTCAAAAGTCCATTAACTTTGGCGGGACCAGAAAATCCTGCCGGCAGGAGGGGCCGTAAAATTCTGCCCTATAATTTCAAAAGTACTTCATGGCCGTTAAGCACTTTAGGATGCCCTATGGCCATGAAAGGTGCTATATAAATGTAAGTCTTCCTTTATCTCGGGGCTGAATTTAGCGTTCGCAACGTGATTCCTACCCACCAGTTGCGCAACCAGTGGGAGGCCCCCGTGTTACTTCGGTGGAGGAGACCTGACCAAATTGAGCACCTGTCAGGCACTTAAAGTGGCCAGCATTGGGCCTTCGCGGGATTTAGGACCCCAGCATCAGAAATCCCGCCCCTGAGATCCGCCAACCAATCAGAGGCCAGCAGCTCTCCATTGCCTGACAACACCACTAGGAGCAGTGGCTGCTGCCAGTAATGCACCCACCAGAGGTCCAGGGTTGACGAGGGACCCGGGCCACAGGTGATTGAGGGCAGGACGTGGGATTGCTGGCGAGAGGGGTGAGGGAAGTCGGGGCAGGGGAGTGGCTCTCAGTGGGCACGCTCCCTTCCCCGATGCTGGGCCCCACAATCGGGTACTAAGTGCCTCTGAGAGAGGGACCTCTCTGGAGGTGGGGGTGGGGGGGGCGGCGCTGCTGTCAAACACAACAGGGTTTTTTGGCCCTTCTGAGGTGCTGGAGACACGCCCAAGTTCAGGAGAATCCCTGTGCCACCATTAAATCCTGGTGGGCTTAGGGACAATGACCTTTAAGTGGCTCATTAATGAGCCTAATTAGGCAATGGGTGGGTTCCTCATGTCAGCCCATTTCCGCTGCTGACTTAATAGGGTTCAGCTTTCCTATTGGCAGGAATAGGATGCGTGACCATCCCCACAAATACGGAGACTCATGTGCCACATACCCTGCTCCAACAAAGTCCATTAAATCCAGCCCTATGACTCAAAAGTCATTGATTGGTTGTAAAGAACTTTTGAATGTGCTGAGATTATGAAAGGTGCTATATGTATAGTATATATGTATATATAGTATATATGTATATATGCGCTTATCATTCCTTGCTTTTTCCAGGGTTAAGGCTTTTGTAGTCTGCAAAGAGAAGGGACTTTTGGACAATTGAACCCAGATCCTGAGAGTCAATTTCCTTTAACAGCATGATTGGAAACAAGACGAAGTTGATTACTTTTTCCAAATAGAAACATTTTGAACAAACATCACTAAGGTTTCACTGATTACCTCCTGGCAAAGTTGATTGTTTGATTGGCGAGGGTCCCTTTTTGTCAATTTGGAAGGACTTCATTCCAAATCAGCTCCTTGATCATTTTGATTGCTGGAATCAATCCTTGATCCAACTTGAACTGATTGAACTTTAAAGCAGGTGTTCCTCTTCTCCAAGAATGAAATCAGCCCACTTTAAAGGAGGTATACTGCTGCCTGTGTGAGGCCAACCTGTAAAACACTTCGCAATTTTTTCTTTTATTCATTGGATGGGGGTGTCACTGGCTAGGCTGGCATTTATTGCCCATCCCTAATTGCCCTTATTCAGAGGGCTTTTTTAAGAGTCAGCCCTGTGTGTCTGGAGTCACATGTAGGCCAGACTGGATAAGGACAGAAGATTTCCTTCCCCAAAGCCCATTAGTGAACCAGATGGGTTTTATGACAATTGTTTCATGGTTATCATTAGACTTTTACATCCAGATATTCATTGAATTTAAATTCCACCATCTGTTATGGTGGGTTTTGAACCTGGGTCCCCAAAGCATTACCTGGATCTCCAGTGATAATAGCACTATGCTACCACCTCCCCTCTGTTTGTGAGTAGAGCAGGGAGCAATGGCCCAATCGGCAATGGCCAATAATTCTACTGTATCTCTGAACATCCATTGTCACAAATGCTTCTTGTCACAGCTTTAATTATTTATAAAAATACTCATGGCGAATATTCTCTGGGAACTCAAATGGTGCCTTAACTACCAAACATCTGGAGCAGGATCTCAATAAGATAAGATAAGAAGAGCCATATTGGACTCAAAACATTAACTCTGTTTCTCTCTCCATGGATGATGTCAACCCTGCTGAGTTTTTCCAGCATTTTCTGTTTTTATTTCAGATTCCCAGTGTTGGCAGTATTTTCCTTATATCTCAATAGGATAAGAAGTTCCTACGAAAGAGAATTGTCAGGAGGTATAATCTAGCATGTTGGGTAAAGTGTTATATTCATAACACAAAGGTCACCATCAAAGAGGAGACCCTGCACCGAACCAGCTGTGCCAGCGGAGCCTTCCAGAAACTGGACAACCGGGTCATCGACAACAGAGACCTCTATGAGAGGACAAAGTCTACAATGCTGTTGTTGTCGCCATGCACCATTCTGTATGGCAGTGAGACTTGGGTTACCAACCAAATGCACCTCCAGGCACTAGAGAATTTCCACCAGCATTGTCTCTGCAAGACACTCAAGGTCAAGTGGGAAGACAAGGCAAACAAAGGTCCAGCATCCTTACCGAAGTCAATTCCTCCAGCAACACAATCCTCAGTGAAAGGGGGGCAACCTGACATTGGAGTACAGGAGGAATTTGCCGCAAACTGTGCCATGTGGCAGCGCCACATCTAACATGCTGCAATACAAGAGGAACCCGACTGCATAAAAGTGAGGAAAGCGGAGGAAGAGAGAGCAGGAGACCTGGCTCAAGAGCACCTTTTCCTCAGGGCAACTTGTCCTCTCTGCCCAAAGACCTGGGGCTCCAGGGTTAGCGAGCTGAGTCTGAGTCACCCTGAGGACACGCAAATCATGAAACCTGGCTGATGTCATCCGTGATTCGAGGCACTGATGACAAATGGCGTCGAATTGTTCATTGATGGTAATTCAAACGGGCAAGAGAAAATGGGCAACTGTTAAAACAGGAACTGTCAGATCTCCAGCTCCCATTTTGTGCTACCAGTAGGGCTTTACAGCCAATGATGTTTAGAAATTTAGTCACTATGGAATGTTGGAAACACTGCAGCCAATTTACACACAGCAAGGTCCCACAAACAGCAACGTGTTCATGACGAGACCATTTGAACTTGATTTTTAGGCCCCACTAGGGCCAAGATCAGAGCAGGCAGGAGTTAAAAATAGCGCTGCTGGCTGGCTTGTTAGTTCCCCAGCTCCATCCCAACCCAGGCCAACTTTATGGAGGCAGAATTTTGGGGGGTTGATGGGGGGTGGTGGGGGGGGGGGGGGGGGGGGGGGGGTGGGGGGGGTGAGGGTGTGGGTTGGGGGATGGTGTTTCAGGGACCTGTGGCAGGGCTACCCCCCTGCAAGCAGTAGGTAGCCAGCACAGCCCATTAATGGCCAGTGAAGGCTGACTGTCGGCGGCTGACTGGGATTTTCCAGTTGGCCTCCAGGTTCCTGAGGGTGGCAGAGGGTAGGTGGCCTCCTGGTGGCTGATCAGGGGGACCAGTGCCCTGGGCAGGCTTAGAGGCTCTACCATAGGCTGCCCTGTAGAGGGGCTCCACCCACTCTGCCCACCGCCCCCCCACCCCCCAACTCCGCTCCCCACAGCAGTGGCCTGGTTGCAAAAGCCATTTTTTAATATTAAATCTTAAAAATTGCCTCCATTTTGAAACACCCTCGCTCTCCCTCACCTGTCATGGCACCTGCTGCTGCTTTCCAGCTAGAAGGCCTCTGATTGGCCCTCCAGCTGCGAGAGCCCACCTCCTGCACTTAATTGGACAGCGAGACCACCCTCCGGCCATTAAATTGCTGCCCCTGGGGGAAAATTACATTTAGTGATTGTTTCCTGCACAGTGTGGATTCCTTACCCATGTTTCAGCCTCATAGCCCCTGGGTTAAGAAACACAGGGAAAAGTCCTGTCTTTTGATTTAAATTGACTAAGGGGTAAATGTTGGGCCAGGACAGTGGGGAGAACTCCCCTGCTCTGTCCAGAAATAACGGTCGAGTATTCTTTATCCAAAAGACCTGGGGCCGACTGCGGTTTGGTGTTCAGATATTGCCGGTTTTCTGATGTGATATACCCTACCGAATTGGGGATAGTTAGAATGGACAAGGAGTGACATAGCTAGTCACGCTGAGTTGGAGAAAAGGTTTGATGTCCCTCATGTGCTACGTTAAAGAGTTTGTGAAGCAAGGGAAAGCAGCCTTTGGCAGACCGGACTTGGCACTCATACCTGCGCTTCCAAAGGCTTGCTGATTCCATTTGGATCAGACTTCGCTATTTGGCTGAGGGGCAGCATTTTCTTGGTTGAATTTAGTTGCTGCGATAGGGTTTGGATCAGAAGCAAAATCTCACAGCAGCTGGGCACAAGATAAGGCAAAGGACTAGACTTCCTGCACTGAAGCTCGGGTCCAGCTGGCAAGGCTCGTGTCGGCTGGGGTCACAGACTTCTCGTGCGAGAAATAGAGGCACCCGGATGCACGGATAAAGGACCTGTAGTGCCAAGTGTAATGAGTTCTAAAAAACACAACAAAGCGAAGCTCGCACGTGAAGGGAATAGATGTCGGCTGGGACTGAACGGCACCCAATGCTACAAACAGTTCCTTGCATTACCCATGCAACTCCGAGCAGCTGATAGCAGCAACGAGATATGTAACCCAGTGTAAGTTGCTGCAGTCTGACTGATCTCTGGAACATGCCAAGCAAAGAACAGGGACTCACGAGGAGGCAGGAGAATCGTGCTATCTTCTTGTTCTGCTGAATCAGCATACCACAAATCTCAATAATGTTTTTTTTTATTCATTCATAGGGCTTGGGCATCGCTGGCTAGGCCAGCATTTATTGCCCATCCCTAATTGCCCTCCTTCAGAAAGCATTTAAGAGTCAACCACATTGCTCTGGGCCTGGAATTATATGTAGGCCAGACCAGGTAAGGACAGCAGATTTCCTTCCCTAAAGGGCATTAGTGAGCCGAATGGGTTTTTGCAACAATCAACAATGGCCATCATCAGACTCCTACCATCTTGCTATCTGCTCTGGTGGGATTTGAACCCAGGTCCCCAGACCACTACCCTTGGTCTTTAGACTAAATAGCCTAGTGATAAAAGCAAAATACTGCAGATGCTGGAAATCTGAAACAAAAACAAGAAATGCTGGGAAAACTCAGCAGGTCTGACAGCATCTGTGGAGAGAAAGACAGAGTTAACATTTCAAGTCCATATGACTCTTCTGCAGAGCAGCCTAGTGATAATACCACAATACTACCATCTCTCCATTGCTGGTTCTGATATGGCTGGGAGTTTAATGTCTCAATAAATGTTTGCATGAGATCACTCTAAAGTTGATATATATTAGCTTTTTTTTGAAATGAGTTAAAACTTTTTCCATAATAGCGAATAGGAAGGATGTCACACAAACATAAATATTTGTCCCATAATATCTCCAATATATACAACGCATCCTAGCTCACCCAGCTAGGAGTGCCTCCAGCTCCCCCAATTACATCCGAACGATAATAAGGCTTTTTCATTGCTTATCACTATTTTATAATCACTACTGTATTTGTATATTGCTGAAAAGTGAGACATGCTGCCAAAGCTTTTTGTCTTGTACTGATCAGAGCACAGGAATGCCAAATTTCAAACAATCTCTACAATTTATACCACAGGAGAACAGGGTGCTGATTGGTTGGCAAGTTGACTCTGATTGGCTGAGGCATTGCCATGGAGAAAGCAACGGTGAATTATAGGCTCCCCAAGTTTCCAGGTAGTTCAAAAAAGGCGCAAAACTTGAACATATTCCTTTTGCTTGCAGAGAACAAGTCCCTGAGTGTGAATGTATGTTCCTTGTAGCAAGCGTAAATAAGCTATGTTACGAGCTTGACTGATCATCTGAAATTGATTGTTAGTGTAGCTGTTTTCCCATAGCCCTGCAACTTTTCATGTTTCAGGTAATCATCTATTCTCTTTTGAAGACCATCATTGAATCTGCCTTCACTGCACTCTCAGTCAGTTCTAGATCCTAATGATTCGTTGTGTAAAAAAGCTTTCGCTCATGTCACCTCTCATTCTTTTGCCAATCATCTTAAATCAGCACCCTCTAGTTCTCAATCCTTCCACAAATGAGAACAATTTCTCCCTATCTACTCTGTCCAGGCCCCTTATGATTTTGAACACCTCTGTCAAATTTTTTCTCAATCTTCGCTTCACTAAGGAGAACAGCCCCAGTTTCACCAATCTATCCATATAGCTGAAGTCATGGGGAAAGGTTGGGGGAAGTGGGACAAGTTGAGGTGCTCTTTCAGAGAGGCAGTACAGACATGACAGACTGAATGGCCTCCTTCTTTGCTGTAACCGTTGTCATGTCTGTGAAGGCATGGAAATATTACAAATTTTTGAAAACCGTATTTCATGTTAAAATGGACCCTGATGAAATGTAAGATGGTTGCCGAAGGGCCACCTGACTTTTGCAACTGCAGAACTATCCAAGCTTCTAGAAATTTCCAAAGTGAATGGACATGCCTAAACATCACCATCCTGTTGAATTTTACATCTACTATTCTCAGGTTTACTTCAAAACACAGGGACAATAAAGCCCTAGATTCTCTGGCTCCGTGTCTGCCCAGGTAACAAAGGTGGGCTACCAAGATTGGTTACCCACATTGAAGTTCTAAAGAGCCCTACCTTCCTACTGTGGTATATCAATGGCTCTTGACCATGTGATTGATACTACTTCATTACTGGGAAAGATTATCAATTTCCTTCCATCGTGCATCAATGGCCATTCATCATGTGATCAAAATTACACTGATTTTAAATCCATTTTATTCCCAAACCCTGTCTGCTTTGAGGCAATCTGCAAACTAACATCAACAAGAGCACAATTGCAGGGAAAAGGCTGTGTCATCTTGCTTTCTTCAAGAACTGCGGGGCTTAAAAGTCTTTTAAAAGCTTCCTTGAACCTGTTCTGTGAACCTCTGAGTTCACCTGCAAAGAAATTGGACCTCCAGCTGCAAGAATTGTCATGGCTGCCTACATGACCTTCTGAACAGTGTCATACTTCAAAAGGATTCTACAACTTCACCCAGATTCCGACCTCAGCCATCCGAACTTACCTGAACTTCAACCCCAGAGTGGGAAAGCTCCATCCTTCACTGGACTCTTACGGACACGTTGACCTGCCAACTATTCTATTTGGTAGAAGTGCACTCCTTTCTTTCACTATATCCTTTCTTGGATGTTTGTTGTGTGTTTGATGCAGCGATCGGCCTTGCTGAGGTGAGTGTGTGTGAATAAATGATACTCGTTGTTTAAATCCCTTAAAGTCTGCTGCTGGTGACTTTTAAATTGACTGCTCGCCAACAGGTGTTTGTGTGCCTTATCAACAATTACACGACACTGATTAGGAACAGAAGGGAAGGAGAATATGCTTTTTCAATCTATCGCTCTCCCCTGTCCATAACACCACTCTAAGGACAGACTTGTCCCAGATTTGCACTAAGTGTGGTAGTGGCCGTGAAAAACAATGTTTTTCCCACCAGCCTCAAGGGTGGGTTTTTGCGCCATATCGTCCGCTTCCTGCCCCATTAATGATGCAGCCACATCTTGCTGGTAGGCAGCCTCTGAATCACCCACCACACCGTTACCTCACCGTTCCCTCACTCCAGGCGCCCTACCTAAACTGCAGCCCACACACAGTCCTCAATGCTTGCAGCCCAGGACGGCTCCAGTGAAGACATGGCCCCGAAAGCCAAGAAGATTTCAGTGACCCATTACTGCAATGCCTTTAGGAGGCCTGTGTGATGTCTTCCACCCCCGCTCTGTCTGCAGGAGGTCCAGCAGCCTCACCACTCCTGCTTGAGAATCAGTGGCAGTGGTGGTCAGTGCCAACGCTGCACAGAAGATGTTGACTATCCAGTGCAGAAAGAGGATGAATGGTCTCATCTGTGTCGCCAGGGTAAGTCAAACATCTCATCACTCTAAACTCACACACTCACAAGCCCATCACACATGCACTGGCATCTCACTCACTGCCAGTTCAAAGGACATCCCCACTCTCCCTCTCACACACCCTCACATCTCCACCTGGCCTCATCTCCTCTGGAGACTGCCTCCTCAGCCCTCACCCTCTTGAGGCCACTTGCACAGATCAACATGTGCCCCCCATACACACCCTGGGATACCCCACTTCCCTAATAATGCCCTGGCCCTGCAGCCTCTTCCCTTGCCTGAGACCACTTCTCCCCCTTCCCCAAGCAAGCCCTGCAGTCATTAAAAGCCACCCCTACCTTACTGCTGGTCTGGTAAGTAGAGACCTGCCCGTGAGGCCCCATAAAAGTGATGTGGTGCTGCCTCTGAAGCCTGATGCTGATGACCACGAGTGCTGCCCGAAGCAAGGTCGGCAAACAAACCTTGAAGTCCCGAGCGAAGTGCGGTTCACCAGGTGCATGTTGTTTACGTACACCAATGTCCCCAGATGATCCAGTGTCGGGGGGGATGATTCCGGCAAGCAGGGCTTATAATGAGATGCTAAAGTATTGAAATTAGGTTCCCGGCGTGTAGCGATGGGAAACGCAGCCCACCATTGATGGGCGGAGCAGACGATCGCAAACTGGTTTCACAATGGCATCAAACCGATTTTTGGCCTTCTTGTCATATTGTCTGCTCAAACCCAATGCCAGCGGTACTGGACGATTCTGCCCTGTGACTCTATATTAACCCATTTCTCACATCCTGTCTCCCAACCAGGTGACTCATTGCTGCAGATTCCTCCTGTCAAGGTAAAGTGGCAGTTCTCCAGCAGCATCTGAAGGTATCAATTTAAATTCCTCCTCCCACTTTACTTACTTCTTACTGCAACCAACTTTGCAAAAGTCTTTTCTGCACTCTCCCTAATGCCTTCACATTCTTTTTTTAAAATTCTTTCATGGAATGTGGGCCAGCATTTGTTGCCCATCCCTAACTGCCCCTGAACTGAGTGGCTTGCTAGGCCATTTCAGAGGGCAGTTTAGAGTCAGCGACATTGCTGTGGGTTTGGAATCAAAAGTAGGTCAGAGCAGGTTAGGATGGCAGATTTCCTTCCCCATATTACCTTAGTAACTCAGATGGGTACTAGGTGAGAATAATGGTCACTATGAAAGAGACTAGCTTTCAATTCCAGATTTTGTTTATTCATTGCCATGGTTGAGGATTTGAATCCATACCCCAGAAGATTAGGTGTGGTCCTCTGAATTACTAGGCTCGTGAGATTACCATTATACTATCATCAGCCCTCCCTAACATGTGAAGCCCTGATTTGGACACAAACCCCAGCTGAGGCTGAATCAGTGCTTCTTGAAGATTCACCATATCCTCCTTGCGTTTATACTACAGGATTCTATTTAAAAAGCCCAGGATCACATTTTTAACCTCTTTCTCAACCTGTCTGGCCACCTTCAAAGAATTGTTCACGTACACACTCAGGTCCCTCAGCTCCTGTACCCCCTTTTGGAATTGTATTTTATTTTATATTGCTGTTAAGTTAAAATTCTCTTCAAATTAAATCAATTTTTAAACATTTCCCTGTTGTGCTTTTGATATAACAGTTTTCTCCACATTATGGCAATGAAAAGCTTTGACCGAGAACCAACAAAAGGTAACAGAAACAGAAAATGCTGGAAAAGCTCAGCAGGTCTGACTGCATCTGTAGTAAGAGAAACTGTCAGGAACTGTCAGAAACAGATGCTCTCAGACCTCTGCAGAGTTTTTCCAGCATTTTCTGGTTTTGTTTCAGATTTTCAGCATCCCCGGTATTTTGCTTTCACCCAACAAAAGGTTGTCAGGTGAAATCTTAAACCAATTCTTATGTGTTTCCGAGCTGTGGCCTACGCTTAACAAGCCAACCTAGAACTGAACTAAGGTCTGAACACTTGGTCAATCACGCAAAAAACATCGGACTCCTAGCTGCAGCCCTGCCTAAATCCCAGTCCCAGCGCTGTCTTGTTTTCACCTGGGGGATTTACTTCCGCAAAGATCTCAGGCTACTATTAAAGAGGGTGAATGGCAGGGAAATGGAACATATCCCTCTCCCCAGTCCCCCTCCCCATCTCGTCCCCCAAGATGCGTGTGAACCTCTCAGGGATACATCCAAGCAAAGTTTGTAAAGTCTGTGTGGGGAGACGTTCCCAAGGACCCAGGGGGCAGAGGTATAAAGAATCGAAGATTGACCTACGGAGCACGTCTGAGTTAGGTAAGGCACGGTAAGAAAAGTTCTGCTTCAGTAATAGTAATAAATGACTTCAGGAAATCGGTGGCATAGTGGTAATGTGACTAGTCTAGTAATCAAGAGGCCTTGATTAATATGCTGGAGACGTGAGTTCAGGTTCCACCATGACAACTGGGGGAGTTTAAATTCAATTAATTATAATGCAGCCTCATTAATAATGATCTTTAAACTATTGGATTGTCATAAAAACGCAAATGGTTTACTAATGACCTTCTGGAGAGGAAATCTGCCTTCCTCACCTGGTCTGGCCTACATGTGCAGTATAAGGGTCTGGAATGCACTGCCTGGAAGTGTGGTGGAGGCAGGTTCAATTGAGGCATTCAAGAGGGCATTGGATGATTATTTGAATAGATACAACGTGCAGGGTTACAGGGAAAAGGCAGGAGATTGGCACTAAGTTAAAATGCTCAGAGAGCCAGTGCAGACTCAATGGGCCAAATGGCCCCCTTCTACATCATAATGATTCTGTGACATGTGACTCCAGATCTACAGCAAGGTGGTTGACTCTCTTAACTGATCATAAGAAAAAGCAGCTGAAGTAGGCCATTCAGCCCATCAAGCCTTTTCTGCCTTCAATCAAATCGTGGCTGATCTGATTGGGGCTTAACTCCACTTTCCTGGCTGCCACCACTTCCCACAACTCTTGACTCCCTTGCCAATCAAAAACCTGTCTAACCCAGTCTCCAATATATTCAATGACCCAGCCTCCACTCCTCACGGGGAAGAGAGTTCCAAGGACCAACGACCCTCTGAGAGAAGAAATTCCTCTTCATTTCCATCTTAAATGGGAAACCCCTTACTTTTAAACTGTTGCCCCTCGTTCTAGATTCCCCCACAAGGGAAAACATCCTCTCAGCATCCATCCTGTTAAGCTCCCTCAGAATCTTATGTAATTCTTCTAAACTCCAATGAGTACAGGCCTAACCTGCTCAAAGATGTTGCGTTATGGGCTTGTTTAATGTCTCAATGTTGAGCTCTTGAGACTTGTATGTTTAAACATGGACCATTTATTGTTAATCTTTAACTATGTACAGATCCCAGTTAATGTCATGCATGGTGCTGCTACCAGAGTGTTCTACTGGCCTATTACCATGTGACTCTATGCATCATACTGTGGGTGATGCTATTCTTCAGTTCCACCTTAACCTTTGCTCTGTTGCACACCTTTGCATTACAATGGCATGCAGTCACACACAGCATCATATAACATAAGACAACCTTTTTATCCAAAGAATCAGCCTAGTGAACGTTCTCTGAGCTGCTTCCCATGTAAGTATATCCCTTGTTAAGTAAGAACACCAGAACTGTACACAGTACTCTGGGTGCAGTCTCACCAATGCCCTGTTAAGTTGCGGCCAGACTTCCCTACTTGTATACTCCTTGCCCCTTGCCAACACTCCATTTGCCTTCCTAATCACTTGCTGTGCCTACCTGCATGCTATCTTTTAGTGATTCATGTTCAAGGGCACCCAGATCCCTTGTAGTGTGGCACCCTGCAGCCTCTTTCCATTTGAATTGTATACTGCTTTTCTATTCTCCCTGCTGATATGGACAATCTCATGTTTCCCCACATTATACTCCATCTGCCAAATTTTTGCCCACTCATTTAACCCATTTAGTCTTTCAACTCATTCCCGGTACCATTCTAGTAAATCTCCTCGGCACCCCTTCCCAAGGAACTGTAAGAAGAAGAGTTCCCTTGGCTAGACTACACTTAGAGCTCTGTGAGCAGTCCTGGTGGCCATATTATAAAAAGGATGTAGAGGTAGTGGAGGCAAAAGCCTATTCACAAGGATGACAACAGAACTGAGAGGTTATAGTTGTCAAGCCAGGATGAACAGGATGGGTATATTTTCTCTTGAAAGTAGCCCTAATAGAGGTCTTTAAAATTATGAAAGGCATTGACAGAGTGGACACAGGGAGAATGACTCCAGCAAAACTAGAGGCCATCAATGTAAGATAGTGAACAAGAAATCCAATAGGGAATTCAGAAGAAACTTTAGCCAGAGTTTAGGGTTGCCAACTGTGATTAAATGTATTCCTGAAGATTTGATCACATGACTTCCCCCCTCACCACCCCCACAAGTTGGCCAACACATCCATCCTTGTGATGCACTGCCTTTCTACACCAATTGGAAAGCAAAAGAATACGTTACCTAGTTGGATGATGCTTGATTCTCGGCTAAACAGCCTTTTATCCCCCCCCACCCACCGCCCCCCCTCCACCACCACCACCCTGTTTTCAATATTTTTATCTGGTAAAGAGAAATGTGGAAAGAAAATGATAAAAAAACCAATTGTTTTTAATGTCCCGATGATTTTTCTAGGAACATAGAGGAGGCCATTCCACCCGTCGAATCTGCTCCCCCATTCAAACAGATCATGGCTGATCATCTAGCTCTGCACCATTTTTCCCTCCATCCCCATGTCCCTTGATGTCATTAGTATCCAGAAATCTATCAATTTGTGTCTTGAACACCCTCAATGGCTGAGCTTCCACAGCTCTCTGGGGTAGAGGATTCCAAAGGTTCACCACCCTCTGAGTGAAGAAAACCTTCCTCATCTCAGTCTTAAATGGCCTGAGGCTGTGTCCCCTGGTCCCTAGACTCACCAGCCAGGGGGAACACCCGATCTACATCTACCCCTATCAGGCCCTGTAAGAACACAGCAGTGACCTGGAGATTGATCTTCAATTCCTGGAAACTCCAGGCCAATCCTGGAGGGTTGGCAACCCTACCAGAGCTTGTTGAGAATATGGATCTGGCTACCATAGTGTGTAGAATGAAACAAATAGTATTTAAGAGAAAGCTACATAAGCGTATGAGTGATTGAGGAATAGTGTTCCTTTGTTGGAGTTAGATGAGGAAGGATGGGAGGAGGCTTGAGTGGAGCACAAAAGCTGCCATGGACTAGTTGGGCCGAATGGCCTGTTTCTGTGCTGTAACTTCTGTGTAATTTGTTTTTAACAACACTTTAACAGGCTGAAAGTGGCTCAGGTTATGAAGATGCCCCCTTGTGGGAGTGGCTGGAACTCCCTTTATACCCTGCACCATCATGGCAAAGGACAGGGCTGTACTAGGAACAAATCCACAGTGCAGGACAATGCAGCATAGCATTCGTGTCAATCTGAGCACAAATTAAAAAACAAATGTACGAGATAATCCTAACTACAAATCTGAAAATAACCCAGAATATAAAAATAGAATTAACCGTATTAGTTAACTGCAGGTCCATTCCAACATGTCATGTCCTGAAGTGAGATCCACTTGTGGCAGCCTGACCCCCACCCCCATCTGGGTATCACCTGGTCTTGGATTTCCATTAGAAGTTTTACAGCAACAAAAACTTAACGTTTGTATAGCGCCTTTAATGTAGCAAAGTACCCCAAGGTGCTTAATAGGTGCATTATCAAACAAAATATGATAACGACGCACATGAGGAGATATAGGAGAGGTGACAAAAAGCCTGGTCAAAGAGGTAGGTTTCAAGGAGCTTCTGAAAGGAGGAGAGGGAGGTGGAGGGAGGGAATCCCAGATCCTGACGCTGAGGCAACTGAAGGCACAGCCTCCAATGGTGGAGCAATTAAAATTGTGATGTGCGAAAGGCCAGAATTAGCATTATATACAAAATATGATATTGTTGTTGTGAAACCCAGGATAATGAATATTCCTGTTGGCTGTTCTGAACTGTACTGGTCAGAGGGTGAGGCTGGCAGTTCATGAATAGGCCTCTCTTTTGCTATTGGTAAATGAGTTTAACAATGTGTTCTAACCACTGGGCAGACACCTGCGCTGAGCGGGTGGGCGCGCGCCTGACCCACTCGAGCGTAAGATGACGCGCGATGACATGGGGCGAGCGTCCCAATGTCATCGTGCACTCGTGCGATATTTCAGTCAGCAGGCCTGCATGGGAGTCGGCAACGCGCCCGCCGACAAGTCACAGGCCTATCAAGGCCATTCAAGTTGTAATCGAGTAAAATTCTTCGCTGCCCATCCAACGTTACGGTTGGCAGGGAGATAATTTTTTCGGAAACCTCATCCACGGGTGGGGGTGAGGTTTCCAACGGCCAATAAAAATTAAATATAAATTTTTAAATTTCATTCACAGCATGTCGCTGCTCATGAGGGGACTTGTTTTTAACGTTGCTAAGTTTCTTATTTCTGATTTTTTTTTAAAAAATCTCCAGCTTCCTGAGGCAGCTTCTGTGCCTCAGGGAGCGTTCATTGCACATGCTCACGCGCCCTCCTCCCCCACCCCACCACCGAGCCCGGCAGCGCTGAGATTATTGGCGCGCGTTTCACGCTGGTCGCCCGTTAATTGGACAGCCAGCGTCCGGGGCCCGATCGTGGGTGGCGGTCAGGATCGGGGCTGCCCTTGGGCCTACCTGCTGTGCCTGCCCGACGAGAATAACATCCTGCCCGCTGATTAGGTAAGCAAGAACTGAATCAGCTGCCGATACACAAAGGTGCAATGAACTGATTGTTGATCGCTGCTATTTCAGGTATTCTCAGGGCAGACGAGAGCCACCAACCGCATTTAAAAGTATTCCTGGAGGTTTCATGCCATGACTTGCCCCCAGGCTCCAGCCATTAGTCAGGCGACACATCCCTCCTTGTGATGACGTGCCTTCCTACGCCAACTGGAAAGTAAAAAGGCTCTTTACCCAATTGGTTGATGCTTGATGGTCAGCTTTTCTTCCCCAGTATTTTTATATCTGGTAAAGAGAAATGTTCGAAGAAAATGGCAAACAATCCTTTTTAATGTCCCAGTGACTTTTCACCAGGGTTTGCAAGCAGCAGTGTCCTGGAGATTGATCTTTAATTCCTGGAGACTCCAGGCCAATCCTGGAGGGTTGGCAGCCCTGGGACATACAGAGACATACAAACTAAAGATTTTGCATTTATATAGCACCTTTCCTGACCTCAGCATGTCCCAAAGTGCTTTCCAGCCAATGAAGACATTTTGAACTGTAGTCATTTTGTAAGGCTGGAAACTTGATACACAGCAAGATCCCACAATCAGGAATGTGATAATCACCAGATAATCTATTTTTTTTTTTGTGGTGTTGACTGAGGGATTTGAAACAGTGTTTTGGGATATTTTGCATCTGCCTGAGAGGGCAGACAGGCTCTTGTTCCAACAAACAAACATACATACATACGAACATACAAGTTTGGTACAGGGGTAGGCCATTTGGCCCATTAAGCCTGCTTCACCATTTGATAAGGTCATGGCTGATCTGGCTGTGGCCTCTGCTTTCCTGTCTGCTCCCTATGACCTTTGACTCCCTTGTCAGTCAACAATCTATCTAACTTCGTCTTAAAAATATTCAGTGACTGAGTCTCAATGGCTCTCTGGTGAAGAAAAGTGCACAGACCTTCTGAGAGAAAAAAATTGTCTTCACCTCCATCTCAAAAGGGAGAACCCTTATTTTTAAACTGTGTCCCCTAGTTCTAGTCTCTCCCGCAAGGTGCTCCTCTCAGCATCCACCCCTGTCAAAGCCATCTCAGGATCTTTTCAATAAGATCGCCTCTCATTCTTCTAAACTCCAATGGATACAGGCCCAACCTGTCCAACCTTTCCTCATAGGATAAACCCCTCATCCCAGGGAATTAGCCGAGTAAACCTTCTCTGCGCTGCTTCTAAATGGCTCATCAGAGCAGTGCAACAATGGGGTGCAAAACTGGATCTATACTCAAGTGTGCGAAGTAAAACTTGAGCCCCATGACCTTGTGGCTCACCAGCAGGATCGCTACTCACTGATTCTCGGCTTCTACGCTTGGAGCAAGCGGAGCATTTTGAACAGGAGGCGTTCAGATCTGGAATGCACTTCCTGCAGGACCAGCGGGAGCAGACTCAGTAGTAACTTTCAAAAGGGAGCTGGATAAATATGTGAAGGGGGAAACATTTGCAGGGCTATGGGGAAAGAATTGGGAAATGCGACTGATTGGACAGCTCTTTCAGAGAGCTGCGGTAGGTATGATGGTCAATGATCTTCTGTGCTGTGATTAAGCTTTGTTTATTCTGTCAAGGGGCTGGTTGTCTTGGAAAAAACTGAGGTGGCCAATTTTCCTCAGCTCTGGTTAGACTTGGGTGTGAGAGTGATACCCCAGTCAGACGCAGGCACGGCTAAATTATGTGCTCGGATGTTTTAATTAATTAAATATTGACTAATTAGAGGGCTGTAACATCAAGGGATCACCCTGAGGTTACAGAAGTGTCAGCCAGTGTTTAATTCACATTCAAGGTCACTCTTCTAGTCTAATGGTCAATATTTTGCCGCTTTTGTAGCCTGTCAGTTGTACTATTAAACTGAAAGTGCTGAGGTGAAACTAGACTGAGGCAAGCAGCACCGCTCCTCTTTAAAAGGACTTTTTCTGTGCCGTTCACAGCCACCCCAGTCCCCCAGTGGTGGGGCAGAGGCAACATGAGGGAAAAGTGGAGGGTGGGAAATGGGACTCGCCGATCTGCTTTCAGGGAGCCGGCAAAGGCCTTTTGGACTGAGTGACCTCCTCCTGCATCATAACCAGCCTGATTTTACTCTCCTACCTCAAATAATCCAAGGTCAGCTTCAGGCCCTTGTATTATGGAATCGCAGAGCCGTACAACATAGAAGGAGGCCATTAAACCCATCGCACTGGTGCTAGCTCTTTGAAAGAGCTATCCAATTAGTCCCATGGCCCTGATTTTTTATCCCCTTCAAGCACTCGTCCAATTCTCTGTTGTAAGTTAAAGCTGAATCTCTTCTACCACCTTTTCAGGCCGACCATAACAACATGCTGCGTAAAAGAAAAATCAATAAATTCCTGTGTCCCCTTTGGTTCTTTTGTCAAGTATCTGTTGTTCCCTTGATGGAGAAATCTGTCAGAACTCAGTGGGAGCTGCCCATGAGTTTTTTTTTCCCCCAAATTATTTTCTCTTTTTTTTTAACCTTCTACTTTAACACACTTTTCATGCCTTAATAATGTACCTCAGCCCCAGTATGGGAACAGGCTCCCTGCGGTGCAAGGCTCTTCATTTCCTGCCCCAGCCTGTGGCCTTGCTGAGTGAGAATGCAAACTAATGCTCAAATAGGTCACAGCTCTCTGTTTGCAGATCCATGCTCACCAGGACCTGGATTGTGATTGCCCAGGTTCCCCTGCATGCAGAGCTGCCTTTTCATGCTACCAGTCTTGGCTGAGTTTGAAGCCAGTCCCTCAGAGATGAAAGACCAGCATCGTCCACTTCTCTCTCCACACAGGGCTGACTTGCCCCACGCTGACTACAGCCAAGAGAGCTGTGTGGATCTCTGCCAGGGCCCCTGACCACATCCCTTCATCAGGTTGCTAGGAAACGCTCGAACCTTGCAAACACTGTTTTTGAATTATTCCTCGTTCCCATTGGAATTTCTCTTTTAAGGCCTTCTCCCTGTTGGGGATGGGCTCAGTGGAATACAGACTTTAATTGCTATTATCTCCCTACTCTGTGGCGTTCAATGCTGGAGCTCATTAGCAAGGCACCACCTACTCAGTGATAAGTTTAAATCTCTATTAGCTTCAGCAGGCAAGCAGCGCTTTGAGTAACCTGCCCAAGTTTGAAGTCAAGTTTTTTTGTTGAATTCTTGCATTTCCCCTCCCTCTACCTACAATGGAACCATGTACGATGTGCAGTATTGTACTCCATGCTTTAGGAAGGACCATGACTAAGGAATCAGCAGTGATCCCCACACTGCAAATGCTTCAGAGACTTGGATAACCTACAGCAGGCGCCTCAAACAATGGGGAAGTATCCCCAGTGACGCCTTTGCAAGATCCTCCAAATCCGGTGGTAAGAAAGGCAACCCAACAGCAGCGTCCTCTCCCAAGTCAACATGCCCAGCAACGAGGCGCTAATTATTCAAAACTAGCTCCACTGGGTGGGACATGTTGTTCATGTGCTGACACCAGCCTCCAAAAGCAACTGCTCTACGCGGAACTCGGCCAGGGTAGGAGACTCCCAGGAAGACAGGACTTTAGGGATATCTTCAAAACATCCCTGAAGAGGTCAAGCATCTTCATTGACTCATGAGAGACTCTGGCCTCTGACCAACCAAAATGGCGAAGGTTCGTTCGGGAAGGTAGTGAACCGATCGAGAGACTCCGTCCGGAATGTGCGGAGGTGAAGCCAGTGAGAGCACGAATCTCCAAACGCCTCATCCACCCAACGCTTCAAGCACCACCTGCCTCGCATGTGGCAGATTCTACAGATCGTGTATTGGACTTCTCAGAACCCATCTCAGAACCCATCTCAGAACCCATCTCAGAACCCATCGAACTGGGTGGAAGCGAGTCACCCTCGACCCCGAGGGACTGCTCAAGAGATAGGAACAATATAGATGCTATAGAGATGACATAATGTGGATTCGCTAAGAAGCTGCCTGGAATGAGGAAGTATGAGGAAAGGCTTGAAAAGTTGTGGATTTTTATTAGAACAAAACAGGTTATGGAGGAATATAAGTACTCGAAATTCTGAAAGGATGGATGAGCCATGAATCAGTTGGTAACGCTTTCTCCCCTGAGTCAGAAGGTTGTAAGTTCAAGTCCCACTTCAGAGATTGGTTCACAAAACCCTCGCTGCAGTACTGAGGGAGTGCTGCACTGTCAGAGGTGCTGCCTTCCAATAAGTTGTTAAACTGTCTGTCCTCTCAAGTGGATGTAAAGACACAAAGGCACGACTTCAAACAGCAGCAGAGTTTCCCCCAGCGTCCTGGCCAATATTCAACATCACTTAAAAAAAAATAGATGATCTGGTCATTATCACATTGCTGTTTGTGGGAGCTTGCTGTGCACAACTTAGCTGCCGGCTAGAAAACGCTTTGGGATACACTGAGGTTGTGAAAGGTTCTATACAAATGCAAGTTGTTTTAGGTCGAAGCAGTTTGTTTGCAGTAGGTGATGGACAAAGAGGGTCACAGGAGGAAAATTCAATGTAAGAGGAAAGAAAAAAAGGGAGAAGCTGCATTTATATAGCACCTTTCACAACCTCAGCATGATCCAAAGCACTTGATGGCCAATGAAGTACTTTTTGAAGTGTGGTCACTGTTGTGATGGAGGGAATGCAGCAGCCAAATTGTGTACAGCAAGATCCCACAAACAGCAATGAAATCATCAGTTTTTAGGTCTTGGTTGTTTAGGCATAGGAGCATTCTACCTGGTGCCGGGGTCAATATTTATCTGTCAACCAACATAACTAGAACCGATTGCCCTGTCATTATCATTTTGCTGTTTGTGCAAACTGGCTGCAGCATTTCTTACATTACAACTGTGACTACACTTCAAAAAATACTGAGGATGGTGCTTTGGAACATCCTGAGATTGTGAAAGGTGCTATATAAATGCAGGTGCTTCAGTTTGTCTTCAAAGCTTTGTGAAGGTGGGGCCTGGCAAATACTCCCCCGGCTCTCGCTGTGCTCAAATGGAACTAAACATAGCCTAGAAATGATTGTGGGCAGCTTTAACAGATAAACCTTAACCATCTTGAGTCCTTAACACCCTTTGTGTTCTATTCCAATACAAGTGGTAATTCACTTAGAGTAACGGATCTGGAACCAACACGCTGAGAAACTTCTTTGTTCCCAATTATTTCTAATGACGTGCTCAGGTGTCATTTAGCGGGGGGAAATCTCCCGTCACTTTAGCTCGGTGGCCAAAGCGGGTGAAAACGAAACATTCGGCTGCGCTGACTGCTCCACATTCTCAGCGCTGAGCGTCAAGTTAACATCCAGCGTCATTAATCACCCTTGCCAAAGGCCGAGCCCCCATCGCACATTTCCCATTAATCAGCGACTGATCGGAGCTGCAAGCCAGTCGAGTTCAGCCAGATTTGCTTTGTCTTGTTTGCATCTTTCAATAGAGATAAGATTATCGTGACATCCAAGACACTGGTTCAACAGCGAAGTGCTTTGGAGAGAGGAGTTGGTGGGGGAGGTGGGGGATGGTGGGGTTGGTGGGGGGGGAAGAAAAGACGTGTTTCATTAAGTTGGCCTTTCTTTAGACAGCGTGTCTCTCCCTGTCACAATATGCCCTTTTCCTGGGGCATTCAGCTTTGAAAATTCAATTCTGTCAGATAAAGAGAATCCTAAAGAATCCCTGTATGCCCTTAAAAGCTTTTTTTTGGACTTTATCAAATCATGAATCAGAATGCTTTATCTTTTGACTGAAAGCGTTTTAAAATGTTAAACACCTCTACATCAATTAATCACGGCAAAACTGGGAGAACAGCAAGAGATTGTATAAATCTCAAAAAACAAAAAAGGGATCCAGAACTGACAAATCTCTCCGGCATTGCATTAGATCTTTTAATATCGTTGATCGTCATTACAACAATAAGCATGCTTCAGGAGATTTGCTCCCAATTAATTTTACCCTATATGGTCCATTTAAATTCAAAGAGCATACGTGTTTAAATCCTCTCTCTCCAGTACCTTGAAGGAAGGAGAACGCTTGTCACGGGGCCCAGGGCACAGCTTACACCTGGAGCCTTTTAGCTTCAGCTACCCACATGGTCCTAGCTGACCAGCTCGTATCATCTGCCCGAGGCCTATTGGAAGGGATTTAAAGGTTGATAATTTGCTGACAATTAACACACCTTCCGTGTGCCATCGAGTCCTGAAGTGGGACCCGAACAGAGGGCGTCTTCTGGCTCAGAGGTAGGGAGGCTACCCACTGCACCACGGGACCTCCGCATTTCTATCCACTGAGGGCTGGAGGTGGGTGGGTGTGAGTTGCACCTGTCCTTAACTGCAGTGTCGATGGGATATGGGATGGGGGGGAGAGGGAGAAAGGTGGGGTGAGGGAATGACGGGAGGGAAGAAGAGCAGGGGGGTGATGAAGGGTGTACAGTTGAGGGGAGGGGAAAGAGGAGAAGAGAGGGGAGATGAAGGGGTTTGGGATATATGGTGGTTCTAGTACTATCGAGCCAGAGCTGATGGGTGAGATTTCAACTCATTCAAAACCTAACCACTTGCACAGAGTTAAAATCAGGCCCGTAATGAGTTCAATTCCCACCAGAGCAGGTGCTGGAAACCTGAACTGAAAATAGGCAATGTTGGAAATACTCAGCAGGTCAGGCCATATCTGTGGGGAAAGAAACAGAGGTAACTTTTTAGGCAGGACACATTTCACCAGAACTCCCATGTAACGTAGGAAACACAACAACCAATTTGTTCATAGCAAGCTCCCACAAACAGCACTGTGACAATGACCAGATAACCTATTTTTGTGATGTTGATTGAGGGATGAATAGCAGCCAGGGCACAGGGTTAACTCCCCTGTCCTTCTTTAAGTGGGACCTTTTACATTCACCTTCAAGGGCAGGCAGGGACTCAGTTTAATACCTCACCTGAAAGCCAGCTCCTCCAGCACTGCAGCACTCCTTCAGTACTGCACTCAAGTGTCAGCGTTGATGTTTACACACAAGCCCTGGAGTAGGATTTGAACCCACAACCTTCTGACTCAGAAGTTAGAGTGCTACCAACTGAGCCACATCAAATTACTCTCAAATGCATTTTTATTCCATTCTTCTAATTTTCAGCAATATTCATACATTATAATTGACACCCTTCCTTAAATTGTCCATTTTTACCCTGAATCCATGCCAGGTCTTCAATGTCCTGGTGACTGCTTTCACCCTCTGGATAGCATCTTCCCATGTGTGCCAAGTTCCAGGGAAGGAACTCTGTCGTCCTTACCTGGTTCGGCCTACATATGATTCCAGACCCACAGCGATGTGGTTGACTCTTAAATGCCCTCAGAACAAGGGAAATTAGGGATTGGCAATAAATGCTGGCTCAGCCTGCGATGCCCACATCCCATCTACGAATGATAAAAATGGAGGCTTACTTGCAGTGTACCTGTGAGTACTGTCCTGTCCCGTTAGCTTCCATGCGGTATCATCAAGAGGTTGTGTGGTGGCTTCTCCAAAACAGGTTATTCTCCGCTATCACTCAGCTCTGAACTCTGCTGATTGCACACTCCACAGCAGCTAAGGAACTTTGGGAGGTGTGCACTGACTGGTTACCTGGCTTTCCCCAGCAGTTAAAGGGTGCCAAAGGACCACCATTGTGGGTGTGAAATTTAGGTTAGTGCGTCATTAAGACTAACAAATGCAGTTCCCCTGGAATCACATGCGTCAATCACATGTATCAGTGTCTCTCCCCGTGCCACTTTGTGACTCATTTTCTCTCTTGCTTCTGTTATCTCTGTCGCTCCAGATGCTTCCTCTCTTCATTTGCCTCACACATTACTCATGCTCCTCTTAGTCTCACACTGACCTATTTTTCTTCTCTATTATTAAATAGCTGGCCCCTGTCTAATCTCCACGGCCAACAAAGCGCACACAGGCTTGCAAAGAACAATTAGGAAGAGAAAATTTAAGGACATTTCCACAATTCCTCACTCAAACTTGGAAGAGGCAGCAGAGCAAGTCTTTTGTTCCAGGCCAAGAGGAGGATTAATAAGTTGGATGGTGGGGCGGGGGGTGGTTGGGGGTGGGGGGGTAGTGGATGCTGGAGATTTGAAGGGGAAGGTTGAGCAGCTGGCTTTTTGTGATACATAGGCTGAGCCATTGAACTGGACGTGCAACTTCCTCAGAGGACACAGGCACAGGGTCATAATGAATGGCTGTTTGTTTTCTTACTGCAACATCTAGTCAGAATTCCTTCAGGAAGTCTACTTGGCCCCAATATTTTTTTTCCACTCATCTTCCAACATCTTCTTGGGTGTCCTGGAAAGTGATGTTGTTCCCATTGGTGGGTAGTTTTTACCCAGTGATTAACTCCTTGTTGGAAGGAGCAGAGCAAAATTATTCAAAGGCATCGATCTAAGTTAGGCGCAGGGAGCCTGTTATTTTCAACATTGATGCCCTTCTTAACATCAAGCATCCCCCACTATCAACACCCTGGGGGTTACCATTGGCTTGAAACTGGACTGGACCAGCCATATAAATACTGTGGCTACAGGAGGAGGTCAGAGGCTGGGAATTCTGTGGTGAGTAACTCACATCCTGACTCCCCAAAGCCTGTCTAGCATCTACAAGGCGCAAGTCAGGACTGTGATGGAATATTCTCCACTTGCCTGGATGAGTGCAGCTCCAACAAAAATCAAGAAGCTCGACACCAACCAGGACAAGATCGACACTTCGTCCACCAATTAACATTCACTCCCACCACCACGGGTGCACACTGGCAGTAGTGTGTACCATTTACAAGTTGCACTGCAGCAAGTCACCAAACCTCCTTAGACAGCACCTTTCAAACCCGTGACCACTACCATCTAGAAGGACAAGGGCAGCAGATAGATGGGAACACCACTACCTGGAAGTTCCCCTCCAAGTCACTCACCATCCTGACTTGGAAATATATCGCTGTTCCTTCACTGTCACTGGGTCAAAATCCTGGAACTCCCTCCCTAACAGCACTGTGGGTATATTTACACCATATGCACTGCAGTGGTTGAAGAAGGGATACACTCCCACCTTCTCAAGGGCAATTAGTGATGGGCAACAAGTGCTGGCCTTGCCAGCAATGCTCACATCCCAGGAACAAATATAAAAAAAATCAGCCTGTAGATACTATAATAGTTGGAAGCCGGTAGGTATACATCCCCTTAAAGAGTTGGATAGGTGACGTAGGCTACAGTGTCAGCATTGAAGGAGTGCTACGTTGTTGGAGGTGCTGTCTTTTAGGTGAGACATTAAACCTAGGCTCCTTTTGCCTGCTCAGATGAACATTAATGATCCCAAAGTATTGTTTAAAGAGCGTGAAATTCTTCCAATGTCATTGGCCAACGTTTCTCCCTCAGGCAACATCAATAAAAATGGATTTTCTGCTCATCCTTTGTCTGCTGTGGGTGCATGGGACCTTGCTGTGTGCAGATGGTCTGTTGCACTTACCCATATAACAGCACTGGCTGCTTACAAAAATAATCCATTTGTTGTAAAGCTTTTTGGACACAAGGCAATGCGTAAGATATTAAATAAATGTACAAAGTACTGACAGCATAGAAAGAGGCCATTCAGCCCAATAGGTCCACGCCAGTGTTTAAGCTCCACATAAGTGTCCTCCCATCTTACTTCATCTAACCCCCACCAGCATATCCTTCTATTCCTTTCTGTCTCGTGCGTTTGTTTCGCTTCCCCTTAATGATTCAATGCCAATCTCATCGACAAATTCGTCTTCCTTCTTTCCTTCACATCAATATATGGTCGGCAATCTTTGGGTCCTCAGCTACGCGGGAAGTATGGAAAGCTGATGGAACCTGTTGGAATTCAAACCAAGGAATCTTTGGGCCCAAATCTGGGCCTCAATCCGACCAGATGAGCTATCCAACCTCACTGAAGGGCAGACAGCAGTTGAATCACTGAAGGTAGATATTAAAAGAATCAAACAGCTGGCAGACAAATGTGTTACCGACTGAGCTAAAAAGACCAAGTAGATAACTCTGTCAAGAAAGATTGACAGTGATGGCATCCACCCACCTCTACTGCATGAGGATAGCAAACTCGCTTCACTTAGCCATTCAATTCCTTGACTAGATAATCGTACTCCATCTGCACAGGGCCAAATGAGTGATAAGAATTGCTGAAACAGCTGATACAAGAGCAGGAATTTTCAAGAGGGTTTAGGATTACATATCACTTTTGACAGCTTCAGTGTTATACAATGCCTACACCCACGTGACGCCAATACCTGTGTCTTTAATAATGCTCCTGTGAAATGCTTTGGAACATTAACGGTGCTATATAAATGCAAGTTGGCTTTGTTGCGCCTTGTGTGGGTGAAGGGCTTTGGGGAAAATTCTGAGGGTGAAAATTTTGTTATGCAAAACGGTCCGGCATTTGCACAGCAGATGATATAAAGTTAGGTTAAAACATGATCTTCACGACCCTCCACATTACCTGCCCCATGAGGCCTTATTTGAGGTGCACATTTTCCATCTCTCTCAAACACATGGGGGCCACGGGTGGGTCAAGGGGGAAACCACAGGATAGGCCTCGGTGTTTCATCATCCCTGGCCTAATAAAGGAATGGCAGGCTGGTAAGCCACGTGAGAGCTGACAGAGTGGACCACTGTCCAATGAAAGCTAGGCCCAGCAGGAGTCCTGGTCTCAGTAAAGGCCTGGACTTTTGCAATTGTTTTCTTCGGCAACCTTACCAAGGCAGGGCACCCTGTTCTAAACAGAAAGCCAGTTGGTGAAGGATGGAACTGGAGCCAATATTTACTCTTGCATTACTGTAGGATCCATCAGCCAAGAATCATGGCATCATAGAATTACAGCATAGAAGGAAGCTATTTAGCCCATTGAGCCTGTGTCAGCTCTCTGCAAAGGCAATTTGGCTAGTCCCACCCCCCTGGCATTTCCCTGTAGCCCTGCAAATTGCCTTTTGAAAGCCATGATTGATTCCGCCTCCATTTTTATATTTATTTACAGACTGGCATGTCGCAAGCATATAACTCCTAACCCAACAACCGTAGTTTTAGTCTATTTATATATTTACCCACCACCTGCATACAATTAAACACAATTAAGATACAATCAACAACACTCCCACAATCTTTCCAGGGAAGCACCCTCCACCATCCCTGTACACTCTACCCTCTCCCCCCCAGAGTGGGCACTCCCTCCACTGCATTTTGTAGCCTTCTCCCTCTGTCCAGTGCTCAAGATGTGTTCTTAGTGACCAGGGTACCAGCCCGAAATTTTAAATTGAGGTGACCTCCGCATAAAGAAACCAGGGAGCATCGCACAGTTCAAAGGAGAAATGTGTGGGAAAACGGCAGATTGAGCTCAAAAACACTGGAAAACAGAACAAACACAGATCATCCATGAAGAAAAGTAACTTAAAAAAGACTGATGCAAGCAACAATGGAACACAGGAGTTATATGAGGCCAAAGAGATTGTTACAGACATAGCAAGCAAACTAACGCGCAGTGAGTTGAATATGAAGTACAGAGAAAAGTGGGTAAGAAACCGATAGAGAGAATTAAAGTAGAAAATGAGGTTTAGGGTTGCAAGAAATAATTAAAGAAATATCACACTCTCCTACAAATGTATTCAAAGCAAGCAGCTGGAAATATGAAACAGTCTGATCATTGGAAGGTCTCCAAGGTGAAAAGATAACCCGGGGACCAAGAGATAGTGAGCATATTGAATAAGCCCTTTTTCCTTGTGTGTTGATGGAGGAGACCATGGCAATCTCTCCAGTGTGAGTGCTGAATTTTCTGGGCCAACAGAGGAAGTTTTGAATGAAATAGATATTTCAGATGAGGCCGATAGAATTATGAAATTGAAGGAAAGAATCAAAATCTGACTCAAATGAACTTTGCATAATGTTACGTAAAGAAAGGGCTAGCAAAATCAGTCAGTGTCTTTGCAATCTCATGGGATCTTTTACGTCTGCCTGAGCAGGAAGACACAGCCTCAGTTCAAATCCTTATCTGAAAGACAGCGCCTCCAACAGTGCAGTACTCTTGCATGACTGGACTGGATCATCAACCTAGAATCTTGGAGTCAGAGAGTCACGGAATGGATACAGCACAGAAGCAGGCCATTGAATCCATGCTGGCTCTCTGCAAGGGTGATTTAGGTAGTCCCTTTCCCCATAGCCCTGCAAATCTTTTCTCTTCAGGTATTTATCCAATTCACTTTCAAAAGCCACAACTGAATGTGCCTCCACTACACTCCCAGGCACTGCATTCCAAATTGTAACCACTTGCTGCATTAAAGAAAAATTTCCTCATGTTGCTTTTGATTCTTTTGCCAATCACTTTCAATTCATGTCCTCCGATTTTTGACCCTTCCACCAATTTCCCCAATTTACTCTGTCCGGACCCCTCGTGATTTTGAATACTTCAGTCAAATCTCCTCTCACCCCTCTCGTCTCCGAGGAGAACAACCCCAGCTTCTCCAATCTATCCACGTAACTGAAGTTCCTCGTCTGTGGAACCCTTTTTAAAAACCTTTTCTGCACCCTCGCTAAAGACTTCACTTCCTCCCGAAAGTGCGGTCTCCAGACTTGGGACCCAGAACTCCGGATGAGGCCGAACCAGCGCAGTAAAGGTTCATCGTAATTTCCTTAACTTAATCATAGGTCATAGCCTAGAGCAGCATTTTCCCCTCGCTGGGTGGGCTCGGTGGGCAGGCCCCAAGAACGGCCATGAGATGGACCACCGGCCAGGATTGGGCTCCGATTGCGGCTTCACGCTGGCTGTCCAGTGAGTGTCCGGAGTGGGGGAGGGGGGTGAGAGGAGCGTGAGCGCTGAGGTCCATGCGTGTTTGGATGGGGGAGCGGGGGGGGGGTGGGGTGGGGGGCGGTGAGTGCACACTGACAGCTCCCTGAAGGGCACAGAGCTGCCTCAGGGAGCTGCGGAATTTTAAACACAGAAATAAACGTTTTACAAACGATAGAAGCACATCCCCGCATGCGACTCAGTCACAGGAAGAGGGACGTGTAAAAAAAAAATTGCCGTTAAAACTTTAAAATTTTCTTTTAGTAACCATTGGAAACCTCATCCCGCCCATGGGTGAGGTTTTGTAAGAAGTGGAAAGGCTGCCTGGCCTATTTGCCCACCCGGCAACCGAGCGGTTAAGCAGGCAGTGAAAAAACTCAAATTAATTCATTGCTTCAGGGCTTTAATAAAGCCTCTCAATTGTCGGCCGGGCTCTCGCTTGTGCCCGCCGACTGAACGCTCGCGAGAGTGCAAGATGACATTGGGACGCTCGCCCGGCATCATCTCGCACTATTTCATTCCCATTCAGGTCGTGCGAGAACCCCGGAGGATGGAAAATTCCGCCCCTGGTCTCTGGAGTGGGATTCGAACCTACAGCCTTACAGCACCGCCACTAAACCAAGGCTCACCTTGTTGTTTTTGAGGGAACGGAGAAATTGAACCCCGACGACATGTTGGCAACTGCCACAAACTCCAGAGCCAAGGTGCATAATTGTTTTAGAGGCGTTACATTTCTGGAGCTTGGTGGTTATTTTCCAGTTCTGCACTTTGCCACCTTCCTGTTTCAGGGGCCTGGGGTATTGATTAAAGATCCTATGGCTCTTCTCTGAAGAAGAATAGGGAGTTGGGACTTCACAAGGGGGGAGAGATTAGGAGAATTCTCTTGTGTAGCAGGTTGTCATGATCTGCAAGGATGGTGGAAGCAGATTCAACTTTCAACGGGAATTGGATAAATACTTGAAAGGGAAAGATTTGTAAGATTGTGGGGAGAGAGGGGGATGGGGGCACAGTGAGGAGGGTGGTTGCTGGTGGTGGGACTAACTGGGTAGCTCTCTCAAAGAGCTGGCACGAGCACAATGGGCCGAATCGCCTCTTTCTCTATTAAGATCCTATGAAGAGTATTGTTGCCTAGAATCTTCTGCATATCAAAGTTTAAAAGCAAAACACCACCACCTATGGGGCTCAACAAGATTTGCAACAATTATGAGCAGGAAGGAATGGAACAAATTTGAACATGGTGGTAAGTGAACCACCTTTGCGAGCACCTTACCCAAAGGGCAATGTCCATGCATCACTCTCACTAGTGTTAACTACCATTAACTTGTTTAAAATTTAAAGTTAACACTTTTTTTCACAGGATACAAAGTGGGGAGGAGTTAATTTATTCTCCTGTAAGGAAATTTTAATAACTTTGTTTCCCCTTTGACCAGAACAAAGGACATTCCACTTTCATGCCATTGTTAACTCTAGACTTGACTATTCCAAGACATTTCTGACCAGCCTCCTGTATTCTGCCCTCTGTTAACTTGAGGCCATCCAAAATTCTATTGCCCGTGTTCTTACTCTCATCAAGTCCCGTCCACCCCTCACTCCTCCTCGGTGCTCACTGACATACGTTGGCTCCTGATCGAGAATGCCTCAAATTTAAAATTCTCATCCTTGTTTTCAAATCTCTCAATGGCCTCTCCACTCCCTATCTCTCTCCCCCAGCCCCACGACCCTCAGAGATATCGGCCCTCCTCCAACTCCTTTCAATTGCACCACCATAAATGGCCATACATTCAGTGGGTTTGGCCTAAGCCCTGGAATTCCCTCCCCAAAGCTCTCTGTCCTTCTATCCCTGTAACCTCCATTAATGTGCTCTTTAAAACCTACCTTATTCACCAAGATTTTGATCGTCTGTACCAATACTGTCTTATTTTTCTCGGCTGCCTAATTTTACTTCATAATGCTCTCATGAAGCACCTTGGGATGCTTTATTACATTAAAGGCCCTATGTAAATAGAAGCTGTTGCTGTTTTGTAACTTCCATTTCACAATGCCGGGCAATAATGGTTAAGGAAAATAACTAGGAAGGTTGCACCAGGCAGCATTGGTAATCATTGATCCAGGGTGTCAGCAGTGACTCAGTGAGCATCATTCTCATCTCTGAGTCAGAGCATCACAGATTCAAATCGCACTCCAAAGAGCTGACACTCCCCAGGGCAGGGGGAGTGCTGGATGTTCCATTGTGCAGATAAAGAGTCAAACCGAGGCCTCGTCTGCCCTGTCAGGTGAACGTAAAAGTTCCTGTGGCATTACTTTGAAGAAAAGCAGAAGAGACCATAAAACTGAGCGGGAGTGGTGGACCAGGGGAATATAAAACAGAGCGGGAGTGGTGGACCAGGGGAATATAAAACAGAGCGGGAGTGGGGGACCAGGGGAATATAAAACAGAGCGGGAGTGGTGGACCAGGGGAATATAAAACAGAGCAGGAGTGGTGGACCAGGGGAATATAAAACAGAGCGGGAGTGGGGGACCAGGGGAATATAAAACAGAGTGGGACTGGTGGACCAGGGGAATATAAAACAGAGTGGGACTGGTGGACCAGGGGAATATAAAACAGAGCTGGAGTGGGGGACCAGGGGAATATAAAACAGAGCGGGAGTGGTGGACCGGGGAATATAAAACAGAGCGGGACTGGTGGACCAGGGGAATATAAAACAGAGCGGGAGTGGGGGACCAGGGGAATATAAAACAGAGCGGGAGTGGGGGACCAGGGGAATATAAAACAGAGCGGGAGTGGGGGACCAGGGGAATATAAAACAGAGCGGGAGTGGTGGACCAGTGGAATATAAAACAGACCGGGAGTGGGGGACCAGGGGAATATAAAACAGAGCGGGAGTGGGGGATCAGGGGAATATAAAACAGAGCGGGAGTGGTGGACCAGGGGAATATAAAACAGAGCGGGAGTGGTGGACCAGGGGAATATAAAACAGAGCGGGAGTGGTGGACCAGGGCACAATTTTGCGTTCGAGGGCCGAGCAAGTGTTGTGTCAGCATGAGGACATTGTCTTATATTACTGTCAATGGCCATGTGCCAAAGTCGGAAGTCTGCCTGCTGACAATTAATCTGGTGATTCAGCTGCTCTAATACCCAATTGTTTGTGATTTTACCTTGCCCGTGCGATTTATTGGTCAGCGCAGGGGCCACATGGGTAGGTGCCATCCCATTTTAATTGGTTGCTTCATTCAGGATGTGAATAGTTAGGAATTTAGGTGACAGTTTGCTGTTGGTTGATTTCTGATAGTTCACAGCATTTTCACAGTTTTTTGGAGGACTCTTTGCTTTTCTAGCTTATTTTCAGGGCTGTTTTTCTTGCAAACTTTCCTGGAGGCTTTCTGCTGAGTGCAACCTTCAGAGCACGAGACAGTGCCATCTGCATTTCTGCAAACGGGGATTGTCTACTCAGCTAGTGGGACCTCCTCTGAGGATGATGAGAGGGCCAGAACAGAGAGGAGATCAGGTGTCCATAGGCAGCGTCCCAGGGAGTGACCTGTGGGAGCAGGGGCGCAGCCACAGGGAGTGTCAGGTGGAAGGGTCGGCAGAAGACGGCACTATCCTGGATCTGCAGTCTACAGGCAGTGCTCCAGCTACCTCAACATGTCTGAGATAGATGCTGAAGGAGGCTCTGCCTCTCTAGGGAATCTGTAACCTCTGTATATATCAGATGATTGGGCTGGAGATCGCCTCCAACTGTATAGGTGCCCGTGGGTCTAAAGGTCACAGTAGCCCTGAGCTTTTTCACCTCCAGTTCTTTCCAGGGGTCAGTGGGGGATCGGTGTGGTGTGTCCCAGTTGACAAAAGCTCTCTTCAGACGGGTCATGGCCTTCATTCATTTCCAGACCGAGGAAGGCAGCCAGTCTGAGCGAGCCAGAGGCTTTTCAGCAATCGCTGGGTTCCTCCGCATCCAGAGTGCCATAGACTGTGCTCATGTGACCATTCAAGGCACCAGCAAGTGCATGAGGTGCGTCCATGAACCGGAAGTGGTTTCACTCTGTGAATGTTCAGACAGTTTGTGATCACAGGACACAGACTCTGCAAGTCTGTGTAAGGTTCCCTGGGAGCTCCCATGATGCCTACAACTGGTGACACTCCCAGATGCCACAGCTGTTCATGGCTCCAGCTCGGTTGGCTCCTGGGTGACAAAGGCTATCCCTTGAAAAAGTGGCTCATGATGCCACTCCGGCACCCAAGTACAGAAGCGGGGGAGAGGAAGAACAGAAGTCCTGCCTCTACAAGGGTGGTAGTTGAGAAGACTATTGGGCTGCTGAAGATGAGGTTCAGATTCCTGGACCGATCAGGGGGAGCACTGCAAGACAGGCTGCTGACACCACAAACAACTGCCTCGCCAAGACATTGTGACTGGACAATCAATTGCGACTCTTCCTTAGAAATTCTCATTTGAGTTGAGACAACCCAACATTCGTTGCACTGTTTGCCAGTCTCGCATCTGTCCACTGGACTCTTACCTCCCTCCGAGACCCCTGCCTTTTCACCACCCGTGGACCTTGCTCTGTGATGGCAATAGATCTCCAGGGCGTCCATCTCATACTCGCTCATTATGAGGAGGTTGGCCACCCCAGCACCCATTCGTGTTTGTTCAACAGCTGCTATTCTCCTGAATGTGCAGAAGAGAATATGAACATAAGAACAGATGAAATAGGAGCAGAAGTAGGCCATTCGGCCCCTCAAGCCCCGCTCCGCTGATCTGTTTGTGTTTTGAATTCCACATTCCCCAATAACCTTCGATTCCCTTGCCTAACAAGAATCTATCTACCTGCGCCTTAAAAATATTCAGTGACCCCGCCTCCACCGACTTCTGAGGCAGAGATTTCCAAAGTCGCACAACCCTCCCAGAGAAAAAAATTCTCCTCATCTCTGTCCTAATAGGGCCACCCCTAATTTTAAAACAGTGCCCCCCTAGTTCTGGACTCAGCCGCAACAGCAGCATTAGTTCAACCCCTACCGGCAACACCATTCCAGACTGGCGCACCCCCTCCAAGAACCAGGTTGAGTTGCACATCAGATTAGAGCACCTCACCAAGGCAAACAAGCAAATCTGCCAGCTTACGATGCCATTTGGCACATAGACTCTTATACCCTGAGTGCCATGATGAATGGCCAGCCACTAGCACATCCATACACAGCTCCATGCCAACCCAGTGCTCGCCCTTGTGGAGCAAAGAAGATCGTTAAGCCTTTGGAGGGCACTGTAGCCAGGTGTGGCACACCACATCATGCCCGCTGAGCTGGATTGCCACTTCCATCCATGCCTTCTTCGTGAGGTGCAGTGACCTCCCCTTGCCGTTCCATGGCAGGAGGACTTCACGCCTGGTGTTTACACCCTCGACCAGAGTGCGTAGACACTCGTCAGAGAACCGGGGGGCAAAGTGCCACACCTGCATTGCCCTCCCCAATGGTGTGCCCAGCTCAGATGCCATTACTATATCCCAAGCTTTAATGTTTTGGCAGCACAGCTCCCGATGAGTCCCACGGTAGCCTTCAGAGAGCTGCCTCAGCTGTTTTTAAATCCCCCACCGGGTCTCCATTGGATCCGGCGCCTGACACACCCCTACCCTCACCAGGAGCGTTTCGGCAAACAGATGCCAAGTTGCATGCTGGGTGGCCCTCAAGTGGCTCCCGACAGGGGAAAAATTCAAGTCAGGAGAAAATAAAAGAGAGAGAGCAGCGGACAACAGTGTGAGAGTGGTGACCAGGAGATTATGAAACAGAGAGAGAGTAGCGGACAACAGTGTGAGAGTGGTGACCAGGAGATTATGAAACAGAGAGAGAGCAGCGGACAACAGTGTGAGAGTGGTGACCAGGAGACTATAAAACAGTGTGTGAGCGGCGACCAGGAGATTCAGTTGTAGGGAGTAATTGGAACATAGGGCAGAATTTTATGGCTCACGCGCAGGTGGTGGACCCCGCATGTCAGCGCTTAAAATGTCACGCGCCCGCCATTATTTAAAAGCCTTGCTAAAGCCCTTAACTCGGCAATTGACGCCGAGTTTGAGGAGCACGTGCAATCTTTGGCTCAGCACATGGGCCCAACGGGCAGGCGAGTAACTGATATTTTAACAAACCTCATCCACGGGCGGGATATGTGGGCTCAGAGGGGTTGTTAATGTTTTATGTGAAGTATTTATTGCAGAAAGTGTTTTAAACTTGCCTGTGTGATTGTTAGCAGTTCAGATCGATTTCCAACAGCTTTCTCTGTATTTTGAAGTTTCAGCTCACCAGTCTGCAAACAGTAAATCTTTATCGGGCCTACAGCTTTCTGGAGAACCTCCATTTAGCCTGGGTATGGGTTCTGACATCTCCACTGGAGGCAGCTCCTCTGAGGAGGAAGGGAGGGCCAAAATAAGGAGGTGGCCAGGAGTGGATAATCAGCCTCCAGGGGAGCCACCTTTGGGAGGCCAGGCGCAGGCACAATGGGCGCAGGGCCATGAGGTTGTCCAAGGTGGAAGGGGCTGCAGAAGACGCCACTATCCTGCTGTCAGACTATACAGGCGGTGAAGCAGCTACCTCAATATGACTGAGGTCCAGCGCCGAAGGAGGCCCCGACTGTCCAGGGGGTCAGTGAACTATACCTGTCAGATGGTTGGGCCTGAGATCTCTGCGAACTGTGTGGGTGGACACCCCATGTCAGCAGCTCTGAAGCTTACAGTTGCCCTCAAATTCTATGCCTCTGGCTCCTTCCAGAGCTCAGTGGGTGATCTTTGCGATGTCTCCCAATCAGCTGTCCACACACGTCAAGCAGGTTACAGATGCTCTGTTCAGACGGGCATTGACCTTCATCCACTTCCGCTGGGACCAGGCAAGCCAGACACAGCGAGCCAGAGGCTTCGTGGCCATTGCTGGCTTCCCCCGTGTCCAGGGTGCTATAGATGGTACACATGTGGCCATCAAGGTGCCAGCAGGTGAGCCCCGTGCCTTCGTCAACAGGAAGGGATTCTGCTGCATGAACATGCAGATAGTGTGTGTGATCACAGGATGCAGATTCTGCAAGTTTGTGCAAGGTACCCAGGCAGCTCCCATGACGCCTACATCCTCAGACACTCCCAGGTGCCGGCGCTCTTCAGTGCTCCAGCTCGGCTTGATGGTTGGCTGCTGGGTGACAAGGACTATCCCCTCTGAAGGTGGCTCATGGCGCCACTCCGCTATCCAACAACAAAAGCTGAGGAGCGCTACAATAGGAGCCAGGGCACCACAAGGGCTGTGGTGGAGAGAGCCATCGGTCTCAAGATGCGCTTCCGATGCCTGGACCGCTCAGGGGGCGCACTCCAGTACCCCCCAGATCGCGTCTCTCTGATAGTGGTGGTCTGCTGCGCTCTGCACAATCTTGCGCTGGAAAGGGGGAATGCAGTTGACAATGAAGACGTTGATGCAGTGGATGAGGCTGCACGTGATGAATCCAGCAGTGGCTCAGAGGATGAGGAAGCACAGGGCAAAGATGAGGGGCAGCGCGCCGACCCGCTACTACACCAAGGAGGCAGGGACATCCGGGACACTTTAATTCAACGAACCTTCAGCTAGCTCCACACATGTGGATCAGCAGGACCAGCATTGCCTGGCGCTTCCACATGTGGCACTTAGATGCTACATCTTCCCCCTCATCAGCTGCAACTAAGGGCTTAGTACATAAATATCAATGTCCACTCAAACACTCATGATATGTCTGTGAAACAGACAAATGCAGCACAAAGGAGACACCCTCAGCCATGGTCAGAAAAGTGGACTTTATTGCCACCAAAATAAACAACAAACGTTGCTCTGACACAGATAATGAAACATTCCCTAATCTAGGGCCAACACAAAATCACCAGTGACAAACCCGTGGAGTGCCTAACATGCCTTATGCTTACATTTGTGGGTGCTACGTCTAGGTGCTGCCCAATTGCTCAGTGGCTTCTGAGACAGCCTGCTGACTCTGCTGTCCTGTTGGCCTCGATGACCTTGGCGGCTGTCCTCTGGCCTGTGGAGGCTGGTCTCGTCTGGGAGGGAGTGGCCAGTTCCAGAACTGGCACCTCCCCAGTTGTCGCAGCCTCAACAGATGCAACGGTCACTGGCAGAGGGGCGAAGGAGCTGCTGCCTTCATCCGGAGCGCCCTGAGAGGAACTCGCAGCGACGACAGGCAGCTGCTGTGCCGACGTGAGGTCACATTGGACCTCCCTGCTCACTGCAAATAGATGGGCACTGAGCTGGGACACTTGGTACCCAGAACATCTCCCACATTGCGAGTGGCCATTAGTGGTATGAGGGCTTGCAGGTCAGAGTGTAACCCAATCCGATTGAAGACCATCTCCATGAGAGTCACCAATCTCTCAATGGAGGAAGCCTGACGCTCTGTCCTGAGGTTCATGCCATCATTGACACTCTGCCTGGATTCCTCTACCACAGAGACCAAGTGAAGCACACCCTCATGCGACCCTGCCAGATGCTCCCGCGCACCCGGCCGCTTGTCCTGCAGCTGCTGCATTGCAGACATCTCCAGCGGCACATCGTCACTGCCTGACTCAGCATGTTCCTGGACCCCTGCAGTCCTCCGGCGGCTGGCGCCATTGGCACTCTCTGTCCGTGCCATCTCCTCCAGCGATTGTGAAGTGCCCTCTCCACTGTGCCCCGGGATACTATCCGACGTTATAATTACCACCCATGTGGTAGTCGCTGCGTGGTGCCTGGCTCGCTGAAAGGATGTGACCCAAGTTGCAAGTGATGCCCCTCAGGTATCGACGCGGGGCTCTGGACTTGTTCCTGGCGGCCATGCAGTGGTGATGCTGAAATTAACGACAAGGACACTGCATCAGTTAGCGTTCAGTCAGTAACACCATTCATCCCTTTCCCTCCCAGGTAAATAATCAAGAGGAGGCCCAAACATTACACGCACATACAGACAGGCTGGTCAGATGGCCTAAGGAATGCCACATGGAATGTTATGTGGATAAGTTTACAGTTAAGCACTTGGGCGAGACAAACAAGGTACGGGTATACACGAGAAATGGTAGGACCATGGAAAGTCATGACGATTACAGGTACCTTGCTGGGCAGACCTGTTAAAGTAGCAGAACAGGAACATAAGGTGTTTAACGAGGTCAAAGCCAAACTTGCCTTTATTAGCCGAGGTATAGAATGTAGGAAATGGGAGGTCATGTTGCAAGTACAGAAAACACTGTCGAGGCCACATCTACACTTCTATCCAGCTTTACTTGTCCCACCCCCACTTAAACCAGCTTATATTTCACCTGTTTTCTATTTTTCCTCAGTTCTGCTGAAGAGTCATATGGACTTGAAACGTTAACTGTATTCCTCTCCGCAGATGCTGTCAGACCTGCTAAGTTTTTCCAGGTATTTTTATTTTTGTTTTGGATTTCCAGCATCCGCAATTTTTTGCTTTTATCTTAGTGTTTGTTGACTGCCACTTCTCTTCAAGGAATTGAAGAAGTATTGCTCTTTTCTCTGACAGGATTTCCTTCTCTCTCTTTTGCCTTGTTCACCTTCATTGCTTTCCATTTCTCTCCTGGTGTTTGACAAGGTGTTTACTAAAACCCGCTTTCACAGCCATATCTCCTTTCTCAGTGACTGTCTCTGTCTCCGACTTACCCCACATGGATTTCAACTGAAGTTCCATCCCTCATGTTTCGAACCCACCCAGGATTACAGGTATCTCTGGGACATACAATGCTCCTCAGGCTGCTGTTCTCATCACATTCTGAGATCCACACTCAGTGCCATGCACTGCCATATGAACACACTCGACCTCTCCATCCAGCAGCATCGCCGCACCCTATTTCTAAGATGCAATAAGTCTTTGGATGTGCAGCAGCGATGCCATGGCATGTTAGGCCATGGGGAGAGTGGTCAGAAATGGGATAAGGCAACTATGGAAGGTACTAGAGACGCGCATCCTCAAGGGGCCGAGGGACCTTTGTGTATGACCCACACGTCTGACTCTATCAGTCTGTGATTGAGCAGTGTTGCTGCATTAACGATTGCAGCAACTATCAATGCTTTGGATGGTGGGAAGACAGAGTGGATGGGACTGTTGGCCTCAAATACCTGGCCACTGCACCCCAGTCTCGCCGACACCTGCCAACCTGGCCACTTTCCTCCTCCCCAGCTCCATGGCCTGCTCCTCGAAGTTGGTGAGGTGCTGAAGCACAGCGTGCCCACCACCAGTCCACAAACGCTTCTGGCTGTTGTGTTCTGTTTTTTTGCCTGCAGAACAGAGAAGAGCTTTTATTGGGGCTGATCGCTCATATACTCTGCACGTGCACGCCGCACCCCAACCACAGTGGCCCATCTGAGGCCTCCAGTGGCTCCTGTCCACACTACTGGTGATCAGTCCCCAGAAGATAGTACGGCTGCTCCCAACCCCCTCCCTCAGCGGCCACCTTGGACACATTCGGTTTCCATCACTTTGAATATCACATGGGTCTTAGCGCCCATGGCAAGGAGGTGCAACTAGGTGTGGCGCCAAGGCCAGCAGGTGGCTCTTGGCCATGACACCTTGAGGCTCCCCTCCCACCATCTCATCACTGTCAATAAGACACGTGTTGGAGTTCTGACTATGTATCTAGCTGCCTCCCCTGCAGGTTGCCCCCAGGTTACTCAAATGCGACAAACACCAGCATGTGCTGCGGGAGAACCCATCTTCTCCTCAAACACTAAGGCTGATGTAAGTATGGTCACTATCTGTTTGCCCACCCAGCGTGCACCAAATGCCCAATGCAGTAACGATACTGAGACGTTGCGGGGGTGGGGGGGGGCGGGGGGGAGGGCTCAAAGGCTAAGGCTACCTGCTGGGTTAAATGGCCAAGGCTAACATGGTCCTCACCCTTCCAGAGCGCAGCAAATCATTGAAGCGTTTGCGGCACTGGGTCCCCATGCGCCACACAACATCTTGAGAGCTTACAGCCTCCTGCCAGGCCTGCTTGGTAATGTGGGGGGGCCCTCCTTCTCCCATCCTCGGGAAGCAAGACATCTCGACATTCTGCAACCTCTTCGAGGAGGGCAGCAAGGCAGGCATCGGAGAACTGAAGGGCACATTGGCCCCCTGCTGGCCTACCCTGCAACCTGCGCCCCCCCCCCCCCCACCCCTCCTCCTCCTTTGCCATCACCTCCTCTGGAGCCTGGTCGCTGGCCATGGTGAACAGCCTAAAGGAGGCTGCCTGGCCTTTTTTCATACAGACTGCCAGTTCCCCATTGGAACCGGCGGTCTGTACACGCCCATCACACATTTGAAATTCCCGCTGTACACGGGAGTCTGCAACGCGCTGGGTGGGCCTTAATTGGCCCTCCTGCACAAAATAGCGGCGCGGCCCGTTTCGCCGGCGGAGTTCAGCTACGCACCTGCCACAATCGGGTTGGGCCCGCCCACCCGACAAACAGAAATTTCTGCCCATAGTGTTATTAAGGGACAGTCAGGGGGTTAGACAGTCCTCTGCAGCTGAGAGCATGAGGTTTTTTTCCATCTGTTAATAGGATATGGGCATCGCTGGCTGGGTCAGCATTTATTGCCCATCCCTAATTTCCTTTGAGAAGGTGATGGTGAGCCGCCTTCTTGAATTGCTGCAGTAGCCCTGTGGTGTAGGTACACCCACAGTGCTGTTAGGGAGGGAGGCTCAGGATTTTGACCCAGTGACAGTGAAGGAACGGCGATATATTTCCAAGTCAGGATGGTGAGTGGCTTAGAGGGGAGCTTGCAGCTGGTGGTGTTCCCGTATGTCTGCTGCCCTTGCCCTTCTGGATGGAAGTGGTCGTGGGTTTGGAAGGTGCTGTCAAAGGAGCCTTGGTGAATTCCTGCAGTGCATCTTGTAGATGGTACACACAGCTGCCACTGTGCGTCAATGATGGAGAGAGTGAATGTTTAAGGTGGTGAATGTTTAAGGTGGTGGATGTGGTGCCAATCAAGCGGGCTGCTTTGTCCTGGATGGTGTGAAGCTTCTTGAGTTTTGTTGGAGTTGCACACTTCCAGGCAAGTGGAGAGTATTCCATCAAACTCTTGACTTGTGCCTTGTAGTTGGTGGACAGGCTTTGGGGAATCAGGAGATGAGTTACTCAACGCAGGATTCCTAGCCTCTGACCTGCTGTTGTAGTCACAGTATTTATATAGCTAGTCTAGATCAGTTTCTGGTCAATGGTAACCCCAGGATGTGGACAGTGTGGGATTCAGCGATGGTAATGCCATTGAACATCAGGGGTGATGGCTGGATTCTCTCTTATTGGAGATGGTTATTGCCTGGTACTTGTGCGGTGTAAATGTTACTTGCCACTTGTCAGCCTAAACCTGGATATTGTCCAGGTCTTGCTGCATTTGGACATGGACTGCTTCAGTATCTGAGGAGTCACAAATGGTGCTGAACATTGTGCAATCATCAGCGAACATCTCCACTTCTGACCTTTTGATGGAAGGAAGGTCACTGATGAAGCAGCTGAAGATGGTTGGGCCGAGGACACTACACTGAGGAACTCCAGAATGCTGTGTTGCCTGTCCTGTGCCAGGGATCAGGTTCAGGTAATAATCTCTGGTATATTACCTGAACCATGAACAAATTAGCATAGGATAAATAAGAGAGATGTGTGCATGGCTCAAAGACTGGTGTGGCAGAAATGGTTTTCAATTCATGGGTCAGTGGCACCAGTATTGGGGAAAGTGGGAGCTGTACCATTGGGCGATCTTCACCAATCAATAGGTATACAGTGAGGAAACCAGATTTGGATATATCATATCATTTTTAAAGACTCTTATTGTGACATGGAGGGAATACTCCATATTGTAAGTTAAGAGGTGTAAGAAAAGGACCAGTGGGACATATCAGCATGGTGGACACTGTTACTCAGATAAGCATTTGGTAGCTAAATACACAAACTATAAGATATAAAATAAATCAGCTGGAAGCACAAACTCAGCTGGAAAGGTATGATGTAGTTGCCATCGTAGAGATCTGGCTACATTGTGACTCTAGTTGGGAGCTAAATATTCCAGGCTGTAGGATCTTCAAAAACGACAGCGGAATTAGGAAAGGAGGGAGAGTAGCAATACTGATAGTTAGTTAAGTGAGTACGTTGCAACCATTTTCACAGTGGAGGAACAGGACAACATATCGATGGTATAAAGGAACCTAAAGCTATGTCAATGAGAGGAGACGTATGGAATTATGAAACACCAATTTTCACAGTTTGCCAACTAGAAACTGAACTCTTTATTTCCAATGCCCCCAAAAGGCAGCCTACGTCTCAATGTTTCCTCCAATTCTGAATATATACAATATTTATATATGATCTAGATAAACTTGGATATAAGAATAGTGACTTCTATATCTAAGTTTATAGGTGACACTATGAGGCATGATTAGTTGTAAGAATGGGAGCAAAAGCTGCAAAGGGCCAGAGAAAGACTGAGTGAGTGAGCAAAGCTATGGCAGATGTATAAAAGTGTGAGACTGCAATCAGTAGGCATGTGCCAAGGAATCAACCCTGGCTGCACCATAACAATTTTTGTAAATCTTATTGCAATATTGCCCTTCACTTTTCCCTGTTCTTGCAGTATTACCTACTGGACCTGAGAGATAAAGTGATTTTCTTAATAGTGAGAAACTAGAAGGTGTGGATGAACAAAGGGGTTAAAAACTGGTGCAAAAAGTAATCAAAGATTAATGGAACAATGGCCTCCATTTCAAAAGGGTTGGAATTCAAAAGTGAGGAATTGGCGCTTCAGTTGTGTAGAATACTATTCAGACCCAATTTGGAGCACTGCATTCAGTTTTAGTCAAGAAAAATATATTGGCCTTTGCAAGGATTACAGCATGGATTTGTCAGAATATTACTGGGAATTAAAGGATTAAACCATGAGGCACCCCTAGTTAACAGTGATCATAATATGATTGAATTTTACATTCATTTTGAGGGAGGAACAAGTGCGTCCAATACTAGTATTTTAAACTTAAATAAGGGCAATTATGAGGGCACGAAAGCAGAGCTGGTTGAAGCAAAGTGGCAAATGAGATTAAAAGCTGGGTCAATAAAGGTTCAGTGGCAGAAATTTAAAGGGATATTTCAGAATACACAGAATACATACATTCCAGTGAGAAAGAAAAATTCCATGGGGAGGACCCACCATCCATGGTTAACTAAAGAAGTTAAAGACAGTATCAAACTTAAAGAAAACGCATATAATTATGTAAATATGGGTGGCAGGTCAGAAGATTGGAAAGAATGTAAAGAACAGCAAGGAATGACAAAAAGATTAATAAGGAGAGAAAAATTAGAATATGAAAGAAAGTTTGTTACCAATATAAAGATGGATAGAAAGAGTTTCTATACATATTTAAATAAGAAAAGAGTTAACAAAGTGAACGTTGATCCAAAGAAAGTGCATCTGGGGAATTGATAATGGAAAGTAGAGAGATGGTGGATGGTTTAAACAGGTTGTATTTTGTTTCGGTCTTCGCTATAGAGGACACAAGGAACATCCCGGAAATAGCTGTAAATCAGGAAATGGAAGGGAGGGAGGAACTTGGGAAAATTACAATCACCAGGGAAGTGGTATTGACCCAATTGTTGGTGCTGCCGACTGATGAATCTCCAGGCATAGATGGACTTCACCCTAAGGTCTTGAAAGGAGCAGCTAGTGAGATAAGTTGATGTGTTGGTTTTAATTTTCTATAATTCCCTAGAGTTGGAGAGGGTTCCATTAGATTGGAAAATAGCATATTTAACTACTTTATTCAAAAAAGGAAGGAGACAGAAAGCAGGAAACTAAAGCCCAGTTGGCCTAACATCTGTCATAAGGAAAATGTCAGAAGATAGTATTAAAGATGTTATAGTAGGACACTTAGAAAAATTCAAGGCAATCAGGCAGAATCAACATGGTTTTGTGGAAGGGAAATCATGTTTAACCAATTTATTGGAGTTTTTTGAAGGAGTCGCATGTGCTGTGGATAAAGGGGAACTGGTGGATGTAGCATACTTAGATTTCCAGAAGGCATTTGATAAAGTTCCACATCAAAGATTATTGCAGAAGTCAAAAGCTCATGGTGTAGGGGGTAACATGTTGTCATGGATAGAAGACTTGTTAGCTAACAGGAAGTAGAGAGTTGGCATAAATGAGTCTTCTTTGGTTGGCAGGATATGACGAGTGGTGTGCCTCAGGGATCAGTACTGGGGCCTCAACTTTTACAATTTATCTAAATGACTTGGATGAAGGGCCCAAAGGAATGGTTACTAATTTGCTGATGACACAAAGGTAGGTAGGAAAGTAAATTGTGAAGAGGATGTAAGGAGGTTACAAAGTGACATAGGTAGGTTAAGTGAGTGGGCAAAGATCTGGCAAATGGAGTATAATGTGGTCAAATGTGAAATTGTTCATTTTGTCAGGAAGAATAAAAAATAAGCTTATTATCTAAATGATGAGAGATTGCAGAGCTCTGAGATTCAGAGGGATCTGGGTGTCCAAGTGCATGAATCATAGAAGATTAGTGCACAGGTACAGCAGGTAATTATGAAAGCTAATAGAATGTTATCATTTATTGTGAGGGGAATTGATTACAAAAGTAGGGAGGTTGTGCTTCAGTTGTACAGGGTACTGGTGAGACCATATCTGGAGTATTGTGTACAGTACTGTTCGCCTTATTTAAAGAAAGATGCAAATGTGTTAGAAGAAGTTCAGGGAAGGTTTACTAGTCTAATACCAGGGATAGGCAGTTTGTCTTATGAGGAAAGGCTGGACAAGTTAGGCCTGGATCCACTGGAATTTAGAAGAGTAAGAGGTGACTTAATTGAAGTCTTTAAGGTCCTGAGGGGTCTTAACAGGGTGGATGTGGAGAGGATGTTTCCTCTTGTGGGAGAATCTAGAACTAGGGGTTATTGTTTAAAAATAAGGGGTCACCCATTTAAGACGGAGATAAGGAGAAATTTCTTCTCTCAGAGAGTTGTGAGTCTTTGGAACTCTCTTCCTCTAAAGGCGGTGGAAGCAAAGTCTTTGAATATTTTAAGGCAGAGCTAGATAAGTTCTTGATTAACACGGGGGTGACAGGTTATCGGGGGTGGGCAGGAATGTAGGGTTGATGTTACATTCAGATCAGCCATGATCTTGTTGAATGGTGGAGCGGGGCTCGAGGGGCCGAATGGCCTACTCCTGCTCCTAATTCGTATGTTCCTATGTGGATAGTTTGTATTTTAAAATTTACAAGTTTGAGGGGTGGTCTAATCAAGATGTTTAAAATGATCGAGAGATTCGACAGGGTCGATACAAACAAACAGTTTCTTCTGTTGGGGGAATCCAAAACAAGGGGGCAAAATTAGACATTAGCCATTTAAGAGAGAAAGCAGTCTTTCCACACACAGTTAAGAAACCTAGAACCACCCTAAAGATTTGTGGTTGAGCCAACTGAAATTTTCAAGACCGAGACTAATATATATTAACTAGTTACAGCAACAAGGTATGTGGAACAAAGATGGCTAAATTGAGTGGATGTAAAAATCAGCCATGATCTAATTGAATGGGGCAGGCAGCTTGAGAAACTATAAGACCTGCTGCTGTTCCTGAGTTCCTTATCCCAGTTAAGCTTTTGTTAACCTTGCTTTGTAATCAGCTTATCGGAGTTATGTGAAAAAAACCCTTTGTTTGCCTGATGGTTATTTTGTTTCTCTGTTGCGTGACACTGGACTTATTTTTAGTGCCTTCTCCATATGTCTTGCAATATTTTAAATTGTGGATTCAACTTCCCTCCTCACCTGCAATAGCAGTGGGAAGTGCCACTGCATTATTCTTTCATGTGCTTATTTTCCATGAAACTTAAATATCCAGCTAAAGTTGCTTCCAATCACCTCAACTGGTTTCCAAAAATATTTGTTCTTGAGGGACATTGTGTACTTTCTGTGCATAGTACTACCAAGTACTATGCAGGTAAAAGTATTAAATCGAGGTTCAATCAAAGCATTCAATAGGAAATTAGATTGTTATCTGAAAAGGAAGGATGTGCAGGGCTACAGGGAGAAGGCGGGAGAGTGCTATTAGGTGAGCTGCTCATTCAGAGAGCTGGAGCAGGCATGATGGGCCAAATGGCCTCCTTCTGCGCTGGAACAGTTCTGTGATTCTGCGAACCTTGCCGGGACCAGCGTTCTGGCAGGTCGTATAACTAGGGCGGTAGAGAGTGCTTTAACCAAATAGTAGGGGAAGGGATCATGTGAGAATGAATGTGGTAAATCGAAGGGAAACAATGAAGTAATGGAGCAGGGTAGCAATTTGAGTAATGACAACCAGAGTGTGACAGCAAGGGACAGAGAATTCAAACTTAAGAGTGCACCAGCAGATAAAGCCAAAAATTGCAAAAATAGTAAAAAGCCAGAGTTAAAGACTCTGTATCTGAATGCGTGCAACATTTGTAACAAAATAATTGAATTATTAGCACAGGTAGAAATAAATATGTATGACCTGATAGCCATTACAGAGGCGTGGTTGAAAGGTGACCAAGGCTGGGACCTGAATATTGAAGGGTATTTGACATTTGAAAAAGTCAAAAAGCTAGGAAAAGGTGGGGAGTAGCTCTGTTAATTGATGTCATTAATACAGTAGTGAGAGATGGCCTTAGCTGGAAAGAGCAAGATGTAGAATCAGTTTGGGTAGAGATAGGAAATAGGAAAGGTAAGAGGTCACGTGTGGGAACAGTTTATAGGCCCCCCTAACAGTAATTACACTGCAGGACAGCATACAGGAAGAAATAAATGAAATATGTAAGAAAGGTACTGCAATAATCATGGTTGACTTTAATCTACACATAGATTCGGTGAATCAGATTGGCAAAGATGGTCTGGAAAATTAGTTAATTGATGGCTTTCGGGACAAATTTGTAGAGCAGTACATTCTGAACCTAACTAGGGAACCAACTATCCCAGACATGGCAATAAGCAATGAGACAGGATTAATCAATAACCTCATGGTAAAGGAGCCTCTTGGTGACAGCAATCATAACATGGTAGAATTTCATATACAGTTTGAAGCAGAGAAGTGTGGGTCTAAGATTAGTGTTTTGAACCTGAAGAAAGCTAATTATAAGGGTACGAAGACACAGCTAGCTAAACTGAACTGGGAAACTTGGTTAAAAGATAGGACAGTGAAGATGCAGTGGCAGGCTTTAAAGAAATATTTAGTAACTCTCAGCAAAGATTTATCTCAGTGAGAAAGAAAGAATCTTTGAGAATGATGCATTACCCGTGGCTAAATAAGGAAGTTAAGGATAGTATCAAATTGAAAGGAACTTTGTGCAAATCTGCAAAGATTAGTGGTAGGTCAGGATGTTGGTCAGATTTCAAGAACCAGCAAAGAATGCCTAAAAAAAGTAGAATATGAGAGAAAGGTAGCTAGTGATATAACAACAGATAATAAGAGTTTCTACAAGTATTTAAATAGGAAAAGAATAACTAAAGAGATTGTTGGTCCTCTAGAGAGTCTGAGGAATTAATAATAGAAAACAGGAAATGGGCCATTTTGTGTTTGTGTTCACTGTAGGAGACTTGGAAAACTTGCCAAAGATACTTGAAAATCAAGAGGTGAATGGGAGTTAGGAACTTAAAACCATCAGCTTCGCCAGGTAAAAGGTGCTGGGAAAAATCTTAGGCCTAAGGGCTCAAGTCCCAAGGACTAGATGGCCTGCATCCTAGGGTCTTAAAAGAAGTGACTGCAGAGACAGTGGATGCACTGGTTATAATCTTCCGAAATTCCTTAGATTCTGGAAGGGTCCCAGTGTTTTGAAAAATAACTAATGGAACACTTTTATTCAAGGAAGGAGGGAGACAGAAACCAGGAAACTACAGGTAAGTTACCCTAAAATATGTCATAGGTAAATTGCTAGAATCCATTATTAAGAAGGTTATAACAAGATACTTAGAAAATTATAATTTGATCAGGCAGAATCAACTTGGCTTTGTGAAAGGGAAATTGCATTTAACTTATTTATTAGTGGTTATTGAGGAAGTAACAAGCAAGGTGGATAATGGGGAACCTGTAAATGTGGTGTACTTGGATTTCCAGATGGCATTTGATAAGGTGTCATATCAAGGGTTACTACACAAGGTAAGAGCACGTGGTGTAGGGGATAACATATTAGCATGGACAAAGGACTGGTTAGCTAACAGGAAGTGGAGAATAGGGATAAATAGGACTTTTTGGGTTGCCAAGCTGTAACTAGTAGAGTTCCACTGGAATCAGTACTGGGGCCTCAACTATTTACAATGTACATCAATGATTTGGATGAAGGGACTGTATGTGCAGTTGCTACATTTGCCAATGATGCCAAGATAGGTAGGAAAGCAAGCTGTCAAGAGGAGGTAGAACATTGGCAAAGGGATATAGACAAGTTAAATGAGCGGACAGAAGATTTGGCAGATGGAGTATAATGCGGGAAAATGTGAGCTTGTTCACTTTGGGAGGGGAACAGAAAAGCAGTATACAACTTAAATGGAGAAAAATAGCAGAATTGATGGTGCAGAGGGATCTGGGTGTCCTGGTACATGAATCATAAAAAGTTAGTATGCAGGTACAGCAAGTGATTAGCAAGGCAAGTGGAATGTTGGCATTTATTGCAAAGGGAAAGGAATAAAAAAGTAGGGACATTTTACTGCAACTGTACAGGATCTTGGTGAGACCATATCTGGAGTACTCTGTACACTTTTAGTTTCCTTATTTGAAAAACAATGTAATTACATTAAAAGCAGTTCAGAGAGGGCTGGCTTGGCTCATTCCTGGGATGAAGGGCTTATCTTATGGAGAAAGGTTGAACAGGTTGGGCCCATACCCATTGGAGTTTAGAAGAATGAGAGGTGATCTTATTGAAACATATGAGATCCTGAGAGGACTTGATAGGGTGGATACAGGAAGGATGTTTTCATTTTTGGGAGAGACTAGAACTAGGATTCACCATTTAAAAATGAGAGGTCTCCTTGTTACAATGGAGATGAGGAGAAATGTTTTCCCTCAGAGGATCGTAGAATGTGGAATTGTCTTCCCCAGAAAGGAGTGGATAATGGGTCATTGAATATATTCAGGACTGAGTGAGATAACTTTTTGATAGACAAGGGTTCAAGGGTTATGGGGGGAAGACAGGAAAGTGGAATTTAGCCCCAATCAGATCATATTATTGAAAGGTGGAGCAGGCTCAAAGGGGCGGATGGCCTACTCCTGCTCCTAAGTCCTATGTTACTATGTTCTCCCTGGTATCCTGGCTAATACTTATCTCTCAACCAATATCACTGAAGGAAGATTACCCATTGCTATGTGCAGGATCCTACCATGTGAAAATTGGTTGCCACATTTCCGACATTACAAAGCGATCAACTTTAATAGTATTTTATTGTTTGGGTTGTCCTGAGGTTGTGAGAGGCGCTATATAAATGCAAATTATTTCTCTATTTCTATTAAAGTTCTTCAAATTTCATTGACTATCTTAACTACATGCACTGACTCCTGCTATTTACCCACAGACATCATGTACAGTTAGAAGCCAGCGTGTATACATGGCCTCTTAGATCTTACAGTTGTCATTACCTTCTCAAGCGTTCCTAATTGGAATTGTCTTTAAGGACCCGCCGTAATTAAATTCAGATTAATGGGAAAAGGCTCTGTCACTGAGGTTCACCTGTAGAACTCATTCATACCACCTTCATCTTCCTGCTACAATAGCAACAAAAAAAATCATTCTATTCAATTAGGATTTTATAACTTTTGTGAATACAACTGGTTCAGTACAGGTGACAGAGTATCGCTCACACAAGTATTTTTCACTCACAAGTGTCGCTACAAGAGAAGGTCAGCGACTCAGAATCCTACAGCGAGTAACCCACCTCCTGACTCCCCAAATCCTGTCCACCATCTACAAGGCACAAGTCAGGAATGTGATGGAATACTCTCCACTTGCCTGGATGAGTGCAGCTCCCATAACACAAGAAGCTGGACACCTTCCAGGATAAAGCAGCCCACTTGATTGGCACCACATCCACAAATATTCACTCCCTCCACCATCAAAGCACAGTAGCAACAGTGTGTACTATCTACAAGATGCACTGCAGGAACTCACCAAGGCTCCTTAGACAGCACCTTCCAAACACACAACCTCTACCATCTAAAAGGACAAGGGCAACGGACTAATGGGAACACCACCACTTGGAAGTTCCCATCCAAGCCACTCATCATCCTGACTTGGAAATATGTCGCCGTTCCTTCACTGTCACTAGGTCAAAATCCTGGAAGTCTCTCCCTAACAGCACTGTGGGTGTACCTACACCACAGGGACTGCAGCAGTTGAAGAAGGCAGCTCACCACCACCTTCTCAAAGGCAATTAGGGATGGGCAATAAATACTGACCTAGCCAATGATGCCTACATCCCATGAATGAATTAAAAAAACACAGGTATTCTATCACTCACACAGGTAACTGCTTAGCCGATGTATAGGTAGCAGACTATACCTTATATAGGTAGCAGGTTATTCCTCACGCAGGTTTTCTATCACAGTTAGGAAATAGAGATAGTTTATGTAAATTGTATTGGTATTTGTAGGTGTTAGGAATGAGTTTTAGTTTTAAAGTTTAAGTTTGATTTGCATTTCTGTATCTGCATGTTAAGAAAGATCACATTGAGTTTTAGTTTCACTTTAAAAAGGTATCTGCATTTCTAATGAGAGTTTTAGGATTTAAGCTAAGGTAAACAAACAAGAGTAGAAGAATTGGACTGTCACTTAGCAACAGGGGCCTGGAGAGGCAGGCCCTTCCCACAGCGAAACACAGGAAAACCAAAGAAACAGCAGTTTTGAGTTCAGTTAGTTTGAAGACAGCTATCAAGCAGAAGCAACTTAGAAGGCGCAGATAACCAACTCCAAGCTAAAATTGGTTGAAAGTTGCTGCCAGAGAAAGACTGCAGCAAAGGGGGACAGTTAGCACTCCAAGCTAAAGAAAAATGCCAAGAATCCAGGGGAGTGGAACATGGGAAAGTTCCATATAGACTTTCTAGTCAAAGGAAGGGCAGGAACCTGGAAAAGGACCTGCTAAGTGAAGTTAAGAGTGAGAGGCAGAAAGAAAGGCTCCAAAGTTCAGATTTAAGACACAAAAGCTGCAGAAAGCAGATTTAAAGCGAGAAAAGCTTGCAAGAGGCCAGGACGTCTAAAGAGACAACTGAAGATCTGTAACTTTTTGCTATGGGCATCTGAAGCAGTGGTACTGCTAATGGCTAAGTCAGTGAGAGAGTGCGTGGAAAACAGCTTGAGTGAATGTGGTGATCCACGTGAGAGAAACAACAGAAGGCGGTGGACCCTTGCGAAAGGCACCTGTGGGAAAGCATCAGTTTGGAGAAGATTCAAAAGTGAGTTCTTGGAGAATGGAGATTGGAAACCCTCGTGTGAAAGACTGAGTGCAGTGAGACCGATTGGCTCACAGTGTAACAAGCATCTGGGGGAGTTGATGAGAGATCCATAGCATCTGGTTGAGGTGGCATCCGTCACTTGGTTTCAGAATGTGGTGTGTCTGACCACAGGATGCCATAGATTTACATGGACTGTGTACTTACTTTGAACTTTAAAGTATCAGATAGCTTTTGTAACTTGTGTTATCCTTACAAACCTGTATATATCTGTAAAGGTATAGGTGTGGGTGAAGGAATATTGTAATATGGTTCATCTTTCCTTGTTGAATAAATGTTTAATTCTTTTGTTAGAAATTCATCAGCTGATTCCTGTGACTCTGTTCAGTAGCCACTCTCCACATGTCTGAACAAACAAATTAAAAGTTAGGATCTATCAAGCTAGGTTCCGCTCTGGCATCAAGCTTGGGATCAATAACCTCAGCTGGGATCATAACAATCACTCACACAGGTACTAGTCTATACTTGTATAGGTAGCAGACTATCTTTTGCATGGCTTGAAGTCTGTCCCTTACACAGGTAACAGGCTTTCCCTCATAAAGGTAATCTATCCCTCACACAGGTAGCAGGTTACCCCTTCACACATGCAGCCGGTAGCAGATAGCAGACTAACTTAATAACTTTCAATATGAGATAAAAAGAATGGAAATAATATAACCCTGAAATAAAATCTTGAAATGATGGAAATACCCAGCAACAAGACAGCTTCATGGCTGGGTGAAGACTCTCACATGGACTGTAGCACCACACAGGAAGTGCAGCAGGACAGAATCACTGGGCACCAGTTTGCCCTAGACTTGACCCTGTCCCAATTCCAGAGATATCAGAATAAAGGGGTGGGCACCAACATCATTCATGGTGCTCCCTAGGTGTAGGACGAGAGGAATTTTGGGTTGGCATCTAACGGCTGTGGGGGTGGGGGTGGGGTTGGGTGGGAGTGGGAGCAGGGTGGGGCCTCAGGAGGGGGTTGGTGGGGTAGGGTGGGGGAGGGGGTGGGGGTGCAGTAGGACGGGAGTGGGAGTGGCGTAGGGGGTGGGGGTACGGTAGGGCAGGAGCAGGGCTGGGGCGGGAGTGAGGGTGGGCTAGGGTGGGGGTGCAGGTGGGGTGGGGTTGGGTGGGTGTGGGGATGGGGTGGGTCTGGGGTGGGGATCAGGTAGGGTCGGACGGGAATGGGGGTGGGGTAGGGTGGGGGTGCGGGTGCGGTGGGGTGGGGTTGGGTGTGTGTGGGGGTGGGGTGGTGTGGGGCGGGTAGGGGCTTGGGTGGGGTCGGGGGTGAGGTGGGGTAGGGTGGGGGTGCAGGTGGGGTTGGATGGGTGTGGGGGTGGGGTGGTGTGCGGGTTACGGCGCGGTAGGGTGGGAGCGGGGGCAGGGTAGGGTGGGAGTGGGGGCAGGGTAGGGCAGGAGTGGGGGGCGGGGTAGGGCGGGAGTGAGGGGGCGGGGTAGGGCGGGAGTGAGGGGGCAGGGTAGGGTGGGAGTGGGGGCAGGGTAGGGCAGGAGTGGGGGGCGGGGTAGGGCGGGAGTGAGGGGGCGGGGTAGGGTGGGAGTGAGGGGGCGGGGTAGGGTGGGAGTGGGGTGGGGTAGCATGGGGTGCTTGAGGCAAAGATCCCAATTTTTTTTTTTGCTAAGTAAATTGCTAATTGCCAGTTTCTAGATGAAAATTAGTCAACAGTTTGCAGGAACAGGCCAAACCTTTACCAGGGGATACCAAAGCAAAATGCCATGGACAAGGGCAAGCTGAGAGACAGCAAACACTGGAAATGCTCAGCAGCTCTGGCAGCATCAGCGGAGTGAGAGACAGAGTTAACGTTTCAGATCAATGGCCCTTCGCCAGGATCCAGGGGGGGGATCCTGTTAGGAGGATCAAACCTTCCTCGCAAACAGCGAACACCCATCATACGCTTCAGAAGCGATTGTGGAAGGTGCTGCCATTTGTGGAAGATGAAAACATCTTCATAGTAAGACTGCAGAGTTCCACAATCAGACCCTGGAGCACATCAGTGAATCCTGCCCTCAGAGAGAATGCCCAGGGAAGCTAGAAGATATCCATGCTGTTCTGCTAGAAGCTTTAGCCTGGATACTTGAATGAGACATTGATATTTGATCTGGTTTTTTTTTCTTTGCTCCTTCTCCATAAAGAAAAGTACTGCGGATGCTGGAAGCCAGAAATAAAAACAGAAAATGCCGGCAACATTTGTCAGGCAGCTTCTGTGGAGAGAGAATTACAGAGTTGACGGGCTGAATTGTACTGGCTCGCAGGAGTGGAGGCGCGTGTGGGGGAGCTGGCGTAGGGAGGGCTGGGAAAGCAGCAGTGAGCCACACTTCTCAGTAGGGGTAAAAAGAGAACGAACTTGCATTTATATAGCACCTTTCACTGTCCCACTGCTGGGTTGTGAAATGGACTGGCTGCCTTCCTTACGTATGCAGGCAGCCGATTGGCATAATTAAGGACCCAATCACGGGCCATTCAATGGGGCAGCTGGGCATTTTACTGGGGAGGCCGCCAACCTCTTTGCGACAGCCCAAGGGGCCACCGAAGAGACCCACCTGCGGCAAAATCGCCAAGCCGGTCCCTACTGCCAGCACATGCGAGCTCAGGGCCTGCTTTCCAAGCCCAGCATCGGGATCCCCAAGGCCCTGCGGCAAAATTCTGCCCAATGTTTCTGGTCTGGGAATTGGAAAAAAGTTAGAGCTCTCGCGGGCTTTAAAGGAAAGACAGGAGGTCGAGAAAGACGGGGTGGAGGGTGGAGGTAGACAAGGAATGAACAAAAGTGTAGGTAGCGGTGGCTAAGATGGAAGGCAGGAGTGATTAAATGGCAGAAGATGGGACACAGGAAAAGGGGATGGTAACAAGATAAAGAAAGAATCAAAAGCTGGGCCTAGAGGAGGCATGTGGTGGTTTGTGGCACAGTGGGTAGCGTTCCTACCTCTGGACCAGAAGCTCTGGGTTCAAGTCCCACTCTGGGGCTTGATGGCCATGGAAGGTGTGTTCATAACATGGCCAAACAGGTTGATTATCAGCCTGTAAATCTTTCCAATGTGCCTGATGGGAGGTGGTAAAGAGAAGGAGGGCTTCCTGGTCAGCCACACTGCAGAAGGAATGGCAAACCACTGCAGTACTTTGCCAAGCATAATTGTGGACCAATCCAATGGAAGTCCATGGTTGCCAATGCCCTCTTAGGGCCTGGTACCTGGAGGAGGAGGTGTGAATGGCAACAGAAGAACCCATTACCAGCTTCTGATATCCAAAAAGATAGGAGCAGTGGTTATAATCTGCACCTGTTGATCTCAGTGTTGAAACCAAAATCCGCAACTCATCTCCCTCCTTATTGGCATCAGAATTCGGGTCAATCCCTCCAGGATTGGTCTGGAGTCTCCAGGAATTGAAGATCAATCTCCAGGACACTGCTGTGTGCAACCCTGGAGAAAAATCATCGGGACATTTAAAAAGATAGGGGTTTTTTTTGGTCCTTTACTTTGAATGTTTTTCCTTACCAAATAAGAATGTTGAAAATGGCGGTGGGGGGGGGCGGGGGGAAACTGATATTTGGCCAACAGTCAAGCATCATCCAATTGGGTAATGTGCCTTCTTGCTTTCCAATTGGGATAAGAAGGCAGCACGTCACAAGAATGGATGTGTTGGCCGCTTAGTGGAGGCAAGTCATGTGATGAAACCTCCAGGGTTACAGTTAATCACAGTTGGCAATGTTAATCAGAATTTTACAAAGGATGAGGAAGGGTCAGAGAGTTGACAGAGTGAATCATATCACAAACTCCTCCCTAGCCCATGTAGATAAGGATGATACATTGCCAGAGACCAGGGAAAGGATGATACATTGCCAGAGACCAGGATAAGGATGATACATTGCCAGAGACCAGGATAAGGATGATACATTGCCAGAGACCAGGGTAAGGATGATACATTGCCAGAGACCAGGATAAGGATGAGACATTGCCAGAGACCAGGGTAAGGATGATACATTGCCAGAGACCAGGATAAGGATGATACATTGCCAGAGACCAGGGTAAGGATGATACATTGCCAGAGACCAGGATAAGGATGATACATTGCCAGAGACCAGGGTAAGGATGATACAATGCCAGAGACCAGGTAAGAACTGCTTCCAAGGAATATGGTGTTCAACTTCCTCCATTTCAGGTCATGACAGTCTTGCTGTGCATTTCCAGAACATTGGCTGGAGTTTTCCAGCCCCTCACACCAGTGAGCCGATGTGAATGGAGATTTCAATGGCTCTCCAGCCCTGCTGCGGGGGAGCCCACCATGGTGGGACTGGAAAATTCTGGCCGTTACGTTTTAACTCTAAATATGAAGCAGTTGCTCCTTGGATTATGATTTTTTTCTTCCCCCTGTCACTTACCTGGAAAATGAGGTCTCATCATAGAGTCAGCACCACAGGCAACAGAGCCAAGTACATCAACCAAGTGGTCAATCTTTATGTGAGAGCTCGGGGAGCATGTCCACATGCTTATTCATCATATGGGAGATCACAATCAAACCCGATCTTCTACTCCCATGACAAAAACATCAACTTCCATTTATATAGCACCTTTAACATTGTAAACCATCCCAAGGCCTTTCACAGGAACATTATCAATTAAACTTTGACGCAAAGGGACATAAAGGGAGATTGGGATAGGTTGCCAAAAGCTTGCTCAGAGTGGTAGGTTTTAAGGAGCAAGAGAGTGCAGGGAGGTGGAGAGGTTTAGGGATAGAATTCCAGAGCTTCAGGCCGAGCAGAAGGTGGGGCAGCCAATCAAAACTGGGGATGTGCAAGAGGCCAGAATTGGAAGAAAGCAGATATATCTTGTGGGGCTGGCGGAGGTTACGGAGATAGGGAGGGATTGCCATAGAGGGATTTGAAAACAAGAGTGAGAGTTTTAAAATTGAGGTACTGCTGGACAAGGAGTCAATATAGGTCAGCAAACACATGGGGTGAACAGGACTTGGTGCAATTCAGGATACCAACGTTCACTTTTCAATAATGGTAAAAAGAAAAAGAGCTTGCATTTATATGTCACCATTCATATCCTCTGGATAGCCCAAAGGACTCACAGCCAATGAACTATTTCTGAAGTGTAATCATCATTGTTATATAGGCAAGCACAGAAGCGAATCTGAGCAAGATAAGGTCCTCCCACAGACAACAGTGAGATAGACGACCTGTTAATCTGTATTGAAAACAGAAAATGCTGGAAATACTCAGCAGGTCCGGCAGCTTCTGTGGAAATAAGAAGCACAGAGTTAACATTTCAGATCAAGGACTGTTCTTCAGGGCTGAAGGAGGATAGAAATCTAATTCTTCAGCATGAAGAATGACTCCAAATCTAACTGACATTGTGGAGAGATAAAGAAGAAGCTGATTAACGTGCTTTGTCAGTCAGCCTTCTATCACCTATCCTCTTCTTCAGACCAGACATTAAACCAGGGCCATGTCTGCTCTCCCAGATGGATGTAAAAGACCCTACAACACTACTTGGAAGAAGAGCAGGGAGTTGTCCCCATTGCCCTGGCCAAAACTTACCTCTCAACCAACATCACTAAAGCAAATCATTCGGCCATGATCACATTGCTGTTTGTGGGAGCTTGCTGTGCACAAATTGGCTGCTGTGTTTCCCATGTTACAACGGTACTTAATTGGCTGTAAAGCAGTTTGGGGCGTCCTGAGGTCATGTGAGGTGCTGCATAAATACAAGCTTTTCTTTCTTTCTATTCATCTTATCACTTACTTACCTGCAGGGAGAGAGGCAGAGAGGACCAGACCCGTGGGAGATACATAGAACAGGGAACGGAGGGCAGATGCGCGGGAGATGGGCTGGACACAGTTGAGGGCCCTGTCAACGACCGTGGGTGGAAAACCTCGGTTAAGGAAGAAGGAGGACATGTCAGAGGAACTGTTTTTGAAGGTAGCATCATCGGAACAGATGCGACGGAGGTGAAGGAACTGAGAGAATGGGATGGAGTCCTTACAGGAAGCGGGGTGTGAGGAGCTGTAGTCGAGGTAGCTGTGGGAGTCCGTAGGTTTGTAATGGATATTGGTGGACAGTCTATCACCAGAGATTGAGACAGAGAGGTCAAGGAAGGGAAGGGAAGTGTCAGAGATGGACCACGTGAAAATGATGGAGGGGTGGACATTGGAAGCAAAATTAATAAATTTTTCCAAGTCCCGACGTGAGCATGAAGCAGCACCGAAGTAATCATCGATGTACCGGAGAAAGAGTTGTGGAAGGGGGCCGGAGTAGGACTGGAACAAGGAATGTTCCACATACCCCATAAAGAGACAGGCATAGCTGGGGCCCATGCGGGTACCCATTGCCACACCTTTTATTTGGAGGAAGTGAGAGGAGTTGAAGGAGAAATTGTTCAGTGTGAGAACAAGTTCAGCCAGACGGAGGAGAGTAGCGGTGGATGGGGATTGTTCTGGCCTCTATTCGAGGAAGAAGCTAAGGGCCCTCAGACCATCCTGGTGGGGGATGGAGGTGTAGAGGGATTGGACGTCCATGGTGAAGAGGAAGCAGTTGGGGCCAGGGAACTGGAAATTGTTGATGTGACGTAAGGTGTCAGAGGAATCACGGATGTAGGTGGGAAGGGACTGGACAAGGGGAGAGAGAAGGGAGTCAAGATAATGAGAAATGAGTTCTGTGGGGCAGAAGCAAGCTGAGACGATCGGTCTACCGGGACAGTTCTGTTTGTGGATTTTGGGTAGGAGATAGAAGCGGGCCGTCCGAGGTTGGGCGACTATCAGGTTGGAAGCTGTGGGAGGAAGATCACCAGAGGAGATGAGGTCAGTGACAGTCCTGGAAACAATGGCTTGATGTTCAGTGGTGGGGTCATGGTCCAGGGAGAGGTAGGAGGAAGTGTCTGTGAGTTGACGCTTAGCCTCTGCGAGGTAGAGGTCAGTGCGCCAGACAACAACAGCACCACCTTTGTCAGCGGGTTTGATGACAATGTCAGGGTTGGACCTGAGAGAATGGAGTACAGTAAGTTCAGAGAGAGAGAGATTAGAATGGGTGAGAGGAGCAGAGAAATTGAGACGACTAATGTCGATACGACAGTTCTCAATGAAAAGATCAAGAGAAGGTAAGAATCCAGAGGGAGGGGTCCAGGTGGAGGGAGAATATTGGAGGTGGGTGAAAGGATCCGTTGAATGGGGAAAGGACTCCTACCCAAAGAAGTGAGCCCGGAGACGAAGACGGCGGAAGAAGAGTTCAGCATCATGCCAAGCCCGAAATTCATTGAGGTAAGGGTGTAAGGGTATGAAACTAAGTCCTTTGCTGAGCACTGAACGTTCAGCATCGGAGAGGGGAATGTCAGGGGGTATAGTGAATACACGGCTGGGGCTGGGATTGGAAGATGGGGTGGGGACGGAGGGACAGGCAGGGGTGGAGGGTCCTAGATGGGTGTTGGTGTCGATGAGTTGTTGGAGCTTGCGTTCCTTAGCACTTGAGAGAAAGAGAAAAAGATTCTTGTTGAGGCGTCGGATGAGCTGAAGAATAAAATGAAACTGGGGGCACGCGCAGCTTTGAAAAAGGGTACGGCGGTGCTGCTGGAGAGGTCGAGTGTGTTCATATGGCGGTGCATGGCACTGAGAGTGGATCTCAGAATGTGATGGGAACAGCAGTCCGAGAAACGTTTTATGTCCCGGAGATACCTGTAATCCTGGGTGGGTTCGAAACATGAGGGGTGGAATTTCAGTTGAAATCCATGTGGGGATACTTATCATCTGGCCTGGCAGGCAACCTGCTTACACTCTCTCCATCTCTATTCATGCAGGACAAGCTGGCACACAACAAGGGGGAGAGGTCACAGACTGGCAGAGGAATACCTGAAATCAAGGTCCTCATGGGCTTTGGAAACAGAGCCATCCAGCTGGCCGGCGATGACCAGGACTGGTCCTTTGCAGACTGTGAGGTCAGCGCTGCTCTACCAAGTGAGGATCCAGCAGTGCAACATCAATCAGACAACCATGCTGTGAGTGATGTGTCTTGTTTCACAGGCCACTGCCATACACCAATTATCTCCCCTTGCTTCTACAGGCACATCTGGGATACAGCCGATGGAATCCTCGATCCAGGGCCTCCACTCAAGCTCTGAAGAAACCACTGAAGAGGAATCTGAAGGCACCCTCCCTGAAGTCCCATCACAGCGCTCACCCATACCCTCCACCAGCGCAGAGATGCACAACTCTGTGGGACCTCGCTTTAGAGTAAACTCAGGATCACAATTTGGTGAGTACATTGCACTGTTTGATCCACAGCAGGCAGTGATAGGGACTTCCCAGGTGTTCGGCATTCAGAGGACTGCTGCAGGATAGAAATTTGCTGAGTCTGAGTCATATGACGAGTCTCTGCACTGCTGAGCTGGCTCAACTCCATCACTGACTCCATAATTGGCCTCCAACAGTATGTACGCGAGAGGGGTGCTGGGCAGAACGATCTCACTCCAGCTTCCCCTTCTCCTCAAGTAGTCAGCCAAGGGCCCTCGGGCACCCATAGGGAGGAGGATCAGCAGGTGCACACCCTGGGGCTATCCACCCAGGTGATTCTGGGAGTGTCCGGCCCATCCGATTCCCCTCTTCCTGTGACCTCAGCAGCTCCAGATCCACAGGTCGAAGAGGGAGCCACTGCCACACAGTGGGACCCCAAAAGCAGGCCAGGGCCCTCTGGGTCTCGGCCCTCCAGAGGACATCTGTCAAACTCATAACAGACAGGGCGTCACAGTCAACGGGCTGCCTCCACCTCTGCTGTGGATGTCGGGGGAGCCCCAAGACATACCGGCAGGGTTAGGAAAGTTAAGAAGATGTAGATGCACAGCCTGGGCACGGGTGTTAATCAATTGTACATAATGTTCACTATTGTCAATAGACTCTGAAGAATGTCTCCCTGCCTATGGCTCCTTGATCTGATGAGCAGTGTTCATGTCACTCAGATGTGAAACCTTTCTGCACAAGATAAAAGGCAGGTGTCTCAGTCCAGGGCCTCTTCCCTGTGCTCTGTGCAACCTTCAGACCAAAGTGATGGTCCAGCCTCACTCCCTGGACACATTACTGATGTTTGCACCTCGGCGGTGCTGGTCATTGTTGCCAGAATGTCGTGGGCAGGTATCACTGGGTTCTCTCATTCTCTCTGTGTGCTCTCAGCACCTTTAAAGGGGGCTCGTCCCCATTTTGTCAGCATCTGTGACCAGTGACACTGTGCTCCTGAAGGGCTCAGGTGCTGAAGACGGACAAAGAGTCAGATGCATTTAGAGTTTCATGGCTATGTCTCTATGATACAACCCTGATCACAGAGCACAAATGAGCTGCCCTCATCCAGACAGGAGTCAGACGTTCTCAGAGGCTGTGTGAAGATCTATGGAGTGTCCTCACTGCATGTTGTCATCATGCACCTGCAGTCGAACAACTATTAGGGCCTCCACTGTGTCTCCATGACAGGAGCATTATCACAGAGGGTATGTGCACTGCCATAAGCCAGACTGGACTCAAACGTTCACAAATGCAATGTGAGGATCTTACGGTGTCTCCTCACTGCATGTCATCATCCTCCACAAATCTAGCAGCTATGAGGATCTCCCGTTTGCCTCCCTTGTCTGGACAGTGCAACGGCCTCATCGCCATTATTATTGCCTTCAAGGACCTCTTCACCCTCATTCCCGTCGTCATCCTCCTCATCAGAGGAGACCTCCAGCTCTTCCATCTTCTCCTCAGCCAGCTCCTCTCCCGATTGCAGCGCCAGGTTGTAAAGGGTGCAGTAGGTGACAATGATACATGACACACTCTGTGGACTCTATTTGTAATGACTCAATGGAGCAGACAGGTTTCAATAAGAAACAGATAAACTTTATTACAGAGAGCTTTTCAGGTGCTACATGCTCGATCAAGACTCTTGTCAGGAAACCCCATCCCCAGTTTGCCCGCACTTAGGGCTCACTGGTCGGACCCTTAACAGAACATCATGTGGCCCCTGATAGACAGCAGGAGGGGCTATACCCTCAATTATCACATTTCTTCTCCCTTTAGCTTTTTTACAATTTCTTTAAGAGGGAAACATTTCAGCATCCAACAGCATTTACATATATACAACTTCAGGCTGATTATAGATCAAGTCTCTGAGGTGATCTCCTTATACGGCTAGAGTGGCGTAGCTCTAACACTTGAGGTGGCTCAACAAGATCGACAGGATCTGGAACTGCAGCATGAGGCACATCATTGGAACAAGACAGTTCAGGGTTTGGCAACTCAATAGAGACATCGGGCATGTCTATTTTAGGTTGACCTCAGGAATTGACGGTTCACCGTTAATTGCAGGCAAGATAGTTGGTTGTTGGAATGTGTCTCTGACATGAATATGACCTAAGTGCTTACAGACGATTCCATCTCCTATTTGGAAAGATAATGGACCAGTCTTTGAGACAATGGTTTCAGGAGCCCAACGGTCCACTGCCAAAATTTTGCATGAATACTGAGTCACCTACAGTGAATATGAGACCTTTGATGTGTATGTCATGGTTCCATTTTTAATTACTCTGATTATACTCTACCTACCCCCTCTAAATTTGGAAATTCCAGGTGTAACAGTGTTTGTAGGCAGCGTTTCATCAATAATTCAGATGGTGTTGAACCCGTAGTTGAATGTGGTGCTGGACAATAACTGAAAAGAAAGTGGGAAAGTTGAGATACCAGAGTGCCTTCCGATAGCTTTTTCATGCCCGGCTTAAAGGTTTGTGTAGACCTCTTGGCTATCATTCGATGAGGAATAGTAAGGGGCTGTCTTAATATGTCTGATTCCATTCAGATCCATAAATTTCTGAAAGACTGTGTTGGTAAAAGTGGTGCCATAATCTGAAACAACAATTTCAGGTAGGCCATGATTGCTGAAACTATGACTTAGCTTCTCTGTAGTTGCGTTTGACATTGGCGACTTGACTTCATCCATTTGGACTGTGCATCTACAATCAAAAAGAATGTGGTTCCCAAGAACGGTCTTACGTAGTCGATATGTAATCGAATTCAGACTTGACCAGGCCACCCTCATAGATGCAGGGGAGCCAGAACAGACAACTTGTGTTGTTGTTGCTGACAGTGGAGACATTGATTGACCAAAATTTCAATATCTCCATTAATGCCTGGCCACCATAAATAGCTTCGCGCAATCATTTTCATTTTTGGTATGTCCTGATGGGCACTATGGAGTTCTGTCAAGACTGGCTCTCTGCCTAGTGGTGGGACCACCAGTCTAGACCCCCGCAATAAAATCCCACCTTGGCAGCTCAATTCCATCTGTCTGACATGGAGTAGTCTCAATTCTTCAGGTACAGGCATCCTTTTGAGACAAAGTCTCTGCCTTTTGATAACATTGAATCTCTGTTCGTCCAATTTCTAATTTGTTTTGCACACACAGGTGAAGAATCTAAGAAATTCAATAATGGCACTAATTCTTGAGGAACAAGAGTATGTACAATACTGTCTGGCGATGGGAGACAACTGAGTGCATCTGTGTTTGCAATGTGTAGACCAGGGCGGTGCATAAAAGTATACTGGTACGCAGATAATGTCAATGCTCATCATGTATCCTTGCTGATGCTATTGATGGGATGACCTTGTCCTCACTGAACAAACCCATTAATGGTTTATGGTCCAACACAATGATGAGTTGGTGACCATGCAGGTACTGGTAGAGTTTCTTCACTCCAAATACCACTGATAAACCTTCCTGTTGTAGCTGGGAATAGCCCTTCTTGACTATGGAGAGGATTCCCGAGATATAGTCAGTGGGCCTTTCAGACCCATTTTCCATTTTATTGGATAACACAACTCCCACACCATAGGGAGAGGCATCACAGCTCTTTCAACCGGTCAACACGGCGAATGCAACAATTCCTTTGCTTTCACAAAGTCTCCTTCCTGTCGTGGCCCCCAAAGCCAATGGTTGTTCTTTTTTAGTAATGAGTGTAACAGTGCCAACACAGCTGATAATTTGGTAAGAAGCAGTTATAGTAGCTGATCATGCCCTGGAAGGATTTGAGTTCTGTTACATTGAATGGTAATGGTGCATCTTTCATTACCTGAACTTTCTCTTCTACTGGGTGCAGTCCCAAGGCATCCACCCTGGACCTAGATAAGTCACTTCTGGTGCCTGAAATGTGCACTTTTCCTTTATTTACCGTACGCCGGCTTTCATGAGCCTTCTTAACACCTCCTCCAGGTTGGTCAAGTGTTCTGTCTCGGTTAACCCTGTGATGAGGACGTCATCTGGATATATAATTACTCATGGGAGTTCTTGCAACAGGCTCTCCATTATTCTCTGGAAGATAGCTCATGCTGACTAGACCCCAAAAGATAGACAGATATACTGATAAAGACCCTTGTGTGTGTTAATGGTTACGTTTTCCCTCAATGTGCTATTGAGCTCTAGTTGCTGGTAAGTGCGGCTCACATCCAATTTCCTATAGGACTAGCCTCCAACCAGATAGTCATCTATCTTTGAGAAAGGGTGCTTGTCTGGTTTGGCTGCCTTGTTTACGGTCAACTTATCGTCTCCACAGATACGTATGGTGCGGTCAGGCTTAACCACTGGAACTATGGGCACAGCCCATTCCGAGAATTGAACAGGTGGGATAATGCCCAGGTTTTCTAGCTGGCACATCTCCTCGTCAACCTTTTCTCTCAATGTATAAGGCACAAGTCTTGCCTTAAAGAAGTGTGGTATTGCCTGTGGCTCCACATGTATCTTGGCCTGCATGCCTTTTAACTTCCCTGGTTCATCCTGAAAAACCATGTTGTATTTTCTTAGAAGCTCTGGAACTCCATCAGATTGGAGGTGAGATATCTCAGACCAGACGAGCTGGATCTTCTGTAGCCAGCTTCAGACTGAAAGACTGGGTCCTTCTCCTTTCACAGTTATCACAGACAGCTGGGCTGCCTGTTGCTTGTAAGAAACTGGTATTGTGGCGATGCCCTGCGCCTGAATGGATTCTCCTGTGTATGTCTTTATTTTAGCAGTTGTTTGCTCCAGTTTATTGGCTGTTTATCCTCATTAAGGTACCTGAAAGTGTGCTCTCCCACCATCATAGTTGAGGCACCCATATCCACCTCCATTTTTAGTGGCTTCTCATTAATTTGCACTGTCACAGTGATAGGTTTGGTTTTTACACTGGTTATGTTATACAGGGAATAAACATTGGTGTTGGCAGCTTCAGGCTCTGCTGTATACTTTAATTCAATCAGGTTGGTTTGCTGTTTTGCGGCTGCTTCAGCTTTGCCCGGCATTGCCTTACCACGTGATCAGGACTCTCGTCAGGAAACCCAACCCCCCGGATTGGGTTTACTTGCTGGAGCCTTAAAAGGACATCACATGACCCCTGATAGACAGCAGGAGGGGCTATACCCTCAGTTATCACAATATTGCAGATCTCCACCAGACTGATCCAGGCACTGGAACCTCATCTTCCAAGTGGTGGTGCTCCCATGTGTGCTGCCCTTGTCCTTCTAGATGGTAGTGGTCATGGGTTTGGAAGGTGCTGTCAAAGGAGCCTTGGTGAGTTCCTGCATTGTGTCTTGTAGATGGTACACACTGCTGCTACTGTGCGTCAGTGGTGAAGAGAGTGATTGTTCATGGATGTGGTGCCAATCAAGCGGGCTGCTTTGTCCTGGATGGTGTCAAGCTTCTTGAGTGTTGTGGAAGATGCACTCATCCAGGCAAGTGGAGAATATTCCATCACACTCCTGACTTTGTGCTTTGTAGATGGTGGACAGGCTTTGGGGAGTCAGGAGGTGAGTTACTCCTCATATGATTCCAAGCCTCTGACCTGCTCTTGTTGCCACAATATTTATATATCTAGTCCAGTTCAGTTTCTGGTCAATGGTAACCCCCAGGATGTTGATAGTGGGGATTCAGTGATGGTAATGCCATTGAACATCAAGGGATGATGGTTGGATTCTCTCTTATTGGAGATGGTAATTGCCTGACACTTGTGTGGTGCAAATGTTACTTGCCACTTGTCAGCCCAAGCCTGGATATTGTCCAGGTCTTGCTGCATTTGAATATGGACAGCTTCAGTATCTGAGGAATTGAGAATGGTGATGAACATTATACAATCATCAGCGAACAACCCCACTTCTGACCTTACGATGAAGGAAAGGTCATTGATGAAACAGCTGAAGATGGTTTGGCTGAGGACACTACCCTGAGAAACTCCTGCAGTGATGTCCTGGAGCTGAGATGACTGACCTCCAGCAACCACAACCACCTTCCTTTGTGCTGGGTATGACTCCAACTAGTGGAGAGTTTTCTCCCTGCTTCCAAAGCCAGTATATATTTCCTTAGATAAGGGGACTGAAACATTTCACAGTATTCTAGGTGTGATCTAACTAGTGCCTTGTATAGTTTTAGCAAGACTTCCCTATTTTTATAATCCATTCCCATTGAAATAAAGGCCAACATTCCATTTGCCTCCCCTATTACCTTTTCAACTCATATAGTAGTTTTTATGATTCATGCGTGAGGGCCTCCAAATCCCTCTGTCCTGCAGCTTTCTGCATTTAACTACTATTCAGCTCCTCTATTCTTCCTGCCAAAGTGCATAACCTCACATTTTCCCACATTATATTCCATCTGCCAAGTTTTTGCCCACTTACTTAACCTGTCTAAATCCCTCTGTAGACTCTGTCATCCTCACCACTTGCCTTCCCACCTATTTTTGTGTCATCCGCAAACTTAGCGATAATACATTCACTTCCCTCATCCAAGTCATTAATATATATTGTAAATAATTGTGGTTCCAGCACTGATCCCTGTGGCACTCCACTAATTACAGGTTGCCATCCTGAAAATGCCCCCTTTATCCCAACTGTCTGTCTTCTATTATTAGCCAATCTTCTATCCATGCAAATATCCTACCCCCAACACCATGGGCCTTTATCTTATTATGCAACCTTATTGAACATCTTTTGGAAACCCTGCTTGTTACCTCCACAAAGAATTCTAATAAATTTGTCAGGCATGATTTCCTCTTCATGAAGCCATGCTGACTCTGCTTGATTATATTATACATTTCTAAATGCTCTGCTATTACATCCTTTAACAGTTTCCCAATGATGGATGTTAAGATAACTGGCCTATAGTTACTTGTTCTTTGTCTCCCTCCTTTTTTGAATAAGGGTGTTACACTGGCACTTTTCCAATCTTCTGGGACTTTTCCAGAATCTAAGGATTCTTGAAAGATTACTACCAGTGCATCCACTATCTCTGTAGCTACTTCCTTTAAGATCCTAGAATGCAACCCATCAAGTCCAGAGGACTTATTGGCCTTTAGCCCCATTATTTTCCCTAGTACTTTTTCTCTAGTGATAGCTATTGCTCCCCTTCTTTTCCCTCTTGATTATTTAGTGTTTTTGGAATACTATTAATGTCTTCTACCATGAAGACTGATGTAAAGTATTTATTCAACACGTCCGCCATTTCCTGGTTCCCCATTATTATTTCCCCAGCCTCATTCTCTAAGGGGCCTATGTTCACTTTGGCCTCTCTCTTCCTTTTTATATATTTAAAGAAGCTGTCACTGTCTGTTTTTATATTACTTGCTAGTTTACCCTCAAAGTTTATTTTCTCCCACTTTATTATTTTTTGGTCATCATTTATTGGTTTTTAAAACTTTCCCAATCCTCCGGCTTACCACTAATCTTTGCCACGTTGTACGTTTTTTCTTTCAATTTGATAATATGCTTAACTTCCTTTGTCTGACTGTTCAGCAGTCCACTAAAATGCTCATTAGCTTGCTCTGGGTGAAAAGCTCTGGAGCACTTGGTGGCACTTTCATGCCTCTGTGTTGCTTGAGTGGGCAGATAAGCAAGAGGCCCGACACCATGCATATCAAGGTGGCTGTGCCTGAACTGTCTCAGCTGCAGAGGAATGGTCACTTTATACAGGGTTTCCCTAATGCCTGGCCACTTCCCTCCCCCAATCCTATGTGCTTTTGCACTACCTTCAACTGCAAGGCAGCTTTTGCCTCCACTCCAACGCACCTCTACCTTGAAGTCTAACAGGCATCTCTAGCGAGCGCTCCGCAATGTTACCATGCACTCACTTCCGAGTTCCCCTCAAAATGCGGCCTGCCAAGTCCATACTTTATATATGTTGTTGTGAGACACGCCGGCATGAAAACACACTGACGTGGGTGGACGATCCAGCTGGTGGGTGGCGGGGCGAGTGGGAACGATTCTGCTGGGTTGGCCTTACAATGATACGTAGATGTATCACCATGAGGCTCCCGATGTCCGATGATGGAAAACGTGGCCCGCCACTGATGGGCTGAGCGGACGATCGCAAACTGGTTTCATGATATCGTGAAACAGATTCTTGGCCTTCTCACCATATTGTCCATTCACACTGCAGAACACTCCTGACACCAGCGGGCATAGAAAATTCTGCCCGGTGTTTAAACACTATTAATAACAAGTAACAAGTGAGTAGCTGTTGAGTCTTATCTTCCATTCTTAAGTAAGGTTAATTACCACTAGTAAGGTGCATCAAGTATTAAGTATTAGTAGGGTTTACCAGTATTAGTAAGGTTCATTAGTACTGGTAAAGCTTTATTAGTATTGGTCAGGTTTAGTAATTCTATCACTGTGGGTGTACCTGCACTACACAGACTGCAGCAGTTCAAGAATGCGGCTCACCACCACATTTTCAAGCGCAATTAGGGATGGGTAATTACCTAGCTAGCGATGCCCGCATCCCGTGAAAAAAAATAGAAAAAGTAAGCTTTATTAGAGGAATAGTAGGGCTGCCCCAACCTCGAGGATGCACATGCTGTGCTATGTGGGAACTCTAGGGCACTTCCCATGTTCTGGCCAACAATTGGTGCAGGAAGTGTGGTCAGTTGCAGCAGCTTGACCTCCAGGTTTAGGAAATTGAGCAGCAGCTGGCGTCACTGCGATGTATCCATGAGGTTGAGAGCTTCATGGACAGCATGTTTATAGATGTGGTCATCCCTGCAGCTTAAGAGTATGCAGGGAGAGAGTGAATGGGTGACCACTAGACAGTTAAAAAGGAACAGGCAGGTAGTGCAGGAGTCCCCTGAGTGCATCCGCTCTCCAAGCAGTGTTCAGTTCTGAATACTAATGAGAGTGATGGTTCATCTGTGGTGTGCAGCCAGAGCCAAGTCCATAGCACCATGGGTGGCTCAGCTGTACAGGGAAGCCTGAAAGAGCAATAGTGATAGGTGATTCAATAGTTCAGGGAATGGATAGGTGTTTCTGCAGCTGCTGACATGAATGCAGGATGGGGTGTTGTCTCCCTGGTGTCAGGATCAAGGATGTCACTGAGCAGCTGGAGAATACCCTGAGTGGGGAGGGTGGACAGCCATTGGTTGTGGTCCACATTGGTACCAATGACACAGGCAGGAAGAGGGATGTGGTCCTGCAGTCAGAATTTAGGGAGTTAGGTGGGAAATTAGCAAACAGGACCTCAAAAGTAGTAATATCCAGATTACTCCCAGTACAATGCGCAATTGAGTACAGAAATAAGACAAATGAATGAGTGGCTGGAAAGATGGCGCAGGAGGGAGGGCTTTAGATTCTTGGGACATTGTGACTGGCTCTAGGGGAGATGGGAACTGTTCAGTCCAGACAATTGTACCTAAATAGAGCCAAGACTGACTTCTTTGTGGAGCATTTTGCTAGAGCCATTGGGGATGGATTAAACTAACTTGGTGAGGGTGTGGGAACCAGGAGATAATATCAGTGAGGAATACCAAGGTGCACAGTATGCTGGGAGACAGCACCAGAATAGAGAATAGTAAGTTAATAGGTGAGGTCAGTGTAAGGGAGAAACTAACAGAGTCTAAATCAGGGTTACAGTGCATGTATGTGAATGCACGGAGTGTGGTTAATAAGATAGGTGAGTTACAGGTGCAGATTGCCATGTGGAATTACAACGTTGTGGCTATGACAGAGACCTGGCTCAAAGAAGGGCAGGACTAGGTGCTAAATATTCCTGGACACAAGGTGTTCAGGAAAGATAGGAAAGGAGGAGGAGTGTCAGTGCTGATTAAGGAGAGCATTACAGTGCTTGAGAAAGAGGATGTCCCATAGGGGGTCAGAGACAGAATCAATTTGGCTAAAGCTAAGGAACAAAAAGGTGCAATTGCATTGCTTGATGTAGTCGATTAGTGGGAAGGATGTAGAGGAGCAAATGTGCAAGGATTATAGGGAAGCTATAATGGGGGACTTTAATTACCCAAATATAGACTGGGATAATAGTAGTGTAAAGGGCAGAGAGAGGCAAGAGTTGCTAGAGTGTGTTCAGGAAAATTTTCTATAGCAATGTGTCCAGTCCAACGAGGAAGGAGGCACTGCTAGACCTGGTATTTGGGAATGAGGTGGGCTAAGTGGATCAAGTGACAGTAGGAGAACATTTAGGGAACAGTGATCATTTTATCATAATTTTTAAGCTGACTGTGGAAAAGGACAAAGGACAATCATGAGTAAGAATAATTAACTGGGGGAAAATCAACTTCAGTGGGATAAGAACAGATGAGGGGCGTATAAAGTGGAGTCAAAGGCTGGCAGGAAAGACAGTAGCTGAACAATGGGCTACTTTCAAAGAGGTGATAGCTTGGGCACAGTCAAGATATATTCCCTTGAAAGGGAAAGGTGGGGCAAACAAATCCAAAACTCCCTGGATGACAAAAGAGATAAAGATTAAGATAAAGAAGAAAATGTGTGTTTATGACAGATGTCAGGTGGAAAATACAATTGAGAACCAGGCTGAATATAGAAGGTGTAGAGGGGAGGTGAAAAAACAAAGAGAAGCAAAGAGGGAGTATGAAAAGAGATTGGCAGCTAACATAAAAGGGAATCCCAAAATTTTCCATAGACATACAAGTAGTAAAAGGATGGTAAAAGGAGGAGTAGGGCTGATTAAGGACCAAAAAGGAGATTTACACATGGGGGCAGAGGGCATAACTGAGTTATTAAATGAACACTATGTATCTGTTTTTACCAAAGAGGAAGATACTATCCAGGTCATGGAAAAAGAACAGAAGAAGAGGTAATCCAAACACTGGAAGGGTTTAAAGCTGATAAGGAGTAGGTATTAGATAGGCTATCTGTACTTAAAGTCGATAGGGCGCTGGGACCGGATGAGGTGCATCCAAGGATACTGAGGGAAGTGAGAGTGGAAATAGTGGAGGCACTGGCCATAATTTTTCAGTTTTCCTTGGACTCGGGGCTGGTGCCAGAGGACTGGAGAATTGCAAACGTTACACCCTTGTTCAAAAAAGGGTGCAGAGATAAGCCCAGCAATTACAGACCAGTCAGTCTAACTTTGGTGGTGGGGAAACCTCTAGAAACAATAATTAGAGACAAAATTAATAGCCACATGGACAAACGTGGGTCAGTTAAGGAAAGCCAGCATGGAGTTCTTAAGGGAAAATTGTGGTTAACTAACTTGCTTGAGACTTTTGAACAGACAACAGCAAGCTGTTGATGTGGTGTACATGGACTTCCAAAAGGCAGTTGATACAGTGCCCCACACTAGACTTGTGAGCAAAGTTATAGCTCATGGAATAAAAGGGAAAGTAGAAACATGGATATGAAATTGGTTGAGTGACAGGAAGGATTGAATAGTGATTGGTGGATGTTTTTTGGGCTGGAGGAAGGTTTGTAGTGGAGTTCCCCAGGGGTCGGTGTTGGGACCCTCACTTTTCCTGATATATATTAATGACCTAGACCTTGGTGTACAGGGCACAATTTCAAAATTTGCAGATGATACAAAACTTGGAAGCATTGGGAACTGTGAGAAGGATAGTGAGGAACTTCAAAAGGACGCGGACAAGTTAGTGGAATGGGAAGAAGTCATTCAAGGTGGCAGAACAGGTTGTGAGATAGTGGTTAATTAAGCATACAGTATCTTGGGCTTCATTGATGGGGGCATACAAGATTGAGGAGGTTATGTTGAACCTGTATAAGACACTAGTTCGGCCTCAACTAGAGTACAGCATTCAGTACTGGATGCTGCACTTTAGGAGAGATGTGAAGGCATTGGAGAGATTGACAAGAATGGTCCCAGGGATGAGGAACTTCAGTTTTGAAAATGGACTGGAGAGGGTAGAACTGTTTTCCTTGGAGAAAAGAAGGTTGAAAGGAGATTTGTTAGATGTATTCAAAATCATGAGGCATTCTCCAAGAATAAATAGGGAGAAACTTACCACTCATGAAAGGATTGAGAATGAGAAGGCACCGATTTAAGGTAATTGGCAAAAGAAGTAAAAATGATAGGAGAAAGAACTTTATCATGCAGCGAGTGGTTGGGGTCTGGAATGCTCTGCCTGAGAGTGGTGCTGGAGGTTCACTCCCAGGCATTAAAGAAGGAAGTAGGCTGTTATTTGAAGGGGAAGAATGTGCAGGGTTACCTGGAGAAGGTGGGAGAATGGAAGTAAGTAAATTGTTCATTCAAAGAGCCTGTGCAGACATGATGGGCTGAATGGCCTCCTTCAGCACTGTAACAGTTCTGTGATTCTCTGATCCTGTGATATTTTGTTTGGTTTTTCAAGACTAATCCTGCTGCCCAGACTGCTTTGGTTTTCAATGCTCCCTTGCTTCACTCCTGTTGCCAAATTCTAAAATCTGTCCGTTAACAAAACACTCCTCAGCACAGCAAAATGGATCCTGTCATGCATTATTTACCAACACCACTTAACTAATGTTTCTGAATTGTATTTCAGACCTCACATGCACTATAATGAGGTCTGAGCATATGTGATTCACAGAGCAATCGTCAAACACAAACAACAGAATTGAATTCACACAGAGTGCTCCGCATTTTATTGAACAGAACGAGCGCTCTGTCCCACACTCTGTATTGAAACAAGATGACTAACACAGCGAGGATTCTCCTTTAATTAAAGTCTCGTCTGCAGAGAATATCTAGCAGGATGTAAGCCAATATTTGAAACAAGATTACACTTGCAAGAAACCTTTGCTCCTGTCCCAGTGTACAATGCAGCAAAAGAACCCAATGACAATGGTTTTCAGGATGATGATTTGATAAACTGTAAATAGAACAGAATATAGATACATCTTTATGTATGTAATTATTTTTGTCTAAAATTCGCTGATAAGTGAATTATGATGATCTATCTCCGACCTGCCAATCTTTCTGAAGTAATATATAGGCTTTAGCTCAGTTGGATTCCTGATGCATTTGCAAACCCATCAACAGGTTTGAAGGTTCCTGAACTAATCTTCCTGTAAATCTACTCCTTCAGTATTTCTGTTAGTTGCCACAGAGCACGCACTCTTCTCTGGCAGGGGCACATCCCACTTAAACAACTCCGCCAAGCCAAAGTTAGTGATTACCTCCAATGGAGTGAACATCCTGAGGTGCTGCCAGGGAGTGAAATCGGACCAACTCTTGACGCCAAACCACATCAGGAGATCGTGGGGCAGGTGGCCAAAAGCTTGGTCAAACAGTTAGGTTTTAGGGAGCGTCTGGAAAGGCAGAGAGGATTAGAGAGGGAATTCCAGATCTTAGGACCTCGGCAGCTGAAGGCTTGGTGGCCACTGGTGGAATGTTAGAAATCAGGGATGCATAAGAGGCTAGAAGTGGAGGAGAACAGATAGCTCCGACTGAGGATTGTAGAGCTGGAGGGTATTATGAGCTTTGATCAGTCCCTGTCATTGACAAACGCTGACAGATCTGCTGAGAGCTTCTAGCACTCTCTGTTTTTTGCTACAGATTTCCAGCATCTGTGATATTTACTAAAAGGAAAAAAAGCTTGCATTTATATAGTGCCTTTCCTGACCTCAGAAAGTCTCAAAGCTCTTTACAGCCAATGAAGTGCTTTTGAAAGCATGGTCACTTTTATAATTTTGGTAAACATGGCACGCTCCCATGACCAGCAACATGATGATGACCAGATAATCTGCTTTTAGTGACACTGATTGAGGGGTAAATATTAGTCAGTACATCGAGGAGAACTTCTGCACTCACCTTTGACACAGTGCCATGGGATCTGTCACATCAACCCAAGAGGCACTGGTTTAGCATTTCATCCAAAAGTCAGCACTTCTAACTGTGCAGCACCCCCTCAGGTTTGCAGGCCTCTGGAATGGAACTTGAATCCACAAATTTCTGAGAAAAGAATACAGCCAACTGAGTCACGGTTGACACAACTATTGGTAAAAGCTTCTCACTGCTTCTCCACCTAGGATCACCCTGCTGGTTAGGGCATTAGGTTTGCAGGATTATCTAGAGCTAAGTGACAACAATTGCGTGGCCTGGAACAGCCAGTTACACCACACTTGGGTCCATTCATGAGCCTGACTGGCTGCTGAGTCATTAACAGTGCCACAGTATACTGCAGATCAGCTTTTAATTACTATTTGCTACAAAGAGCGCAAATAAAAATTCTATTATTCCTTAAAAGCTCAGAATTACTCTATTTACCTCCTCCTCCAGGTGCCATGCTCTAAGAGGGCATTATGGACTTCCATTGGATTTGCCCAAAATTATGTTTGGCAAAGTACTGCAGAGGTTTGCCATTGCCTTCTGCAGTATGGCTAACCAGGAAACTCCGCCAATCTTGCTGCCTACTACCAAGTATTTTGGAAGGATTTAGAGGCTGATAATCAAACTTGGTAGCTAGGTTATAGGAATATCTCCTGTAGTCATCCAGGTCCTGATGTGGGACTTGAACCTAGAACTTCCACAACCAGAGTTTAGGACACTACCACCGTGCCACAAGACCTCCTGCCATTAGATCGACACTCCCCACAAAGTTGTTTCTCCCTCTCTGGAAGTAATCACTGACGGACGGAAATCGCCAAGATGATGCACCTCGAGTTGAAAAATCCATTCTTTCCTCTCTTATTCTTCCCGCCCTTTCTACCATCAGCAACGCTGGGCAGAGCCTCTCGTCCCTGCAGGCGGGCGCGTGCCCGACCGGAACGGGAGTGAGCTAGCGCTCGATGACATCGGGCAGTCGTCCCGGGGTCTTTCGGTCGGCAGGCGGGTGCCAAAGGCGGCAGTGCGCCACCGACAATTTAGGTGCCAGGTAAGACCCTCCAGTAGCTCATTAAGCAGCATTTTCGGCTGCCCGCTCAGCCGCTCGGTTGGCCGGCCGGCGAATAGACCTTCGCATTTTTCACGAAACCTCATCCACGGGCGGAACGAGGTTTCCAATGGTCACTAAAAAAAAAATCACAGTAAAACGTTTTCAGCATCCTTTTTTTACCACGTCCTTCTTCACGTGACTGAGTCGCATGTGGGGACATGTTTATATCATTGGTAAAAAGTTTTTTATTTTACATTTTAAAATCCTTCAGCTCCCTGAGGAGGCTCTGTGCCCTCAGGGAGCTGTCAGTGTGCCGCTCCCCCCCACCCCCCCCCACCCACCCCCACCACCTGCGCACACGCACACTTCAGCGCTCAAGCTCCTCCCGCCACCCACCCCGGCAGCACTGAAGGGCCTGAGCGTGCCTTTCACGCTGGCTGCCCGCTCGTTGGCCTCACCAGCGTGACATCGCAGTCGGAGCCCGATGGTGGGCGACAGCCGGTCTCACAGCCGTTCCCAGGCTCACCTGACAAGGAGAAAATCCTCCCCATTATAAATAATACAGATTCGTTACATAGCTAGCGTTCATTTCCAGAGGGATAGAATTGCAAAGCAGAGAAGTTCCATTAAATTTGTATAGACCCCTTGTTAGACCACACTGGGAGCACTGTGAACGACTATTGCCCTTCATATTATGAAAAGGATGGAGAGGCACTAGAGAAAGTGCAAAAAGGATTTACCAGAACTGAGAGGTTATACCTGCTGGCGAAGACTGAACAGACAGGGATTCTTTTCTCTAGAAGAAAGAAGACTGAGGCCTTCAAAGTCATGTTGACTGCACTTTAGATTTGTTGACTGTAAAAGGCTTTGGGTGATAGAAACATAAGTTCACTCTTCCTTCAGTCTGTGCTAACACTGCTAGGAGGTGCAACAGTGCAGGAATCCAATATTGTCTCTGCACATACACTGGACAAATAAAGGGAAAAGCAGCCAGATTTCCCTGTTCCCAGTCACTGTCCGTCAATCCCAGCTCGCGGACTGCATGCGAGGGTTGGGCTTGACTGTGATGCCCTCCATGGCTGAATTGCCTTCTGACTCACTCTATCAGAGATCATATGAACATACAAACAAGGCGCAGGAGTGGGCCATTCGGCCCCTCGAGCCTGCTCTGCCATTTAATAAGGTCATGGCTGATCTGATAGTAACCTCAAGTCTGCATCCTACCTATTCCCAATAACTTATCACCCCCTTGCTCACCAAGAAGCAATCCACCTCTGCCTTAAAAATATCCGAAGACTCTGCTCCCGCCTCCTTTTCTGGAAGAGAGTTTCAATGGCTCAAGACCCTCTGAGAGAAAAAAATTTCACCTCACCTCCATTTTAAATGAGCGACCCCTTATTTTTAAACAGTGATCCCCCCTTTCTAGATTCCCCCAGAAGAGCAAACATCCTCTCCATATCCACCCTGTCAAGACCCCTCAGGATCTTAAATGCTGCAATCAAATCACCTTTTGCTCTTCTAAATTCCAGGGGATTACAAGCCTAGTCTGTCCAAACTTTCCTCATAAGACAACCCACCCATTCCAGGTATTAGTCTGGTAAACCTTCTCTAAACTGCTTCCAATGCATTTATATCCAACATGTGAAGAGTGACTACTAGAGTAAGATGGCTGCCAGCACGCATGGGATCGGGGGGGTTGGTCAGTGGGGTTGGGGGCCGGGTGTGCGCACCCTCACTTCCGAGTCAGAAGGGCTATGTGTCCCAAGCTCACTCTAAAGCCCTGAACACATAATCTAGGCTGACACTGTAGTGAAGTGCTGAGGGAGTGCTGCACTCTCAGAGGTGCAGTCTCTCAGGTGAGGCATTATAATGAGGCCCAGTCTTCCCTCAGCTGGATGTACAAAGAAGAACCAGGGGAGTTCTCCCTGATGTCCTGCGCTATAGATATCCCTCAACCAACATCACTCAAAACAGATGATCTGGTCATTGACACATGGCGATTTGTGGGAGCTTTCTGTGAGCCAATTGGTTGTCCTGTCTCCTACATTTACAACAGTGGCTACACTTCAGAAGTGCTCCATTGGCTACAAAGCACTTTGGGGTACCCTGAAGTGGTGAAAGTCGCTATGTAAATGTACATAATTTTCATATCCTAATACGCAAGCAGATGGGGGAATTACTGGGGGACCAGTGGTGGGCGTGAATCTGTTGTTGGATTGCTGGCATCGAACTTAAGGTAGCTTTGCACCATATAGCTAGAAAACTGCTGCTGTGTGCTGCGAGATGCTGGGTCCCTAATTCTCACAACCCCACTGACATCGCACAGCTCTGAAAAAAAACAATTCACTATAATGCTTAGATATGGAGTTTGGCGACAAACTTTCCATAGAATATGCAAAAAAAATCCCTCTAATTCAGCAATTTCTCTGCAAAACATCACACCTGGCACGAGTAATGGCAATTTTAATGAATTCAGGGAAAAAAGTATTCCATTTATAGGAGAAGGAACATTCACAGTTGTTCATAGAGTGAGGCCGTTTTTCAGTACAAACCTGAAGCTGCTGAGTCTGATGATTTTGACAGTCCGCGATGTTCGTTGCCAAGTAAACTTGCTCTGCAGCAGATGGGATGTTTTAACAGGGGGAGGGCAGGGCTCCAGATATTTTTAATCATGAAAATTTTTCTTTGAAAAGAGCATGTAGCACGGTGATTTTGGTCCAGTTTTGGTCACCTGGTATGTGAGTGACGGAGAAGCGTTGGAAAATCTTCAATAGGGGATCACAAGGGTTGCTAGCTTAAATACGCTTATTTACTTGGGCAAAAAGAAAGGCCTGCATTTATATAGCACCTTTCTCGAACTTCAGGGTATCCCAAAGGGCACTTTGCAGCCAATTAAGTACTTTTGAAGTGCATTCATTGTTGTAATGTAGGGTAACGAAGATGGGATTATTCACTTCATAGTAGGATACTTACAACACAGAAGTTGGCCTGTCATGTCTGTCTTGGCTCTCTGTGAGAGCTACTCAGCAAGAATTTTCTCTTCAGGTATCTCCAATTCTCTTTTGAAAGCCAAAATTAAATCTGCCTTTACCACATTCTCAGACGGTACATTCTAAATGCTAAACACTCACTGCCCTAAATGTCGCCTCTGACTCTTTTTCCAATCATTTAAAATCAGTATCCTCTGCTTCTCATCACTTTCGCCAATGGGAACACTTTCTCTCTATCTACCCTGCCCAGACCTCTCATGATTTCGAACACCCCTATCAAGTCTCTTCTCAGCCTTCTTGTCTCCAAGGAGAACAGCCCTAGCTTCTCCAATCTATCCATGTAGCTGAAGTCCCTCTTCCCTTGGAGCATTCTTGTGAATCTTTTCTCCAATGTTTTCATATTCCTGCTGAAGTGCGGTGCTGAGAACTAAGCACACTAGTCCAGTTGAAGAGCAGTGGAGATAACAGTTGATGGAGCATTAGACCGAAGGTGCAAAGGTCTCTAATTTATTCCTGGATTTAAGCGATTTGTTGGCCTGTGGGTAAAGTCCGTGGGGGGCATTTTTAAAAAATGTATTCTTTCATGGCATGTGGGCATCGCTGGCTGGGCCAGCATTTATTGGCCATCCCTAATTGCCCTTGAGAAGTTGGTGGTGAACTGCCTTCTTGAACCACTGCAGTCCATGCAGTGTAGGTACACCCACAGTGCTGTTAGGGAGGGAGTTCCAGGACTTTTACCCAGTGACAATGAAGGAACGATGATATATTTGCAAGTCAGGATGGTGAGTGACTTGGAGGGAACTTCCAGGTGATGGTGTTCTCATGTGTCTGCTGCCCTTGTCCTTCTAGATGGTAGTGCTCATCGGTTTGGAAGCTGCTGTCAAGGAGCCTTGGTAAGTTGCTGCAGTGCATTTTGTAGATGGTACACACTGCTGTTACTATGCGTCAGTGGTGGAGGGAGTGAATGTTTGTGGATGTGGTGCCAATCAAGTGGGCTGCTTTGGCCCGGATGGTGTCGAGCTTCTTGAGTGTTGTTGGAGCTGCACTCATCCAGGCAAGTGGAGAGTATTCCATCACTCTTCTGACTTGTGCTTTGTAGATGGTGGACAGGATTTGGGGAGTCAGGAGGTGAGTTACTCACCGCAGAATTCCCAGCCTCCAACCTGCTCTTGTAGCCACAGTATTTATATGGCTGGTCCAGTTCAGTTTCTGGTCAATGGTGTAGGATGTCTCCCATTTGTTGCCCATCCCCAATTGCCCTTGAGAAGGTGTTGGTGAGCTGCCTTCTTGAAACATCACAGTCCTACTGTGTAGGTACACCCTCAGTGCTTTTAAGGAACGAGGTCCAGGATTTTGACCCAGTGACAGTGAAGGAATGCCCTGATTGCAAAAGTGCCACTGTGGCCCATGGTCTGGTGAAGGCTCAATTCAAGGGAAAGAAATAATTAGATTCTATCTTAATAGGGCCAATTAGAGGAGATGGTGGCTTAGTGGTAATGTCACTGGACCTAAAAATTCAGAAGCTCTGGGTTCATGGGTTCAAATCACACCATGGAACTTAAAATTCATTTTAAAAAAAATCTGGAATTGAAAGCTAGTCTCAGTAATGGTGACCTTAATTTGATTGTCATAAAAACCCAGCTGGTTCACTGATGCCCTTTAGGGAAGGAAATCTGCTGTTCTCACCTGGTCTTACATGTGACTCCAGATCTGGTCGAGTCTTAATGGGTCTTTGAAATGACCTAGTGTGCCACTCAGTTCAAGAGCAACTAGGGATGGGCAATAAATGCTGGCCTTGCCAGGAATGTCCAGATCCCTTAAAGAATAAACTTTAAAAAAGGGATCATCCACTTCATGAATGATGCCATAACATAACAAATGGTCATATTATTGAGGAAATGTAGGGCTGTTAGTCATGTAGGAACTGTAGCCAGCGAGAGTTGGCATCCAGTGGACCAAAGAAATGAAGTTTCAAATAGAAGTTGAAAAAGAAATTCTACTTTGGAATATATTTTCAATATCAATTGCATCTTACCTGGTTATTGCAAATGACCTTTCCTCCCATATACTAATAGGTTCTGTACAAATCACCTCAGACTAGGCTTTGCAGTGATCAACAGCGAATATGTAAAATATATTGAGAGCTGGCATTGATGTATGAGGCAAACCTACCTTTCCACAGCATGCTCAGCTCAGTGTTAACATTATTGAAGGTTTTGGCATCAAATATAATCACAGGTTACAGCACATAGCCATTCAGCCCGCTATGTCTGTGCCAGCTCTCTACAAGAGGAGCTCAGCTTGTCCCACTCCCCAGCTTTTTCCCCATAGCCCTTTAAATTTTTTCTCTTCAGATAAATGTCCAATTCCCTTTTGACAGCCACGACTGAATCTGCCTCCACTATAGGCAGTGCATTCCAGACCCTGATCACTCGCTGTATAAAAAAGCTTTTCCTCAGGTTATCTTTGCTTTTTTTTTTTGCCATTCAACCTTAAGTTGGTGTTCTCTGGTTGTGGACCTTTTCCAGCCTCTTTTAAGCAGGAACAGCATGCAGGACTGCCAGCGTTTAACCATTCTGGCTTAAAGCCACAAAATGGAAGGTGTATTCTAATCATCATCCCCAAGTAAACCGTGGATAAGTGTGAAGTTACCCACTTCAGTAGGAAAAACAGAATGGTAGAGTATTATTTAAATGGTGATGGACTGGGAAATGTTGATGTACAAAGCGACCTGGGTGTCCTTGTACACCAATCACTTAAAACAAGCACACAGGTGCAGCAAGCAGTTAAGAAAGCAAATGGTATATTGGCCTTCATTGTGAGAGGACTTGAGTACAGGAGCAAGGATGTCTTACTGCAGCTGTACAGGGCCTTGGTGAGACCACACCTGGAGTATTGTGTGCAGTTTTGGTCTCCTTACCTAAAAAAGGAATTACTTTCCATAGAGGGAGTGCAGCGAAGGTTCACCAGACTGATTCCTGGATGGCAGGATTGTCATATGAGGAGAGATTGGGCTGACTAGGCCTGTATTCACTGGAGTTTAGAAGAATGAGAGGGAATCTCATTGAAACATATAAAATTCAGACAGGTCTGGACAGACTGGATGCAGGGATAATGTTTCCTCTGGCTGGGGGGTCTAGAACAAGGGGTCACAGTCTCAGGATGTGGGGTAGGGCATTTAGGACTGAGATGAGGGGAAACTCCTTCACACAGAGGGTGGTGAATGGTGAACTGTGGAATCCTCTACCACAGGATGCTGTGGAGACCAATGAATATATTTAAGAAGGAAATAGATTTCTGGACTCTAAAGGTATCAAGGGGCACAGGGAGAGCTGGAGCATGGTGTTGAGATAGAGGATCAGCCATGATCATATTGAATGTGGAGTAGGCTCGAAGGGCCGAAGGACCTAATCCAGCTCCTATTTTCTAAGTTTCTAAACAGGGCTGGAGAGGAGGTTACTGCTGGTTAAACACCAACTGCAACCTGTAGCACTCTGGGTCACATTAAGATTATGATTCTAATCACAAGGATAAGCATGGATGAAAGAAAGAACTCCCATTAATATCCAGTAATGTCTTTCACAAATCCCAAATCACTTCACAACAAGGTAACATTTTTGAAGTGTAGTTACTGTTGCAATGTAAAGAGGCTTGAATTAAAGGTAGCACCGTTCACAACCACAGGACCTCCCAAAACGCTTTACAGCCAATAATGTACTTTTGAAGTGCAGTCAATGCTAAAGTTACAGGGTTGGAAACATGGCACCCAATTTACACACAGCAAGCTCCCACAAACACTAATGAGATAATGTCTAATCTGTTCTTTCAGTGATGTTGTTTGAGGGATAGATTGGCTAGGACACCAGGGAGAACTCCCCTGCCCTTCTTCCAAATAGTGCTCTGTGATCTCGGAGGGCCACCTGAGAGAGCAGACAGGCTCTAAGTTTAAAATCCCATCTGGAAGGCAGTGCAAGCACTGAGAATGTCAGCCTGGATGATGCGCACAAGTCCCTGGTATTGGACTTGAACACCCAACCTCCTGACGCAGAGGCGAGAGTGCTACCCACCACCTTACACCTTAGCCCTCTATCTCCTTGTAATCATACATTACGGTGTACACTGTAGTGCATTGGAACATTACGAGTTCATTCATCTCCTTTGTGAGGTTGAAGGAAGGGAACAGGCAGTGTTGGAGCTTGAACTGGGAATCGGGAGCCCTCTAGGTACTGAATCCAAGCTATGAAGCTATTACCTCATGGCAGAGTCCTCTATCCTGCCTGTTGCTTTGTATCTATTGAGTTTCCCTATTGAGTTGTAGTTCTCAACTTTTTTGCATAAAAAGCAAGAGTCAGTTTTTAAACAAACAGGAAGCAAATTGAAATTTCACAGATAAAGATATTAAAACGTTGACAGATATTATTTTGTAACGTTATCATTGCTCGCTTCAGAATGTAATTTTTATTCAGTTCAAACTCAATCATAGTCTAATGATTACTGACAAGCAAAGGCTTTCTACATCAACACCTTCCAGTTTTCATTAATCAAGAGGTCTCAACAGTCCAATTGGAAAAAAATTCAATAAAATCTTCAGATAATAGTCTACTCTTTCCATCCCACAGATCTTAACACTTCATTTTAATGTGTCAATGTCTTTTTTTTCTCTCCTTCACTTTAGTCCCGCAGGATTCTCTGTGTCATCCTTCATACCTTGGCTGAGAGGTAAGGCAGACTCACTGGTCATGATTTTAACCCTGTGTAAGTGGGTGGGTTTTGAATGAGCTGGGATCTCACCCCCTATCTCCAGGACACCTTCTTGCTCCAAAGTCAAACACTGGGTGGGTCATCTTTTCCCAGTGTATAGTGAACTTCTGGAACACGTCGCTGGTTAGTGTGCTGGGTGCTGACCTTGTGTCAAGGCAAAGATTGCCTCATATACAAGTTAAGTGTTTTTGCAGATAAAGCTTGCCCCATGTGATCTCCTGGACTGGTTTTGATTGCCTGTGGGAATCAGAAAGGAATTGTACAAAGTATTACTTCCCTTACTGGGGCTGTGATATCTGGACCAGCGAGGAAAGTGACAAGGCTCGCATGAGAGTATTTGAAATGAAAGGGCTCAGGTGGGTATTACGTGTGTTATGGATAGTCAAGCAGACAAATGAGTGGGTGCTTGAGAAAGCTGGTGTTAAGAGGAACTTGTTCAAGGCGGTGATATCAAGAGAGCGCTCATTTTGGATGCCTGATGTGAACAGGAGGGGCGTGTTTGGAAAAAGAGGTAATCCAAAGGAAAACAACTGGAAAACGTGCTCAGGACCCAAGATGGTACGGATGGGTAATATCAGCACGTGGACTGGCCTCTCTATAGGACAGGCAGTGGGAGCGGCGGAGAATAGAAAACTGTGGAGGAAGATTGTTCATAGTGCGGCCAACCTTCGGAATGAGAATGGTTGAAAGGCAGACAGACAAAGACATTTCCCTTATATGCATTGGATTCCCACCACATCTTCCCCTCCCCACCCCACCCCCCACCACCCCCCACCCTGCCCCCTTTGCCTTTTGCCTCTCCCAGGTGAGTATGTGACAGCAGCAGAGGCAGGGAGTTGAGGGAGGGGAAGAAGTGTTTAGCCACAATGGTGTATGGGGCAGGCTCGATGGATTAGCAGCTCTTTTCCCCTGTCAGTTTTGGAGGTATGCGTTAGGCAGTGCATGAGGGTGGCCCGGGCGGAGGCTGAATGTTGAGGAAAATGTGAAGTTGTTCACTTTCGCAGGAAGAATAAAAAAGCAGAGTTAACTTAAACGGGGAACGGCTGCAGAATTCCGAGGTGCAGACAGATAGAGGGTGTCCTAGTGTATGACTCACAAAAAGTTAGTATGCAGGTACAGCAAGTAATTAAGAAGGCCAATGGAATGCTATCCTTCATTACGAGATGAATTGAACATAAAAGTAAGGATGTTATGCTTCAGTTATACAGGGCACTGATGAGACCGCACCTCGAATACTGTGTGGAGTTTTGGTCTCCTCATTTAACGAAGGGCATCAATGCGTTGGAGGCGGTTCAGAGGAGGTTTACAATATTGATACCTGAAGTGAACAGGTTAGACAGACTGGGCTTGTTTCCACTGGAGTTTAGAAGAGTGAAGGGTGATTTGACTGAAGTGTAAAAGATCCTGAACAGTTGTAATAAACTTAGAGTTCCGGACAGGTTTCTTGTTAGGAACAGTAAACTTTATCTACAGAGCTCATGATGAAGATACAAGCTTGAACAAGGTCCACAAGTAGAAAGCTCTGCCTCTAGGGCTGATTCATCTGTACAGTCACATGATTCCCAAAACAGCATGAAAGGTTTTATTTACAATCACTACAATGGTATTGACAAGGTGAACATGGAAAGGATGTTTCCTCTTGTGTCCAGAACTGGGAAACGTTTTAAAATTAGGAGTCACCCTTTTAGGACAGAGATGAGGAGAATTTTTTTTCTCTCAGAGGGTTGTGCGACTTTGTAACTTTGCCTTAGAAGGTGGTGGAGGTGAGGTCATTGAATATTTTTAAGGCAGAGGTAGATAGATTCTTGTTAGGCAAGGGAATCAAAGATTATCAGAGGTAAATGGGAATATGGAATTCAAAACATAAACAAATCAGCCATGATCTTATTGAATGGTGGAGCAGGCCAAATGACCTACGTCTGCTCCTATTTGGTATGTATGTATGTTTGTAAACTGTGCCTCTAAGGCAGGTGGATGGCTTTCACTGCCCAGCTCTTCTAGATGAATTGAAGAGAAGCATGTTGACTGAGGAATGAAGGGCATACAGCAGACACCTTATTGCACAGGAGTTTGCACTAAGTGAACCACATAGATGCATTTTGGAGACACATGTGCACCCCAAAAGTGCCAGGCAATGACCATCTCCAACAAGAGTGAATCTAACCATCTCCCTTTGACATACAATGACATGACCATAGCTGAATCCCTCAACATTAATATCCTGGGGGTTACCATTGGCCAGAAACTGAACTGGACTAGCCATATAAATACTGTGGCTACAAGAGCAGGTGAGAGGTTAGGAATCCTGCGACGAGTAACTCACCTCCTAACTCCCCAAAGCCTGTCCACAATCTACAACGCGCAAGTCAGGAGTGTGTTGGAATACTTCCCAATTGCCTGGATGAGTGCAGCTCCAGAAACACTCAAGAAGCTCAACACTATCCAAGGCAAAGCAGCCCACTTGATTGGCACCACATCCACAAACATTCACTCCCTCCACCACTGACGCACAGTGGCACAGCAGTGTGTGCCATCTATAAGATGCACTGCAGGAACTCACCAAGGATCCTTAGACAGCACCTTCCAACCACACAGCCGCTACCATCTAGAAGGATAAGGGCAGCAGACACATCGGAACACCGCCACCTGGAAGTTCCCCTCCAAACCATTCACCATCCTGACTTGGAAATATATCGCTGTTCCTTCACTGTAGCTGGGTCAAAATTCTGGAACTCCATCCCTAATAGCAGTGTGAGTGCCCTTACACCACAGGGGCTGCAGCAGTTCAAGAAGGCAGCTCATCACCACCTTCGCAAGGGCAACTAGGGATATGCAATAAATGCTGGCCCAGCCAGCGACACCCACATCCCATGAAAGAATAAATAAAACACATGAGAGTTCAATCTGTAAATGTAAAGTTTTATTTTATAAAGCTCCACCTTATCTCTACGTGGCACTGCATTTGGAGCACCAACACATTGCACTCTTGTGCCACCCCAAAAATCATGGTGCTTTTATATAAACTAACCAGGCAAACAGGAGTGCACATAATTCAGCAGATAACAGAATACAGCATCATGCAGCACCTCACCACAGAGGCACATTAGTATATTCTCTCTGCGAGTGCCATGCAAATGTCTCTCTTAGCCATTGTTTATCTTATGCTGATTCTGCTGGCATTATTCTGTGCTACCCCCAGCTGTATCCTGCTGTCAATTAGACAGGGAAAGAGACAGATGATAATTAGTGGAAAAGACATCTCACAGCAGAAACCTGCACAACATTAAAAGTGGCAGTGTGATGTGGGCTGCCAGCCTGGGTTAATCAGTGGGCTGTTTCCCAACTAGATGGCCACAAAGCTTTGGACTTGAGGACAACCAATCAGCTAAACCCACCTGCCTGGCTGCAAGTTTTCTCAACCAGGGTACTGAAACTAGAGATAAGGGATCAAGTTCTGCATAAGCAAATTCTCTGCTTAGACAGGAGATTTGGGTGTCAGCTGTGCCTCAGTTGGTAGCACTCTCACCTCTGAGTCACACGCGGCGCCTCAGCACAAAAGCCCAGGCTGACTCTCCAATGTGGCACTGAGAGAGTGCTGCACTGTCGGAGGTACCGTCTCTTGGGTGAGATATTAAACTGAGCACCCCAGTCTGCCTGTTTGGGTGGATGTAAAAAAATCCAGTGGCACCATTCTGAAGAAGAGCAGGGGAGTTCTCCCTGGTGTCCTGGCCAATATTTATCCTTCAATCAACATCACAAAAAGATTCTCAGGTCATTATCACGTTGCTGTTTGTGGGAGCTTGCTGTGCACAAATTGGTTGCTGCATTTCCTACGTTAGAACAGTGACCACACTCCAAAGTATTGCCTTGGCTGCATAGTGCTTTGAGACATCTGGTCATTGTGAAAGGTGCTATATAAATGCAAGTGTAAGTGTTTATTTTATTTGCCAGCCAACATGACTGAATTTGATATCCGCTTGAAAAACTAAATACCTCTTAACGACCAAATCACCCAGAACCACTTCAGAGAGGCATCTGATGCCTGGACAAGTTCAGAGTCTGTAAATCTTGGCTTGAAGCAAGTGCTTATACACACAAAACAGTCTTGGGGTGCACAGATTGCTTCTCTCATAAATTCACTCCTTCTATTGATTTGGGGAAGGCACTGCTGCCTGGTAATAAGTCTGCTGCCGTAGCAAAGGCTGGGAAGATGGTTTGTTCTATACTTAGTAGATCACGGATCTGACCCAAGAATAATTGAGGCAGCTTCACAAGGCAGCAGATACATGGGGGATCAAATTATTTGAAGTCAATTTGGCATCAAAGAAACAATGAACAAGGCACTGGATTATCCTCACAGAAATTAGAATCAGAGTTAAGGAACCAGGAAGGAATGGTAAGCAAGCTACAGCATCGCTCTCTGTCTTCACTGGTTCATGCTCCACCATGAGAGACATCTCTCTGAACTCCCAGCCTCAGTTCCAACTTAGACTTATCTACATGACTGAGGGAGATTTGGTGGAGCCAAGCGACATAAACAGAGAGAAAGAACAATTAAAGAAGATGGAATCAAACACATCAGCATCTCTCGTGCTCTCTTTTTATTTTACTTTGGTTTCCCCTCTCATGCAATGTTGTGCTTTGACTATCCTGTTCGTTGAGATTTAGCTAAAGTCAGGCAACTATACATGATGGAGGGGATTTTAAACTTCCATCCTCCACTAACTATTCCCATCCCTTTATGAAATGAGCCAAAGGAGTTGGAGGTATAGTACAGATCAGCTATGATCTCAATGAATTGTGGAACAGGTTCGAGGGGCTGAATGGCCTAATCTGGTATGGATGGCCCATAAATGTGGCCTTGTCTCTTTTACCTACACACTGTGAATAAATTTCAAAAAGTCTCTCAGCCCCTTTTCTCCTCACATTGGCTAAAACAGTGCTTCATTGACACTCAGGTAATTCAACACTTTGAAGATGCTGGTAGATCGCTGGTTGGAGAGAAGATACTACAACAGCAGCTTATATTTATGTAGCATCTTTCACATCATGAAACATCCTAAGGCACTTCACAGGAGCATTATACTTGGTTAAAGATGCAAGTTTTAAGAAGTGTCTTAAAGGAAGAGCTAGAGGGAGAGAGGCAGAGAGCTGTAGGAACAGAACTCCAGAGGTTGGGGCCTAGTCAACTGAAGGCACAGCCACCAATGGTGGAGAAGTTAAAATCTGGGACGCACAAGATGCCAGAATTAGAGGGGCGCAGATATCTCAGAAGGTTGTGGGGCTGGAGGAGATTACAGAGATAGGGAGGGATGAGGCCATGGAGGGCTTTGAAAACAAGAATGAGATGTTTATTAGTGTCCTTCTAAATGGGTTTATAAACATATGTCAAAAATATGAGTTCTTACTAAGTGCGCTCATGCTGAATTCCAATTGAAAGATAAAATCCACACAACATACAATGCAAGTGCTGCCAACAATTCTAAAATTAAACAGGGATTGTATGGAAGGGGGGTGGTGCTGTTATTGAACCACCTGGAACCTCACGAAATTATAAAACAATTATAATAATTCTGCTGTACACAACATCGCAATTACACAAATTATAAATTGCGTTGGAAAATTGGAAAATCAGTAAGGACAGCCAGAAAGGTGGGACTGAGCACAAAGTGCTGGAGGGGAGGCCACTGAATTATCAGACAACAGTGTGATAAACAAGGAACAATAGGAAGCCTGTGACTCACATAAAGGCACATACATGGCTTGTACAGGGCACCCTTAATTATTAGGAGACTGTCACTATCACTATCTCTTTCTGACCCTTACTATGAGGTTGTCTTATAATGTGACTAGTAGTCCCTCTCTCTAAGCCTATTGAACACTATTTCCTGATTATTTTAAATATTACGCATTATATATAATGATATTTGTTTTATCATGGATTTTGTTACATATTTGATGGAATGATTAGCTCCTGAGGGACTTCAGGTTATCCTTCTTAACACTAGGAGCTCAGGATTTTAACGTTAAATTAACTATTTAAAAACCGGATCTTTTTCAATAATGCAGCAGGTAAAGGCACTGTCCAGACTAGTGCTAAACTGCATAGGCCAGTTCAGCTGCAGATGGAAATCTTGGTCTGAGCCGAGTTAGCCTGTTTCAGCCTTGGTGCTTGTCAGTGTGCATTGATTGGACTCACCTCTCTCAGGATCAAGGAAGGTGCCTTATGGTCGGCCTTGCTTCTCTTGAAAAGGCCATTCTCTTGCCCAATGGACCTTCTCTTGCCCATTTGCTATTCTCTTGTAATAGCAGAGTATTTAGAATTACATAATCTAATCAAGCAGAGACAGCATAGCTTCATGAAGGGGAAATCATGCCTGAAAAATTTACTAGAACGTTTTGAGGATGTAACTAGCAGGATAGATAAAGGAAAAGAGTAGATGTAATATATTCAGATTTCTAAAAGGCGTTTGATAAGGTACCACACGTAAGGCTACTTAATAAGATAAGAGCCCATGGTGTTGGGAGTAGTATATTAGCATGGATAGAGGATTGGCTAACTAATAGAAGACAGAGAGTTGGGATAAGGGGGGCATTTTCAGGATGGCAACCTGTAACTAGTGGAGTGGCACAGAGATCAGTGCTGGAGTCACAATTATTTACAATATATATTAATGACTTAGATGAGGGAAGTGAATGTACTATCGCCAAATTTGCAGATGATACAAAATAGGTGGGAAGGCAAGTGTTGAGTTTGATACAAAGAGTCTACAGAGGGATATAGACAGGATAAGTGAGTGGGCAAAAACTAGGCAGATGGAATATAATGTGGGAAAATGTGAGGTTATGCACTTTGGCAGGAAGAATACAGGAGCTGAATATTATTCAAATGGAGAAAGACTGCAGAAAGCTGCAGCACAGAGGGATTTGGGAGTGCATGAATCCCAAAAAGCTAACATACAAGTTCAACAGGTAATAGGGAAGGCAAATGGAATGTTGGCCTTTATTTCAAAGGGAATGGAGTATAAAGATAGGGAAGTCTTGCTAAAACTATACATGGCACTAGTTAGACAGTTGAACAGTTTTGGTCTCCTTATCTAAGGGAAGATATACTGACATTGGAGGCAGTCCAGGGAAGGTTCCCTGGTATGGAGGGATTTTTTTATGAGGAGAGGTTGAGTAGGCTGGGCCTATACACATTGGAGTTTAGAATAATGAGAGGCGACCTTATTGAAACATATTAGATTCTTAGGGGGCTTGGCAGGGTAGATGCTGAGAGGTTGTTTCCCCTTGTGGGAGAGGCTAGGACCAGAGGGCATAATCTCAGACAAACATAAAAATACCTGGAAAAACTCAGCAGGTCTGGCAGCAGGAACACAGTTTAAAAAAAACATTTTGAGTCCGTATGACTCTTCAGCAGAACTAAGTAAAAATAGAAAAGAGGTGAAATATAAGCTGGTTGGGGGTGTGGGGGGGTTGGTGGGACAGGTAGAGCTGGATAGAGGGCCAGTGATAGGTGCAGATAACCAAAAGATGTCATAGACAAAAGGACAAAGATGTGCTGAAGGTGGTGATATTATCTAAGGTAATTAAAGGTAGAAAGCAGGACAAGCAAGGTACAGATAGCCCTAGTGGGGGTGGGGTGGGTGAAGGGAAGGGATCGAAATAGGCTAAAAGGAAAAGATAAAACAATGGATGGAAATACATTAAAAAATAATAGAAATAGGTGGGAAAAGAAAAATCTATATAAATTATTGGGAAAAAAGGGGGGGATCGGAAAGGGGGTGAGGATGGAAGAGACAGTTCATGATCTAAAATTGTTGAACTCAATATTCAGTCCAGAAGGCTGTAAAGTGCCTAGTCGGAAGATGAGGTGCTGTTCCTCCAGTTTGCGTTGGGCTTCACTGGGACAATGAAGCAGGCCAAGGATGGACATGTGGGCATGAGACCAGGGTGGAGTGTTGAAATGGCAAGCGACATGGCAAGGTCTGGGTCATGCTTGCGGACAGACCGAAGGTGTTCTGCAAAGCAGTCACCCAGTCTCATAATCTCAGAGTAAGGGGTCACCCATTTAAAACAGAGATGAGGAGGAATTTCTTCCCTCAGAGGGTTGTCAATCTGTGGAATTCTTTACTGCAGAAGGTTGTAGAAGCTGGATCATTAAGAATATTCAAGGTGGAGATAGATTTTTAGTCAGTAAGGGAATCAACGGTAATGGGGAAAAGGCAGGAAAGTGGAGTTGAGGACGATCAGATAAGCCATGACCTCATTGAAGAGTGGAGCAGATTCGATGGGCCGAATGGCCTATTTCTGCTTCTAAGTCTTGTGGTCTTATGGGCCAATCACCATCCAGCAAGTCCTGCTGGCAGGTAGAATTCAGCAGGTGGCAACACCACACGTCTTGGAAGCGAATGTTGTGAGTGGAGATTTGCAATCACAGGCAGTACCTTCAAAAAACAAATGAGTGAAAATTCCAGAATTAACAAACCACTCCGCCCTGACCCGTTGTACAAACCAGCTTGCCACCGTGTCTAGTCTCTGATTTCCTGCAGAACAAAATGAGAAAACCTGGTGCCATGTTAGCACATGGAATGCTTTTCTGCAAATGGATATTGAAGCAATAACTGTAACATCCTCTCAAAAAGACTTTGAAAGGGAGAGTGTGGAAAGGACAGGTGGGGAAATGAGATTGGAATAAGCTGAAGTGGCATTGCCCCAGGCACCATGGGGGTGGCCTGTGTGCCCTGATTTCTATGGTTTCACAATGTTACATTGTGGAGGATATAGCTGGCACTGACCAAACAGAAAGTGAATGGAGTCTAACTACAGGCTCCGCTATAAGTTGAACTCTTCATTTCACACATGGTCCACACATTTCGTTCAAGCAAAAATCTCCAAACTTGTTCTGGACATGCACGAGTCTTTCTGCCAGTGACCAGTAGGCTGTGCCTACTCTTGCTATTCGGCCTTGGGAAGAATCACAGCCGGGATCATGGGCAGGCGCCTCATCCTCTTGCCATTTGATTTCGGGGAGCATCCTCATCTGACAACCTCCCAACACTCCCCAGCAACCCTCTTCACACAGGCATATACACAGACACCACAGACACACACACACAGACACATACACAAACACACACAGATACAAACACATACACACAGACACACATTTACACAGACACAAACACACACAGACACAAACACATACACACAGACACAAATACACACAAACATGCACACACACTTTCTCCTCTCTCACTGGAGTGGGAACCACAGCCAATTATTTTCCTTAACTAGGAGCATTGAGACCAATTACAGTGGCCAAAGATCAGCCGGGGTTTGAACCAGGGCAGTAAGAAGGGTTAATGACCAAATTACACGTTTTGAGCAGCTGCCTCTCTGCTGTCAGTTCTGATTATTTGATTCTCTGGAAAAGATGGGGGTGGGGTGGAAATTGAAGGTTTTAAACAACATCATGACCCCCTCTAGAGAACTCAGTATCTCTAAAGTCCATTTGAAACACATTTTGCTGTGCTACATCCAGGAGCTTGAAGCAGCAGGCAGTGTTGAGGCGCATTGCGATGGCAGGTGCTCTCAAAGACGTGGTTATGGCAACAAAATAAATGATGGATAATTGCTTTTGTGACAACTTAGCAATTAAATTACACTCAGCCGAATAACATAATGACAATTTGTTATGCTCTAGCGGGCACTAACATACCAATCATAATTAAATGCAATGACTGAAATAGCAAGCAGCTCTATACAGCAACTATAACCCAATTCCCTCTTCACCAAACATTATACGCACAGACTTGATTTTAATTTCTTCAGCATAATAGCATTATTTCACAGAGGAATTAGTTGCGAGGAACAGTTCAGTATTTTTTTTCTGAATGTGAAGTGCATGTTATGGGAGCATTTGTGGTGAGAGTTATGAAGCACTTGATACCACTCAATTTTCCAGGAGTTCAGAAAGAAGAGTTTTCAACAACAGAAAAAGGGAAATCTGACCAATGAACTGGGCTTGCATACTATTTTCTAGGATGCCAGCCTTGGCTCAGTGGGCCGTGCACTCATTTCTGAGTCAAAACCTTGTGGCTTCCAGCCCCACGCCACAGAATTCAGCACAGTATCCGGGCTATTACGTCCAGTGCAGCACTGAGGGTGTGCTGCACTGTTGGAGGCACCGTCATCCAAATGAGGCATTAACCAAGGCTCCGTCTGCCCCCTCACGTAAAAGACGCCAGGCCTAAAAGACCTTGTTGCATAATTTTGAAGAAGAGCAGGGGAGATCTACCAAGTGCCCTGGGCAATATTCATCCATCAGTTAATATCACTAAAGAAAACAGATTGCCTGGACGTTAGCTGATTGATGGCTGTGGGAGCGTGACTTCAGATGTTTGAGAGTTTGAGAGCTTTATAGGGTTCTGGAGCTCATAGGTGCAATCAGAATAAGTGTGTAATAAACTCTAGCAGCCTGCACGGACTAACAAGTAAAAGCAACTGATTGCCACAAATTATATTTCAAGAGCGTCTGACTTGAGGAGCAATTTGCTTTGGGGGTGAGATGTTGATCAATGTCAGCATTTTAAAAATGTTTATTGTAGATCAGTATATTTTCCATCACATTGCTTGTGGATAATCTGGGAGCCTGGAAGACAATTCGATGGTTTCACTGTCAATCTTGCCTGTCCCTTTAAGGCCACTGCCCAAACACACTCTGTAGCGCTCCAGGTAATTGTAGATACTTGCACACTAGCGAGGCTAATCAGCAGTCAATACATTTCAGGCTCCAGTTCCCAAGGACTGAGGGTGAAATGACCGGTTCCCTCTCCGTAAACACCATTGTATCCTGTAACAAAGTGCAAATTCATGAGTGTGAAAGAAATGGGGCAAGATTAATGATAGATAATATATAGGTGGATTGGTAAGATATAGCTAGAGCAATAAGATATAGGTAGAGCAATAGCTAGATAAAATACAGATAAGATCTAGGTGGATAAATTAGAGAGATAAGGTATTGATAGAAATGATATAGATAAGGTAAGGATAAGATATAGCTAAGTAAGATATGGATAAATCAATAAGATTTGGAGGAACTATATATAGATAGGATAGAGGTAAGTTAAAGATAGAGTTAAGATAAAGATAGAGATAAGGTGTAAATAAGAAGATAAGATGTGAATAGAGAGGTAGCTAGATAAATAAGATATAGGCAGGGAGCTAAGTTATATAGATAAGTGTGTGAGATAAGATAAAGACAGTGAGATGGACAAAGATGTGCCTATTTCTTGCAAATGGCTTCCTTTGCTGCATGAGGCCCAGAATGTCAAGAACTAACTCAATTAGCAAATACATGATTCATCGAGGGACAGAGATGCAAATTAAGAACATTCCAGATGGATCCTAATTTCAACATGGGAGGGATGTGGGAGTTGTGGCTAAGATTGGCCTTAGCATACCGGACAAGAGAGACAACATTAAACCTAAGTTTCTATTTCTAATTGCGATTGCAAGATGTATGTGTGTGTGTGTGTGTGTGTGTGTGTGTGTGTGTGTGCATGTGCGCATGTGCATACATGTGTATTTTTAATGGCATTACCATCACTGAATCCCCCACTATCAACATTCTGGGGGTTACCTTTGACCAGAAACTGAACTGGACTAGCCATATAAATACTGTGGCTAGAAGAGCAGGTCAGAGGCTAGGAGTTGTGTGACGAGTAACTCTCCTGCTGACTCCCCAAAGCCTGTTCACCATCTACAAAGCACAAGTTAGAAGGGTGATGGAATACTCTCCACTTGCCTGGATTAGTACAACTCCCAAAACACTCAAGAAGCTCGACACAGTCCAGGACAAAGCACCCCGCTTGACTGGCACCCCATCTACAAGCATTCACTCCCTCTGCCACCAACACACAGTGGCAGCAGTATGTGCCATCTACAAGATGCACTGCAGGAACTCACCAAGGGTCCTTAGACAGCACCTTCCAAACCCATGACAACTACCATCTAGAAGGACAAGGGCAACAGACAGATGGGAACACCACCACCTGGAAGTTCCCCTCCAAGCCATTCACCATCCTGACTTGGAAATATATCGCCGTTGCTTCACTGTCACTGGGTCAAAATCCTGGAACTCCCTTTCCTAACAGCACCGTGGGTGCACCTACACCACAGGGACTGCAGTAGCTCAAGAAGGCAGCTCACCATCGCCTTCTCGAGGGTAAATAGGATGGGCAATAAATGCTGGCCCAGCCAGCGATGCCCACATCCTGAAAGTGAATTTTTAAAAATAGAAAGGTATTTCAAAAAAGAGCAGGGGGCGTTTTACCCAGTGAACTGGGGCCATCTTTGTCCCTCAACCAAACTTCACTGAAAACAGGGGCAGTATTTTCAGGTTGGTGAGCAGGGGTGGGGCCCGCTCGCCGACGCATAAAATGATGCTCGATGACATCGGGCAGGTGTCCCGATGTCACCGCCCGTCATTTAGGTTTTCAGTTTGGTGGGCGTGCAGCTGAGTCGGCTGCGTGCCCGCCGAACTGTCAAAGGCCTATTAAGGCCATTTAAAAACCTGTTAAACCAATAAACTGGGCTGGCCGTCCAACCTTAAGGTTGGCGGAGGGCAGGCAAAGAGCCCAGGCGGCCTTTACATTTTTCATGCAGCCTCATCCACGGGTGGGATAAGGTTTCAAGAAGTGTTTATCAATTGAATAAAACTGTTTGTAAAAATTCATTGACCTGTCTTAAAATTTTTTCCTTCCTTTATTCAGCTTTTTAAAACTTAAACTAATGGGGGGCCTCAGGGAGATTTCTGTGCTCTTTCGCAAGCATGTGCACGAAAGAGCGCAGACCCCGACTCAGGGAATCCCCCACTTCCCGCACAGGGAGCGCACAGCACTTCCAGGTGCGCATCACAAATTGAGGGGGCCTTAATTGGCCCGCCCACATAAAATGGCGGCGCGCACTGATCGGGTTCACGCCCACCCTCGTCCACGCACCCGCCCCCCCCCCAACAACTCCCCCAACGGGGGGAAAATTCTCCCCCAGGTTATTTGGTCATTATCGCATTCCTGTTTGTGGACATTCATTGGCTGTAAAGCACTTTGGGACGTACCTATGATGTGAAAGGTGCTATATAAATGCATGGCTTTTTTTTGTCCTTATCCATCGCTCAAGGCTAGGCTAATCTCATCTAGGGTTGCGGGAGTGTCTGGCGAACTGTGGGACTTACTGCTAATAACAGTTGTCCTTGGGAGTCAGCACCTCTCCATTGGAAGATCGATATGCGCAGAGCCCTCCCTTTGTGTTAGGTTGCAGTCGGTGAAATGAGTGTGCCACTGACAAAGTCTCACGGGCAAAGATCATAGCCACATTCCTAATTAGCAGGCAACCTGCGTTACCCACTTCAGAAGGGAAGGTCAGGGAGGTGCATGAAGGAGTGATTAATATTTTGTTGTTATTCAGACAGTGTGGAAACGCAGGTAGTTTTAAATGAATATTAATATTACATTTATATGCACTCATTCTCCTTCCGCCTCCAATTCCAGCCACAGGCTGGAGTTAGTATTTTGAACTTAATGCTATTTATTGTGAAAATGTGAAAAACAAATATTTAAAAGATGCAATTGGCACTAATATGTTTGGAAGCAGCATTTTAAATAGGCTTCTAAAATGCCTCACTGAAAGTCACATGGGGTTTAGCCACTTATATCGAAAAACAGACTTCACGTCATGAAAAATCTAAGGGCATGCAGTGGGCAATGACTGAGAAGCATGACTGGAGTTAGGGGAGCTGTTGATGGTGAGGTCAGATGTACTTCTAGAAGGCTTCAGGAGGAAGAGGGGAAGACGAAGAGGCTGAGGGTTTCAGAACCAGTGGGGCTAAAGTAATGGCACAAGTGGCAGCACAGTAATGGAGGATCTGCTACTGATGGCACACTGAAGGCAAGGGGTCTGCAGTCAGAAGGGTGCAGGATCACAAGAAGGCATTACAGAGGTAAAGTCAAGCAAACCATGCAGGCATCTGAAGCTGAAGGCATGATTTTATAAAGTCATTATACCAGAAAGTAAGCGGTCATGAGTGGAGATTGGCAAGGTGATGGGTGAGTGGGACTTTATGTGGTAAGTGTGGGTAGATAGTGGTGTGGTGGTCATGTCACTGGACTAGTAACCCACAGGCCCAGGCTAATGTTCTGGGGGACACAGGTTCATATGGCAGCTAGTGGAATCTGAATTCACTGAATAAACAATCTGGAATATAAAGCTAGTCTCAGTAATGCTGCCCATGAAACTATCATTGATTGTTGTAAAAACCCATCTGGTTACTAATGCCCTTTTGGGAAGGAAGTCTACCTGCTCTGGCCTGCATGTGAATCTAGACCCACAGCAATGTGGCTGACTCTGAACTGCCTCAGAAATGGCCTAGGAAGCCACTCAGTTCAAGGGCAATTAGGGATGGGCAACAAATGCTGGCCTAGCCAGCAACACCCACATCCCATGAAAGAATTTTAAAAAATGTATGAATGAGTTGGAGCTTAACTAGCCCCCACACCCGTCAGACCTCTGAACACCCCCCCCACAGACCTCCGACCGACCCACCCTCCCCCAAGGTACCCCTGGACCACCCACTCCATCCCACCCCACCACCCCCGGATAACCCCCCGCCCCCCAGACCACCCACCGCACCCCCCCCAGCTCCCAGATCTCCACCCCGCCCACTCCCCAGAAACCCCCACCAAGCCCCAGGCACATCCACCCCCAGCCAACCCCCCCAACCCCCGGACACACTTCTACCCAACCCTGGGCACAACCCACCCCAAATCCTGGACACACACTCCTCCAAACACCCAGCCACCACATCCCCCAACCCACCCCACGGACACTGCGCCCCCCCAACAACCACCGAACACACTCCCCTCTCCCAACCGCCCCGGATACCCCCAACCCCCAAATCCTACCTACTTACCTTGGGCACTTACCTTCTCCCTAGTCTGTCGATTTCCCTGGCCTTTAAACTTACCTGCTTTACGGCAGCTAGTGATGTAAAAAAGGGGGCAAGCCCTCCTTGAATACGCTGGATCTAGACTGCGTTGGGACCTGCGAGGATTCTTACAATGCAGACCCCAAGCAGCTCCGGCCAATGGAAATGTCAACGCAACTTTCAAGACCAGATAAGTAGGTATTTATTTCTTCTCATTTCTGCGGACTCTAGTCAGAGGTTATGACCCATGGTTTCTTCGTTGGTGTCGAGTCACATCTACTTCACCAAGGAATATTGGCCTCGGAGGGGGATAGTTATACCAGAATGATACCACGGAACAGCCACATACAAGGGCAGGCTGCATAAACGCATCTCCTTGATTTCGAAAGGTCGAAGGGTGATTTGATTGAGGTCTTTAAAATGGTAAACGACTTCTGTAAGGTTTTGAGCAGCAAATTATCTGCAGCGGAAATAGGGATACCCAGAAATAGAGGACTCTTCAAACCCGGGCTGGTCCCTTGAGGAGTGAAATCAGGGGGAAGAATGTTAGGTCCCGCGGGCGGGCACACGCCCAGCATGGTCGGGGGTAAAGTAGCGCGCAATGGCATCGGGCGAGCGTCCTGATGTCATCGTGCACCCACGCGATATTTCGGTTGGCGGGCATGTGCGGGAGTTGGCAGCGCGCCCGCTGACAATTGAGAGGCCTATTGAGGCCATTGATGAATTAATTGACCCGGATCTTTCGCTGCCAGTCCAACCTCATGTTTGGCGGTCGGGCGAAATGGCCAGGCGGCCTTTGGATTTTTGAGACCTCATCCAAGAGCGGGATTTCCGATATTAATTTAAAAAAAAGAATAAAAACGTTTGGGCAGAATTTTGAACCATCAACGTGTTTATCTGAGTGATTCCTGCGGGTGGAAATTTTTTTCGGAATTTCATAACGTTTTTTTTTGGTTTTGAAATACTTCAGCTCCCCGAGGCAGCTGTCCATCTTCAGGGAGCTTTCATGGTCTAACTCCCCCACTCCCGCACCCACACAGACTTCAGCGTTCGCCATCCTCCTACACAACCCCCCTCCCCCCACCCCCACCCTGGCAGCGCTGGGTCTTCCAGCGTGCGTTTCACACCGGCCGCCCAGCGTGAAATGAGTGGTCGGGGTCCGATTGTGGGTGGCAGCCCCTTTCCCCGCCCTTCCAGGGCCTGCCCATCACACCCAATAACCCTGCCCACGGGGCCCTCCCTCGCACAAAGGGCATTGGAAATAAAAAGTTGCCAAGGCGGGGGTCACTTCAAAATTAAGACTGAGATAGATAGATTTTTGTTAAGTAAAGGTATCAAGGGCTATGGAGCAAAGGCAGGTTAAAGGAGTTGGGATATGGATCTAGCTGAGTGACAGCAGGACAGCTGGAAAGGCTGAATGGCCTCCTCCATTTCCTGCGTCCCCTGGAGGTCAATACTTACCTTGTTCTTCTAATGCCCTTGGCAAAACAAAATGTTAGCTTTGTGACCAAACTAACTGGGTGGTGCAGCCGATAACTTTATTCATGACACACAAAATCCCATCTCCCACTCTGGCCCCAGCCGTTTTCAAATGCCAAACTCTCCCTATCAGACCTCTCGCTCAAGTCAGTACCCAGCCCCTGTCAATGGTGGCAGATGGACAATCAGCCCCCGGGCCTTTGCCACAGGAGATTCAAGGAAGGAGCAGCTCAAGACGGCTCATTGCCCCATTTCCTCCTCCCCCCTCCCCCGTGTGCAAGGTGTCACGACGCTTCTACCTGATGGCACAGGTGAAAGCGAGAGCTTGTCATGTCGGCGATGGCATGCACAAAACCCTGCCTCCTACTGCTCTATGTTCAACTCTTAAGTCTCGACACCTTTGAGACCCTTTGACCCTGAGGTGTCAGTCTGACTTGGTGTCACAGTGAATAGAGAAGATGCCCTTCCTGTCACTTACCAGCTGAAGAGTGAATGGGGTTTTGATTCAAATCTGCTGCTGGCTGCGTATTCTTGTCTATTCCTCAGCCATCGCTGTTGCTAGGCAGCATCATTAAGCTCATGAGCATTGGATGGCACTCTTGAATGTTCCTGTCTTGGAGGGATAACGCACAACCATCAGCAACCTTCTTTTTCTCCTTTGTGAATTCTTGTGGGATGAATAGATCTGCTGTAATAATTTGACAGTTGATATGATTGCCATAGAGAAGGAGATTGAAGCAATTAATGAAGGTGGCTGGGAGTCTACAGTAATATATACTACACTCAATCTTGCTGCACATATCCTTGAGAAAGAGAAAAAGCACCCAGCGAATATCATTGACATTCCCCATAGGATCTGTGGGGCAGCTTTATTTCTGTCAGTCTGTAAATAAGTGTCTGAGTCAGCAGCAGCAGTAGAAGGTGCCAGAACACAAGATGGAGCAATTCCTCCATCTCCTTCTTTCAGTACAATGTCAGTTAGCTAATTCTTTAAAAATCAAATTCTTCCTCTTTGATTCTCCAACCCCTGGGCCCAAAGAGCAAGGCATGTATACAGCAGAAGAAATAGGGGCTGGAGTGGGCCATTTGGCCCTTTGCATCAGCTCCATGGCTTATCTTCTACCTCAACACTACATTCCCTATATCCCTTAAATCCCTTAGTGCTCAAAAATCTATTGATCTCTGTTTTGATTAAATTGACTCAACGGAGCAGACAGGTTTCATAAAGAAACAGTAAAACTTTATTACGGAGACATCTAGGAGTGCTTGCACCAAGACTCGACCTCTCATTCAAAAGACTCCGCCGTCCCACCCCCCCCAACCCCCCCACCACCCCCACCCTGGATTGCCTGCGCTAACAACTCACTGGTTGAAACCCCCCGCAGTACATCACATGAACTGTGATTGACGGGAGGGAAGGACAATACATGCAGTTATCACATTTCCTCCTCCTTTTAGTTTTTTACGATTACTCTTCACAAAACACATTTGAACATCCAACAAACGTGTATACAATTTCAGGTGATTATAAATCAGGTCTTTGAGGTGCTCTTCTTATACGGCTAGAGTGGCATAGCTCTACCACTGGAGGTTCCTGAACAGGATCGACAGGATCTGGAACTGCACTATGAGACACACCATTGGAAATGGGCAGTTCAGGATTTGGCAACTCCTCTGAAACATCTGGAATGTTTGTTCTAGGTCAATTGCACACCCCAGAATTGGACAGTTCAACGTTAATCACAGGTTGATCAGTCAATTGTTGAAATGGCTGTCTGGACGGACATGATCTATGTGCTTATGGATGATTCTATCGCCCACTTGTACTTGGAAAGAAAGTGGGCCAATCTCTGAGACAATGGCTCAGCAGGGTCCACTGTCGAAATTTCGCATGTAAACAGTGTCACACACACTGAATATGCGAGCCTTACTGTGTATGTCATGGTTAAATTTCTGATTACTCTGGTTCTGCGCTACCTTCCCCTCTAAATTCGGAAACACCAATTGTAAATGTGTACGCAGACGGCGTTTCATTAATAAGCCTGACAGTGTTGAAGCTGTAATCAAATATGATATTATACGATAACTGAAGAGAAACCAGGAAAATTGAGATTCCAGAGTGCCTTCCAATAACTTTTCCATACCAGACTTAAAAGCTTGTACTGCCCTCTCAGCTAGACCACTTGATGAGGGATGCCAAGGAGCTGTCTTTATGTGGCGGATTCCAACATACGAACATACAAACAAGGAGCAGGAGTGGGCCATTCAGCCCCTCGAGCCTGCTCCGCCATTTAATAAGATCACGGCTGATCTGATAGTATCCTTAAGTATGCATCCCACCTACCCCAGATCACCTATCACCCCCTTGCTTACCAAGAATCTATCCACCTCTTCCTTAAAAATATTCAAAGGCTCTGCTTCCACCACCTTGTCAGGAAGAGAGTTCCAAAGACTCACGACCCTCTGAGTGAAAATATTTTGCCTCCTCTCTGTTGTAAATGTGCAACCCTTATTTCTAAACAGTGACCCCTTTTTCTAGATTCTCCCACAAGAGGAAACATCCTCTCCACATTCACCCTGTCAAGTCCCCTCAGGATCTTAATCATTTCAATCAAGTCATCTCTCACCCTTCTAAACTCCTGTGGATACAACCCTAATCTGTCCAACCTTTCCTCATAAGACAACCCACTCTTTCCAGGTATTAGTCTGGTAAACCTTTTCTGAACTGCTTCTAATGCATTTACATCCTTCCTTAAATAAGGTCGCCAATACTGTACAGAGTACTCCAAATGTGGTCTCACTAGCACCCTGTACAATTGAAGTGTAACCTCCCTACTTTTGTATTCAATTCCCCTTGCAATAAATGATAACATTCTATTAGCTTTCCTAATTACATACTGTACCTGCACACTAGCCTTATGTGATTCATGCACTAGGACACCCAGATCCCTCTGCAACTCAGAGCTCTGCAATTTCTCACCATTTAGATAATATGATTCTCTTTTATTCTTCCTGCCAAAATGGACAATTTCACATTTTCCCATATTATACTCCATCTGCCAGATCTTTGCCCACTCACTTAGCCTATCTATATATTTTTGTAACCTCCTCACAACTTACTTTCCTACCTATCTTTGTATCATCTGATTCCATTCAGGCCCATAATTTTCTGAAACTCGGTGCTGGTAAAGGCTGTACCATTAACAGAAACAACAGTTTCAGGCAGGCTGTGTATGCTGAAACAGTGACATAGCTTCTCGGTAGATGCATTCAATGTTAATGATTTGACTTCATATACATCCAACCATTTTGAATGTGCATCTACAATTAACAAGAACATGGTACTCAGGGTCGACCAGGCCACTCCCACGGATGCAGTGGAGCTGAAACAGGCAACTTCTGTTGTTGCTGACACTGGAGACAGTGCTTGACCAGTGCTTTCAATGTCATTGTCAATGCCTGGCCACCAGACATAGCTTCGCGCAAACATTTTCATCTTCAGTATGCCTGGGATGTGCACTGTGAATCCCTGTCAAGACTGGTTCCCCACCTTGTGATGGGACCATAACTCTCGACCCCCACAACAAAATTCCATCTTGACAGCTTCATTCTGTGTTTCTGACATGGAATGGTCTCACTTCTTCAGATACACGTGAGTTTGGCCATCCTTACAAAACAGAGTCTCTGACTTTCGACAATATTGGATCTCTGTTCGCCCAATTTCTAATTTGTTTTGCACACACAGAAGGCGAAGGATCTAAGAAATTCAATAATAGCATTAACTCTTGTGGAATGGGAGTATTTTCAATACTATCTGGTAACGGGAGACCATTGAGCGCTCCTGCATCCAACTTTTCTTTCAGAAGTTCTGGAATTGTATCTGATTTTAGGTAAAATATCAGGCTAGTCGAGTTTTATCTTCTGTAGCCAATCTTGCCCTAAAAGAATGGGTCCTTCCCCTTTTATGATTATCATAGGCAGTTGGGCTGTCTGCTGCTTGTAACAGACTGGGATAGCAGCAATGCCCTCGACTTGAATAGATTCTCTCGTGTAAGCTCTTAACTTGGCGGCTGTCTGCTCCAAGTTTATTGGCTGTCTTCCGTCATTAAGGTGCCTGAAAGTGTGCTCTCCAACCACCGTAGTTGAGGCACTAGTATCCACTTCCATACGCAGTGGCTTCTCATTTACTTGCACTGTCACAGTAATAGGCTCAGTTTTCACAGCTGTTACATTATACAGGGAGTACACATCAGTATCAGCAGCATCAGCCTCTGCTGTACCAGTCATGTTTGTTTGCTGTCTTGCAGGCTCCCTCATCTTTCTTCAGCATTGCCTAACTACGTGTCCCTTCTTAAGACAGTAATGACATTCTGCCTCTCTGAATTTACAAGTATCTGCTCCATGGTCACCTCCGCATCTAAAGCAATTTTGTCTTGAAGTCGTTGATGAAGCGTCCCTGTTAGGCTTCTTAATGTTTCTTACAGTGGACATTGAATCGTGCTTTAATTCTGCAGGTGTGGTTTCTCGCACCATGCTCTGCAGCAGGTTCCTGCCCACATGAAGTACGGCACCATTATCCATATGTCGCAAAGCCTGCGAGTCTTTCTCAGCACTTTCCATGGCGAGGGAAGTTTATAGAGCACGCTCAAAGTCGATATCGATTTTAGCAAGCAAGCAGCGCTGTATAGCATCGTCCTTGACTCTGCATAACAGTTGGTCCCACAGCAAAGTCGCAGTATTCCGTTAACCACTTGAGGTTTGCCACATAGGTTGCCATGGACTCTCCCAGGGCACAAACTCTTGAATTAAATGTAAAGCGTTGCATTATCATGGACGGCTTTGGCTGGAAGTCTGCTTTCACTGGGTCCACTAACTCACTCTGCGATTTGGAATCGGGCACGCTCGGGGTAGTCAGGTTCCCAATCAGGTTTTATGTTTTACTGCCACATACACTCAAGAGGATCATTTTCCACTTTTCTACTGCGGTTATTTCATTTGTTACAAAGTAAAATCCGAGGCGCTCAACGTACTGGCTCCAACCTTCAATATTAGCAACGTATGGATCGATTCTTCCAAACAGCATAACTGGCAAGAGGTTTTTAAAAGTAACAGGGCGAGGTGCACAGTTGAAGTTGATCTTACCCTCGTCCTCAAATGTGATGACTCGACGGAACAGACAGGTTTTGTAAAGAAACAGTAAAGCTTTATTGCGGAGACATCTAGGAGTGCTTGCACCAAGACCCAACCTCCCATCCTGAAGACCCCCACCCCCAACCCCCCCCCACTGCCCTGGATTGCCTGCGCTAACAGCTCACTGGTCGAAGCCCCCGCAGTACATTGCATGACCTGTAATTGACAGGAGAGAGGGACAATATACGCAGTTACCGCATGAATTTATTCGACAATTGGGTACCCCCGGCTCCCTGTGGTGGAGAGTTCCGAAGATTCACAACCCTCTGGGTGAAGAAATCTCTCCTCATCCCAGTCCTAAACGGGAGACCCCTTATTCCGAGGTTGTGACCCCGTGTTCCGGAGTCCCCAACCGGGGAAACATTTACTCAACATTTATCCTGTCGACTCCCTCAAGAATTTTGTATGTTTTGGTTATGGAGAACTACATGGCTTCTGCAAGGGCCACAATTCAGTGTGGCGGAGATCTGGAAGCTTCAATGAGGGATTGGAGATGCCTGCCTGGGCCCTACCTGTTCAACACTACAACCAATGGGTCAATAAATGTCGATGATGCCAAAAAAAAGCTCATCGTTGGAAAAGAAAGTCTTACAGGTGAGAATTTGGGGGCCGGGGGTGGGGCGAGAAAGTAACAGATAATGGTGGGGGAACAATCACAAGGAAACAAAGTGTAACTAAAAGAAAGCACTGACCACCTCAGTGCATACATTGGCAGCACAGGTTTAAGTTAGCCGCAGATTTGATTCAGGCAAATTAAGGACGATTCATGTTAATGAGGAGGGAGAATTCCTGTAAATTTAAAGTCTTTATCTCCTCGTACCTCCTGAAGTGTTGGTGTTTTAAATAGAGTCGCTCCTGGTTACGGAGCCATTTGTGGAAAGACTCAGCTGTGAAGACTGACAAATTGACATTTCTCAGAAGCGGGCACTCTGCTGCCAGGCGGGCAGATACCTATTGGGTTCTTTGCCAATTGCCACACAATCAACAGGTTTACGGTCTACCCTCTGTTGCTTCTCACTGCTAGTTAGAGGAGTTTGGTGAAAGTTGGTTTAACCTCTGATTTTTCGTATGGCCTCCCCACCCTCCCCAAGTAACAGACATAATTTCAGGTGGTTGGGGACAGTGAAGTATGTCCTTTATCTTTAACAGTGCTTCCCCTTTCACTCCCTAAGGAATGGGTTCTGCTCTATGCCATCTCACTGGCCAGGTGCATCAGCGGGTGTGGTGCTGAACCACAGGTAGACCAGGAAGGTCAAACGCTAGTTTGGCCTCATCTGGAGGGTTGTATCCAATTCTGGGCAATGCACTTTGGGAAGGATGTGAAGGTTTTAATGGGGGTGCAGAAAAGATTTACAAAAATGGCTTCGGGGAAGAGGGGCTTTGGTTAATTGGATAGATCGGAGGAGCTGGGATTGTTCTCTTTAAAGAAGAGAAGGTTGAGGGGAGATTTGATCGATGTGTTCAAAATCAGGAGTGATTTGGACAGAGTAGATCCCATTGGCAGGCAGATTGAGAACCAGAAGACTCTGATCTAAGTCGGTTGACAAAAGAACCAAAGGTTAAATGAGAAAACATTTTTTATTCAGTGAGTGGTTGGGATGTGGAACACCCTGCCCGAGCGTGTGGTGGAAGCAGATTCAACTGTGGCTTTCAAAAGGGAATTTGAACACCTGGGCCTGAATTTTCCCACATTGGGCAGGCTCGACGGGAGCGGGCAGGAGCCAATCGCTGCCAGCGATCGGCTCCGCGCCGCCATTTTACGTGGGTGGGTCAATTAAGGCCCGCCCAGCGTAAGACGCAAGCTCAGTGCTACCTGTGCGGGTGGGGAGAAGGAGAGAGAGTCGGGGTGAGTGCTCTTTTGCACATGTGCGTGAACGAGTGCTTCAATCTCCCTGAGGCAGCTCCGTGAGATGGGATATGTTTTTATATTTCATAAACATTTTTTTATTTAATAAATGCTTTAGGAAACCTCATCCCGCTCAAAAAACATGAAGGCCGCTTGGCCTTTTCGCCTGCCCGCCAACCTTAAGGTTGGATGGGCAGCATCAACAATAACTTTAATTACTCCCTTAATGGCCTTAATAGGCCGTTTAAGTATCGGCAGGCACGCAGCCAACTCCGGCGCGTGCTCGTCAAACGAAACATCATGACACAGTGCAACTGACATCATCACGTGTCATTTTACACGTCTGTGTGTCGGGCCCGCCCCCAAAAAATCCTGCCCCTGAAGATTAATAAATGTGCAGGACTACAATGGAAAGGGCAGGGAGTGAGACCCCAGCTGTTTTTTCTTGCAGAGAGCACTCAGTGGGCTGAATGGTCTCCTTCTGTGCTTTAACAACTCTAATTCTAACCAATAATCTGTGCCCAAGTTAGCTGATCCCTGCCAGGGCAGCGATGAGGCACTATTAATGGCCTTAACAACGTCGGATGCTTGCAAAGAACGACCCTAGGGTGAGGTACCACTTGATTTAGTTAACAAACTATTTGCATTGCTATTGGGTCTCATTGGTTAACTCTTTCAAAGGTCTGGCGCAGGCATGATGGACTGAATGGCCTCCTTTTGTCCTGTTTGATTCTAGCCAATGGTCAGAGGAGGAAACAAGGAAACCACCAGGAAAATAATCCCAACAGTATTTCATTAATGTGTACCCGACATTTATACAGTAACCCAAGATGGAAGTATTGCACAAGCAATCTCTTCCTGCTTGCTGGTAGTGACCACTTTGTGACCCACTGGAATGGGATTGAGCGAGCAATAGAACACATATGCCAGGGTACATTGCATTGCGGCACTAAGGGAAAGCTGTAATGATGGAGGAGGTCAGGTCTAATGCCGAGATCCCATTTGTCTAAGCTAAAAGCAAAATACTGCGGATACTGGAAATCTGAAACAAGAATAGAAAATGCTGGAAAAACTCAGCAGGCCTAACAGCATCTGCAGAGAGAAAAACAGAGTTTACGTTTCAAGTCTGTTGAGCCTTCTTTAGCTCTGAAGAAGAGTCATACGTACTCGAAACGTTAACTGCTTCTCTCTCCACAGATGCTGCCTGACCTGCTGAGTTTTTCCAGCATTTTCTGTTTTTGTTTCCCGTTTGCCTATTCCATATGGCTGTGAATAGTTCCAGGGATGAAACACTTCAGTTATGAGGGAAGATTGGAGAGGTTGGGGCTGTTTTCCTTGGAGAGGAGAAGGCTAAGAGGAGACTCGATAAAGTTTTCAAAATCGTGAGGGCTCTGGACGGAGTAGATAGGGAGGAACTGTTCCCGCTTGTAAACGGATCGAGAACCAGAGGGGCACAGTTTTGAAGGGTTTGGAAAAGAAGCAAATGTGAGGTGAGAAAAAACGTTTTCACACGGAGAGTAGTTAGGGTTTAGAATGCACAGCCTGGAAGTGTGGTGGAGGCAGGTTCAATTGAGGTATTCAAGAGGGCATTGGATGATTATGTAAATAGAAACAATGTGAGGATTACAGGGAAAAGGCAGGAGGTTGCCACTAAGTTAAAATGCTCAGAGAGCCGGTGCAGACTCAATGGGCCGAATGGCCTCCTTCTACACCGTAACAATTCTGTGATTCTGTAAAGATCCCATTGTATTATTTGGAAAAGAGCAGAGGAATTTTCCTGGAGTCCTGGTCAATATTTAGCCCTTAACCAATCCCACCAATATAGGTGAGCAGGTCATTTATCTTATCGCTATTTGTGGCAATTTGATTGGTGTAAATTGTTGGCATTTCATTGCTATTTCACTGGCTATAAAATTCTCCTTCTTCCTTTCATTATATCACTGAACTAAATTGAATGGGTTCTGATAAAAGATCATTGAACTGAAATGTGAACTGGTTCTCTTGCTGAAGATGCTGCCCACCCAGCATTTTGTGTTTTTATTGCAGATTTCCAGCTCTGCAACTTTTTCCTGTTGTTTGATAACCATATCTTATATTTATATCGTGTCTTTAACGCAATTAGACATCCCAAGGCTCTTCACAATAGCAATTTATAAAGTAAAATCAGACACTGAGCCACATCAGGTGACATTAGGACAGATGACCAACAGCTTGGTGGTATTTAAGGAGTATCTTAAAGAAGGAAAGAGAGGTCAAGAGGCAGAGAGGTGTAGGGAGGGAGCTTGGGAACCAGATAATTGAAGTCATGGCCATCAATGGTGGAGCTGTTAAAATCAGGAATGCTCAAATAGGCCAGAATTGGTTAAATAGGAATCCCTACCTCTGTTCACATAAATTATGGGTTCATTTTTTAAAATTTCTTTTTTCAGGGGAGTTACTGGCAAGGCCAGCATTTGTTGCCCATCCCTAATTGCCCTTGACCAGCTTACCAGGGAGGTAAGAGTCAACCACACTGCTGTGGGTCTGGAGTCACACATAGGCTGGACCATGTAAGGATGGCAGGTTCCTTTCATAAAGGACAGTAGTGAACCTGATGGATTTTTACAACACTCAGCAATGGTTTCATACTGAGATTAGCCTTTCAATTCTAGATTATTAGTTGAATTTAAATTCCACCAGCTACCATGATGGGTTTTGAACTCTTGGCTGGATTACTAGGTTAGTGATATTACCACTACACTACCATCTCCCCAAGGGCTATAGGGCAAATCATCTACCCACTCGCTCTCCAATCAGCTCAGCGGGTTGTAAAATAGGTTTAACCCTAATTCTTTATTTTATATTTTCACATTGGAACCATTATAACTGGGGCAATCATAGGGCTGTTTGAGAAAGTAGCTAGGATTTAATGATTATTCCAGGAAAGAATGAATCTTCACACAGTTGCCAACTGATGCAAGAGGCTCTGTTTCACTGCAAATTACTCTCAGGCTACATGCTTTTGAATACACTAACCTGTGGAGACATGACTAGGGGTTTGACAGCTAGACATCACTTTAGCAAGAGCGGAGAGCTACAGCCAGATGTGCTGTTGAAGCAAAAAGGCACATCAGCTATCAAGGTACCATTTAAGCCTAGGCTAATTAACACAAAGTCTCCTGTTCTAAGATTGTGGCTTGTTAACGGATGATTAATGGACCAGCCTACAGGTGTTTTTACATTTAAAATCTTCAGCCAATACATTGGGTTCTCGTTGTCTGCCACAGTTGGAAAGTTAAATTCACTTTTGTCTGATGATTCTATCAATCTAACCAGCTGCTATTGGATTTGCCAACTCTACTTCTGTCCAGCGTCTGAAAGGAAAGGCACAGGGTGGAAATGTCAATGGCAGAGTGGGGAGCCATGGTGACTGGCACAACGTTGTTGCTTTAGCTACTGCTGCCGTATCAAAGCGCATGGTTAAAAAAAAAATCAATATGCGCATTCTTGGACCAAGTTACACTGTTAGACAGGAGCTGGAGCAACCTTCTTCCTTCATCCAACCCGCTTGCAACCTGACTGAATTTAGCGTCTTTCACTTGCGGAGTATGAAATGTGGCCACTGTTGTGTTTCGCAGGTTTGTTGCAATATTATATCTCTGAGCAATGCAAAGATGACACTAGTTTCTAAGTGTGCAGAAACTTAATTTTAAAATGTTTTTAATGTGCTTTTAAACTGTCTACACCAGGCTTCAGCTCAGCTTCTAGTAGCTTCTCTCATAACCAGCCAAGCACAGCGAGCAAAGCTCTGCATTCCAGATCCCAACCACTCGAGCGGGGTGGGATCAGCTCAGTGGAAAGGAGAATAAAAGGGAAGTGCAGTGCTATTTGCACTAGAGTGCTGACTAACAGTTAAACGAGGCTGAGATTCACACTCGATCCAGATACAAGAGCTAATGACGACAGGGCAGTTAGCTGCCCTGCACGGTGTAAGAAATTGGGGTCTTGAATAAACAGATATTTGCTGCACAATATAACAGCCCCTAAAAAGCATTCTAAAACGGCAACAGTTTTTAAACAATCTGTGGAAATGGGCAAGGTCACTTAGCTCATGTTGTCATTCCGAAGTTAAGATGGTGTCTTCTGTACTCCCCCTTATCTATGCAATTGTTCAAAAAGGACCAGGATATGACCCTTGGCAAAAAGTAAACTAAAAAGATTACCTCGAATGGGGTGACGCACGACAGGGGTGGGGGGTGTGGGGGGGGTGTGGTGACAACCCTAATTAGACAGCAAAAAAAGCATATGACCGGTAACAGCTGGTGAGAACAGCATCCCGCTCTCTAGTCGAAGTATTAGGAAACTCTTCCCTCGATCTTCCTCCTCCTCTTCCTCTGGTCCATCTTCCATCTGAAGGTGACAGCTGCCCAATGATCAATGCCACCTCACCAGCACCTCAGCCCCTCACCAGACTGACACCAATCGATATACCATTTTTTTGGGGGGGCTGGTAGCTTACCCAGTGTCAATCATCTATCTAACTATTCTGACCAATGGATACAGGACAGGTACTCAAAACGTCAGGGTGTCACCATCCCACTTCATGCGTCACCCCACTCGATGTCATCTGTTTAGCTTACTTCTTGCCGAGGGTCATATCCTGGTCCTTTTTGAACAATTGCATAGATAAGGGGGAGTACAGAAGACACCATCTTAACTTCGGAATGACAACATGAGCTAAGTGACCTTGCCCATTTCCACAGATTGTTTAAAAACTGTTGCCGTTTTAGAATGCTTTTTAGGGGCTGTTATATTGTGCAGCAAATATCTGCTTTTTCAAGACCCCAATTTCTTACACTGTGCAGGGCAGCTAAAGGCCCTGTAGTCATTAGTTCTTGTATCTGGATTGAGAGCGAATCTCAGCCTCGATTTAACTGTTAGTCAGCACTCTAGTGCAAATAGCACTGCAATTCCCTTTTATTGTCCTTTCCACTGAGTTGACCCACCCCACGCGAGTGGTTAGGATCTGGAATGCACTGCCTGAGAGTGTGCTGGAGGCCAATTCAATCCAGGCATTTAAAAGAGAATTGGGTATTTATCTGAAGTGAAAAGAATTGCAAGGCTACGGAGAAAAGACAAGGAAGTGAGGCTAGGGCAGTTGCTCTTGCAGAGAAATGGCATGGACATGACGGGCTGAATGGCCTCCTTCTGGGTTGTAACCATTCTATGATTGTATGGTACCAACACTTGAATAGTTCACTCAAGTGCTAAACTTTGTGTCATTAAAAGCAGAAAATGCAGGAAATAACAGGTCAGGCAGCATCTGTGTAGAAAGAACCATTCCTCATGTGTTTGTGTGGACACTTAGAGGGCAGGCTCGTGTTCTGGCCGAGCCTTATCTTTGTCCTTACTCAATGCCTGGAAGAACTGTCTGCTCTTCTCGGGTAGTGTAATAAGATCTTTCACGTTTCCCTAAGCAGGTGGGCAGGGTCCAATGTTTTTTTCATTCAAGGGATGTGGGCATCGCTGGCTGGGCCAGCATTTATTACCCATCCCTAATTGCCCTTGAGAAGGTGGTGGTGAGCTGCCTTCTTGAACCGCTGCAGTCCATGTGGTGTAGGTACACCCACCATGCTGTTAGGGAAGGAGTTTGACCCAGCGACGGTGAAGGAACGATGATATATTTTCAAGTCAGGATGGTGAGTGGCTTGGAGGGGAACTTCCAGGTGGCGGTGTTCCCATGTCTCTGCTACCCTTGTCCTTCTAAGTGGTAATGTCATGGGTTTGGAAGGTGCTGTCTAAGGAACCTTGGTGAGTTCCTGCAATGCATCTTGTAGATAGTACACACTGCTGCCAATGTGTGTTGGTGGTGGAGGAAGTAAATGTTTGCGGATGGGGTGCCAGTCAAGCGGGCTGCTTTATCCTGGGCGGTGTCAAAATTCTTGAGTCTCACCTGAAAGATGACAGCTCCAACAATGCAGCACTCTCTCAACGCACCAATGTGGCTTAGAGGTGCTAAAGTCAATGGTAGTATCCTTATCACTACTCCAACTGCAGAAGGCTAATTCAGCACACAACCTTCAGAGGGACAGGCGTGGGGGAGTTGTCTGTATTAACTTCCCTAGTTTGTAGGGATCTTACCAGGCACAGTGACAGCCTACACAACCACAGTGACTGTACTTCAAAGGATGAAAAGCTTTGAAACATTTCTAAGTGATGTCAGGCGATGTATAAATGTTTTCCCACTCGGCACTGGGCAAAGCATTTGCAAACTGAGCCTACAGGGGAAGCCGGGTCAGAAGCACTAAACAATTTGCTGGGCTGGGCAAGAGCTCTATCTGGGAATCAAAGGAAATTTCTTGGAGGTAGCCTCGTTTGATAAACAAAAGCTATCACGAATACTGTTTGCTAGGGAAACTGCAATTAGATTATTTAGTGATACCTGCTGACCCTAACTCAGAATTAAATTGGCTGTCAGCTCTACAATATGGTTTTAATATCTTCATGTTCTCAACATACACAACAGATGCAGGCTATTGCAATCCCTTGAAAATGATTACCAAGTCTTTCATCAGTGAGTGCAGCACACTGTGCAGAGGAGGAAATCATTTACACATTATATAATCATTTACATATGCATTTATATAGCACCTTTCGCGACTTCATGCCCCCAAAGCACTTCACAGTCAATGAAGTACTTTTGAATGTAGTCACTGCTGTACCGCAAGAAACAGTCAATTTGCGCACATAGCAAGATCCCACAAACAACGACCAGATAATCCTGTTTTTCTCTTGCGATGTTGATTGAAGGATCAATAATGTCCAGGTACCTCCCCCCAGCCCCGCTCTTCTTCGAAATAAAGCCATGAAACCTTTTGTGTCCGCCTGAGAGGGCAGACGGGGCCTCGATTTAATGTTTTATGGAAAAAGTGGCACCTCCTGACAGCGCAGCACTTCCTCAGTACAGCGCTGGAACGTCAGCCTTGATTTTTGTGCTCAAGTCTCTGGAGTGTAAATTGAACCCACGATCTTCTGACACAGAGGCAAGAGTGGCACCAACTGAGCTAAAATTCTTAACACCATTTCTTGTCTTATTTTGCTGAGTAACAAAAGAATGGACATCCTAAGCTGTGCAGTGCATGAATGGAAATGCAGAACGGTTGCCAACCCTCCAGGATTAGCCTGTAGTCTCTAGGAATTGAAGATCAATCTCCAGGACATTGCTGTGCTCAAACCTAGAGAAAAATCATTGGGACATTAAAAAACATTGTTTTTTTCTGTCTCTTCCTTTGAGCATTTCTCCTTAACAGCTAGAAGTATTGAAAATGGGAGAAAAGAAGGATCTTTGGCTTGCAGTCAAGCATCATCCAATTGGGTAATGTGTCTTTTTGCTTTCCAATTGGCGTAGGAAAGCAGTACATCACAAGGATGGATGTGTTGGCCGACTAATGGGGGCAAGTCATGTGATGGAACCTCCAGCAATACATTTAATCACAGTTGGCAACCCTAAAACGCAGGGACACTTTTGAGTAGTAGGTGTAGTGGAGGAAGACTGTAGAAGATCCTATGACCATATTAATAGTATTGCTGCACTATAACATTTCTTTACCTTGGATCCTGAGCACCTGTCAGAAGGGATGGAACTGGTAATAGCCCTGCTGGTGTGTGGAATATTGTGTTACATTTTCAGCAGTGTGTAAGCAGGAGACTAATCCTGTAAAAGCTCTCTTGTAAACTTTAAACAGTCAATAAGACAGAACAACAGGAAACAAATCAAATAACCAGCTCTGCGAGGGAGGAAATTGATAAAAGAAACTATTTGTGAACCACTCTACCATCAGTTCACAATAACAGAGCAGGACAGAAACCCAATATAAAGACAAAATAAAGCTGAAACAAACAGTTTTTTTTATATTCATTTGTGTGAGCATCACTGCCTGTGCCAATGTTTATTGCCCATCCTTAATTGCCCTTGAGAAGGTGGTGGTGAACTGCCTTTTTGAACCACTGCAGTCCATGTGGTGTAGGTACATCCACAGTGCTGTTAGGGAGGGAGTTCCAGGATTTTGACCCAGTGACAGTGAATGAACGGTGATATATTTCCAAGTCAGGATGGTGAGTGACTTGGAGGGGAACTTCCAGGTGGTGGTGTTCCCAACTCTCTGCTGCCCTTGTCCCTCTAGGTGGTAGAGGTCGTGAGTTTGGAAAGTGCTGTTGAGGAGCCTTGGTGAGTTGCTGCAGTGCATCTTGTAGATGGTACATACTGCTGCTACTGTGTATCAGTGTTGGAGGAAGTAAATATTGAAGGTGGTGGGTGGGGTGCCAATGAAGTAGGCTGCTTTGTCCTGGATTGTGTCGAGCTGCTTGAGTGTTGTGGGAGCTGCACTCATCCAGGCAAGTGGGGAGTATTCCATCGCACTCCTGACTTGTGCCTTGTAGATGGTGGACAGGCTTTGGGGAGCCAGGAAGTGAGTTACTCACCACAGAATTCCCAGCCTCTGACTTGGTCATGTAGCCACAGTAACATAAAGGATGGAAATATATACTATCATTGATCACATGGATGTTGGGATGGTTTTTAGAGCTGAGAAGGTTAAGAGATTTATTTGATAAGGGTGTTTAAAACATGAAGAGTTTTGACAGAATAAATAAGGAGCAGCTGTTTCCAGTAACTAAAGGGTCCATTCACCAAAGGACACGGATTCAAACTAATTGGCAAAATAACCAGAGACAAAATGTGATTCTTTGACACAGCGAGTTATGAAAAGATGGTGGAAATGGATTTAATAGTAACTTTCTAAAGGTAATTGGATACCTACTTGTCATGGAATAAAATTGCAGAGCTACAGGGAAAGCCAGGCTAACTGGATAGTTCTATCAGATGGCTGGCCCACACACGATGGGCTGAATGGCCTCTTTCTGTGGTGTGTGTGGTTCTGTGATTCTCAGAGATATCTCGGGGGGTCTCCAGAGGTATAATAGTGCAGAACCAGGAGCAGAAATGACTGCAGGAGATTCTCTGGCTGCTGGAAAGATATTGGAACCAGTCACAAACAATCCCACCCAGTTGGCCGACAGAGGAGGAAGGTGCGATCAATTGGGTGAGAAAGGTTTCAGACAAGTCGAGAACAAATTGGTTACCATGGTCACAGTCACATAGGCTGGTCATCTGTGACTTCGATAAGAGCTGCTCAGTGCTGTGGTAGGGTCAGGAAGCTGATTGGAGGAATTCAAACATGGAATTATGGGGAAGGTGCACACGCTTTGTGAGGTGACATCATGTTCAAGGACTTTGGAGAGAAACGGGAGATTGGAGCAGCTAGGATAGAGGGGTTAAGATTTCTAGGCCAGGATTTCATGGGCCCTCCATCCGGCAGGATATTATGGTCCCACCGAACTGAATGGAGATTTAAACGGCTCATCGCATCCGCCAGGGAAAGACGCTGTGGTGGGGCCATAAAACCCTGGCCCTAATTTCAGTCAGTCTAGGCTAGTGCTTGTTTACTCTGCCCGTGCCCCAATGATCCTGTCTAGGCCTCGGTCCATTGCTTTCCCATCAGTTGGGTGCCGGCCACACTGGGCATTGGTACAAGCAACCTCGTCAGCCCATCAATGCATTTAGGGCCAACTCCACTTAACCATTGTAACAGGCTCCCTCAAAAGCCAACAGCTTACTCATAGGCCCCACATTTTGTGGTATCCCAATGCTACTGATTTTCCCCAAGTGTAAGGGGGGGGTGGGAGGGTAGTCATTGACTGTCAATATTGACAGTGCGCAGTGCGGCCAACAGGAAGGACCCCCAGGTTCTTGTCATACAAAACAAAAAGCACCTTTTAATTCCTCAGATCTGACAGTGCAGTTTAAATAGCAGGAATTATGTTCTCTGCTTTGTGTTAAAAGCGAGAGTCTCACCATCTGTTCCCAGTTTGGAAGGTAAACAGGTAACACAAATTATGATAAACTTCAGCAGCCTTTAATTTTTCATCTTTAATTTTGTTGCTTAAATAGTAACTCCCACGGGGAAGTTGAACGCTGCTGCTTAATAATGCCTTAAGTCAGGCCCTGCATATTCTTCTTTTGTCTTAAGACAAATCTAATGCAAGTTCATATCTATAACAAAGCGGGGGGATGGTAATAAACAGATATAATGTACAGCTGTAGTTGAAACCTGGCATTTGGAAATGCTAATAGCTTGTATCTGGTTTAGTCCTGCCCGTGACTAATCTCTAATTACTGACTGCCAATTTCTGAATAGTAGCCTGTCATTTATTCATGTTGATTGACAAAATGCACAGAGCAGATGATTCTGTCTCTGCCCTCACATTGAATCACTCAATCTGGCACATTGCACTGATATATTAAACACCACACGGAGATGTGCAAACCATTACAATATCCTCCGTACATGCAAGGATAATGGATACTTGGGAACCATTTCAAAGCAGTAATCTAATTCCTAGGTTTAAATTACATTATAAAGCACAAACTGGAAGCAAAAAAAAACTTGACTGAACTGTCATCTGAACCCTGAGATTACATTACTGCTTTGAAATCACACCACAGTAATCTATTATTTCTTATAATAACAGATACTGTTAATAGCTTGCAAATTTGCTCAGTGGGCTAATGCGCTGCCTGGTGTGAAACTGAACTTTACAGATCAGCTGTTGTGCTGGTGAGGAGCGGGGGAGCTGGTCGGCTCTGGGGCCACATTACAGTTGGAGCTCAGTATCTCCGGGATGGGTGTCCGGTTGGATGGTCTGCAGCAGCACTCATTACTCGAGTCACAAGGCATAAGAACCCTCAAGCCCCAATCCAGACCTTGAGCACATAATCTCCTAAGCAGGACTGAGGGAGTGCTACACTGTCAGGGGTGCCACTTTTTGGATGAGATGTTAAACAGAGGGGCCCCATCTGCCCTCTCGCTTGAGCGCAAAAGATCCCACAGCAGTTTTCACATGGCTGGGGAGATCGCCCAGTGTCCTGACCAAGATTTATTCATCAACCAACCAACACACCTCATCCACTGAACAGAAGACAGGTAATTCATCTCATTGCTGTTGGTGGATCCTTGCTCTATGCAAACTAACTGCTACATTTATTTTTATTCATTCATGGGATATGGGCGTTGCTGGCTAGGCCAGCATTTATTGCCCATCCCTAATTGCCCTCGTTTAGAGGGCACTTAAGAGTCAACCACATCGCTGTGGGTCTGGAGTCACATGTAGTCCAGGCCAGGTAAGGACAGCAGATTTCCTTCCCTGAATGACATTAGTGAACTGGAAGGGTTTTTACGACAATCAGCAATGGTTTCATGGTCATCATGATTTTTATTGAATTCAAATTCCACCATCTGCCATAGCGGGATTGCTTAAAGAACAATGACTACACTTACATAGGATATACTGCACAGAAAAGGCCACCTAGACCGGTCCATGTTGGTGTTTCAACTCCACTAGAGCTTCCTCCCATCTTTTCTTACCTAAATCTACCATTGTAACCCTCTGTTCCCTTCTCCCTCATATGCTTGTCTAGCTTCCCCTTAAACGTACCTCCACTATTCGCTTCAACCACTCCCTGTGATACCGAGTACCACGTTCTCAATCTTTGGGTAAAGGAGTACCTTCTGCATTCCCTGTTGGGTATCTTGGTGATTATCTTATACTGATGGCCTCTAGTTACGCTCTCTTCCACAAGATCAGACGATCTGTAAACCCACACATTCAAAATGAATTCATTGGCTTGAATGCCCTTTGGGACCCCCTGGCAGCATGATAGGTGCTTTTTAAATGCAAGTTCTTTCTTTTAGGCAGAATTAAGTTAGTCAGGATTCCTGATCCTGGTCCCCATCCAGCAATACCCATGAAAAATGCGCTTTTTGGAAAGGGGCCAAAGCTGATAGGAACAGGAGGATGCCATTCAGCCCCTCCGACATTCACCTTGGTTCCCATACCCCATAACACCCTTACCTAGCATAAGAAGTCCATTAATTGTGAAGCCTGTTGTAGTCAAATAACTTGGATTGCCCATGAGGGAGGGGATGGCATAGCACCTGGAGTAGTATTCCAGGCCCTGGAGGCCTGGGTTCGAATCCCATGATGGCAGATGGGGAAATTTGAATTCAGGAAAAACCTGGAGTTGAATGTCTGACGGAGACTATGAAACCATTCCGGATTGTCATTAAAAACCCATCTGGCTCACTAATCCCCTCCAGGGAAGGAAACCTGCCGTCCTTACCTGGTCTGGCCTACATGTGACACCAGAAAGGGCATTAGTGAGCCAGGTGGGCTCACAGCAATGTGGTTGACTCTTACATGCCCCCTGAACAAGGGTAATAAATGCTGGCTGAGCCAGTGACCCAAGAATGAATTTAAAGAAGAATGGTCCACTCCAGTGCAGTGAAGGAGGGCGACTTTCATCTCGCAGTGACTTGGCACTTTCAGGGCAGGGCGAGAGGAAATTGATAAAAAGAAAACCACCATTTTTTTCCCCCCTGCTTTTTAAAAAAAAAGTTTTTTGTCCCCCCAGTTTGTGCTTCCACCCACCGCTCTGTAATGAAGATAAACCACCGGCCTCCACTCAGTGACACAGGCTCCTGGCGTCACCTGAGTCAATGAAGGAAGCCACTCGTAGAACCATTGAAAAGTTACAGCACCGGAGGCCATTCGGCCCATCTTGTCCATGCCAGCCCGAGGACACCCAGGTGCCCTTTCTAATCCCACCTTCCTGCACCCGGCCCATAGCCCTGCAGCTTACAGCACTTAAGGTGCAGATCCAGGTACTTTTTAAAAAGAGTTTAGAGTTTCTGCCTCTGCCACCAACTCGGGCAGTGAATCCAGACACCCACTACCCTCTGCGTAGAAAAGTTCTTCCTCACGTCCCCCCTACACCTTCTGCCACTTATCTTGAATCTACGTCCCCTGGTTCTAGAATTTTCCACCAAGAGAAACAATTTCTACTGCTATTTCAAGAGTTATTAACATATATATATATATATATATATATATATAAAGGTACCCCAGCTTCATGGGTGACTTTAGGGAGTTGTGTCATGAGGACCCCTGTTTGAAAATCAACAAAGCTGCCAGGATGGGGGGTGACTGAACAAAACACCCATTTTGTTCCGGTTATTTGTTTAAAGCCAGTCGGAGGGCACCAGTCGGGAGGCAGCGGCTCCAGGAACGAGCAAACGGGTCCCAGTGTCAGCAGCCGAATTATCTGCAAGGGCTGCTTGAGTATTAACAGGTATGCTAATACAGTTCCCTCTCTCGATCGCTCGGACATCAGTGACAGGTATACTTATACATTAACAGGTGTGTTAATACAGTTCCCTCTCTCGATCGCTCGGACATCAGTGACAGGTATACTTATACATTAACAGGTGTGCTAATACAGTTCCCTCTCTCGATCGCTCGGACATCAGTGACAGGTATACTTATACATTAACAGGTGTGTTAATACAGTTCCCTCTCTCGATCGCTCGGACATCAGTGACAGGTATACTTATACATTAACAGGTATGCTAATACAGTTCCCTCTCTCGATCGCTCGGACATCAGTGACAGGTATACTTATACATTAACAGGTGTGTTAATACAGTTCCCTCTCTCGATCACTCGGACATCAGTGACAGGTATACTTATACATTAACAGGTGTGTTAATACAGTTCCCTCTCTCGATCGCTCGGACATCAGTGACATCGCCAAGACACTGCATCCCCCATCCACCCCAGTCAGCCCTTGATGTCTAAGTAAAAGGTATTACGGCTATTGGATGGAAAACAAGAGTGTTAATAATTGTGTTTGATTTCTTTTTAAAGGTGGTGAAGACTGTCTCTTTAATATTCAGAATAAGGTACTTAATAAAGTACTTGGTTTTAAAGTGCCCTCTGAATATTTCACCCTTAGGGGATTTAGGTAAGAGTGATGTTTCGTGTCCTGTTTAATTAAGCTCTTCCTGTTGGATTTGGACGACACAATTCATGTTCCTAAAACCTGCCATGAATGGTGAAATTTAAAGGATTGTAATTTCATAAAAGGACCATCTGCTCAGAGCAAGTTGCTGATATGTTTTGAGATACGAGGCATTATTAGTCTCCACTGAAGGCTCAAAGAGCATCACCCACCTTTGTTCCCAGGTGACCATGAGAATAACACAGCACAGCAGGAGGGAGGCCATTTGACCCACTGAGTCTGTGCCACCTCTTTTTGAAGAGCAATCCAGTTAGCTCTTCTCCCCCACTCCTTCCCCATCCCCCCCGCAACTTTTTTTAATCCTTCATTCAAGTTTTATCCCCCCCGCCCCCCTCCCCTCAATTCCCCTCTTTCGAGGCTGCTACTGAATCTGTGTCCTCCACCCTGTCTGAGGCAGTGCATTCCAAATCCTAATCCCTTGTGGCACAAAAATCAGAAGATGCTGGAAAATCCCCAGCAGCATCAGTGGAGAGAGAAACAGCCGGTGGACGTTCCCTCTGGTTCTCCCTTCACCGATGCTGCCAGCCTTTGCTGAGTACAGTTTTCTGATTTTATTTCAGATTTCCTGAATCCGCCGTGTCCTCCCTGGTTCTCTTCCCAATCACCTTCAATCTGTCCATCCTGTTCTCAACCTTCAGCCACTGGGAACAGTTTCTTTCTTCACTGACTCTATCTAAACCCTGCATTGATTTTAAACATCTCAGTCGAATCTCATCGTAGCCTTCTCCTGCCGCTTGGAGAACAACCCGGGACTCTCCAAGTCTATTCGTGCCTGACCCACGAATCCATTTAGCAAACTCCTTCTGTGCCCTCTCCAAAACCTTCCTAAAAAAAAAGTAGCGGCCAGAATTGGACACAATCCTGCCGCTGGGACGGAACTAGCGTTTCTCTTAAATAGGTTTAGTTTAAGCTGTAAACATTGCCTCTTCATGTGTGACCTTAGACAGGGAGTGTGCGCCGCTTGTTCTACCATCAACAGCATTGCTGCAAAGCCCCAAAATGCTTGCGAATACTGGAGGTCTGAAATAAAAAACAGAAACTGCTGGAAGAGCTCAGCCTGTCTGGCCGCATCTGTGTCAGGGGGAGAAACGGGAGTTAAGGTTTCTTGTCCATTGTGACTCTCCTTCGGAACTCCCAAGGAGTCAGTCAGATCGGACTCGGAGCGCTGAGCTGGGATTTTCTGCTCCCGGACCCAGGAATTCCCGTCCGTCGGATTTCCCGTCCTGCCCGTGACGATTCTCAGGGTGGGAAGGACTGGAAAATCCCGCCCCATTCACTCTGCTTCTCTCTCTCTGCACAGACTCGCCCAGATCTTCCAGCGTTTGCTGTAAAAAGCCCAACCCTGTCCAAAATACAAACACACAGAAACTTTCCTGCAGGGTTAGCACTGAGTTGTAATCAGGATGTGATTTACACTCCCACCCCCCCCTTCACCTCATCTCCCCCCTCACACCCCACCCACAACCACCACCTTCCCAACTTGTGCGTCCGACACAATGTCTGGTATCACATCACATTCCATCTCGGCTCAGATCTGTTAAAAGCCGCTACAGGCTGGAACATTATTCCTTCAGACATTCTCAAAAAGACACCGAGCGTGGACAGCCTCACTAGGGGGAAGCTGGCTGGGAGAGGTCCAGCCATCTCTGAGGTAGTGGAATTGACACCAGAGAGACGGGTCTGTGTGAATGCAGGGGTGAGATACAGTCAGACGAGTGACCGCGTAATCCCAGATGTTATCACTTTCTCACGCCACTCGGTCATGTTAAAGCCTTGAAACCTGCTGTTTGAAAGTGGGCTGGGAACAAACAAACATTTTTATGCAGAATTACTAACCCACCCCCCCCGCCCCCCATCAGCCAGTTGTGCTGTCATTTCATCATCCACAGGTTAGAAAGCAAAGGATATGCAGTGTGAAGGGAGCCAGTTCCCAGTGGACAGGAACTGCAGCAATCCACACTGCCAGTCATGGCAAGTTGGCTTGTGCTATAGAGGAGGGAATGTGAAGTATTGCAGACGGCAATTAATCAACCCCATTGCTGTTGGTCTGAAGTCACACAAAGGCCTGCTAGGTAAACCAGATGGGCTACTTTTAAGCAACAGTCGAAGTTTCTTGTTCATCGTCACTAGTTTTATATTGCAGATTTAATTGAATTTAAATTTGAACCCACGTGCCCAGAGAATTAGCCTGGGCCTCTGGATTACTAGCCCAGCGACATTACCACTGCGCGACCCTCACCGGTCTACTACACGTGAGCTGGGAGTGGCTGCTGCAGATACAGGGTGCCTGAGTGCTACTCTCCAGCATGAACAACCCCCACCTCAGCTAAAGCCAAATCAAGAGGAACCTTTAGAAGGCTTTCCACCCACCCCCACCCACAGCTTCACCAACACCAGCACCCCTTTGTGGCTCAGTCTCCAAATGCACCGCCACAGCACTGGCATTGAAGACACAAAACGCCAAGATGGTTCTGGGTCTTGGTTTATGATGTAAGGGAGAGGCAAAACTGGACTGCCCAGTTCTGCGGACATCCATGCCAATCCCACATCCGACTCTTCAGCCATGAGAGGACCCGCAGGGGGTGATGAAGTTGCTTCCAGCTTGGACACGCTTGAACTACAGGGGATCTACCACCACCACCAGGTAGAGTGAACTGATCTCAGCTGGTCCCAGGACTGGGGAAGCGAGGGGTTTACTTTCACCACAACCTCTACTGAGCTGCTCACAAGTGAAAAGTGAGGCATGAGACAATTTGTCTATTCTCCCGTAACAACTAGCCAGCAGTTACAAATATTTCAATAAAAGCTTGACTGCACTGCAGCCGTTTCAATGCCAGAGCGGCTGTATTAAGAAGAATGGATATTGATAGAAAACAGTTTGGCTTCATGCCTTCAATTGACTTGGTGACAAAGGATGAAAGTTATACATTAGTGCTACCTAGTGGACAAACTGGGAACAGCGTCGCAGAAGAGAAACAGCAACTTGGCAAGGGATTCGCATCTCTGAACATTGATTTTCACAGGAGATTTTCTCAAGATTAAATCTGTGTGTCACTTCATTAAAACTACTCTTCAGTCAGTATGCTTGAAATGTTAAAACGCCTCATGCCTGACCTATAGCGAAGCAAAGAAATCTCGGTGGAAATTTAAGAAAAATGTACTTCCACAGATACAGCATGATTACTGGGTCATTTATTCTGTTTTCTTTGACTGGAATAAAATATAAAAATTCATCCCTCTGGCTTTTCATCAGCGAAACAAAGAAGCTACAGTATAAATAGGCTGGGCAGGTGGAATGCACTGAGAGCCTTGATGAGCTGTCTCAAAGAGGCAGCATCTGTATGTGCACCTATTATTCCCAGCCTGACAAATTCCTCAGCTCAGGTGGGCCATTGGGGACACTGGAAGTCGAGCATTTTCCTAAAGGGAGTGGGGGGGTGGGGGGGGGGGGGGGGGGGGGGGGGGGGGGGGGGGGGGTGGGCGGCGGTGCGGAATGAGTCAGGCGATGAATCAATCTACCACATGATGGGACAGCGAGGCTTGGGAAGTCAGGAAGAGCGGTCCAGGGTTGAGGAATGGTGACGTAAGTGATTAAACGCTCATGAATCAAGGGGTACCAACACAGAACCACGCTGCGGCAGGTTAAAAATGATGGCCAGGAGCATGTGACAGATCAAATTGTATGGGCGGACATGGTAAGAACATAAGAAGTAGGAGCTGGAGTAGATCAGGCGGCCCTTGGAGCCATGCTCTGCCATTCAACATATGACTCTCCTTCCACTTCAACATTCCTGCCCAATCCTCAGATCCTTAGACTTTTGGGGAAATCGATCTCTGTCTTGATGCCTGAGCATCCACAGCTCTCTCAGCCAGACACACATCACGCCTGACTCCCTTCTTAGCCTCTATCCACATACAAACATTCCAATGGACAGCAGAATTCCCCATTCCTAATGACGGTCCAGCTACCACTGGTTTGCCAGAACCTGTGGGACCAGAGCATGCTGTGCACCGACTCTTGGAGAGGAATCGCACGGAGATAATTAGATTATTTTTCTTATAAACAATGTTACTCCATGAATTAATTCCACCACAGTAATTATTTAATTAGTTAGCACCATAAGGGAATAAGAGTTTGAAACAAAAATAAATAGGAACAAATTCACCTAAAAATTTCACCTCTTGCTAAATGTCCTTAGATCTCACTGTCAGATATGCCCTCCAGCTGAGCTGCTAAACCTGGTTCTCAGCTAATGTTGCTCTTAAAGCACTATCCATACCAGGGGCCAAATCCTATATTTTCTCTTCCAGACACTGACCGACCTGGACAAAAACCTACAGTGAACAACTTGCAGTTATATAGCACCTCCAGCATAGTAAAACGTCCCAAGGCACCTCACAGGAACAAGAACAAACAAAATCTGACACCAAGCCGGTCAGAGACAGGGAGTCAGCTGACCAAAATCTTGGTCAAACAGGTAGACGTTAAAAGGAGAGACTTAAAGGAGAGAGGGGGATGGATGGAGAGGTTTTTTGGGAGGTAATTCTAGAGCTTAGGGACTACATAGCTGAAGGCATGGCCACCCATGGTGCAGCGATGGAAATCAGGAATGTGCAAGAGACCAAAATTAAAGGTGCGTGGAGTTCTTGGAGGGATGTGGGGCTGGAGGAGGTTTCAGAGATAGCGAAGGCTGAGGCTGCGGAGGGATTTGAAAACAGGGATGAGAATTTTAAAATCGAAGTGTCACTGGCTGGACTGGGAACCAGTGCAGGTCGTTGAGCACCGTGGTTATGGATGAGAGGGACTTGCTGTGAGTGAGGTTGTCGGCTGCAGAGTTTTGGATGAGCTCCAGTTGTGAAGGACAGTAGGTGGGAGGATGGTCAGGAGACCACTGGTGAAGAATAGTCAGGTCTGCAGGTCACAAAAAGATGGATGCAGGCTGCAGTAGCAGCTGGGCTGAACGAGAGAAATAAGCATGTTGGAGGGCAGTAATGTAGAAATAAAGAGCGAAAGCTCTGATGGAGAAAAGACTATTTTTAATAATTAAAACAGCCAAAGAAGGTGATTCCAATCTATGGTCAAAGTGCTTCAGATTTCAAGGTACTTGAGACAGCCACATAGTCTAAAACAGCACTTCCCAAACTTTGTTCTGCTGTGACTCCATTTTAATGCCCCACACGTGCTGTGACCCACCCAGAGTGAAAATTCAGGTTTGGCCGGGGTGGTGGTGGGGGTGGGGGGGGGTTGCAGTGGGGAAGTTGTTGAACGGGGTGGGAGTTCAAATAGCAAGGGACACAGGCACAAAGGACCACTGAGACCCCACCATTTTGCAGGCTCTGTTGGAGCCAGCGATTGGGCCTCAGAGCTCATTGGCTTAGGCCACGCCCACAGGCCACAAAAAAAAATGGCACGCACATTTAAAGGGGCCTGGCAACCGCTGCTAGGACTGTCAAAGTGGGAGTCTCCACTCCACAGCCGCCATTACTGCCTCGGAGCTTGCGACCTCAATTGCTCGTCCCGTGACCCCCGTTGGGGTTCGTGACCCGCAGTTTGGGAGGCCCAGGTCTAAACGCACGCACCTGTGCTGCAACGACAAAGAATCCATTTGAATAGCCAATGCTTTCCTTTATAATTTTACCAGCGTGGCGCTCAAGACAGTGACAGGGCTGTAACCAGCATATCTCTCCACATACAGTGCTGTACTGGTGTCCAGGTTTTGCACACGGTGGTCGAGGAGCTAGTCGACACTGAGCGTCTTCCCATCTGACAGGTGAACAACGGTCATGTAGCTGAGCTAACTGGAGGGCTGCTGGTCCCTGTGGAGCAGCATCTCAGTCACAAAACAGTGCCGAAAGGAGGTGAGGAAAATGATATTGGGGCGAGGGCAGGCCACGGTGGAGGGAGACAAAAAGAGGCTGTCCTGACTGCAGCTTTGTCCCATATCTTAAATCCTCTATTAGCACTCAGTTCTGGAGATATTTCAGACTGACGTAATTACCTGGACCAGCAGCTACTAAAGCTGATTTCTTTTAATAGATTATTTGGAAAATGCCATTGGCATTTAAGGCAACTTTTACTTAGAATGAGGGTCGTAAATAACAGGTTATATTTAAAGAGTTAGTGACTGACCTTAAAGAAGGAGCTGGACTCCCTGCTCCTCGGGGGACTGGTTTTTGGTACTGACAGCCAGATTTTCCACCTAACAATACCATAAGACACAGGGATACTATCTTGCCTGTCGTTTTAGTGCTTCATGGGCAGTCCCTGGGATTGGAGGCGGGACTGTAATAGCTCCAGAACGGAGTGCCAATGGAGGATTTAGATATGGGACAAAGTTGCAGTCAGCACATCCTGTTTCATCTCCCCTCACCATGACCAGCGCCCCCCCTGCCCTCACCCCAATGCTGCCAGCACAGCTACATATTCGTATTGCCTTCAGTTATAAATTGGTTGTTTTTTAAAAATAAATTAATATCATTTTCCCCCCCTCCTTTCGGCACTGTTTTGTGACTGAGATGCTGCTCCATGGGCACCATAAAACAGTTTTTAATGGTCTGGAGCACAGAATCATGTCAATGCGGCTGGGCCTCGTCTGGTGCCTGAAGGCGGCCCTCCTTTTGGGCCTGCACTTCTTGCTCCTCCTGCATCCCCTTCAGCAGGTCCTGCAGCTTCAGGTCCAACACTGGGTCCCGTTTCGTAGCATCCTGGGCGCTGCCACTCGCAAAACTTGAGATCTGAAAAGTCGCAACGAGTTATTGCGGAGGGTTAGAGTTTGACGGATGCACTCGGCCTACTTTGACGAACCAATTTGCGCACAGCAAGCTCCCACAAACAGCACATGAGACAAACAACCCGGTCGCCTGTTTTATTCATTGACTGAGGGCTAAATAGTGACCAGGACACTGGGGAGAACTCCCTTGCTCTTCCTCCAACATTGAAGATTAAAGAGGGCAGACAAGGGCCTTGGTTTCAAGTTTCATCTGAAGGCAGCACCTCTGACAGTGCAGCATTCCCACAGACCTGGCCTGGGAGGATTCATCTGGATTGTGTGCTCAAGTCCCTGGAGTGACGATTGATTCCAAAACTGTGTGAATCAAGGGAAGGCTGACTCTCTCGCACAATACCAGGGGAGACCTAACTGATGCTAGTGGAAAATTACAGTGACTGGGCACGAGTCCTACTTAATCCCACTATAACTGAGCTCGACTGAAGCTGGTCAAGGTGACCAGGACAACACAGGACCATTCAGCTCATCTGCGCTCTACTGGCTCCTTTAGAGAGCAGTCCAGTTAGTCCCATTCCTGTGTCACTCTTAGTTCACTATCACTTATTACAATCCTTCCTTCCCTCCCCAAAAGATCCAAGCACTCTAACAGTCACAGGCTGTAAACAGATTTGTGTTATACTTACTCCCAACCCGCCTCTCCTTCGTAACATGACTCCCTCTACCAGGAGTGCCCTGCTCGTTGCCTCAAATAACTTTTCTTCATCAACTTCACCCTGTGCCTCCAGTTCTTGGTACTTTTCCACGAACCTAGGAACGGGAGCACAGACAATGTGAGAGCGTCAACCATCACAGTCAGGGATCCAGAAGACCAAGAGACACAGTGTACTGCTGATCCAAGGTTCAGGTGGTGTCACCTTTAGACCAGAAATAGCAGAAAACCTTTGAGTTACTATTATGGAGATTCGGTTTGTGGCAGACTATTGTTGGTAAATGAAGAAATTGTTGTCAAAAATCAATAAAGTCCGGTTTTCTAAACAAAAAGAAAGGAAAAACAATGGTCAGCTGATGTGGGAGATTGGCCTAACAGATTGAAGCAGTGGCAGAGAGCTAGGACAACACAGGATATGACCATTCAGCCCATCTGCTCTATACTGGCTCCTTTAGAGAGCAGTCCAGTTAGTCCCACTCCTGTGTCACTATCACTTGGTACAAATTGCCTGATCATTCAAATTTTTGTAACTCCAATGTTGCTACTTTGCTGAGTTATTTGTGCTGCTCCATTCAATTAATTTGATAACTCATTTTATCTTTTAAACATGCTGGGTAAAAAAAAAAAAACTTTGAATGGTCTAATCCAGAGATCAAGTGCCGTCAGGGGCCACAGATTGTTTCCGGTCCCTCTTTCTATGTCAATCTTGGGACAGGGGATGAGAACCTGGTGAGTGCGTCATAGAAGCAAGTTCCTGTCCTCATGGTAAAGTCTCCAACTGAGAGTACCCAGCTTAGCACAGCCAAGATTGACAACTCAAATCCATATTCCACTGCTAAAGCGCAGCGCTTCATAATTAACTGTCACCCCTTGGTTAATCAACTTGTTCACTATATTCTATCTCATATCAAGATATCAGGGCGAGGAGCCATATTCCAAAGCGTACCAGAGCTGCACTGTGTCTGCTAATGTCCAGCTGATGGCCAAAGCCAGAGCCTTAAAAACATGGTGCTCGGACCTGACTGAGCTTGAGATGTCGAAGGCGGTACAAGTATGCAGTGAGCTCTAAAATAAAAGCAAAATACTGCGGAGGCCGGAAATCTGAAACAAAAACAAAAAATTGCTGGAAAAACTCAGCAGGTCTGACAGCATCTGTGGAGAAAAAAGGACCAAGTTAACATTTCAAGTCTGTATGACTCTTCTTCAGAACTAAAGGGACGTAGAAATGTGGTGAAATATATACTGTATAAGGGGTGGGGGTGGGACAGGTGAAGCTGGATAGAAGACCAGCGATAGCTGGGGACAAAGGAGAGATTGCAGAAAATGACAAACAAATGGTGGAAGGGGTGTACACCCTTAATGACATCTTTTGCAATCTCTCCTTTGCCTCCATGTATCACTGGCCTCCTACCCAGCTTCACCTGTTCCGCGCTCTTCCCCCCCACCCCAAACAGTATAAATTTCATCGCACTTTCACTTCTCTTCAGCTCTGAAGAAGAGTCACACCGACTCGAAACGTTAACTCTGTTTTTCCCTCCACAGATGCTGTCAGACCTGCTGAATATTTGTTTTCTTTTGCCGTGAACTCCCATCTAAACTGACCCCGCCCCGCACGGATACAATTTCACGCTGGTTTGGGGACCCGGGGCCGCACAGTTTGAGCTGCCTCACGGAAATTCCCTCCGTGCAGTTCCGTTCTGCGCGGAGGCGGTTTCCTGCTAGGGTATCTGCTGCACACCCTCCAGCTCCTCGGTCTCGTCAAGCGCCCGGACACGCTGTGGTTTTCAGTACTGCTGGCGAGGGACCCCCGGTGGGAGGTTCTCTACATGGGGGTGGCCTCCCCCCCTGCCCTCCTTTCCCATCGGGGATTTGGCAGGGAGGGTGTCGCACACAGCAGCCCCGTGTAAAAGAAGACTAAGATGGCTCACAGACTCCCAGGCCACCGGTATTCTCTTTGGCCTTGAGTGGTCCACGCTCCGTGAATATGGGAGATGTGTGGGGTCACAGCCCCTGTTCCACTTTTTGAGGGGGCTGCTCCTCAGGTTTTACCTGCACTTCAGCCCCACCCGGCACGGGGAGGTGGGGGGGGGAATGAGCAGGTTGGAGGACTTCCCCGTGGGTCTGCTCCTGGGCCTGGTCAAGATGGCCATTAGCAGCTCCAGGCCGAGGTGGCCATTAACAGGTCCCGGCCGAGGTGGCCATTAACAGGTCCCGGCCGAGGTGGCCATTAACAGGTCCCGGCCGAGGTGGCCATTAACAGGTCCCGGCCGAGGTGGCCATTAACAGGTCCCGGCCGAGGTGGCCATTAACAGGTCCCGGCCGAGGTGGCCATTAACAGGTCCCGGCCGAGGTGGCCATTAACAGGTCCCGGCCGAGGTGGCCATTAACAGGTCCCGGCCGAGGTGGCCATTAACAGCTCCAGGCCGAGGTGGCCATTAACAGCTCCAGGCCGAGGTGGCCATTAACAGCTCCAGGCCGAGGTGGCCATTAACAGCTCCAGGCCGAGGTGGCCATTAACAGCTCCAGGCCGAGGTGGCCATTAACAGCTCCAGGCCGAGGTGGCCATTAACAGCTCCAGGCCGAGGTGGCCATTAACAGCTCCAGGCCGAGGTGGCCATTAACAGCTCCAGGCCGAGGTGGCCATTAACAGCTCCAGGCCGAGGTGGCCATTAACAGCTCCAGGCCGAGGTGGCCATTAACAGCTCCAGGCCGAGGTGGCCATTAACAGCTCCAGGCCGAGGTGGCCATTTACAGGTCCAGGCCGAGGTGGCCATTAACAGGTCCAGGCCGAGGTGGCCATTAACAGCTCCCGGCCGAGGTGGCCATTAACAGCTCCCGGCCGAGGTGGCCATTAACAGGTCCCGGCCGAGGTGGCCATTAACAGGTCCCGGCCGAGGTGGCCATTAACAGGTCCCGGCCGAGGTGGCCATTAACAGGTCCCGGCCGAGGTGGCCATTAACAGGTCCCGGCCGAGGTGGCCATTAACAGGTCCCGGCCGAGGTGGCCATTAACAGGTCCCGGCCGAGGTGGCCATTAACAGGTCCCGGCCGAGGTGGCCATTAACAGGTCCCGGCCGAGGTGGCCATTAACAGGTCCCGGCCGAGGTGGCCATTAACAGGTCCCGGCCGAGGTGGCCATTAACAGGTCCCGGCCGAGGTGGCCATTAACAGGTCCCGGCCGAGGTGGCCATTAACAGGTCCCGGCCGAGGTGGCCATTAACAGGTCCCGGCCGAGGTGGCCATTAACAGGTCCCGGCCGAGGTGGCCATTAACAGGTCCCGGCCGAGGTGGCCATTAACAGGTCCCGGCCGAGGTGGCCATTAACAGGTCCCGGCCGAGGTGGCCATTAACAGGTCCCGGCCGAGGTGGCCATTAACAGGTCCCGGCCGAGGTGGCCATTAACAGGTCCCGGCCGAGGTGGCCATTAACAGGTCCCGGCCGAGGTGGCCATTAACAGGTCCAGGCAGCAGGTGGCCATTAACAGGTCCAGGCAGCAGGTGGTTTAGGGGGTCGTTTGACCCGACTGGCCTCTTCCACAGCTACATTCGCACCCTTTAAGGAGCTGTTAATTTGTTCATTTTAGTTAATTAGTCTTACTGGTTTCTTCAAAAGATTAGACAGGGAGTTAAATTGGCATCCCAAGCTGCGTGGCCGAGTGGTGAAGGTGGATAACTGAAAACCATAGTGGGCTACATATGAATTAGGAGCAGGAGTAAGTCATTTGGCCCATAGGTTCAAATCTTGCCAACCACACTCTTCATTATTCCCGATTTTGGGGGGCCTGTGGCCTTGGCTGTGGCCAAGTGGTTAAGGTGATGGGTTAGAAATGCACTGGGGAATCCCCAGTCAAACTCAAATCCTGCCGACTACACTTCTCATCACTGCACGGAGTTGGTGGTGTAGTGGTAATGTCAATGGACTAATCCGTCAAAGTCTCAGGCTAGTTCCCTGGGGTCAAATCCTGCCATGGAAATTAATTAATATGAAAAAGGCACTTGCCTACAGGCAACTTTAGTGTGAAAACGGCTGATCTCAGATGCTAAGCAGGCTCTGGCCTGGTTAGTACTTGGGTGGAATACTAGGTGCACTAGAAAAAAGCTCTAAGCTCGGCTAGCCCAGTCCGTAAAGTACGAGACGCTTAATCTCTTGGTCATGCGTTTGAGTCCCAGGTTAGGCATTGTTGTTTTTAAACCAGTGATCCCCGTAGAAGCTGGAGTGCATCATCAGCCTGGTAATGATATCCTAATATGAAAAGTTTCTGTTGAAGATTTCTGTTTTGGTTACGGTGCCCCTTTAAGGGGTTGCTCGTTGGTTAATTTGTTTATTTGATTGTTGTATCCCAAAAGAGTATAAAAAGGGGCTGCTGGGGTGTTGATGGGCACGGGGCAGTGATCTGGCCTACTCCTGCTCCTATGTACTGCTGCATCCTGTGAATAAACCTACTGTCAAGGAAAGGATCGATGTCTAGATTTATACTTCGCCTTCAGGTTCAGATTCATTTAACAGGGCAGCATGTGGTGCAAAGCATGTGATTTGTGGATCTATAATAGTGCTGTTTGTCTGTGGACTGGACTGTTTATACCGAAGAGTGCAGTCCACAGTGGATATCTGGCCATCTACTTGGTTGCAATTCTCTGATGTAGAAGCTATAGAGTCGCCTAAATAGAGTTGTTTTCCAAGACCGGAGGATATCCAAGAGAAGCCAGTTAGGTTATTTATTGGGCACTGTGAGCTGTAATAGTGCAGCTATTTTAACTGCTGATGGGCTAAGAAGTGAGCTGGAAACACTAACAGGGATTTTCCTTACCTTTGGCATGTGGAGACGAAATTGGATCGTGTGAGGTCGAATGGCCTAGGCCCATTCCCATACACCTCGTAGAATTTCCTGCAATTTAAAAGGCCTCAGAATGAAACAGATTTATGTCATGTTGCCTCCACAAACCCATGCATTCTAACACCATCACAAAGACCGATTTCCACCTCCATAATCCGCCTGATTTCACCTTTATCTCAGCTCATCTACTGCTGAAAACCTTTTTCATGTGTTCATTACCTCGAGACTCTTAACACACTCCTAGCTGGTCTCCCACTGTAAACTGAAGGTAATCCAAAACTCTGCTGCCTGTGTCTTACCTTGCACCCAGCCCTGTTCCCCTGTCACCTCTGCGCTCGCTGACCTACACTGGCTCCTGGTCAAGCAACGTCTTGATTTTAAAATTCTCTTCCTCGTTTTCAAATCCTTCCATGGCCCTCGCCCCTCCCTATCCCTGTAAACTCCTCCAGCTCCACAACCCTCAGTTATCTCCTTTCCTCTAATTGTGGCCTCTTGACCATCCCCAATTTCAATCACTCCATCACTGGCGGCCATGCCTTCAGCTGCCTAGGCCCCAAACTCTGGGATTCCCTCCCTACACCTCGCTACCTCACTTTCCTCCTTTAAGACATTCCTTAGAACCTACCTCTTTGATCAAGCTTTTGGTCATCTGACCTAATATCTCCATACGTGGCTTGGTGACATATTTTGTTTTATAGTGCTGCTGTGAAGCGTTGGGGGTATTTTATTACGTTAAAGGCACTATATAAACATAAGTTGGTGTTGTAGGAGACCCTGCGAGCCAGCGAGTAGCGCCCGAGCCCCTGAGCCAGAAGCTCCGGGTTCGAGTCCCACCTCGGGGCTTGGTGGCCGTGGAAAAGGTGTTCATAACACGGCCAAACAAGTCGGGCATCAACTTGTAAATCCCTCAAGCACGCCAATGGCAGTCGCTAAGAGCGGGAGAGACTCCCGGTCCCAGCCCCGGTATAAATGGGAAAGGTTAGCAGCAGAAAAGGACACCTGCCAAATTTATATTAAAAAAAAAACGACGGTTGACATCGAGGCGACCGACCAGCATTGTGGTGAGCCCAAGTGGGAAAGGCCGAAGGAATAAGAAGGAGATAAAAGTAAGTTGCTGTAGCAATCCTGACAAATCCTAGTTTCCACTGACAACTCTTCTGCACCTCCCTGCATAAAGTGATTGTAGATTTTTTCACCCTTCCCCTCTGTTTAAGTCTCCCCATAACCACAGCTTCACTTGTGAAGTATTGGGAAACACTGGCATCAGAGGGGTGGGGCAGGGGGTGGAACATAGATTTGGACTTGTATCCAGCCATTTTAATGATCTTAGCCGTCTATCCTGCAGGTTTGTTAGTGAAAGCATGGTGCATCTCCATATCAAAAGGAGGTAGGGGTGATTTTTTTTTATATATATTAGGTTAAATCACAGAGCAATTGGTTGCAAATCATCAGCAAAAGAAATTAAATGGCTGTTTGCTTGGCCAGGCAGCAAGCAGTGTGAGACCACTAACAATACAAGAATACTGAGGAACAGGGAAGGCTTTTGTTTTTATTCTGTCACAGGATGCGAGAGTCGCTGGCTAAGCCAGCATTTTTATTGCCCATCCCTAACTGCCCTTGAGTAAATTCCTGACCACTGGAGTTCGGCAAAATCTGTACGTGGGCAGAACAGTGAAGCACTAGTAAAGATAAGGGCGAGGCTCTGGGCATGATTTCTTCCCCCATTTGGAAACCAAAGATGGGGTACTGCAGAAAGAGCTTGCTTTTCGAATCGTGCCCGTCACATCCCCAGGACATCCAAAAGTGCTTTTACAGTCAATCACTGCTACACGAACACATGCAGCCCCAAAATATGCACAGAGCAAAGCCCCGCACATAGCATGAAAGATAGTGACAAGTTAATCTGTTTTGGTGATGCCTGCGTTCTTCAAATACCGCGATGGGATCTCTCGCGTCCATCTGAACAGGCAGACAGGGCGACGGTGTTCCAGTGAAGTTCGAGGAACAGCACCCTAACTTTTGACTCGGTGCTCTACAGCCTTCTGGACTCAACATTGAGTTCAACAATTGCAGATCATAACTTTCTTCAGTTTTGATGGAAGGGCATTGACCCGAGACATTAATTCTGTTTCTCTCCCCACTGATGCTGCCTGACCTGCAGAGTAATTCCAGCATTCTCTGCTTTTATTTCAGTCAGGGCTTCAATTTAACTGCAAGACAATATGTCAGACAGCACCTCCAGTTCTTTACTCAACTTTGATCACGCAGGGAAACGTTAACACCCCCCGAAGTGAGTGTGCATGAAGTTGTAGCAAAGTGTCGGAAAACTCAATTAACCATGCAGGTCTGGAGACACCGAGGCTTCTTAGCTCCGTAGAGAAGATCTCATCGGTTCCATCTGTATTGGTACAGCTCAGGTAAACCCAGGTATCTCGACAAGATAAGTCAGTGATGAGAAAACACTTTGAGGGAACAAAGATTGATCAACACTTCGAAGAGGCATTGGGTTGATGTGAGGAAAAATAAACTTCAGCTTTAAACCAGATCCAGCTCGGTGATGCGATTAGGGGCATTTCTCTCTTTTGACATTGGTGAGCTAAGTTGGGCTTGCCTTTATCTGTAATTCTCTCAGATCTCAACTGCTTGCCTCAGGGAGTAAACACTGAATGAGGCATGTTAGAAGATCAGACCCACCGCTCCGATATTTACAGTTAGCGGGTGCTGGTATTAGAAGTGCCATGGTCAATGATGTTTTTCTTTATTCTTTCATGGGATGTGGGTATCACTGGCTGGGCCAGCATTTATTGCACATCCACCTAATTGCTCTTTAGAAGGTGGCGGTGAGCTGCCTTCTTGAACCACTGCAGTCCCCGCGGTGTAGGTACACCCACAGTGCTGTTAGGGAGGGAGTTCCAGGATTTTGACCCAGCGACAGTGAAGGAACGGCGATATATTTCCAAGCCAGGATGGTGAGTGACTTGGAGGGGAAGTTCCAGGTGGTGGTATTCCCATGTGTCTGTTGCCCTTGGTCCTTCTAGATGATAGGGGTTGTGGGTTTGGAAGGTGCTGTCTAAAGGAGCCTTGGTGAGTTACTGCAGTGTATCTTGTAGATGGTACACACTGCTGCTATTGTCCGTCAGTGGTGGAGGGAGTGAATGTTTGCGGATCGGGTGCCAATCAAGCAGGTTGCTTTGTCCTGATGGTGTCAAGCTTCTTAAGTGTTTTTGGAGCTGCACTTATCCAGGCAAGGAGAGTATTCCATCACACTCCTGATTTGTGTCCTGTAGATAGCGGGCAGGCTTTGGGGTGTCAGGAGGTGAGTTACTCACCACAGGATTCTTAGCCTGTGACCTGCTCTTGTAGCCACAGTATTTATATGGTTAGTCCAATTTGGTTTCTGGTCAATGATAACCCCCAGGATGTTGATAGTGGGGGGGGTTCAGCACTGGTAATGCCATTGAACATCAAGAAGCAATGGTTAGATGCTCCCTTGTTGAAGATGGTCATTGCCTGGAACTTGTGCGGCACAAATGTTACTTGCCACTTGTCAGTCCAAATCTGGGAATTGTCCGGGTGTTGCTGCATCTGGACATGGACTGCTTCAATATCTGAGGAGTTGCGAACGGTGCTGAACATTGTGCAATCATCATCGAACATTCCCACTTCTGACCTTATGATGGAAGGAAGGTCATTGATGAGGCAGCTGAGGATGGTTGGGTTGAGGACACTACCCTGAGGAACTCCTGCAGTGATGTCCTGAATCTGAGATGACTGACCTCCAACGACTACAACCATCTTCCTTTGTGCTAGGTAAGATTCCAACCAGCGGAGAGTTTTCCCCGATTCCCAGTGACTCCGGTTTTGCTAGGGCTCCTTGATGCCACACTCGGTCAAATGCTGCCTTGATGTCAAAGGCAGTAGCTCTCACCTCACCTCTGGAGTTCAACTCTTTTATCCATGCTTAAACCAAGGCTGTAATGAGGTCAGGAGCTGCGTGTTCCGGTGTCAGTGAGCAGGTTATTGTGAAGCAAGCGCACCTTGATAGCCCTGATGATGATGATCCCTTCCATCACTTTACTGATGATCCAGAGTAGACTGATGTGGCAGTAATTGGCCAGGTTGGATTTGTCCTGCTTTTTGTGTACGGGACATACCTGGGCAATTTTCCACATAGCCAGACTGGCATGGGTGAGGCTGGGGACCTCTGGATGAGGCCGAGATGGATCATCCACTCAGCACTTCTGGCTGAAGATTGTTGTGAATGCTTCAGCCTTATCTTTTGCACTGATGTGCTGGGTTCCTCCGTCATTGAGGATGGGGATATTTGTGGAGCTTCTCCTTCAGTGAGTTGTTTAATCGTCCACCACCATTCACAACTGGATGTGGCAGGACTGCAGAGCTTAGATCTGATCCAATGGTTGTGGAATTGCTTAGCTCTGTCTATCACTTGCTGCTTATGCTGTTTGGCATGCAAGTAATCCTGTGTTGTAGCTTCACCAGATTGACACCTCATTTTTAGGCATGCCTGGTGCTGCTCCTGGCATGCCCTCCTGCGCCTTGCATTGAACCAGGATTGATCCCCTGGCTTGATGGTAATGGTAGAGAGGGGGATATAACAGGCCATGAGGTTACAGATTGTGTTCGAGCACAATTCCGCTGCTGCTGATCACTCACAGCGAACCTTGAGTTGCTAGGTCTGTTTGAAATCTATCCTATTTAGCATGGTGGTAGTGCCACACCATGGAGGGTATCCTCAATGTGAAGACGGGACTTTGTCTCCACAATGACTGCGTGGTGGTCACTCCTACCGATACTGTCATGGACAGATGGATCTGGGATAGGCAGGTTTGTGAGGATGAGATCAAGTATGTTTTTCCCTCATGTTAGTTCCCTCACCACCTGCCGCAGACCCAGTTTAGCAGCTATGTCCTTTAGGGCTCAGCCAGTAGTGATGCTACCGAGCCACTCTTGGCAATAGACATTGATATTGCCCACTCAAAGTACACTCTGTGGCCTTGCCATCCTCAGCAAGACCTGGACGATAGCGGTGTTCAACATGGAGGAGTACTAATTCATCAGTTGAGGGGGTGGGGGAGGAGGTGGTATATGCTAATCAGCAGGAGGTTTCCTTGCCCATGTTTGACCTGATGTCATGGAGTCAGGAGTGGATGTTGAGGACTCCCAGGGAATCTCCCTCCCAACTGTATACCACTGTGCCGCCACCTCTGCTGGTTCTGTCCTACTGGTGGGACAGGACATACCCAGGGACGGTGATGGTAGTGTCAGGGACATTATCTGTAAGGTATGACTCCCTGAGGATGACTATGTCAGGCTGCTGCTTGACTAGTCTGAGAGAGAGCTCTCCCAATTTTGGCACTAGTCCCCTGATGTTAGTAAGGAGGACTTTGCAGGGTTGCCAGGATACGCCGTCGTTTCTAAGCCTAGGTCAATGCTGGGCGGTCCATCTGGTTCCATTCCTTATTGACTTTTTAGCAGCTTGATAAAACTGAGTGGCTTGCTAGGCCATTTAAGAGTCACTGTGTGTCTGGAGTCACAAGTAGGCGAGACCAGGTAAGGAAGGGAGATTTCCTTCCCTAAAGGACATTAGTGAACCAGATGGGTTTTTATGATAATCGACAATGGTTTCACGGTCATCAGTAGACTTTTAATTCCAGATTTTTATTGAATTCAAATTCCACCATCTACTATGGTGGGATTCGAACCTGGGTCCCCAGAGCATTACCCTGGGTCTGTGGATTACTAGTCCAGTGACAGTACCACTAGCCAACGCCTAAGACCAGATGGAAAGATGCAGAGGCGAGAGACTTAAAGCGCAGCAGGATGGAAGAGGAAGAAGTGCAGTGGAGTGTTATGTGATAGAAAAGTATCACTGAAAAGCTAAAACTGAAAGGAAGGATCTCCAAGAAAGTTGTGAGGCCGGCCTTGTTATATAGTGCAGAAACACCAACACGAGAGGAACAACGACTACCTACAGATGAGATGGGGCTGCTGAGATGGATGAATGGAGTAATGAGAAAGGACAAAATCAAGAACCAGCACATCTGAGGTCAGTGAAGATTGGGGGAGCGTCGAAGAAAGGAGCCGAGAAGAGATTGAAATGGGACGGTCATCTGTTGCGGAGAGAGAGAGGAAATGTGGTGAGGCAAGTGATGGATATGGGACTGTCAGGAAGAAGAGGAGGAAAGGCCTAGGACCAGATAGAAAGATGCAGTGCCGAGAGACTTAAACGCAGCGGGATTGGAAGAGGAATGGATAACTAAGAGGAGGAGATGGAGAAATGTGATCAACCAGTATTGTGGTGATCGACCCCAAGTAAAATAGGAGAAACTGAAAGAAAAAGGATCGTGGTACTGGTAATGGCACCACTGTCACCATGCACAGCTCCTCTCCACCCACCCATCTTTAGTTTCTTTATTTGCCCCAGTACCACTCCTCTTTTGTCAATATCCCTTTTGTCACTTAATCATTCCTGCCTTCTACCCTATCATAAACCTTCCCTTTTGTTCTCTCCTCCCCACTTTTTCCCTGCCTTAGTGCTTATTTAAAAGCCCTTACAGCTCTGACCTTTTCCAGTTCCTTAAAATGTCACAGACCTAAAACGTTAACAATTTCTCTCTCTCCGCAGTTAGTGCCTGACACGCTAAGTGTTTCCAGCATTTTCTGGTTTGACATCTGAAACATTGTTAGCTCCAAGAGCACAAGCAGAACTTACGCTCGAATCGTGTCTTCCTGGTAGAAAATCTCCTGGACGAGGTCCTGCACTTTTCCAAACCTCTCCTTTGGTTTCTGGTAGACTGGCTCATGGTCTGGGGGGAACGCGGCGTAAACATCGTACCAGCAAGGTTTCTCCGACTCCTTCATGACACCAGAGCGCAACAAATCTCTCACCCTATATTTTAAACAACAACAGCAAAGAGAATTAGTGGGCTCTTTTGTCTTTGTTTACCGGTGACAAACCCAATTTAACCCGAAGTCTGAATTCTGAAGAAATGGCGTCTCTAACCCAAAAGCCCGGGGGAATGATTGACAGACTAAAGACGGAGTAGGTCTATTGGCATCTGAGGAACAGGGGCCAGGTTAACACTTCAGCTGGAGAACGTTTGAAATTCTCCACCCAAGATGTTAACCAACCTTTTACTTTGTTGCTAAATGTTCTTGGCGAGTGGATGATTTTGGCCAGGCTACACTTGCTGACCACCGGTAGCCTGCTGAACTATTTCAAATCAAGTCAGGCCAAAGTCAGGCTCGCCTCTCTGCTCAGCATTAATGAAGCATTTAGCTATTCACAGAAAACTCGCAGCTTTCATTGTCAATTTTGCTGGGAGTCAGCTCACAAGCGACCAGGTTTAGTAAATCCGGTATTACAACTTGCCACAGCGGGTTCCAATTGTCCTCCGTTTTAGAATGCTGACTGGTCTCCTGTTGCTGCTTTCCAACATTTTCTGCTTTTATTTCACTGGTTTCTAAGTTATTTTTATCCCATTAATTCATTCCGCCTGATGTAAAACAACATTTTTGGGCTAAGTCATGGAATAAGTGCATGCATTTCAAAGGAAGAAAACTTGCACTTTTTTTTTGTTCATGAGATTCAAGTATTGCTGGCTGGGCCAGTATCTATTGTCCATCCGTAATCGCCCATAAGAAGGTGGTGGTGAGCTGCCTTCTTGAACTGCTGCAGTCCATGTGATGTAGGTACACCCACAGTGCTGTTAGGGAGGGAGTTCCAGGATTTTGACCCAGCGACAGTGAAGGACAGTGATATATTTCTAAGTCAGGATGGTGTGTGACTTGGAGGGGAACTTCCAGACGGTGGTGTTCCTAAGTGTCTGCTGCTCTTGACCTTCTAGGTGTTAGAGCTTGTGGGGTTTGCAAGGCTAGTCACAACCTCAGAATATTCCAAACTGCTTTACAGACAATGAAGCGCTTTTGAAGTGCAGTCACTGTTGGAGTTTAGGAAATAGAGCCATAGAAAAGTTATGGCACAGAAAGAGGCCATTCAGCCCATCATGTCTGCACTGGCCGAAAAAGAAAAAAATATATAATAGCCACCCATTCCATTACCACCTTCCAGCACCTGGTGCGTAGCATTGTAGGGTACAGCACTTCAAGTGCTGATCCAGGTACCTTTTAAAAGAGTTGAGGATTTCTGCCTCCACCACCAAACCAGGCTGTGAATTCCAAATACCCTTCACCCTCTGGATGTCCCCTCTAATCCTTAAACCAACCACCTTAAATCTGTGCCCCCTAGTTATTGACCCCTCTGCTAGGGGAAACAGGTCTCTCCTGTCTACCCTATCTAAGCCCCTCATAATCTTGTACACCTCAGTTAGGTCACCCCCCCCACCCCAGTTCTAAGGAAAATAACCCTAGCCTATCCAATCTTTCCCCATAACTGCAATTTTCAAGCCCTGGCAACATTCATGTAAATTCCTCTCCGGAGCAATTGTCCGCCCTGTAATATGGTGACCAGAACTGTACACAAAATTCCAGCTGTGGTCTAACCAGCATTTTATACAGTTCCAGAATTACATCCCTGCTTTTATATTCTATACCTCGTTCAATAAAGGAAAGCATTTCATCTGTTTCCTTTTCCACATTATCTACCTATCCTGCCACCTTCAGGGACCTGTGGACATGCACTCCAAGGTCTCTCACTTCCCCTTCCCCTCTCAATAGCCTCCTGTTTATTGAGTATTCCCTAGCTTTGTTTGCCCTCCCCTAATACATTACCTCCCACTTCTTTGGATTGAATTCCATCTGCCACTTTTCCACCCGCTTAACCAAACCATTGAAATGCAGCAGCCAATTTGAGTATTAGCTCACACAAACTAGAAATCTGATAATGGCTGGATAATCTGCTTTTATGATGTTGATTGAGGGATAAAAATCGGCCAGGACACCGGGGAGAACATCTGTTTTACTTCAAACCTCCGCGGGATCTTTCACATCCACACGAAAGGGCAGTTGAGCCCTCGGGTTAACATCTCATCTGAAAGGCAGCGCCTCTGACAGTGCCGCAGTCCCTCCCTGGAGCGTCAGTTTACATTTTTGTGCTCGTGTCTCCGAAGTGGGATTTTTATTTTTGGAAAAACACATTCATTCATAAAATACCTGAAAGAACATCACAAAAAGTGCAATCATATTCAAGTTTTCCACAGAGATCATGAGGCGCTTCAATACAACCAGTGAACATTACAGACATTTCAACCTGGGTCATTACAGGCAGTGCAATGCTATTTAAATTAGTGGGGTTTGAACCCACAATCTCCTGACTTAGAGCCAAGAGGGTCGTTCTACCTACCCACCCTTGCCCCAGGGGCTAAGGGAGGAAATGATTTCACATCAACATCCAGCTCACTGAAAAGATCTTTAGCAAGTTAAACCCCATCCCTCATCCATCCAGCCCCTCACCTGGTGAAGATGGTGCCGAATTTCTCCAGCCTGCTGCCAGCCATGATCACAGACACTGATCACTCCCTGTGCTCCTGACACCAGCAGCTGCTTCCCTCTTCACTGCCTGCTGCTGCTGCCCTCTGACCCGGAAACAAAAACCACTCCTCCAGGCTCAACAATCAAACCTGAGTCAGGCATAATCCATCCACCACCCACACAATCCATCAGCAACCAGCCCCATACACAGAGAGGGGAAATGTACATTAGGGCATGTTAGCTTACACTAATTGCAACATGCATTACAGAAACTATATATATATATATATATATATATATGCTGTATATTATAGATTGTGTATATAATTGTTTATATCATTGTTTATTATGTTTGTGTGTGTGTATATAGATATATGTGTGTGTTTTGTGGTGCAGTGGGTAGTGTCCCTGTCTCATCTGAGCCAGAAGCTCCAGGTTTGTGTCCCACTCCAGGCCTTGATGGTAAAGGAAAGGTGCATTGCCCAACAGCTTTAGTACCAACCTGCAATTCCAACGCAATAGGAGTGGGAGAGGTTCCTGGTCGGCCATGTGAAGGAAAGAGAGTTGGAGCCCCAGCTCCAGGCTACAATGTGCATGTTGCCCCAGCAACTCAGACTCAGTGAGTGACCTGCAGCATTAATATTTCCCCCTGTTTCTTTTGTTTAAGTTGTATAAATGTCATATATTTCTGGTATTACATCCATATATGTGACAGGAAGACTTGCATTTATACTGCACCACCTCAGAACATCCCAAAGCACTTGACAGCCAATGAGTACTTTTTGAAGTAGTTACAGATGTAAAATAGGAAGTAAAGCATCCAATTTGTGCACAGCAAGATCTCATAAATAGCATTGTGATCATAGCCAGGTTGTCTTGTTTATTTTTGTGATGTTGGTTGCGGACACAGGGCCTCTTCCTCTTCGAATAGGGCAATGGGATCCTTTCTCCCACTGAGAGGGCAGGTGGGGTTTCGGTTTAAAATCTCATCTAAAAGACAGTACCTCCGACAATGCAGCTCCCTCCGCAATGTCAGCCTTGATTTCAGTGCTCAAGGCTTCAAGTGGGACTTGAACCCACAACTTTCTGACTCAGGTAAGAGTGCTACCCACTGAGCCACTTCTAGCACAATGACAATTTGTAATGGCTTTAGCTGATGATTAGGTATTGCTCAGGAACTAGCAGATCAGAACATACTACCTCCCCCTACACTCTAAGCTTAAGGCAGTAGGGAAAAGTCTTTTTATGCCAAATTACAATACTTGGGCTACACCCAAGCAGGTATTGAAATTCTTGGGATTTGATCTGGAATCTCATACCTTGTCAAATCCTTCCCCCTAATTATAATGCTATAGTCGCCAAGTCTCATTTGAATAGAGGTAAAACATCACCATTTTGAGGTTAGCATTCAGGGTTTGCTGACATTGCATGTTCTCCTACCCAAGTGCTATTGCAAAAGGACTGCACTAGACCCTGCCCCTTACTCCCAACCACCACAACCCCTTCCCCGTTACACAGGATGTTGCGCGGTCTTAACTCTCCCAGTGTTGCTCTCTGCTTCGCCTGATCCAACTTGACCCTTCGGCCTTGAACCCCGGGCCACTCTGACTTTGCAGAGCTACTCCCCACCCCATCACGACCTGGAGCGATTTGAAACTTGCGTGTCTCTACTGTGTTCAGTTCTGTTCGCCGCAGCTCAGGAGAAGTACAGTGGTTCTTGGAGAGGGTGAGATTCACCAGAACGATTTAAAAACAGAAGATGCTGGCAGCACCTGTGGAGGGAAGCAGTTAACATTTCAGGTCAACGGCCCCTCCATCAGGATCAACCGGAAAAATTGGACGGGATTTTCCGGTCTTGCCTGCTGCCGGAATCGTCACGAGAGGGACGGAAAATTTGACGGACCAGCAAAAGGTCCCTTGACTTTGGGCAGGAATTTCTGGTCCTGTGGTGGGCGGGACCGGGAAAATCCCACCCTTTAACTCCATCTCTCCCTCCTGCCAGACCTGCAGTATATTTCCAGCGTTTTCTGTTTTTATTCCAGATTTCCAGGGTCTGCGGTATTTTATGTTAGGATGGTGTAGCAACATAAACAAGAAGTGCTGGAAAAACTCAGCAGGTCTGACAACATCCATGGAGAGAAAGACAGAGATAACGTTTCGAGTCCGTATGACTCTTCTTCAGAGTTCTGAAGAAGAGTCATACGGACTCGAAACGTTATCTCTGTCTTTCTCTCCATGGATGCTGTCAGACCTGTTGAGTTTTTCCAGCACTTCTTGTTTATGTTTCATGTTTCCAGCATCCGCAGTATTTTGCCTTTATCTTGGTGTATAAACACGTTCTGGGAGGCTTCTTGGTCAAACAAGACGAACTTTATTTACACGAGAGCTTCAGTGGCTGCTTGTATCCAGCCAGCCCCCACATGCAGCTATTTTTTCTTCGGGACCCCCTCCCTAGAATTTATTCCCCCGTGCAAGCCACACATTGGTTGAACAAATCATGTGACCCCCTACTCGGTTGAGCTGGTCTTAAAGTGACAGTCCTCTGATGCAGGAAATCGGGAACAAGGGAGCAGAAGCTATAAATTAGAACTTGGCTGATCAGGGATGATATCAGGAAGCACTTCTCCACGCAACAGGTAGTGGAAATCTGGAACTTACTCCCCGCAAAAAGCTGCAGAGATGGGTGGGGGGTGCAAATGGAAATTTCAAAACCGAGATTGATAAGTTTTTGTTGGGCAAGTGTACTAAGGGTCATGGAATCAAGGCAGTAATTGGAGTTAAGATATACAACCATGATCTAATTCGAATGCAGACTTGAAGAACCACTTGGCCCCCTCCTGTTCCCACATTTATAAGGACCCTGTTCAGTTGATATCAACATTCAAAAAAATGGGACCCCAATCGGAACTCCAGCCAGGGGTGGATTATCCATAGGGAAAATATGACATTTCCCAAATTCCCTCGTGAATGATTTCAATGGTGCTTTATTATCAGTCCTTCCCCCTCCCCTGTCCCCATCCCCTCAACTTCCTTCTCATCTGTGGCTCAGTGTCAAAAGGTTTTTTATTGATATTGTTCTTATTAACCACCTTTGGGAGGTTTTGTTACATTAAATGGACAATATAAATGCAAATTATTGTTGCTGAAAGTCTCACAAGGGATCATGCACCCTTTCAGGGGAGCCAGTCCTCCTCTCTGGCTTCAAGCAAACCACAGCCATTGAAGACTCAAGTTAATGAAATGCTGCGATCTATAAAACTTCTTTAGGAATTGACAGAAGAAGGACTTTAATCAGATGCCCCCATTACTCACCCCACCCCAAAGTAAACCCCAATTATGGTCAGATGTTGTATGTTAAATTATATATGTAACCTATCCATGAACTCAGCATTAATACCAAAGCAACCTGCTAGCAGGTTGTCAGCGTACTGACAGCAGTATTGGCACAGAATTCAAAAATTATGATTAAACACAGTTTATTTCCATTATATAGATCATTAAATCAATGTCAGCTTGGCAAAAATGCTGATCTGAATCATTCCCGTCAAAATATGATAGCTTTATTAAAAATATAACAGCGTTTATCCCCCCCCCGGGTCCTATGGCAACACAACAAACTGATACAGTAATCATCGGTATAAATATATGTCAAGCAATGTAACATCAAAAAACATACTCTGCATCACTATTAAATAAGGATCTTTCAGAACGTGTTTTTACACACTAGAGCGTTAAAACTTCTAGAGGTTCAAGGGAATTCAACATTGAATTCGAGAGAAGGGTTCTGCTGGGTGTACGGGGGGCTTGGGGAGGGGGGGTTGGGTTTGCTGGAGAATGGGGGTTGGGGGTGCTGTGCTGGGTATATAAGAGGAGGGTTCCTCTGGAGACTAAGGGAGCTCTGCTGGCTATATGGGGGGCGGGGGCATTGGGGAGGAGGGGTGGGTTTGCTGGAGACTAGCGTAGCTTTGCTCAAGATTTTGCTGTCAACCTGAATTGGCGAGAAGGGGATTAGTGAGTAGATTCATGCTCTTTACACTGAAATAACTACTAACATTATATTTACAGCCCCTTTAAATCTCTCCCAAAAATGTCCCAATTGTAATATATAGTGTTACATTGTGTAAATGACATAACCATCCACCGACTCACTGAGTAACACCAGAGAGATATACTAATAAGTTATCAGTACATTCACTGAATTCCTGTTGTTACCGAGAAACTGAGGTCAAAGACCAAAGGTTATAATGCAGGACATCATTAGGATTGGAATGAGGTAGAAGATGACATAATCTAAGGTCTTTGATTTAATCACAGAACGTGAGCCTTGCTGGCAAAACCAGCATTTGATGCTCATCCCTAACTGCCCTTGAGAGGGTTGTAGTGAGCTGCCTTCTAGAACTGCTGCATCCGGGTGGTGTAGATACATCCAACGTACTGTTAGGGAGGGAGTTCCATGTTTTTGATCCAGCGATGATGAAGGAGCAGTGACATTGTTCCAGGTCAGGATGGCATGTAGCCTGGAATTTGCAGGTGGTGGTGTTCCCAAGCATTTGCTGCCATAGATCTTCTAGATGGGAGAGGTTGTGGGTTTGGAAGGTGCTGTCGAAGGAGCCTTGGCGAGTGAATCCCCACAGATGGGGCCCGTAGTTCTGAGTCCTCCAGACTTTCGCAAGTAGTGTGAGGTCTCAATCTGCCATAGTTTTAATGTTAAAATAACATTCTGCATGACATTTTCATGTAGCTAATATTTCATAGACTTAAAATCTATTCTTATGCATTGCAACCACTGAGCAATTAGCTTCTTAAAATAATTTTGATTTAAGTTACTGTAATGTTATTTAATGGAAGCCAGGCTCTCGAGCTCCATTCTAATGCTTAGTTAACAAGTTATCTTATTCCTATAAGGCCACTGTTCACTTTGGGGAAAATAGGCTTAAATGTGACCTGGGGTTGGTTGAATTTTAATTGCCATTTGATAAGGGAAGGTTGGGTCAGGTGGAGTTTGATTGCTATTTGACAAGGGAAGTTTGGGTTAGTTGGAGTTTAATTGCTATTTGATGAGGGAAAGTTGGGTCTGTTGGAGTTTATTTGATGAGGGAAGGTTGGGTCAGCTGGAGTTTAATTGCTATTTGATGAGGGAAGGTTGGGTCAGTTGGAGTTTAATTGCTATTTGATGAGGGAAGGTTGGGTCAGTTGGAGTTTAATTGCTACTTGATGAGGGAAGCTTGGGTCAATTGGTGTTTAATTACCTTTTGGTTTATAAATTTCCAGCTCCATGTCAAAATAAAAATGTCATGCCTTTCATTTTTGTAAATATTTTGAAATGAGAGGCTGGAGAGGGAAGTGATGCTGTTAAAGCTCTATGTCTACAATGTTTACTCCTGTGTTATGCTATGTGTTTGAGGGAGAAGACAATACTTGCTTCTTGCCATTCTCAGGAGGGATGTTGGAACAGTGTGACAGCCGATTAATTGCACCAGCAGAAGTGCAGACAATTTAAAAAATTCCATTGAAATTTAACACCAATAAAGAGCTTTGACAGTGGCTCAATGGCAATGTTATCTTCTCTGGAACACACGAGAAAGGCAACAGTATTGAAACCCAAAACTGCACCAAATTGGGTTTATGAGTTGGCTCGAGTGCTAGTCACAGTTTGGATTGCAAACTCTCCAGGATTTGAAGATTAGAAGATTGGGAAAACAACCAGAGTCATCACGAAGGAAAACCTTTTTGTGCAGCGAGTGGTTAGGATCTGGAATGCGCTGCCTGAGAGTGTGCTGGAGGCAGATTCAATCGTGGCTTTCAAAGGGAATTGGATCATTATCTAAAGAGGAAACATTTGCAGAGATAGGGGGAACAAAGGCAGGGGAGTGGGACTAGGAGAGTTGCTCGTGCAGAGAGCCAACGCGATGGGCCGAGCAGCAGCCTTGTGCTGTAACCATTCCATGATTCTCGTCTCCAGGACCCTGCCACAGGTGACCCAGATTTAAAAAATCTTAGGAGCGTTGAATAAAATTGTTTTGATTTTTCTTTGAACACTTTCATTTATTAGGTTTTCCTGACTTACCATGCACAGTGTCACAAAGGATCCACTAGTAATTAAAAATGTATTTTCTTGGTCCTGAGAGAAATACAAGCTGGACCTTCCAAAGCTAAGTTTTGCACTGAAACCGCCTCATCTAAAAGCAGACCACGTCTCAGCACTGGATTCAGATTTACCAAATCACTCCCATTATGTCAAATTTATGAATCAGACACTATTTTCCCGTTATGGGTTTTCAGTACTCAGTACACATAACATCCTTCATATATTAAAAATCTCTATGTGAATATACTTCATGTCTAATAAAGTGTTACATTCAGATTTGGCTACAGTCAGACAGATTAAATGAGCTAAGGCAGAAATGGCCCATTTACCTTTCTTAAATGTAAATATATATATATATATATAAGCAGTCTGCAGAAATCCCAATCCAGACATATTTTTTCCAACTGAAGTGTGCTCACTAGGGTTTAACTGTATATATTACTTTCAGGGCCATTGATTTACAGTGACTGAATAAGTCAAATTGCATTTTCATTTCGCAGGCTATTTTTATAATCTCTGCTTGGGTTCATTTTTCTGTTCAGAAAGCACTGTCTTTACTGATAAGTAAAAGGTGCTGCCATTCCCAAAATGCTGAGCGTTCACTTCCCCTGGCTGGAGAGTCTAGAACATGGGGCAGAGTCTCAGGATTGGCTGGCCAATTTGGATTGAGATCAGTGAGAAATTTCTTCAATTGGAGAGTTGTTGGGGTCAGTTAGCTAGAGTATGGTGCAGAATGACGCCAACAGAACTCATACAATCCCCTTACTGGCTGTGGTAGTTCAGGGAGGCCCCCCACCCTTGCTCCACGCTTGCGGACTGGTGTCCCTCAAGCTATATAACCAATTGTTTCTCTCCAATGGAGAGAGATGCCTATGGCCTTTGTGGGACCATGGTCAACGACCAGAGGGTTGTGAATCTTTGAAATTCTCTGTCCCAGGGAGCTATGGGTGCTCAGTTGGTGACTAAACTCAAAAGCTCAGATCAATAGATTTTTGGACACTATGGGATTCAAGTTGGAAAGTGGAGTTGAGGTTGAAGATCAGCCACGATATTATGGAATGGCGGAGCACATTTGAGGGACTGTATAACGTGCTCCTAGTTCTTGTTCTTAAAAATACATAATTAGTAAAAACAAAGATCAGTTTCCATTACATGGACTTCTGTGATTTTGCCAGTGTTCTGAATCAGTCTATTTATCCGTGACAACTGTGGCCTTTCATTTTCATGTGTGTGGCATCAGGTATGATATCCAGAAGCATCTCTGCATGTTAGTCGTCAGTAATGAAAGGGGAATCTTAATTCTGGAAAAAGCTATGGGGTACCCAGTAGCGTTGTTGCTGTACAGGGTCAAGACCCAAAATCTGGTTGCCTGAACTTTACTATTTGAGCCATTGCACACTGGTTTTTATTTGCTTGAAAAATGCTTGAACAGGAGCAGCTATGCTATAAGTTTGCTAATGTGCATTGGGTTATCTTGAGGGCATCTTTAGCCATTACTGTTCACAAAAAAAGTGATAAATCAATTCGAGTAAAGCAATTTGAGTAACTGGGCATTTTGGAAAGGGCGCACTAATCAGGCCACTGTATGGGGCAGACGTCCAAAATCTGGGAAAGTCTCAGTCTTGAGGGGTGCTGGATTTAGATATTGTCCCTGTATGGTCACGTGGAATGAAATATCATCGGAAATCACTTCAGTTCCAACATGTTTGCAATCACAGAAATCCCATTATCTGCACAATCCTGGGTGAGAGTGCAACTCAAGTGGTGTGTGGGGATTTGGAACAAAATTAACACACACCATCATTTAATTACAATCCAAATTCAATCTACACAAAAAAAACCCCGCAATCTTTAACATGTCAAAACAAACATTTATTTTTAAATAAAAACAGAATTACCTGGAAAAACTCAGCAGGTCTGGCAGCATCGGCGGAGAAGAAAAGAGTTGACGTTTCGAGTCCTCATGACCCTTCGACAGAACTTGAGTTCGAGTCCAAGAAAGAGTTGAAAGAGTTTTTATTTACTTTTAAATGACTGTCTCACTGGTAACCAATGCAGGACATTTTTTTCTGTAATGTTTGTACAGTACCCAAAGACAGTGAGGATGTTCAATTCACTATTGACAACTGTACCAAATATCACATCAATGCTGTAAAATGACTTTCCATTTATTCAGCACTTTATCACAACTCCGAAGCATCTCAGTGCTTCACTGACAATGAAACATGTTGAAGTGCGGTGATTTATTATGTAGCAACTGGACAAAGGAGCCCCCTCTGTCCCCATTCCAAATATGAACACTGCTCTCAATCTTTGAATGTTTTACTTTGTTGCCCTCATCAATGATTGAATTACATCGATTTTACAGCAGAGGTGCAGGCCATTCAGCCCTGGTGTTTATGCTCCCCAAGAGCTTCCTCTCGCCACTCCCCTCGTCATTTAATCCCATCAACGCTATCCTTTTCTCCCTCGTGTTTATCCAGCTTCCCCTTAAATGCATCAATATTTTTGCCACTGTGGTAGTAAGTTCCACATTCTAACCATCCTCTGGGTAAAGAAATTTCCCCAGAAGTTCTGATAAATCCTAATCTGGGAGGTGGGAAAGGGATGAGCAACATTCAGCATTGCTCATCACATCTTTTATTCTGCAATTAAGAACAACAGTCAGCTGTTCCACATTTGCAAGCTTGATTTGTGTAGCGCCCATTCATTTAAATGCCTGAACTTTAACTAAGTGGGTGAACGGTGGGACCAAGTGAGAAAGCAGAGGTGAAGAGTTTGAAGCTAAAGCTGCTGGGTGCACTGGAGATGTGGTGAAAGCAGAGAAGGAAGCAGGTGGGAAAATGGTTCTGGAAAGAGAATTTCAGCGCAAGCGGCAGAAAGATTGGCCTCTAGAGGCGGAATGGGAAAAAAGTGGGAATCTGGTGCAAGAGAAGGGTAGCACAATCAACAACCACTGCATATATTTTTTTCTCATTCTTTGTAGAAAGCAAAAGAAAGTATCACAGGCCTCTGAGGATAACAGAATCTAACGAACTCGGTTCAATATGTGCTTGGACTAAAAAGTGATGGCATTAACATCACTCCAGGACAAAAGGGCACAAACTGTCTGAAGTTTCATAACCTGCATTACTGTGAAGGGCAAACTCTGCTCCCAGCTTAAGGCCAAAGCCGCCACTTGACATGGCTCAGAGTGGGAATGGGTTCAGTGAGATCCCCAAGTATGTCCATCACTGCACCATGGCAACAAGCACCAGGAAACTCGTTGACTCCAAGTTAACCCAATAACCTAAAGACATTGACACCCATACTATATACAAAGTGCGCAGTCGGACCCACCCCTCTTTTTTCAAATCTGCAGATTTCAATCCACAATCACGCTACATCTAACAGAGAACAAACTATACTTAGGTGATTTGATCACAAATTAAAACTGGTGTTTAAAAATGAGGGAGCAAAGAACTCTAGGATGTAAAATTGTGCCCAAGTTACTGAAGGAAGTGTATCAGCTCTTGGCAGCAAAACTGGGCAAAGTACGGGACATCAGGAGAACGCCTCATCCTCTTGGAGCAGTAGGGAGCACCCACACAGGTCACAATGGACAGCCATCCAACATCAATGATGTGAAGTAATTGGACTGACTCTTGAGAGCCAAAAGGAAACAACTATTTGGGTTTTTAGGCAGCTGGGAGTGTGGGCAGGAGAAATATCAAGGAAAACTACCCATGTGAATACTGTAACCAACTTAAGTCTTTATTTTAAAATTAACGTTTTAAGCCATTTCGTACATCATATCTTCATTAGGACGAAGGTACAGGTTATTTGCTTCAGAGAACATGTTTGGTGTTGAAAGCCTTTGGTGACTGCATGTCCTCCCTCTGCACCGCTGTGGGACTGGAACAGAAACAGGGACCCAAAAACTTCCACAAGCTGTGAATCAGTGAGGTTTGTGATTGAACGATCCTCACCCTGTTCATGCGGAGGGCTTCTGCTTGCGGTGCTTTTCAAACCATTCGCTGCTTTTGTCTGCTGCTATAGCCTGTTGGGAAAGAAAAGCAGGATTACTCCCTCCATCCAACAAGGGAAATGGACCCCAAAGGGGATCAGGCACTTCCTTACTTTTCCAATTCACTTTGGGGTGGAAAGGAACCAACGCGAAGAGACACAGGATGATTGAATCCACAACACTGAGCTTGTAAAAGCTCATATTGACATGACCTCCCGTTAAAACCCTATATTAGAAATCCGATTGTAAATCACTCCCACTGGCTCATTATATCTGACAAATAAGCATCATTTTCAAAGGTTGCAATTTCTTCCAACTTAACTGGAAACATCAAGTCCTTTGACCGCTCACTTTAGATAGCACTGAAATTCTCATCACAAACAGTCGAGTTGTTTCTGCCCTCCACATCGACTCATTCCCACCATGCCCCAGGACCAAGAGATCTGGCATCAAGTCCCAGTTTCCATCAATTCTGGCATCAAGTCCCAGTTTCCATCAATGACTTCCACACCAGCTGCCATCGAGTGCACTCCTGCCTGGGTTGTTGATTAAAGCTTAGATGGGGAAAAGTATGTGAACCATGGAGAGGGCTCCCCTCATATAATCCTTGGGTGCCAATACCTCCCCTCGTGCAAAGCAAATACCACACAGTAACATAGACACAATGGTTCGCAATGGTGCAAAGCTCTGAGGAATGCAAAATAGCAAATTAGTTTTTCATAGTAGAGGTAAATTAACGAAGTAGAATATCAAGAGGTGTACATTGCTCTAATATTCACCTAAACTCCATAAGCTGCACATCGTCCAATTTTGCACTACCTACAACTTTCTCCACACTAAACCAAGCTTAACCATTACTCACAGAATGTCCTTAATGGACTTGCACTGTCCTCTGACCCATCAAATCTAAATTTCTCATCTTAACTCATCAAATCCACCCCAGCTCTGCAGCTGCCTCCAGTCTTACAAGTTCTCTTGACCTCTCAGTCTCTTGTTGCATTCTCTGCATCCCATCATTGGTGGCCTTTGGCTGCACATCTCTGGTCCTTCCTTAAACCCCTCCAGCTCCCCGTCTCCCGCCAACTTCAAAAGCAAAACCCATCGCTTTGGCAATGCTTATTGTTCAACTCCAACCCGCTCTCTGCTCACCTCTGCTACCTCTCTCCTGCTCACCTCTAACTCACCATTTGGGCACAACCTCAGGATAAGAGGCGGATCATTTAGGACTGAGATGAGGAGAAATTACTTCACTAAAGGGGTTGTGAATCTTTGAAATTCTCTACCCCAGAGAGCTGTGGACGCTCCATCACGGAATATATTTAAGGCTGGAATAGACTTTTGGTCTCTCAGGGAATTAAGGGATATGGGGAAGGGGGCCGGAAAATGAAGTTGAAGCCCAAGATCAGTCATGATCATACTGAATGATGGAGCGGGCTCAACAGGCCATGTGGTCTACTCCTGCTCCTATCTTGTGTTCTTGTTCTTGAATCACCTTGAGACATTTTTCTATACAAGCAATGAACTGAAAGGCACTGCCTGAATGGGTGTTGGAAGCAGATTTGATAGTAACTTTCAGAAGCGAATTGGATACATACTTGAAAATAAAAAGATGGCAAAGCTATGGGAAAATAGCCAGGGAGAGGGACTAATTTAATAGCCTCTTCAATGAGCTGGTACAGGCATGGTGGGCCGATTGGCTTCTTTCTGTGCTGTTGTAATAAAAGAGGAGTTGGGGGAGGGGATGGAGATCTAGCTGGAGATTTTGCTTCTCTACGGTTTGGTGTTGTGCTCCCACAATGAAAGGTTTGTGCCTGGTGTACTCACATCATCCAGTAGCTTGCTGCCATTGGGATCCACTCTGGAAAGGTCCCGGAAAGCCGCATCCCCCACGAGGCAAATTTCATGGCCATCCTGATAGTTCAAAGCAGAAGGCGGGAGCTTTAGTACACAGAATCTGGGTACAATGCTAAACATGTGCACTGTCTCTTCTGCTCTTATTTTTTATGTTCTGATGTTCTTAAGCTTTACAGCCAATGAAGTACTTTCGAAATGTGGTCACTATTATAATGCAGGAAATGTATGCACAGCAAGCTCCCACAAACTGCACTGAGATGAATGAAAAGATCATCTGATGTTGATTGAGGGTAAGTACAAAGAACAAAGAAAAGTACAGCACAGGAACAGGCCCTCCGGCCTTCCAAGCCTGCGCCGATCATATTGCCGTCAACTAAAACATTTTGCACTTCCGGAGTCCGTATCCCTCTATTCCCATCCTATTCATGTATTTGTCAAGCTGCCTCTTAAACACCACTATCGTACCTGCTTCCACCACCTCCTCTGGCAGTGAATTCCAGACACTCACTACCCCCTGCGTAAAAAACTTGCCCCGCACATCTCCTCTATAGTTTTCTCCTCTCACCTTAAATCTATGTCCCCTAGTAATTGACTCTTCCACCCTGGGAAAAAGCTTCTGACTATCTACTCTGTCCACGCCACTCATAATTTTGTAAACTTGCTTTTGTAAAGTAACAGGAGAGCTCACCAGCTTTTCTTCGAAGTAGTGCCACAGGATCTTTTATACCCATCCAAGACGTTACCTGACACCTCCGACAATGCCGCACTCCCTCAGTACTGCACTGCAATGTTAGCCTAGATTTTTGTGCTCAAGTCTCTGGAGTGGGACCTGAACCCGCAACCTTGTGACTTGGAGGTAAGGGTGCTACCCACTGAGCCACTGAGAACTATCAAAAGAAATATTATTTTAGGCACAGCACAACATACACATCAAGGAAACATTTAGTTTTATTTTTTAAAAATGCAATTGTCCTGATGTCTGTATCCATCCCATTCTAAAAGTTCAGCCGATGCCGCCTGTTCTGACACCACTTGCCCCATCTGTTGCCCCCACTTTCTGCTCAGCCTGGCTGAGGTTAGGAACTGTGCAGAGTGCATAAATTTAAAATGCCTCTTTGCACTCTTAAGACATTAAACGTAGGACAGCACAGTTCAAAAGGAAGCCATTTGGCCCATCTAATCCGTGCCAGCTCTTCCAAAGAGCAATCCAGTTAGTCCTATATCCCTGCAATTTTTTCCATTTTCACTTCAATTATTTATCCCATTTTCCTTTGAAGTTGACAGTTGAACCTATAACCACCAGGCAACGAATTCCAAATCCTAAGCACCCAAAATCACAGGATTTTAACGGCACAAAAGGAGGCCATTCGGCCCATTGTGTTAGCACCGGCTCTCCCAATGAGCATTATGACCTAGTGCCATTGTCCTGCCTTTTCCCCATAACCTTGCACATTGTTTCTATTCAAATAATCATCTAATGCCCTCTTGAATGCCTCCATCAAAACTGCCTCGACCACACTTCCAGGCAGTGCATTCCAGACCCGAACCACTCACTGTGTGAAAAAGTTTTTTCTCACATCACATTTGCTTCTTTTGCAAATCACTTTAAATCTGTGCTCTCTCATTCTTGGTCCTTTAACAAGCAGAAACAGCTCTGTCTAGCCCCTCATGATTTTGATCACCTCTATCAAATCTTCTCTTAGCCTTCTTCTCTCCAAGGAGAACAGTCCCAACTCTCCAATCTATCTTCTTAGCTCAGGTTTCTCAACCCTGGAACTATCCTTGTAAATCTCTTCTGCACCCTCTCCAATGTGTTCACATCCTTCCTATGGTGCGGCACCCAGAACTGTACACAATACTCCAGCTGAGTCTAACTAGTATCTTCATAAATTCAGCATAACGACTTTGCTCATGTACTCTATGCCCATATCAATAAGGTCCAGGACACTATATGCTCTATTAACTGCTCTCTTCACCTGTCTTGCCACCTTCAATGATCTGTGCACATATACACCCAGATCTTTCTGCTCCTGCACCCCCTTCAAAATTTCACCCCTTATCTGCCACTGCACCAACTTGTCTATGTCTTCTTGAAGTTCCACATCGTCTTCCTCACAGTTCACAACACTCCCAAGCTTTATATCATCCGCGAACTTTGAAATTGTCCCCTGCACACCAAGATCTAGATCATCAATTTATATCAGGAAAAGCAAGGGTCCCAATACTGACCCTTGGGGAAGTCCACAATAAACCTTCCTCCAGCCCGAAAAATATCCATTGACCATTACTCTCTGCTTCCTATTTTTCAGTCAATTTTGTATCCACATTGCTACTGTCCCTTTTATTCCATGAGCAATAACTTTTTTTCACAAGTCTGTTGTGTGGCACTGTATCAAATGCCTTTTAAAAGTCCATGTACACCACATCAACAGCATTAATCTCATCAGCTTTTTCTGTAACCTCTTCAAAAAGCTCGAGCACCATTAGTTAGCTAAGCACCATTTCCCCTTTAGAAATCCATGCTGGCTCTTCCTTATCAATCCATATTTTTCCATGTGACTACTAATTCTATTCCAAATAATTGTTTTTAGAATCTTGCCCACCACTGAAGTTAAACTGACTGGTCGGTAATTGCTGGGCTTATCCTTACAACCTTTTTTGAACAAGAGCATAATGTTTGCAATTCTCCAGTCCTCTGGCACCTCCCCTGAGTCTAGGGAAGACTGAAAGATTATGACCAGTGCCCCTGCAATTTCTACTCTCACTTCCTTCAATATCCTTGGGTGCATCTCATCTGGTCCCGGTGCCTTGTCAACTTTAACTACCGACAATCTATTCAACACCTCCTTATCAATTTTCCAGTGACAGAGTTTCCTTGTCTGTCACCATGGCCTGGGTAGCATCTACCTCCTTGGCAAAGTCAGATGCAAAGTATTCATTTAATACCTCAGCCATGGCCCCTTCGCCCATGTATAAATTCCCTTTTAGGTCCCTAATCGATCCTACTCCTCCTTTTACCACCCTTTTACTATTTATATACCTATAGAAATCTTTGGGATTCCCCATTATGTTGGCTGCCAGACTTTTCTCATAATCCCTCTGCGCTTCTCTAATATGCTTTTTCACCTCCCCTTTGAACCTTCTGAACACCCTGTTCTGCCCTTCCTTGAGCCAGGTCTCTATTATCGTCCTAACATCATATTTCCACATGGCAATCTGCACCTGTAACTCCCCAATCTTATTTACTATACTCTGTGCACTCACATACATGCATAGTAACCCTGAGTTAGATTTTGTTACTTGCTCCCTTACCCTGACTTTACCTATTCACTTATTATTCTCTAGACTAGCATTATCTGTCCCTTCCAGTATTTTGTGCACCCTGGTATTCCTCTCTAATATTTTCTCTTGGTTCCCACACCCCTGCCGAGTTAGTTTAAAGCCCTCCCAAAAGCACTAGCAAAACACCCCGCAAGGAACTCAGTCCCAGCTCTGTTCAGGTGCAACCTGTCTGGCCATTTCCACATGTGTCAGTTCCACTGAGCCAGTCCCAGGAATCTAAAGCCCTCCCTCCTGCACCATCTTTCCAACCACGCATTCATCTGCTTTATCCTCCTATTTCTGTACTCATTGGCGTGTGGCATTGGGAGTGATCCAGAGATTACTACATTTGAGGTCCTGCTTGCTAATTTTCTACCCAGCTCCCTAAATTCTGATTGCAGGACCACTGTCCCCTTCCTACTTAAGTCATTGGTACCAATGTGGACCATGATCTCTGGCTGTTCACCCTCCCCCAGTAGAACATCCTGCAGCCGCTCTGTGACAACCTTGACTTGTCACCAAGGAGGCAACATACCATCCTGGAGTCACATTTACAGCCACAGAAATGCCTGTCTGCTCCCCTAACCAATGAACTCCCTATCAGTATTGCTCTTCCTTTCTTCCTCCTCCCTTCCTGTACAGCTTGTGGTGCCACAAACTTGACTGACTGCACTCCTCCGAGGAACCAGTGATCTCACCAGCTTCCAAAACGGAAAAGCGATTTGTGAACGGGACCCCAGGGGGCTCCTGCACTACCTGCCTACTTCTCTTGGACGGCCTGGTGGTTACCCATTCCCTCTCTGTCTCCAGGCCCTTAAGCTGCGGTGTAACCACCTCTCTGAAGGTGCTATCCATGTAGCTCTCAGCCTTGTGGATGCACCATGGTGACTCCAGCCGCTGCTCAGGCTCTGAAACCCGGAGCTCAAGTTTCTACAGCTGGCAGCACTTCCTGCATGTGGTTACCTAGGACACCGGTAGGGTCCATGACTTCGCACATATAACAGGACATGCATTCCATTCAACTGAGCTGCCCTGCCATGTCTTAACTCTACTTACCTCACATTAACTTTATACTCCTTTGGATTATGTATATTATTTTGTTATGTTGGCCCTAAATTTCCCGTACTCCTGGTGCTTCTCAGTTAAATCCGAGTGTAGCAACTTGTTTAAAAATATAACCCTTTTCTAATTTACTCACCAAGTCCTACTTGCCAAGGCCGCCGCTCTTCTTTCTGAGGACAGGTAGAAAAGGAAAGGAGCACCTCCTCCCTCTTCACTGAACTCCCTCAGTCACCAAACTCCAAGGGAATCATTTTACTGCAGCCCAGAACAGCACTCCAGTGCAAACACTCATTGTGTAAAAAGCATCTTTCACATGTTTCCTCAATCACCTTAAATCTGTACCTTCAGCCATTGGAAACACTTCCTCTGTATTTACTCTATCTAAACCTTTCATGATTTTAAATACCTCAATTAAATCTCCTTTTAGTCTTCACAGCTCCAATGTATACAACCCAGCTTCTCTAGTCTATCCACGTCCCTTATTTCTGGAACTATATAAGTACCCTCTCCAAAGCCTTCATGGTCTTCATAAAGTGTGTTGCCCAGAATTGGGCACAAACCCCAGCTGGGGCTGAACTAGTCTTTTTTGTAGGGTTTAGAATTACTTCCTGGCTTTTGTATCTTATGTTTCTATTTAAAAGGCCCAGAATTGCATATGTTTTATTAATTCTTTGTTAACCAGTCCTGTCACCTTCAAAGCTTTGTGCACAAGCACCCCCAGCTCTCTCTCCTCGTGCATCCCTTTGACAATGACTTGTATTATATTACTATAGATAAAAACAAAAACAAAAAAACTGCGGATGCTGGAAATCCAAAACAAAAACAGAATTACCTGGAAAAACTCAGCAGGTCTGGCAGCATCGGCGGAGAAGAAAAGAGTTGACGTTTTGAGTCCTCATGACCCTTCGACAGAACTTGAGTTCGAGTCCAAGAAAGAGTTGAAATATAAGCTGGTTTAAGGTGTGTGTGTGGGGGGCGGAGAGATAGAGAGACAGAGAGGTGGAGGGGGGGGGTGTGGTTGTAGGGACAAACAAGCAGTGATAGAAGCAGATCATCAAAAGATGTCAACAACAATAGTACAATAGAACACATAGGTGTTAAAGTTGGTGATATTATCTAAACGAATGTGCTAATTAAGAATGGATGGTAGGGCACTCAAGGTATAGCTCTAGTGGGGTTTTTTTTTTATAATGGAAATAGGTGGGAAAAGGAAAATCTTTATAATTTATTGGAAAAAAAAAAGGAAGGGGGAAACAGAAAGGGGGTTGGGATGGGGGAGGGAGCTCACGACCTAAAGTTGTTGAATTCAATATTCAGTCCGGAAGGCTGTGAAGTCCCTAGTCGGAAGATGAGGTGTTGTTCCTCCAGTTTGCGTTGGGCTTCACTGGAACAATGCAGCAAGCCAAGGACAGACATGTGGGCAAGAGAGCAGGTTGGAGTGTTAAAATGGCAAGCGACAGGGAGGTTTGGGTCATTCTTGCGGACAGACCGCAGGTGTTCTGCAAAGCGGTCGCCCAGTTTACGTTTGGTCTCTCCAAATGCTCAAGTGCTAAGGAACACAAGCTCCAACAACTCATCGACACCAACACCCATCTAGGACCCTCCACCCCTGCCTGTCCCTCCGTCCCCACCCTTTCTTCCAATCCCAACCCCAGCCGTGTATTCACTATACCCCCTGACCTTCCCCTCTCCGATGCTGAACGTTCAGTGCTCAGCAAAGGACTTAGTTTCATACCCTTACGCCCTCACCTCAATGAATTTCGGGCTCGGCACGATACTGAACTCTTCTTCCGCCGCCTTCGTCTCCGGGCTCACTTCTTTGGGCAGGAGTCCTCTCCCAGTTCAACGGATCCTTTTACGCATCTCCAATATTCTCCCTCCACCTGGACCCCTCCCTCTGGATTATTACCTTCTCTCGATCTTTTCATTGAGAACTGTCGGCGCGACATTAGTCGTCTCAATTTCTCTGCTCCTCTCACCCATTCTAACCTGTCTCTCTCTGAACTTACTGCACTCCATTCTCTCAGGTCCAACCCTGACATTGTCATCAAACCCGCTGACAAGGGTGGTGCTGTTGTTGTCTGGCGCACTGACCTCTACCTCGCAGAGGCTGAGCGTCAACTCGCAGACACTTCCTCCTACCTCTCCCTGGACCATGACCCCACCACTGAACATCAAGCCACTGTTTCCAGGACTGTCACTGACCTCATCTCCTCTGGGGATCTCCCTCCCACAGCTTCCAACCTGATAGTCGCCCAACCTCGGACGGCCCGCTTCTATCTCCTACCCAAAATCCACAAACAGAACTGCCCCGGTAGACCGATCGTCTTAGCTTGCTCCTGCCCCACAGAACTCATTTCTCATTATCTTGACTCCCTTCTCTCTCCCCTTGTCCAGTCCCTGCCCACCTACATCCGTGATTCCTCTGACACCTTACGTCACATCAACAATTTCCAGTTCCCTGGCCCCTACCGCTTCCTCTTCACCATGGACGTCCAATCCCTCTACACCTCCATCCCCCACCAGGATGATCTGAGGGCCCTTAGCTTCTTCCTCGAACAGAGGCCCAAACAATCCCCATCCACCACTACTCTCCTCCGTCTGGCTGAACTTGTTCTCACGCTGAACAATTTCTCCTTCAACTCCTCTCACTTCCTCCAAATAAAAGGTGTGGCTATGGGTACCCGCATGGGCCCCAGCTATGCCTGTCTCTTTATGGGGTATGTGGAACATTCCTTGTTCCAGTCCTACTCCGGCCCCCTTCCACAACTCTTTCTCCGGTACATCGATGATTACTTCGGTGCCGCTTCATGCTCTCGTCAGGACTTGGAAAAATTTATTAATTTTGCTTCCAATCTCCACCCCTCCATCATTTTCACGTGGTCCATCTCTGACACTTCCCTTCCTTTCCTTGACCTCTCTGTCTCAATCTCTGGTGATAGACTGTCCACCAATATCCATTACAAACCCACCGACTCCCACAGCTATCTCGACTACAGCTCCTCACACCCCGCTTCCTGTAAGGCCTCCATCCCATTCTCTCAGTTCCTTCGCCTCCGTCGCATCTGTTCCAATGATGCTACATTCAAAAACAGTTCCTCTGACATGTCCTCCTTCTTCCTTAACCGAGGTTTTCCACCCACGGTCGTTGACAGGGCCCTCAACCGTGTCCGGCCCATCTCCCGCGCATCCGCCCTCACGCCTTCTCCTCCCTCCCAGAAACATGATAGGGTCCTCCTTGTCCTCACTTATCACCCCACCAGCCTCCGCATTCAAAGGATCATCCTCCGCCATTTCCGCCAACTCCAGCATGATGCCACCACCAAACACATCTTCCCTTCACCCCCCTTATCGGCATTCCGTAGGGATTGCTCCCTCCGGGACACCCTGGTCCACTCCTCCATCACCCCCTACTCCTCAACCCCCTCCTATGGCACAACCCCATGCCCACGCAAAAGATGCAACACCTGCCCCTTCACTTCCTCTCTCCTCACCGTCCAAGGACCCAAACACTCCTTTCAAGTGAAGCAGCATTTCACTTGCATTTCCCCCAACTTAGTCTACTGCATTCATTGCTCCCAATGTGGTCTCCTCTACATTGGAGAGACCAAACGTAAACTGGGCGACCGCTTTGCAGAACACCTGCGGTCTGTCCGCAAGAATGACCCAAACCTCCCTGTCGCTTGCCATTTTAACACTCCGCCCTGCTCTCTTGCCCACATGTCTGTCCTTGGCTTGCTGCATTGTTCCAGTGAAGCCCAACGCAAACTGGAGGAACAACACCTCATCTTCCGACTAGGGACTTTACAGCCTTCCGGACTGAATATTGAATTCAACAACTTTAGGTCGTGAGCTCCCTCCCCCATCCCCCCCCCCCCTTTCTGTTCCCCCCTTCCTTTTTTTTTCCAATAAATTATAAAGATTTTCCTTTCCCCACCTATTTCCATTATAAAAAAAAAACCCCACTAGAGCTATACCTTGAGTGCCCTACCATCCATTCTTAATTAGCACATTCGTTTAGATAATATCACCAACTTTAACTTTAACACCTATGTGTTCTATTGTACTATTGTTGTTGACATCTTTTGATGATCTGCTTCTATCACTGCTTGTTTGTCCCTACAACCACACGCCCCCCCTCCACCTCTCTGTCTCTCTATCTCTCCGCCCCCCCACACACACACCTTAAACCAGATTATATTTCAGCTCTATCTTGGACTCGAACTCAAGTTCTGTCGAAGGGTCATGAGGACTCAAAACGTCAACTCTTTTCTTCTCCGCCGATGCTGCCAGACCTGCTGAGTTTTTCCAGGTAATTCTGTTTTTTTTTTGTATTATATTACTGTCTTTCTTTTTTTTTATTCTTTCACGGGATCTGGGCGTCACTGGCAAGGCCGGAATTTGTTGCCCGTCCCTAATTGCGCTTGAACAGAGTGTCTTGCTAGGCTATTTCAAAGGGTATTTAAGAGTCAACCACATTGCCGTGGGCCTGCAGACACATGCAGGCCACACCAAACCTACATGTTAGCTACAAATCGAGTAAAGACGGCAGATTTCCTTCCCTAATGAACACCAGTGAACCAGATGGGTTTTTACAACAATCGGTGATAGTTTCATGGTTACCAGAACTGAGACTAATGAGGTCTAGCTAACTGAATTTAAAATCGACCAGCTGCTGTGGTGGGATTTGAACTCATGTCCCTGAACCAGTGTCCCCAGAGCATTAATCTGGGCCAGTGTTTTTACTAAGATTACCAGTCCAGTGACATTATCACGACACCACCATCTCCCCCTCGAGTATAGGAAAACTTCACAAGGAGTTTGACAGGAATGTTACCAAATGGCTATCTGGCAGTGTTCAGTGATGCTGCATTGCCCCAGCATAAAATGACATGTGTCAATGAGCAGAAGGCCCCCCAGAATCATTCTGCACATTTACTGGAGGCCAGTGATTATATACAGCCACCTGGTGAGGAGATTCCTATTTCTAAGGCCAGGGCAATAGAATTCTTTACCCGGTAGCCAGATAGCAAAACGTGGAACTCACCGGATCTGCTAGGATCACGACCTCCACTGTCGCTTTTCCTGGAGTGTCCAGACTCACCAATGGAGTCAGGATTTTCTGATTCTTCATCTTCATCTGGGTCTCGATAACCGGCAACTTAATTTAAAAAAAAAACACAATCGGGCAATTCTTAGAGCGAACAATTTCAGCCAGCAGAAGACTGCTGAAAATTGAGTTCGAATGCAATTAAAAGTAAGTTGTAATAGATGCTTGTTGAGTTGAGAAACAATGACAGGAACAAACTCGGGTGGCTCCCCCCCTTATTCCATATCTGGCCGGGCAAGCCTAGACATTCTGACGGAGACGCATCTCCAACAAAGCTGCACTTGCACCCATCACCCAGGGGCCCCCGGACCCATGCTGACGTTTTGACTCCAGGATCACCTATCTGCATGGTCGAGATTTGTGGGAGAAATGCAGAGCTAAAGCTTTGGTACGGGAGACCTCAGGAATGGAGGAGGGGGTCTTTAGTGGAGCGCGAGGAAGAGAACGGCCTCTGAGCCACCTGAAAAATTTACTGTTAAATTAAAATTTCTTTTAGGGCCCATGCATAGACAAAACTTTGGTTGTGTCAGCATCACAGACTAACATCCGTATTCCACCAATATTTATGGATGTGGTTGACAACGTGATAATGAGGTGTGAGTGACTGCTCTGGACATCTAGGGTGGCATCAAGGAGCCCTAGCAAAACTGGAGTCAATGGGAATCACGGGGAAAACTCTCTACTGGTTGGAGTCATACCTAGCACAAAGCAAAGTGGTTGTTGGAGGTCAGTCATCTCAGTTCCAGGACATCACTGCAGGAGTTCCTCAGGGTAGTTCCTAGGCCCAACTATCTTCAGCTGCTTCATCAATGACCTTCCTTCCATCATAAAGTCAGCAGTGGGGATGTTCACTGATGATTGCACAATGTTCAGCACCATTTGTGACTCCTCAGATACTGAAGCAGTCCATGCCCAAATGCAGCAAGACCTGGACAATATCCAGGCTTGGGCTGACAAGTGGTAAGTAACATTCGTGCCACACAATAACCATCGCCAACAAGATAGAATCTAACCATCATCCCTTAACATTCAATGAAATTACCATCACTAAATCCCCCACTATCAATATCCTGGGGATTACCATTGACCAGAAACTGAATTGGACTAGCAATTTAAATACTGTGGCTACAAGAGCAGGTTGGAGGCTGGGAATCCTGTGGCCAGTAACTCACCTCTTAACTTCCCAAAGCCTGTCCACCATCTACAAGGCACTGGTCAGAAGTGTGATGGAATAATCTCCATTTGCCTGGATGAGTGCAGCACTCAAGAACACTCAAGAAGCTCAACACCATCCAGGACAAAGCAGCCCGCTTGAATGACACCCCATCCACAAACATTCGCTCCCTCCACCACTGACACACAGTGGCAGCAGTGTGTACCATCTACATGATGCACTGCAGGAACTCACCAAGGCCCATTAGACAGCACCTTCCAAACCCACAACTGCTACTATCTAGAATGACAAGGGCGGCAGACACATGGAGACACTACCACCTGCAAGTTCCCCTCCAAGCAACTCTTCTTCAAGAACATGCCATGGGATCCTTTACAACCACTTGAATGAGTGGATGAGGCCTCAGTTTAACGTCTCATCTGAAAGATGGCACCTCCGACAGTGCAGTGTTCCCTGACTACCGTATTGGGGTGTCAGCCTTGATTTCTATGCACCCAAGGCCTGGAGTGGGACTTGAACCCAGAGGCTTGTGGTTCAGAGGTGACAGTGACACCAACTGAGCCACAGCTGACACCATTATCCCACTTAGGGTGATTTCACCTGCTCCATTGTGGGCAAAGACTCTTAAGACCCCGTCCATTGGCATTTGAATGGTTCATATCAAGGGCTTTGAGCTGCACTCGTGTCCAATGTTCAAACAGGAGTATTTGGCAAAGGCCACGGTTCCTTCATTTTAATTTCACTTGCATTCACCAACCCACGCTCTGGGATAAAGAACATGGGTAGGCTATTTGGTGCTTGAGCCTGTTCTGTCATTCAACTAGTTCATGACAGGCTTCCCTATATCCCACCACCACTCCATCTCCCTTTCCTCTCAAGTCCCTTCTTAATATTCATTTCATTAACCAAGCTCTGTGGAATCCCCTCTAAATGGCCCTTCTTTAGTTCAATATTTATTAAAACTCATTAGCCAATATTTCGTAGCCAACTGAGCAACTTGGGAATGTTTTGATACCTTAAAGGGGCTACTTAAATACAATGCTTTTTGGGAGAGTGACAAGAGGGTGGGGAAGCTACAATTTTCCAGCTCAAATCCACCAGAAGAGCAGGCCAGAACACACTGTCTTCAGGGAACATTGATATAAACCACCCCATCATTTATGTGCAAAACATGACTAAAATGGCACAGAATCCTTCTGGATCATCTCTTCTGTCTCCCAACCCCAATCCCCTTACCAACTTCCTCAAGGAGTGTTAAATGGCATCAAGATGCCTCCTGCTCCCAATCAAGGAGGTCGGAACTGCATTGGACACATTCACCTCATTCGCTTTGCAAAATTCCATAATTACTGCCCCCCCCACCCCCGGCCACACACACCCCATATTACCTGCTCTCTCGGACAAGAGAAAGCGATTCTTCCGTAAGCTGTACCATGATCGACAGGGCACCCAATATCCTGCAACTCCAGCTTACACTGTAACATGGAGCAAGACAGAAAACAAACAGACCTGGGTGTCAGAGGATAATATGTTACCAATGTTACTTGAGAATGCAAGTTCAGGATACTGCTTAAGAAAACAACCTAACTCTTTGACCAAGGGTTTGGTCATCCAATCTAATATCTCCTTAAGTGACTTGGTGTCCTATTTGCTTTCATAATGTTCCTGTGAAGAATCTTGGGATATTTTATTATGTTAGAGGCGGTATACAAGTTGTTGTTGTTAGCCCACATCAAAACAAAAGAAATGAAGACCAAACAGGTGTACGCTGGACTCACGGCCTCAGTATTAACAGGAGGAGAGGAAGAGTTCTGGTGGGAGGGAGGGAGGGGGATGGAGGGGAGAGTGGGGACAAATTCTTAGCTGACTCCCCCTCGCCCGAATGCCGGTGAGATTTACAATCCAGGAGCAGCCGACTACGTGGGACTCTCCCTGACGCTCTGCACCGCAGCGTCAATAATATCGTCTGGTACCGTGATTCTGTACATTAATCAAGCCCCTCCCAGCTCCCTTTTGGGAGACCCTCATCAAATGCCTGATTCTGGAGCAGTAAAAATTCAAACAGCCAGGAAGGCAGTGGGTTGGAACCAGGAGGTACAATTTTATGATTTTAACCCTTCCCACGTACTATTTCCCCTGGCAGAGGGGCACTAAAATCGAGGTCAGGAAATCTATGGAACTTAAGCTACAGATCAAGATCCTGCGACCCTGATCAAATGACATTTTGAAATGGAAGGACAAACTTGAACCGCATTTAAAAACCAATGTGCAGCGCAAAAACCATTTAGTCTTCAGTATTGCTGGAAAAAGAGACAATACTGTCAAAGCTTTTTGTCTTGCACTCATCAGAACAAACACAAGAATGCCAAATTTCAAAGGGATCAACAAGTTATACTGCATGAGAAAAGGGGTGCTGATTGGTTAGCAAGTTGGCTCTGACTGGTCAAAGCATTGCCATGGAGAATGCATCAGGGAGCAATTGTTACTCATGCTTTTGTTTAATTCAAAAAAGGCACAATGTCTGGAATCTTCCTTTGACCTGTAGAGGGCAAGTCCCTGCGCGTGAATATATGTAGCTTCTAGCAAGCGTAATTTTCCATTCTTGCGTCTGTCCTGATGAGTGTAAGACAAAAAGCTTCGACAGCATGTCTCTTTCTTCAATAATACTGAATTTCTGTACTATCAAGCAACGTTTAGTCTTTCTGCTGCCTACTTAACCAGTTGAAAACCCCAAGTTATGCAATAGCAAGATGCTAACCGGGCTACAGAGCTCAAGCTAATTATCCCATCAATCTGCAATGTGGAATTAGGAAATCAAAGGCTGACCAGCTACCAATAATACATCAAATGTGTGTTTCATGGCATCTGCCAACTGGTTGGTTAACATTTCAATGGTGAAGACCAATTCAGAGAATGAGATCTAATCAAAGAACGCAATGCTATGAATCTGCATCCATTTCAGTTTCTGTATCTCCCCAGCCATCAACTTGTTTGCATTGACGGAAGCATAGCGCTTTTACATGTGGTGTGGTGATAATTCACCTGATCATCTGCAAATCCTAGCAGGGCATGCTTCTTGGCATCACTCTTCTCGTAGACTTTCATCCCAAGCAAATTGGACCAGTAATCGATTGAGCGCTGGAGGTCTGACACTGCCAAAGTTACCTTCTGCACAGGATCTGCACAAGCAACACTGCATCAGCATCATCTAAAGTGAGTGAGCAACAGCATAATTGAATACAACAGATCCAATTGCTCCACTGGTTAGTATGCCAGCCTGGGCTGGAATCCAATGCTTAGCCTTTCCCAAGAGGTAATAGAGGTACTATTACTTGTAACAATAGTGAAGCCATCCCTCAATCCCACAAATACAGCTTCAGCATCCAGCTGACATGCGACTGTCAGAGGATATGGCTTCCTGCAGGGTATTTAGGAGGGTTGGTATTGAAAGGGTTAAACAAGCTAGGCTTCTGTTGATACTCCTGGCCTGCTCGATTAATTGCTTTTTTGATTTTTTCTTTTGTGGAGTCGATCAGGAGGTCCTTAGCTTTCTTTTTTTTTAAATCTGAAATGATTCAATTCACATCGTTGTGCGCTCCATCGGCTGGACTGGATCCAGAACGTTTACAAAAGCAGCTGATAAACAGAACTAAAATCAGCACACAAACCTGTCTTCGGCTGTTCCTTATTCACCAAAAAAAACTTATATCCTCCTGGATCCTCAGTTACAAACACCCCGTCCTCATCTTCAGTCAGTGCCCATCCCTGTTTCTTGGCATTACTGACTGCCTCACTCGACTGGATGGTAATCCCCTGGGGGTTGGGGGGGAAGAGAGAAGAAATAATAATTTAACATTGCCAATATGGTGCAGATTAGATCTGAGATGTTCTAAAGGAAGGAAAAATCTTTCTGTTCCTTCATATTTAGAATAAAGGATAAAGATGGGCCATTCGGCCCCTCGAGCCTGTGACACCATCAATTAAACGATAGTTAATCTATATCTCAGCTCCTTATACCAGTTGTTACATATCCTTTGATATTTTTACCCAACAAATATTTTCACCCCCCCCCACCCATATCCCAGGCAGATAAAAAAAAATCTAAAAAAAAAGTTACGTTAAAAAAAAACTCACCAAGAAGTCATTCCCCAAGCGATATCCACCTATTCCATAATTATAAGTCAATTCTGACACAAAGTGGTTGTCCTCGGGGCCAAACCCCACCATGGTCTTACTCCATTTGCCATCGTAAGGGCTGTAATACAATTTAGAAAGCATTGAGAAGAACACACTTGAATTGTGATGTCCACATCCTCGGGACAGCAAAAACTTCACATAAGAAACGGGGTGGGAGTAGGCCATTTGGTGCTTTGAACCTGCTCCGCCATTCAACAAAGGCATGGCTGATCTCCTAACTCAACTCCACCTTCCTACGCTATCTCAACAACAACTTGTAATTCCTTTAGCGCCGAAAAATCTAGCAATCTCTGCCTTGAATATATTCAACAACTGAGGATCCATATCCCAATTCCAAAGATTCACGGCCCTCTAGGTGAAGAAATTTCTCCTCAACCGAATCCTAAATGGCTGATCTCTTAACCTGAGACTGTGATCCCATGTTCTAGATTCCCCAGCCCAAAGGAAACAGTTTCTCATTATCTACCCTGTCAAGCCCCTTAAGAGCTTTTACATTTCAATTAGATCACCTTTCATTCTTCTAAACTTCAAGAAATACAGGCCTAATCTCTTCCGTTTCTCCTCATAGGACAATACCCTCACAACAAATTATTTTTGTTGTTGTCAAAGGAGAAAATGCAGCAACCAATTTGCGCACAGCATGGTCCTACAAACAGCAACGTAGTAAGCCAATCAGATAATCTGCTCCTGTGGGCACTAGCTGAAGGTTAAGTGTTGGCCAGGACACAGGGAGGCCCAACTCTACTCCCCAGTGCCATTAGGGTTTTTCCAATCACGGAAACAGGGAGAGGAATGTTTCATCTGAAAGATAGCACCTCGGACAATGCCGCACTTCCTCAGTACTGTACTGAAGTGCATTAATCACGGGTAACTTTAATCTTCATGTAGATTGGGAAAATCAAATTGGCAGGGTTAGCCACATGCCAGAATTCATAGAGTGTATTCAGGACAGTTTCCTAGAACAATATGTTGTGGATCCAACTAGGGGTCAGGCTATTTTGGATCTGGTAATGTGTAACGAGGCAGGTTTAATAAATGATCTCAGAGTAAAATATCCCCTAAGAAACAGCGACCATAACATGGTAGTATTTAGCATTCCATTTGAGAGTGAAAAACATGGCTGTGCTAAACTTAAATAAGGTTAATTACAAAGGAATGAGAGCAGAGTTGGCTGGAGTGGACTGGGAAGGGAGTTTAGCAGAAAAGACCGCTGATGAACAATGGCAGACGTTTATGAAAATAGTCCAGGACGCTCAATAAAGATATATCCCAGTGAAGGAGGAGGATTTTAGGAAGGGGATAAACCAATCATGGTTAACCAAGGAGGTTAAGGATAGTATCAAATTGAAAGAAAAAACATACAATGTGGCAAAGATTAGTGGTAAGTCAGAGGATTGGGAAAGTTTTTAAAACCAACAAAGATGACCAAAAAAATAAAGAGGGAGAAAATGAAAATAAACTAGCAAGTAAGATAAAAATGGACAGTAAGAGCTTCTTTAAATACATGAAAAGGAAGAGAGAGGCCAAAGTGAACATAGGCCCCTTAGAGAATGAGGCTGGGGAAATAATAATGGGGAACCAGGAAATGGCAGAGGAGTTGAATAAATACTTTACATCAGTCTTCAAGGTAGAAGACACTAATAGCATTCCAAAAATACTAAATAATCAAGGGGCAAAATGGGGGGTTGGAAATAAATACAATAACTATCACTAGGGAAAATAATGGGGCTGAAGGCCGCTAAGTCCCCTGGACCTGATGGGTTGCATTAGGATATTAAAGGAAGTAGCTACACAAATAGTGGATGCACTGGTAGTAACCTTCCAAGAATCCTTAGATTCTGGAAAAGTCCCAGAGGATTGGAAAACTGCCCATGTAAACACCCTTATTCAAAAAGGGAGGGAGACAAAAAACAGGTAACTTATAGGCCAGTTATCTTAACAACCGTCATTGGGAAAATGTTAGAGTCTATTATAAAGGATATAATAGCAGAGCATTTAGAAATGCATAATATAATCAAGCAGAGTCAGCACGTTTCATGAAGAGGAAATCATGCCTGACAAATTTATTAGAATTCTTTGAGGAGGTAACAAGCAGGATAGATAAAGGGGAACCAGTGGATGTAATATATTTGGATTTCCAAAAGGCACTTGATAAGGTACCGCACATAAGGCTACTTAGTAAGATAAAAGCCCATGGTGTTGGGGGTAGTATATTAACACGGATAGAGGATTGACTAACTAATAGAGGACAGAAAGTTGGGATAAGGGGCCATTTTCAGGATGGTGACCTGTAACTAGTGAAGTGCCACAGGCATCAGTGCTGGGGCCACAATTATTTACAATATATATTAAAGACTTAGATGAGGGAAGTGAATGTACTATCGCCAAGTTTGCAGATACACAAAAGTAGGTGGGAAGGCAAGTGGTGAGGATGACACAAGGACTTGATGGCCAAGGAAGGTGCATAACACGGCCAAACAGGTTGAGTATCCAACACAGGCCAATGTTAAGAGTGGGAGTGTCTCCTGGGTAGTCATGTTTGATGCAGAGTGACCCCCAGCCTCTGGCTTCAGGCTAGCAATCTGTTCCGGGGAAACAAGCTACCAAAAACAGACATCAGCATGTGCCAAGTTCCAAAGAAGAGTCATATTGAACTCGAAACATTAACTCGGCTTCTCGCTCCACAGATGATGCTGTCAGACCTGCTGAGTTTTTCCAGCACTTTGTTTTTATTTCAGATCTCCAGCATCTGCAGTATTTTGTTCTTATTATATAAGCATGTGCTTTGTGTGCCTCATGCTTCTCGGGATGCGGGAAGCCTTCTAAGTTTAAGTCTAATTATCCTCCATCTTTCTTATCCACTCACCGGACTAGGGAAAGCATTTTGCCACTTTCACTTGACAACACTGGGCGATGACAGAGGTGAAAGATAGATTGGCGAAGCTGGGGCTGTTCTCTTTTAAGAGAAGACTGAGAGAAGATTTGACAGAGGTGTTCAAAATCATCAGCTGTCTGGACAGAATAAATACAGAGAAGCCGTTCCCATTGGGGGAAGGGTCAAAAACCAGAGGACGCCATTTTAAAGTGACTTGCAAAAGAACTAGAAGCGACATGAGGAAAAACTTTTTTTTTAATGCAGCACTGGCTGAGACTGTGGTGGAGGCAGATTCAAGTTTGAAAACAAATTGGAAAATTATCCGGAGGAAAAATTTGCAGGGCTATGGGGAAAAGGAGAGGGCAGTGGGACTGGATGACTGGCTTTTATAGAGAGCTGGTAAGAGTACGACAGGCTGAATGGCCTCCTTCTGCACTGTTGCCATTCTATGACGGGGTAGATTTCCCCTGTTCATTATCTGTAGCAAATATATAGAAAAATGCTTTCAGCTTCATCTCAAACAAAGGAAATGTTCTCTCTCTTCACCCCACTCCCAACTGGAGCAATTAGAGGAGTTTAAACTGAACCTATTACCAGTGGAGGATCCTTTAACGACTGGGCTGATAAAACACTCTTGACACAACCTTGTGCTCGCCCAAGCAATTACAGAGGATCAGAAGTTTACCGCACATTAGAAATCAAGTGGAAAAAAAATATAATCTTTGTGTCCGTCAAGCATTGCTCCCACAAACAATCAATAAAAGGCTCTACACACCCATTGCAGCTTGCTTTGCAGCCTTCTTCAAACTCCTCATGCCTCAGCACCTACGCAAACATCCAAAAGGAGAAAGTCAAAGCCAAAACCAACGCAAATGCTCTTCTACATCACTGTCATCAATCATCGCCCTTCATTTCAGATCACGGATTCCTTATGGGAATACGATTCTCATGAGGACTGGACTTCCTCCAATATGTCATCCAGGTAGCCATTATTCATGTCACCTTTGATCACGGGTGTTGACATGCTGTTGGACTGTTGGTAGAACAAAGGTCAGCTTCTAGCTACAAGCATTGCTGCTGGCATTAGACATGAGGAATTCTGCCCAATATCCTGTTTCCCCAATCCAAGACCACGGAGGTGACTGGAGTGTCCAACTCAGACCAGCTAATTTTAACAATTTGTATTTACGTAGCGCCTTTAACATAATAAAATATCACAAGGCACTTCACAGAAATATTGTAAAGCAAAATTAGACACTGAGCCACATCAGGGCATATTAGGGCGGCCATAAGCTTGGTCAAAGAGATGGGTTTTAAGGGGGTGTCTTAAAGGAGGGCAGGAGCCTAGAGGTAACAAAAATTAGGGAGGAAATTCCAGAGCTTCGGGCCAAGGAAGCTGAAAACACAGTCAACAGTGGTGAAGCAATTAAAATCAGGGATGCTCAACAGGCCAGGGTTAGAGGAGCGCAGATATCTCAAAGGATTGTGGGGTTAGAGAAGATTACAGGGAGAGGGAGGGGACAAGGCCATGGGGAATCTGAAAACAAGGTTTGGAATTTCAAAATTGAGGTGTTGCTTGACCGGGTGACAATGTAGATCAATGGGCACGGGGGTGATGGGTGTAAGTTAAGACGCGGGCAGCAGAGTTTTGGAGGGCTTCAAGTTTATGGAGGGGAGAAGGTGGGAGAGCAGCCAAGAGCATATTGGAATAGTCAAATCTTGAGGGAACAAAAGGCATAGGTGAGGGTTTCAGCAGCAGATGAGCTGAGGCAGGGGGATGTTAGGAGCTGGAAGTAGGCGATCTTAGTGAAGACTGAGTAGGAAATGGAGATTGAAACTAGGACTTACTGGCCTGAATGGGTAAACCTGCAAACGTATTCTGAAACACTGCAATATGGAACAGTCTTCAATAAAGCGGTTACCATAGCTTCCTAATGCCATAACTCAAGTTAACATATTGTGACCCCACTGCCATTCATTCCACCCAGGTTTTTGTCCCTCCTCTTGCATGTGAAAGCACAAATCTCACATACATGAATCATTAGCTGGTGCTCATCTTCTAGCTTCAAAATGCCCATGTGTAATAAGGTACACGGGGGCTGCTATGAGCCAGTCCATTCGGGAGTTAGGCTTTGGGAGTATAACGTTCACAGCTATATGTTAGGCAACATTCTGCAGCAACATATAAAATGAACACTTAGAATGGGTCCTTTTATATTTCATATACATACAAAGGAGGGGTAGGAGTAGGCCATTCGGCCCCTTGAGCCTGCTCCACCATTCAATAAGATCATGGCTGATCTGATTGTGGCCTCAACTCCACGTTTCTGCCTACCCCTGAGGACCTTTGACTCCCTTGTTAGTCAAAAATCTATCTACCTATGCCTTAAAAATATTCAATGACGCTGCCTCCGCTACTCTCTGGGGAAGAGAGTTCCAAAAATTCACAACCCCGAGAGAGAAAAAATTTCTTTACATCTCCACCTTAAATGGGAGACCCCTTATTTTTAAACTGTGTCCCCTAGTTCTGGTCTCTCCCACCCTGTCAAATCCCCTCAGGATCTTATATGTTTCAATAAGATCACCTCTCAATCTTCTAAACTCCAATGGATACAGGCCCAACCATTCCTGCCTTTCCAAAAAACATAACTGCCACCCACCCCCATCCCAGGTGAACCTTCTCTGAACTGCTTCTAATGCATTTATATCCTTTCTTAAATAAGGAGACCAAAACAGCAGGTGTGGTCTCACCAACGCCCTGAACAACTGTAGCAAAACATCCCTACTTTTATATAATAATAATAATACTTTTATATTCCATTCCCCTTGCAATAAATGACAAAATTCTATTTGCCTTCCTAATCACCTGCTGTACCTGCATACTAACTTTTAGCAATTCATGTACCAGGACACCCAGATCCCTCTGTTCCACTGAGTTCTGTATCCTATGTTCCTATGAATAATTCCCCACAATATTTAAACATTCTCAGGATGTGGGCATCACTGGCAAGGCTGACATTTATTGCCCATCTCTCATGGCAAGTTTCTGGCAGAGGTGAGCCTTCACATCTTATTGGCTTGGCAAGGCAGATAAAAGTCAGTCACTGGCATGTTTCAATAAGATCACCTCTCAACCTTCTAAACTCCAATGGATACAAGCCCAACCAGTCCTGCCTTTCCAAAAAACATAACTGCCACCCACCCCCACCCCAGGTATCAGTTGAGTGAACCTTCTCTGAACTGGAAAAGGATTAATGTTCTGGACTGCTTTCTCTTGAAAAAAAAAAGGGTGAGGGGTGACCTAATCTCGCTGTCTGTCTTCAGCTACGTTGGCGACCATGGCCTTCTGTGTTGCTCCATGGTTGTACGGTCTCCATGGGAAGGTACGGCAGTGATTTACTGTTTCCTTCTGCAGATGGCTGACCAGGAAACTGTCCCACTCTTACTGCCTGTCGAAGGTGCATTGGAAGGGTTTACAGGCTGATAATCGACTTGTTTTGGCCGCGTTATGTGCACCTTCCTTGGCCATCTTGGGGTAGGACTCGAGCCCGGGGAGGTAGGAACGATACTCACTGCGCCACGAGATGTCCTGTCCTGTGACCAAAAAAAGGTCTTTAAAATTATGAAAGGTTTTGATCGAGTAGATACAGAGAGGATGGGGCGGAACCTTGTTCTCTTGCTGGTGGCAAGCTTGGAGGTGGAAAGAGCATGTCAGTAGGCAAAGTGGTGGCACACTGGAACTCTGCCACCTTCCTGCCTCGGCCAGCGTTAGGTTCTGGGTGGGAAGGCCCATGGTTGACTGTCCCGCCTATTGAGACCCTTAAGTAGGCTATTAATAGCCACGTAAGGGCCTCATCCCATCGCCGCTGGTATTAACCCAGTGGCAGGTGGGCCTGTTAACATGCAGTTTGCATGGCAGGTAAAACTGTGCGACTAGCTTCTCACCTCGGAGTTGGCCAAGGAGAGGGGCTGGGAGAGACGTCGCTTGTTCCAAAAGCACTCAGTACTTCATCAAGGGACTTGACATCAAGTCTCAGCAGGGGGCTGAGAACCGCCCCCTGCTACTCCTGCCCACCAACACCCCAGCTCTTCTCTCCTCCCCCCCCCCCCCCCCCCCCCCCCCCGCAAACAGACCATTACTCTATCATCCTGGGACTCTGGTGCATGCCCTTCCGGCAGCAGCCAAGGCCTCCCAGTGGTGATGCTGAGTACAAGGGTTGCTGGCCTCTGATTGGCCAGAAGCTCTGAGTAGGCGAAACTTCCACCCCTCCGGGGTCTTGATTCCAGGGGAAGGCCTGCCAGTGCCTGACTGGCCTGTGGTTTGGAGGGCAGTGCAGGTCTCTTGTCGGCTCTCCAGCTGGCCGGTGTAAACCCCCCCTCAATGCTTCAACATGATTCTGCCCAATATTTCCTCTTGTGGGGAAGAGCATATCAAGAGGCCATCAATATAAGATAGTCACCAAGAAATATAAAGGTGAATTTAAGGGGAAAACTAGACAAGCATTAGGGAGAAAGGAACAGAGGGTTACGATAGTAAATTTAGATGAGAAAAGATGGGAAGATGCTCATGTGGAGCATAAACACTGGCATGGACTGTTTGGCCAAATGGCCTATTTCTGTGCCGTATATCCTATGTAAATTCTCAAAATGTCATGTTGGGATTTGAACTCAGCTTCAACACGACTGTCAGTCCAGGCCTCTGGGTTGATAGTCTAGCAAAATAACCACTACACTGCAGAACCCGAGTGCATCTCCAATCTCCCAGGATGAGGTTGGTGATAGCAATTAAAAGTGAAGACGACAATACGTCACAATAATACTTCATAATGTCCGTTCACATGGAGTGAGGAAGGGAAATTGTGTGGTCAGCAGGTTAGTGTTAATGGGGATAAGAGGAGCTGGAGGTGGCGCTCATGGATGAGATGAGCTTGGTGAGTAACAAGGGGACGATGTGGGTTCAGAACTTGGTAATCCGGAGGTTTGCTCTGGTGAGCAAGGACAGGTGGGATGCAGCAAGAGAAGCTGAATGAACAATCCCAATCTTGATGGCAAACAAGCTCCTGAAAGTCGGAGGCGAGGACAGATGAGAGGGATTTGAGTGATTGATGATTGAGAATGGAGGGAAGTAGCCAAGGCTCATCTTTGAAATATACAGGGTAGATGCTGAAAGGATGTTTCCCCTCACTGGGTGGGTGGGAATCTATGACTAGGGGCACAATCTAAAAATAAAGGGGTCTCTCAATTTGATGGTGATGAGGATGAATTTCTTCTCCGAAGGTCGTTAATCATCGAAATTCTCTTACCAGACAGCAGTGGAGGCTGGGTCACTAAATATATTCCAGGCTGAGTTAGACAGGTTTTTGATCGACAAGAGAGTCAAGGATTATGGGGGACAGGCAGGAAAGTGAAGTTAAGACCACAATCTGATTGCCTGATCTTACAGAATGGCAGAGCATTCTCGAGAGGCTGAATGGCCTACTCTTGCTCCTATTTCTTATGATCTTGCTCTCCAGGATGATCTTAAAATACTGAAGGGTGAGGCTCAATATTGACTGCCATGCTACAGCCAGATCTGGTCACAGGTGGCTCAGCCAGTTGTGTGGCAGAAATGTTCAAATCTCTGAACTTGAGGAAGTGAACACGGCGGCCAGGCCAGGGGGAGAAGTTAAAGGTTTTACTAGGGACAAGAGCACTGAACATTGCAGTGATAGAGATGTTTGCAAAGGGATTGTGGTAAATTAACAGTCAAAGAATAAGTACTTAGGCAACAAAAACAAAAATAGCTGGAGAAACTCAGCAGGTCTGACAGCATCTGTGGAGAGGAACACAGTTAACGTTTTGAGTCCGTATGACTCTTCATCAGAACGAACTTCATCAGACGCTGTCAGACCTGCTGAGTTTTTCCAGCTTTTTTGTTTTTGTTTCAGATTTCCAGCATCCACAGTATTTTGCTTTTAAATAAGTACTTAGAGTTTGAAATGGAATACTGTACACCTTGATTCAAGTCCTGATGGCGATACTGGAATGATAGGTAAAGAATACTACTGGTTAGAATGGGAGTGCCACATGGAGTTGTGCACATTCTGCAACCAGTTAGTACAGCAAGGAAATGAGTGTCTAGTAGACATGAACAACATCACGATTTAATTCTCTCCTTCTGCTTTGTTGAAAAGTACATTTTATGCAAAAGGGGCCCCAAAAGTGGGGTGTAAATTGTTTCATTTCATTGACACTGGGTCAACCCAGTGTCCTCCTTATAGAACAGTTACAGCACAGGAGGAGGCCATTCAGCCTGTCGTGTCTATGCCGACTCTCTGCAAGAGCAACTTAGCTTGTCCCACTCCCCTGCCTTTTCCCTGCAGCCCTGAAAATTTTATCTCTTTAGGTAATTTTCCAATTTCCTTTTCGCTTTCAGCACATTCCAGACCCTAACCACTATGAAAAAGATGTTCCTTGCGTCACCTCTTTTGCTTCTTAAACATCTTAAATCAGTGTCCTCATGTTCACGACCCTTCCACCAATGGGAACAGTTTCTCCCTATCTACTCGGTCAAGTCTTCTCTCAACCTTCTCATTTCCAAGGAGGACACCCCCAGCTTTGCCAACCTATCCACGTAACTAAGTCTCGCAACCTCAGTCTCACAAATCTTTTCAGTACCTTCTCCAAATCCTTCCCATCATTCCTTAAGTGCAGGGTCCACAATTGGATACAGTATTCCTGTTGCGGTCAACCAGTGCTTTAGAAAGATTCACTATAACTTTCCTGCCTTAGTACTCTATGCCTCTATTATAAAGTCCATGTGCCTTTTTAACCACTTTCTGAATCTGCCCTTCCATCTTCAACAATTTGTGCACGTATACCCCCAGGTTCCTTTGCTCCTGCACCCTCTTTGGAACTGTAGTCTTCATTTGAAATGGGTCATTTAAAAAAAAAAGTTGCATAGCATACAAAATGGGAAGCAGCTTGATTAATGGTGGACTATTTATTCTGGGGTTAGCACGAAGTTGTGCTAAACTCCTGTGCACTGTCAACAGAGGAACAGGCCCCTTATGTTTTTGCAGGAGCTGCAGTCTGCGAAATTGTACAAAATCAGGGAATTTTCTCGCATTAGTCAACGCCATTTACAATCAAGGTAAAGTAGGTCAACAATTTGTCAGACCGCTTATTTTAACCGGAGTTGCTGCCCTGGCATAAAAAAAATGGTGCACGGAACATCTGGTGGTGGTGAAAATGTAGCTTCTGAAGGAATCAGAACGATTATAACCAATCATTTGCCCAAACAATAAGGTTAAACATTAACGCTGTACCCAATTTGCAAAAGTTAAAAAAAATAGGGCCTGTCTCTGTACTGTTTCTTTGTCGAGGCTGGAGTTTATAAAATAAAGAGCACTATCTTCCCCGAGCCGGACATGGAGCTGCTACGTTTGTTTCGTTTGTTTGTTTATTGGGGGCAGAGTGTTGCTCCATTCCAATAAGCTGGCTGATAAAACACAGGGCAGCCTGCACAGAAACTGCTGCCGCTTGCACCTTCACATCGAGAGAATCAGAAACACCAAACTCACAGTCATGCCCAGAACATCCCTGTAAAATCTGCCAGTCCGGGTCCGGTCCCCCACTTTAAACACAAAATGCAGTGCCCTGCCCAGCACCATGTTGCCGAGCTACAAGCCTCAGCCGCCCTCACGTGACCGCCTCCACTCTGCTACAGTGTTGCGCATGCGCGCCGGCGAGTAACATTTCCCCCGCCCCGGTTAGAGGTGGATCTCTGCACCAAGTGAATGAATGGGGCATCGGCTCAATATTACCCGTTCCGCCCTGGGAAAACAAACCCCGTGTTTCTTTCCGTGTGCAAAAGCAAACAGCTGCAAATTCTGAAATTACAAGCACTAATTCTGGGAATGCACAATTCCCATTTGTTATGGCCGATGCAGTTGGCACAGCGGAGTTATTTAAAAACCCCAGAGGGAAACTTTAAACAATTGTCATAACCTATATTTTTAAGCGTTATGTTTGAGATGCGACTCTAAATTCAGGAATCAGACCACCCGTTCTTGAGGTTTTCCATTTTTCACCCCACTTCTTGAATACTGTATTCAAGTAGCATCAGGACTGTCCGCAGGATTGAAGATGGTCGCATACCTGAGGACTTTCTGTATGGTGAGGTAACCAGACAACCGGTAGGACACCCAAAGCTCCACTTCAAGAATGCCCTAGTCATCGATTATCGCAGCTGGGAGTCAGGAGCTGATGACAGAGGAAAATGGCGACACCTCCTGTGGGTTGTCATTCACCCCCACAATGACCAGTGGCTACAGCGGCTTGGCAACAGGCACCAACACCTAAAACAATATCCCACAGTGACACTCAGTAGCTTCATATGGCGGAACCTGCCCCTCAAAGATCAGTCGTTTCAGCCATCAGCAAAAGTGCACCATCCAAAATGGATTGTTTTCTGCCTGTCCATCGTCTTCCACAAATGAAAGAATGCTGGAACAGAAGTTATGGAGTTAGCAGACAAGTTAATGTTTCAGATACAGTATAGACCCTGCATCGGAACTGTTTGGTACTGATTCTAACTCTGTTCCTTCTGCTCAGAATCCACTTGAAGTAATTTTATTCCCTCTCACTTAAAGCGGCAGAGTGTTGCTTTTCAATTAGTCCTTGTGCTTTTTTCTGCCCTGGCCCTAAGCTCTGAATTCCTTCCCTTTACCTCTCTGCTTTAAGGTGTTCCTTAATACTTACTTCTTTGTCTAAGCTTTTGGACATATGTACCAACACCTTCTTCGGTGGCTCGCTGTCAAATTTTATTTGATAACCCTCTTGTGAAGCACCTTGGGATGTTTTGCTACATTAAAGACACTACACAAATAGTAGTTGCTGCTTTACCTTAAACTAGTTCATTATGCAACAGCACTGAGGCAGCCCTTAAGTGAAATCTGTGGTCCACAGTGCAGAGACCAGGAGGCTTCAGTGGGTGATTTTAAAACTGAAATGTAGTATACTGAAGATATGATGAGTAAATGTATCTTCTTGAGATTATCAAAGCATTTGTCAAAGTTTCATGACATTACAAATAAGGTTCCTCTAAGTTTAAACAAAATACACGAAGTAAGACCATTGGTGTTAAAGTCTGAACAAAATACTTTGCTCACCTTTGATTTATGTTAAAGGAAAATCAACAAACAAAATACTTTGGCTTGGATAGAATAATTTTTCAACTGTGGAAAACATTTTGTTCTCAATTCATCTAGCAGTTTTTCATGGACACATTTTGCTGATACCCAGAGGTCCCTCTGAATCCCAATCTGGAAAGCTAACAGAACCCTTTGCCACTCGAAGAGCACATCTGGTGGACACAATCATGGAGATAGGAAAACACCGAGTTGCAGAATAAGGATATAGGGTTGGGACTGACCATTCCATTTCTCACCTAAAGATCTTAAAATAATTTGTATCAATTACATATGAAGCATTAGAGCGCCAATGCACAGCATCATTGCAGTGATTGAAATGAAACTGTTACGTTCTTCTTTTCTTCAATGTAACCATGCCAATCATACACAAAGATTAGTGAAACTAAAATATGGGTTGTTGACTGGAAGATAAGACTATACCCAGATAATGTTCACTGGGAAGCTAAGTATGGAACAGTAACTTCTGCCAAGCTGCTTACAGACTGAGTACAAGTCATGGGACTAATACATTATATCCTGTTGAGGTGGTAATGATTGATAGTTGCTTGAGATACATTCCTGTAAAGGTGTATGCACATCATATCACAACTGATATAAGGGTTCAGTCCATTCTATTTTTTTTCCCAAAAATGTAATTTATTCACAAAATTTGTAAAATTACATTCCACAACATTTCAAATTACATAAAGTGCAAAACATACAATTTTCTTTCAATACAGTACATGGCACTGATGTACCTCATGGCATTTACAGTTATACGTTATAGTTACAATATTCATGTCATGTTGAACATACGGCGCGAGGGGTTTTACGTGGTTTCCAGCCCCTTGGTATATAATGGTGTGAGGTCCCATTGAGCCATTGTGGTGGCTGCCCCAAGCTTTAATGCATCCCTCAGTTATATAATGTAATTTTACAAATGTACCTTTGGATGTGCCAGTCTGCAATACATGGTCATCAGTAGCTTTTTGGACTGGAAGCTCAGCAAATTTCAGACAGAACAAAGAGCATCAAAGAGTTGATAATCCTTCATCTCAAGGTGCATCCCTGGGAACAGCCTGTAGAGCACTGAGTCCTGCATTATGGAGGCTGCTCAGGATGACCCTTCACAAAAACCACTGTATCTCTCTCCAAAACGTCTTTGCAAAGTCACATTCCAGAAGGAAGTGGACAGTATGCAGAGGGGGTGAGATTCTGGGTGTGCAGGAAGGATCTGACAGTCAGGGCTTTTCTCACCACTCTACTGATGTGGGAATATGCCAAGTGGAAACACCATAGAAAGAAGAGGGGGTGGAAATCAGAGAAAGAGTCAACCCCAGACCACTGTCATGGGTATCCTAAGTCAAGGATGATGATACAGCATTCTTTCATGGGCCAGCATGTTACCCTATCACCTACCTATGCTTACCTACCTATGGTCCTGGTCAAGCAACATCTTGCTTTTAAAATTCTCATTCTTGTTTTCAAATCACTCTGTGTCCTCAGCTGTCCCTATCCCTTTAATCTCCCCCAGGCCCACAACCCTTCGAGATAGTTGCACTCCCCTAACTCTGGACTCATGTGTATCTCTGATTTTAATTGCTTCATCATTGGTGTCCTTGAAGTAATTGGCTTTCTCACCATTTCAGAGGGCAGTTAAGAGTCACCCACATTGCGATGGGTCTGGAGTCACATATCGGCCAGACCAGGTAAGGATGGTAGATTTCCTTCCCTAAAGGGTATTAGCGAGCCAGATGGGATTTTACAACAATCGATGATGGTTCTAAGGTCACTATTACAGAGGCTAGCTTTCAATTCCAGATATATTGAATTTAAATTCCACCAGCTGCCATGAGAACTGAACCCATATCCCCCAGAGAATTAGCCTAGACCCCTGAATTACTAGTCCAGTGACATTACCAGTACACCGCCATCTACCCCAGTGTATTAACAATAGCTGGAATTCAATAATGAACGTCTCTTATTTGACCCCTGGCCCTTCTACAAACATTACCATGACATTTGTCAAGTTCAGACACACTCCTGCCAGTCATGTGATGTTAAATCCAAGAAATATATCTAGGCCAAACCATTGCAGTCCATACTAAAGTACCTTGTCCAAGGAGTCACCAAATATTAATCAGCAGCAGAAACACTAGCTTATTTACCCAACCAGGGGGGTGAAGGTGACGAGGCTAACAGGCATCATACTAAGAATGTTTTGGAACAGATTTGAAGAAGGAAAGTTTGCCCAGACATCACTGGCAAAGTGCATCTGAATTGACACGGTGACAGCTATATTCCAGAAGGGAAAGACACTCCTTTGAAAGCAGGGCTCAGACCTGCTACCCACCCCAACTCCACACAGACACACACACAGACACACACACACACACAAATCAAACATGTGAAAATGTTTGTACTCATGGGGGGAAGCCCAAAACTCAAGGTCAGACACTTAAATTAGTTACACATAAATCTAATAGAAAATGGAGGGGAAACTTTCCCCAGAGAGTGGTGGGAATGTGGATCTCACTGTCATATATAACAGTTGAGACAAATAGCATTGAAATATTTAAGGGGAAGCTAGATAAGCACACAGGGGAGCAAGGAATGGAAGGGTATGCTGACAAAGTTCGATGAAGAGGGGCGGAAGGAGCCTGGTGTGGAGCTGGAACACAGGTATCTTCAAATCAGCCAAAATTCAGTTGAATGGCAGAACAGACTCAAGGGGCTCAACAGCCAGCTCCTCCCCCTTATGGGTGAACCAGTTGGATAAATTTCCTTTTTATCCCCTCTGGAGTTGTAAATCTATCATACATAATAACACAGCCCAGAAGGAGCTGCTCAGCCTGTGCTGAGTTATCCAATTAGTCCCACCACCCGACCCTTCCTTCATTTCCCTTGCGAGGAAAAAGATTTCCTCATGTCGGTCTTACATGTTGCCCTGGACCCCCATGGGCAGCCTCTGTCTCTTTTATACTCTTTTGATTGAAACCAATTAAACTCTTGTCTCTTTTATGTTCAACCAATAGTGCTGCTTGTCAATTAGAAGAGATATTAAGTGCCTCGCCCTCCCTCATTCATAAAGGGTTACATTTCTGGGGGGTGGAGGGATGATTTACTCCAGTCAAAAATATTTCTAGCACTTTTAGATTCAATTAATGATAAGGATCTATCCATGCAGACGGAAGAAAAACCCAGAAGGGGGGGGGCGCCACTGGAAAAGTCACGTGACCAGATGTAGCCACCAGGGGTCACATGACCGGCGGGGTTTGTTACAACGCCGCGCAGGCGCAGGAGCCCACGGTTCACCATGATGGCGGCGTTCAGCAGAAACGTGAGCCACTGGGGAGCTGCCCTGATCCCGGGAAGGCGGCACGTTCGGGTGCTGAGGAGGAGGCCGCTAGAGATCCTGTACCCCCGGAGTGAGGGAGCAGCTGCTGCTGCGGCCGGAGGGGACCGGGTTGGCCCGGTGACCGGGGCGGAGCGCCGTCCCCCTGCCGCTCAGCAGCGCTGGCCGGCGTCTGGCAGCCCCGGCTCGGCTCCGGCCCCGGCCCCGGCCCCGGCCCCGAGCCCTCGGCCAGCGCCGCCCTGCAGCTCCGCTTCACTGGACGGGCTCTCGTACGAGAGGGCGCTTCCCGGCGACAAGCGACTGGCGTAAGGGATAAACCTGAGCGGGCACTGAAACCCCTTCCAGCTGTGATAATAACTCGGGTCCCATCACCCTGTATTCTCCCTGATTCACTGGGTCCTAACTCGCAACGAGTCCTCTTCAACCCATCACCCCTGTGCTCACTAACCTACACTGCTTCCTGGTCCGACAACACCTCCATTCTATTCTTTTATTTTTATCCAGGTCCTTCCATGGTCTCAGCCTTCCTTATGCCTGTAATCATCTCCAGCCCTGCAACTCTTGGATCTCTGTTCTTATTCTGACCTCTTGTGTGTCCCTGATTTTAAGCACCCATGTCTTTTTTTACTTCATGGGTTTGAGTATCACTGATGAGGCATTTGTTGCCCACTCCTAATTGCCCTTGAGAAGGTGGTGGTGAACTGCCTCCTTGAAGCACTGAGTTGATGTGGTGTAGCCTTCAGCTGGTGGGCTCTAAGCTCTGGCACTCCCCCTCTTTCCTACTTTTAAGAGGAACCGATGATTCCCAAACGCCTTACCTTGTCTACTGTAGATTAAATGACAGCCTGATTGCTATCATTAGTCAATTACTCAATTATCATTGTATTATGTCAGCACCAGAATGGTGGACAGTGAACATGATGGGACCATGGCCTTCCTTGTGTCTAGCAATCTGAGCATTACTTTTTTATTTAGAATCTAATTATGAATCTCGCCTGTCAATAGGAAAGTCGTGACTATTGTGAAGTCCAAGAAATTCCGTGACCAGCACAGGAAAATCCTGGTGGAGGGCCGGCGGCTGATAACCGATGCCTTGGGAGCTGGAGCATTGCTGCAGACTGTCTTCTTCAGTACCGTGGACAGCCTGAAGGAGTTACCTCTGGAGAAACTGAAACATGTTAAGTTAATCAAAGTCAAGTTTGAAGAGATCAAGATGTGGTCTGATCTTGTAACTCCCCAGGGAGTGATGGGTATGTCTGCGAAATGACTGCTTTTGGACGCTCATTGTGGTGTTACCTGTTAGGTCAGGGCTCTAGAACTGGTATATCTCACACAACATTGATGCATAGCAATAAGAAGAGCAACACTGGTCTGATAGGGCACTGACACGATGGGCCGAATGGCCTCTTTCTGTGCCATGACTTTTCTATGGTTAAATGGTCTGCCAAAGTTATAACCAGTGACAACTTTTAAGTATATTACCTTGAAACATTCTAAAGTGTGTTCACACAAGAACTGTTTCGAGCGTATGGCATATTGAAATGGGAATAAGCTATTTGGCCTTCAAACCTTGCTTTGCCCTTCAGTAAGATCATGGCTGATCATCTACCAGAACTCCAATTTCTGCCTTCGCTTTAATACCTAAACCTATCAAGCTCTTCCTCCTGAGTGCACTCAATGACTCGGGAAACGAGCTGGGCTCAAGAATTTCAGAGATTCACAACCCTCTGAGTGAAGAAATTTCTCCTCACCTCAGTCCTAATTGGCCAACCCCTCTTTCTGGCACTGTGACCCAGCGTTCCAGATTCCCTAGCTAGGGACGCTTTTTCTTGTCCTGTCAAGCCGTTAAAAATTTTATATGTTCCAATTAGATCGCCCCTCATTCTTCTAAACTCCAGAGAATGTGGGGCTCATCTAGATGATCTTTCCTGATAGGACAATCCTCTCATCCCAGGAATGAATTGGGTGAACCTTGATTGCAATCCCTCAAAGCCAAGTATATCTTTCCTTGGTTGGGAAGACGAATGATGGGCAATTTCTGCACAGCAAGATCCCACAAAGCAACGAAATGAATGACCAGTTTTTTTTTTAACTTGCTGGTGATTGAAGGAGTGATGTGGGCGAGAGAACTCCCTGGTTTGCTTCAAGCGTTATCTTGGGATCTTTAATGACTGTCGAAGCAGGCAGGCTCAGCTTTGGTTCAAAGATAAAAGTACAAAATTGTACGCTCACTGTTGCACAGTGTAGAAGTTGTGGTGAGAAGAGCTCTTGAGCTGCCGGGTTTGAGGAGAGTGGGGGGTTATGAAGCTTCCTGAGAATAATCCACAAATGAAATCTGAGGGGTGTTAAATTGTAAATGAACCTCTTGGTGTTGCTGCTCCTGATAGGGATTTTTGTCAGACCGGACCATCCCAAGATGAAATATCCATCAGTTCAGCAGGAACACTCCATACCCCTCTTCCTCATCGGTGACAACATCCGAGATCCTGGAAACCTGGGGACAATATTACGATCTGCAGTGGCTGCTGGATGCAGCAAAGTATTGTTGACGAAAGGTTAGCGTCATCAGTGTCTCTCTCAATTCTGTTATAACCCCACAAGGCCTTCCATACTTCTGTTTTCCTCTCCCTAAGACGCGGACTCACACTGGGAGTGATTCGCATGGGGTCCAGCAGCAGCCTTGGTGCCTCCCCCTAACTAGTTATTCTTCACACGTGAGCCAGAGCAATGATGGCCAGCTAATCCTTCCCATGGTCAATCCTGTTTTCAGCTAATGGTCACACACTTAATTTTTCCAGTAGGGGTTTGTTATGAAATCAAGAACGGGAACCCCAGCTGATTTTTCTTTTTGAGCGCCCCTTTGATTTAGGGGTACCGAGCCCATTTGGAATGCCGTGCACTCCCCTCCATCCCAGCACAGATTAGCTGACTCAACATTGAGGGTGAATCAACTGGTAACGTGTTGCTGAGTATCGCATCAGGAGAGCCACAAAGAACAGTTTGTATCCTCCACAACTTGTTTGGAACATGTTGTCAGGCTGTCCCCGAACTGTCATTTAATAATTGTTTCTGATGGAGCTATAAAGCATCTGCTCACCCACACCCTACGTTAGATACCCCCTGTACCATCCAATCACCCTAACCCAGTACCCCTGTTCCTTTAGTGCACTGTGAGGATTCTGCACCAGCATGGTCTTGTGCCATAAAACACTGCTGCACTCAACCTCCTATACAAAATACAATTGGGACGTTGAAGATATATTCTCTGGAACTAAAGTGTGTGTGTTTCTTGCTTTCCCCTGCAGGCTGTGTGGATGCCTGGGAACCCAAAGTACTTCGGGCTGGCATGGGCGCTCATTTCCGCGTCCCTGTTATCTCCAATCTAGAGTGGGACGTGGTCCCTAACTACCTGACTACCAGTACTCGTGTCCACGTGGCAGACCATTCCTACTGGAGTGCTGAAAATTCTGGGGTGCCTCCTGAATCTCATGCAGCAAGTGACCAGCGCTGGGCCTCCTCGCGCACGAGGCAGATTGAAGACCAGGAGAGTGACAGCGAGGACAGAGGAAGTGAGTTTCCACTCCCGTTGCCTGAAGTGGAAGCTCAGTGTTACTACCACACCTGGGCGCAGGAGCAGACGGCTGTCGTGATCGGTGGCGAGACGCACGGGCTCAGCCTAGAAGCACTCTTGTTGGCCAAGAAGACACAAGGCCAGCGATTGTATATCCCCATGGTTCCTGGTGTGGACAGCCTCAACTCAGCCATGGCAGCGAGTATTTTATTGTTCGAGGGCAGGAGACAGCTCTTGTCCAAGGTAGCGAATGTCAACAGGACTAAGAGAACCTAGCAGTAGTGTTACTTGAATATGGGTATGTGCTCTGTAATCCTGGGTTCAGCTTTCAGCTGCTCACCATTGTAATGATCATTGGGAGTTTTGAAACTTTCACTATTAGAAATGATACTTGCTGGTCTACACAAGGCTGGGTTTTAATCTATGTCACTAGACTTCAAGTTCAATCATTGCACAAGAATAATTTTGAAATGTTTGAGAGACTTGATACAACGGTATGCTAATGAAGCCATATCTGTTTGGCTTGCCTAGTGCATTACAAATGTTCCATTTTTTTTTCATCTTGTACAGTTATCCAAATCGCGAGATAATTATGGTTGAGGAAAGTCAATGTCCTTATGCAACCAGATAAATCCTCCAATATTGCTGAAAAGCGAGCCTTGTTGCTGAAGCTTTTTGTCTTGCACTCATCAGGACAAATGCCAAATTTCAAACTGTCACCACAATTTATTCTGCAGGGGAACATTCTTGTGTTTCTCCTGATGAGTGCAAGATGAAAAGATTTAGCACCATGTCTCTTCAGCAGTAACTTCTTAAATGATTCCAGGGTTTGCACTTCCACTATTCTTGTGGAAGTCCGTTCTGAGTGATGGTTTGTACTAAACCCAGCTTTTACTGGTTTCAAACTGCGTCTGTATGCCCCAGCCCCACTGTTAGAGTAAGTTTCCTGATGATCTATTTGTCATTTCTTTAACTATCTTGTATGCCTCCCTCATGATCACACTGCTCGGTCACCTTCAACTGAGACTGAAAAAACTCAAATCCATCCCAAACTTGGGAACTAAAGCTTTCCTCCGGTCTCTTCATGTGGGCCCGTTTCCAGGCAACAGTGATATGTTACTGAACTGATGATTCTTCCTGCGCTATCTGGTGTCAGAGTAGTTGAGCGTGCAGAGTAAGTTATAAGACTACCACAAATGTTCATATTAGATTCCTGATTAGCTAGGGAGCCAGAGGTTATAGAGGGTAGACAGGAAAGTAGAGTTGAGGCCACAATCAGATCGGCCACGATCTTATCAAATGGTGGAGCCAGTTTGAGGGGCCGAATGGCCTAATCCTGCTCTTAGTTCCTATGTACTGTAGGAAAGAGGAGATTGCAGTAGAGTGTACAAAGACTTATGAGGTTGTTGCCTGGACTGGAGAATTTGAGTTCTGAGGAAAGATTGGATTGGCTGAGCTTTTTTACTTTGGAACAGAGGCGGCTGAGGGGAGAGCTAGTTGAAATGTATAAAGTTGAGGGGACAGGATAGAGTGGATAGCAATGCCCAGTTCCCCTTGAAGGGGTCCATAACCAGGGGACGTAGGTTTAGGGTAAGAGGTAGGAAGTTTAGAGGGGATTCAAAAGGAATTTCTTTTCACGCAGAGGACGGTGGGGAGTCTGGGTCTCATTGCCTGAATAAAGGCAGAAACCCTCAATATTTAAAAAAAAGGTCAAAGAACAAGGGCAGCAGACACATGGGAACACCACTACCTGGAAGTTCCCCTCCAAGTCACTCACCATCCTGGTTTGGAAATATATCGTCGTTCCTTCACTGTCGCTGGGTCAAAATCCTGGAACTCCTTCCCTTAACAGCACTGTGGGTGTACCTACACCACATGGACTGCAGCAGTTCAAGAAGACAGCTCACCACCACCACCACCTTAAGGACAGTTAGGGATGGGCAACAAATGCTGGCCCAGCCAGTGAGACCTGCATCCCATGGAAGAATAAAAAAACACTTGGATATGCACTTGGACGTGCCCTATTCTGCGAGATCATGGACCAGGAGCTGGAAAGTGGGATTAGGCTGGATGGCTACTCGTCGGCCAACACGGACGCGATGGGCCAAGTGGCCTCATCCTTTGTTGTAAATTTTTCTGATTCTGATTACAGTTCCCACCTTCATTGTCCTGTTAACACAACACCATAATCAACATTAAAAACAAATACTGCAAGTCGCTGGAAATCAATGCCAGACCATGCTCAGCTGTGATCTTAATGGCGGAGCAGGTTCAAGGGGCTGAATGGCCTACTCCTATTTCTTGTGTTACTATAAGTTGCATCATACAGACAATGCTGGCTTTGCACATTAAGTCCATCATAGGTAATAAGCCCTTCGCCTCTAGACCTGAATTGTTGATCTGTCCCTTTTTATCAAAACAGAGTTGGGAGAATAGCTGTGTAAAATAAACGACCCCTTTTATTTTACCTTATCTCGAGTTTGCTGGGGGGGCTTATTAATCGAGGATTTGATAACTCGAAAACTGAAGGCTTGGGGAAAGAAAAAATACAAAACAGGGTTAGGGGAAAGAGGAGGGGAATTGGACTAATTGGATCGAGGCTCAAAGAACTGGCACAGGCACAAGGGGATGAATGGCCTCCTGTGCTATATCAGGTTAAGTCTGCTCTATTTACTGTTTCTGTTGGAAGAATTTCAGATTCTGCAGTTCCATTACTTGTCACTGGATGTTGCTGCATCAAATGCTTGCTAAAACATCCGAAGGGTGGTGTTTTGCATCGTAGCCACATGGTGGTGCTTGGGTCTGCACAGTTGCTGTCAGTGTAAGCCGAGCATTTGGGATGAGGAGAAATTGAGTAAAAAAAGGAGAAATTTCTTCAGTGACTCTTTGGAAACCTCTGCTTCAGGGGGCTCAAAGTTGAGTATATTCAAGCTTGACATCGATAGATTTTTTATTTCAATGTTATGAGGAATAAGAGACATGGAATTAGAGCTGGAAAGTGAGGTTGAGGTAGATCAGCCGTGATCTTAATGGCGGAGCAAGTTTGAGGGGCCAAATGGCCTACTCTTTCCAGTGTTTAAAAGTTGCAGCTTGCAACAACCCAGAAAGGGGAATTTCCATTCGGCTGTGATTCACCCCCTCTCTGAGTGACAGGTTTTTGGGGCAAACAGGAAAGTGGAATTGAGGCCACAAACAAATCAGCCGTGATGTTGTTGAATGGCAAAGTGGGATGGAGGAGCCGAATGGCCTGCTCCAGGTTCTTGAGTCATAAGATAGTGACCACAGGGATTTGAACCCACAATCTAGTCTGACACTGCAATGTTACACTCTCTTTCAGATGAGCAAATATATTTCGGGTGGGTGATATAAGAAATAGAAGCTGGACTAGGCTGAACTGTCACTTGGCTCCATTTTGTCCACCATTGCCCCATAACCCTAATACTTTGGCTAACAAAATTCTTAACAATCTCAGGTTTGAAATTAACAATTGACCCAGCACCAATTGCCATTTGCAGACGAAAGTTCCAAACTTCTACTGCCTTCTAGAAATATGTTCTAACTTCAAAAGACTGGTTCTAGTTCTCTTGACTAAGCACCCTCCCACCCCTGTGCCCCCCCTCCCTCCCACCCACCCACCCCTCCCCTCCCCACCGCTGTCGACTCCCCCGACTGCTAGAAATAGTTTCTCTCTACGTGCCCTTTCAGTTCCCCTTAATATCTTGGAATCTTCAATTAAATCATCCTTTAACCTTCTAAATACAACCCTCGTTTGTGTAATCGCTCCTCATTTTCCAGATATTGTTCTGATAAACATATGCTGTGCTCCCTCCAAAGCCAATGTATCTTGGGGTGCAGTGCCCTGAACTCTCAGTACTCTAAGTGTGATCTGATCAGAGTATGACTTCTACCCCCTTCTATTTTAATCCTTTAGACAGAAAGGCCAGCATTCCGTTAGCGTTTTCGTTTTGTTCCCTTTTCATGGGATGTGGGCAAAGTCAGCATTTGTTGCCCGTTTTTAATTGCCCTTGAACTGAGCAGCTTGCTCGGCCATTTCAGAGGCCCATTTAAACAAAACTGCGTTGTGGGTCCGGAATCACATGTAGCCCAGACCGGGTAAGGATAAAGGGACGTTAGTAAACCAGATGGGGCTTTGATGACAATTGGTGATAGTTTCACGGTCACCGTGACTGAGACCAGCTTTTTACATTCCAGATTTATTGATTGAATTTAAACTCCCATCAGCGGCCATGGTGGGATTTGAACCTCTCCCCAGGATGTTAGCCTGGGTCTCTGGATTACTAATCCAGTGACATTGCCGCTTCACCACAGTATCCGACAGTGCAGCTTTGCAGTGTTGGCCCAGATTATGGGTTCAAGACCCTGCGGTCACTCCTGTATGATCCCAGAGAAGAAATCAGAGCAGGAGTAGGCCATTTGGCCCCTTGAGCCTGCTCTGCCATTTGACTATCCACCCTTCCACTCCTGTGCCCCTCCTCCACCACCCCACCGCCATGTATTTTAATGATCTGTGCGTGTGGCCCTTGAAGTATCTTTGGACCGCCGCTATTCCCAGCTTCCACCCTTTAGAAAATATCCCGTTCTTGTCCTTTTGAGGTGCAAAGTGGGTGACCTCACGTCGATGTACATAGAAGTAATGGTAACGGGAGATTATTGACCAGGATACACCAAGTGGGGGAAAAAGAGATCTGAACTCAAAGGCATGAAAGTGATGTAGGGCTGGTTTCTAAAGCAGTGTGAGAGCAAAGCCTTGCAGGAGGAAGGCAGTGCAGCATTGGATTGCAGCTAATGGGGATGGCAGTAAATGCAATATTATTGGGAGCACATCTGGAAAATTCCAAACTGAAAATGAGCAGACTATTTTTTTCTAAAAGTGAGAGTTTTGGCAAGAGACGAACGTTTGCTAAGGTAATAAAATCTGTGGCCATGAGATGTCTTGAAAGAATTTTTTTTAGAGTACAGAAGGCATGTGTCCCTGTATTGGATAGAGGGTGAAATAAGATTGAATCAGTGGCCGATGAGGAATCCAAAGGGCACAAGTAGCGGATGAGATATTGAGATAGCTGCAGTCACACTGGAAATGGATCCGCTTGTAGAGGAACAGAATTGAAAAGCTTGAGAATCGGGAAGTTATGTTGAACCTTGTTTGGATCGCACACAGTGTTCTGCACAGTTCTGGGCTCCATATCGTGAAACCGATATACAGGAAGGTGCAAAAAAGATTTACAACGATGATACCAGAACATGGTGGGGGAGCGGTTTAGCATTAACTATCAGGATTCAAGAGGCTGGGGCTCTTTTGGAAAGTGAAGGCTGAAGAGGGTGACCTGTTAGAGGTCTTTGAAAATATGAAGTGGTTTGATCAGGTAGATGGAGAGAAGTTGGTTATGCTTGTGGTCCAGTCCAGAACGAGGGGTCACAAATACTGGTTACGAATTGTGCCCTATGCACAAAAGTTTGGGTCCCTAATATATATCAGTTAGAGCAGGGAAACTAACTACGATCCCTGGGGAACTCCACTATAAACCTTCCTCTCGTCCAAAAAACAACCATTAACCACCACTATCTGGGTATTCAACATTATTCCATAGGCCATACAATAGCAAGGTTCTCAGCTCATTGGAGAGACAGAACTGTATTGAATTAGATAATAACAAAGTAAACTAGGAGTGGCAACAACAGCTTGCACCTTTACCATTCTAACACATCCCAACACGAACATTATCAAACAAAATTTGACACCGAGCCATATAAGGGCGGGTGACTGAATACTTGGTCAAAGATGTAAGTTTTAAAGCAGTGTCTTAGAGGAGAACAATGCTAAGAGGTTTAGGAAAGGAATTCCAGAGTTTAACTGAAGACGTGGACATCAATGGTGGGACAAAAGAGGGATGGGCAATAAATGCTGGCCTAGCCAGCGAAGCCCATATCCCTTGAATGAATTTTTAAAAAGTGTGTGCCACTGCTAACTGTGGCCAGTCTGAGAGAGGGTCTGCTGCAGCTACCTCCCACAATGTGCTTGACATTGCTCCAATGCTCATTCAGGGCCTACCTTTCAAATAAGGCCTTTAAGACACTATAGGGTGTGTGTCATAGAATCCTGCAGCATAGGAGACCATTATGTCCATCTAGGGTTGCCAACTGTGATTAAATGTATTCCTGGAGGTTTCAACACATGACTTGCACCCACGCTCCAGCCATTAATCGTCTGACACATCCATTCTCATGACGTATTGCATTCCTACGCAAATTGGAAAGCAAAAACACTCATTATCCAATTGGATGATGCTTGACTCTCAGCCAAGCAATGTTTTTTTTCCCATTTTCAATATTTGTGTAGCTGGTGAAGCGAAAGAAAATGGCTAAAAAGCCCCCCTTTTCATGTCCAAATTATTTTTCTCCAGGATCGAGCACAGCACTGTCCCGGAGATTGACCTTCAATTCCCAGACACTGCAGGCCAGTCCTGGAACCCAATGCCCGTGCCAGCATCACACAGCAGCAAATAATGAAACTGCAAAATCTGAAAGCAGCAGATACAGGGCGGAGTTTTCTGGCCCCACCAGTGGTGGGCAGGACAAGAAAACTCTTCTGAGCGCAGCCTAAAGTCAATTTCCCGCCAGCATAAAAGTGGGCTGCAGTTTTCTGCTCCCGACTTTCATGGTGGATTAGGAACCACAGTTGCACAGTGGAAAGCAATGTGGAGCGGGGGGATATCAGGAAGGTACACAGCTAACTAGGGGGTGTTGGTGGTGGTGAGACAAGACAGGCAAGGGAAGGGGCTGGAAGGCACGTGCTTGACTCAGTGGAGGGATGGCTGTTGTGGACACATGACCGGAGCACAGGAGGGAAGGGGTGGACAGAGATTCATGACCTGGTGGGGGACAGGGGAAAGGAAGAGGGGCCAGAAAACAAAGGCAGTCCTGGGCCAGTGTGCACCATGCTGCAAGGCTGTGCACCCATCTCCTGGTCCCAGTACAGGGAAGGGGAGGGCCTGCCTGTCCTGTGTCGGCTGAGGACAGCCTGGTGTGCCGGGCATGGTCAGTCCCTCACTCATTTTGGTCCTGGAGGTTGGTGACTTGGTACTGGGTGGCAGATGGCACAGTCACAGTCAGGAGAGGCATCTGCAGCTGTAAATGGGGAACTGGTAACTAATGAGAGGCCCTTGACGGTCTTATGGACAGAGGCTTCGGTAGGTCACTGTGCATAGGGCCTCAAAATGGGGGAGGTGGTGAGGTTGACCTGGGGCACCATGACACCCACAGAAAATGGTTCCGGTGGAGAACAGGCATACTTACCTGAGTTATTACGGGTTCCAGGATTAAATGGGGAGGCCGGAGAGTGATTGGAGGGAGGGAAACTTGCACATGAAGCTGCTCATAATAGAAGTGGAGCAGCAGCATTTCACCAGCCGATGGAATGATGCCGTTGAAAATTAACCTAGGAAAAGAATCACCGGGGGAGAGGTCTGAGGGCTTGTGGGAGGAGTCAACTACTACACCTTTGAACCAATTGAAGAGGCACCCTAATAATTTCTGCTTCAGGACATGGAGAACAAGGCTCAGCTGAGACATATTAGGAAGACTCAAATGCCAATTGAAGGACCTGGGCACCTGAACTCATGGGCACATTCTTGCGAGAATGCTTGGGGCCAAATGTTGATTGGGTTGGAATGACCATTTGTCCCTCTCATGGGAGAGTGCAAAGGTCACAAGGATCCAACTGTAAAGGGACAATGGCTAAAGTACATAAGCAAAATGCTCTAAAATCCTCCACCTTACAGCTGACAGGTTCATGCTTTACACAACTCAACGATTACAGTTATTACATTAGTGTAAGGCTGGGCTCTAGTCTACTCCAAAGGAGGCTGCCTGACTTAGGGACATCCGAATTAGACTGAGGCTTATCGCACCTGGCTGTACTCATCCAGATCTAACCCTCTCTGTGAAAGCGCTGTCATGCCTGGGGCATCATTGGGGTGTTCAGCTTCCAGTGACCCTTAAGGCTGTACAACAGCTGCAAGGGAGGATCTGGGGATGGAATGCCTGGAATGTGGGCAGCCCAAGGGCTTCACAATGACTCCCTAGCTTGGCGATGGAAGGTGATTGTTGCAGGGTTATGTTCAATCATGTCTCTGTTCAATTTTTCCACAGAGGGGAGGAGGAGGAGTGCACAATGGAGGCGGCAGGCAACATTGCCTTTTCATGGCTGTATAGAACTGAGGAGGAGGAGAAGGGCCCATCGCCATCAGGCAGGGCAAAGGGAAGAGCCTCGCCCTGGGGAACATGGGCCAGCGAGGCCCCATGAAGACCCAGAAGCTGAGGCAGAGACCAATTCTACAGAGGTGTTAGGTGCGACCTAGGATATACCGAAGACGTCTCTCAAACTTGTGAGTGAGAGACAGTGCTGTAGACCCCTTCGCTTGTTAAGGACGCAGTGGCTCATATCTGCAGATTTCTTTGGGCGGTTCTGACACCACAGAGACTGGGAGGCCATCCGTTGCCAGTGGCTCTAAAAGGTGACCACTGCACTCAACTTTTTTTGTGAGTGGCTCATTCCACTCTGGGGGCTTCTACAGAATATCACAATCCTCTGCTCATAAATGCATCTGGGAGGTCACCGATGCCCTATTCAGTAAGGCGGGATTTGCAGCAATCTCCGGTTTCCCACAGGTGGAGGGTGCCATCGACTACACTCATGTGGCTTTAAGAGCTCCCTGGCAGCAGCTACAATGAAAAGGTCCCCACTCTCCCAATGTGCAGCTGATCTGTGATCACCAAAAGCAGATAATGTAGATCTGTGCGAGGTACCCTGGGAGCTCACACGACTCTTACATCTCGAGTCGCTCGCTGGTGCCACAGATCTTCCAGGCCCCTCAGCACATTCAGGGTTGGTTCATCGATGACTAAAGCTACCACCAAGTGACGTGGCTAATGACACCCGTTCAGCGGTCACAAAGTGCTTCAGAGGAGAGGTACAGTGTGGCTCATTCTGTGAGCAGACCATTGGCATGCTATGATATGTTTCAGATAGGTTTCAAATGTCTGGGCCGGTTGGGTGATGCTCTCCAGTACTCTCCCCAGAGGGTGTCCCGCATCATCGTGGTTTGCTGCGCTGTAAACAACCTGGTGCTCCAAAGGCGGGGGGGGGGGATGAGTTACTAGATGGAGGAGCTGCACTTCTCCTCTGATGAGGATGTTGAGATGGGTTGAGCTTGATGAGGGCGAGGATGTTGAGGCCCCAGAGGAAGTGGCCATAGCACAGGCCAGACTCAGCAGAAGTTCCCGTGAGATCCTTATAGCCTCAAAATTCCAGGACGATGAAGATGACTAGCTCACATGAGCCTCTTTCACCTGTGCCCTCTGTGCAAGCTCGACACGAACACCTTTGTTGCCATCCTCAGCATCTCAATGAAGGACATCAACCTCCAAGTGATTAGTCACAGTCTGGCCTCATCCTTGGAAGGCTAGGCAACCTCTGGAGCATGTGGCCATTCTCTTATGGGACAGGAGCTCCACCAGCACGCACTGTGAAGCAAGTAGACGTAGTGTAGTCTTTTCAAGCATCGCACCAACATTTCACTATCTATGGCAGCCTTCAAGAGGCAGGAGCAGCACTGCCAGCCTCAGTGCACCCATGGCAGTATGCCTGGAGTGTTGCAAGGAGCCTCAAGGAGGACAATCATCCACAATGGTTCTTGCGTGAACATCTGAGGTCTGATCTGAATGTGGACAATGCCATCTCCCCCCAGGCCCTCCCTCATGCAAGAATAATGTTCTGGCCTCATCCTCATACTGAGTCTCCAACATGAGACCGTTCTTTAGGACATAGTGATCTGTCACAATCAGTCATGGATGTGAGTCTGGTCACCTTTATGTGCATAGAGAGACCTTCAGCAGCACCGTCGTCTGATCATTAAAAGCAGTCATGAACCTGGCTTCGTCTGGAGCTTCCCAAGTTCACGTCCAGCACTGCCTTGGTATCTGGGAAATCCCGGCACTGCATTTAGGTATTACTCAGTGACATCGTTGATAATGAAGCACACACATTGGATGTAGTGGAGCTTCCCCCTGATATCACTTGAGAACTCCATATTTTCATTTCATCGGTTTCAGATAGGCACAAGGAAGCCTGGCACACTGATGGCATTGTGCCAATCAGATAACCAGGCCAGCTGTCCATTAGAGAGCTGGCTCAGGGATTATGTCAAGCCATACTAGCCAGACCTCAGGTCCAGAGTGGTATCCTCCCATGTAATGGTCCAGCATCAGGAGCCTAGACACACACTCTGATCTCACATAGTCGTTGCTGTCTAGCAGGCATTTAAGGAGTCACCAAGTTCTATCTAGGTCCATAACTCTGCATCATGCAAGTGGAGATTGGGAACTGCTACAGGAGTGATGTTTAGCTGTACACGTGGTCACGACATCACACTACAGGCCGCCATGAGTGCCTAAGATCCCTGACTATTACCTCAAATATAACCCACACCCAAGCCTGACAGACGTTACATGGAAGCCATTGAAAGATGCACTGAATTAGATTGACTCCAATGCAGGTCGCCATTAAAACCTATAACATCCACATAGACCAGTTTTCAGTGCAGCAGCATCAGGAGAATAAACCAAACTACAAAATCTATACTCATGAGGCTACATGATATGATCCTCTGACGCAAGTCTAAGACATGCATTGCCGAACCAACATGTCGATAGAGCAACAGGCTTTGCTCGTGTTGCTGCTGTGGACAGAAGGGCGACTGACTCACTGTACTGAGATCATGTGAGTTACCATAGACCTGAGGCACATGATGGGAGATAACTGAGGAGCAAGGGGCACCTGTTACACTTGTATGACCTCGGAGCATGGCATCAGATAGAAGAGCCTTTCACTAGGTGAGAGTTTCAGATAAGCAAAATATATTTACAGATGTGCAAAGTATATACAGTGAGTGAACACCTGTATCAATATTGTGCTCTCAATATTTCTTATTTTTGCTTACCCTACTGCTACGTCTAGGTGTATCCCCGAGATCGGCAGCAGAGATGAAGGCAGCCTGCTGACTGCCAAGCCCTGCTGTCTGTGATGACCTTGGCTGGCAACTTCTGGAGGGCCCCGGGAGGTCCGGCTAACCTCCTCCTCACTGTGGGTGCTCAAGGGTCCCTCCCTGACTCCTTGAAGAAATGGGGCACCTGGAGGGAGATTGAGATGCTTCATCCCCCTCTCGCCTAGATACTGATGCATCCCGTTTATGGCTATAGCAATGGTGTGCATGTCCGCGCACATATCCCGCTGGACTGCTGGACCAAGGTCTCATGGCGGTCGTCACCCTTCCAATGGTGACCTCAATGCACTGGCACGTCGGCGCCGCCCTATCAGACAGAATACGGATGGATTCCTCCATCCTCCGTTCTAATATGGTGATAGGCTCTGACAACCTTGCTTGCTATGCCCCTGCCTGTCTTCGGAGCTCTAACATCTCTCTGAGGGCCAATTCCAGAGGCTCATCATCGGATTCGGACTCAGCAGGAGTCCAGCCTCCAGCAGTCCCCCGAGTGTCGATGACCTTAGCTGTCGCTACCTCCGTCTGCTGTGGACCTGAATCTGTCCCATGCTCAATGGAGGGTGACCCCATGCCTACTCTAAAACTAGGTCCCGCCGAGGTGTGTGCCTCTGTGCTAGTGGAGGGTGAGGGTGAATGCAGTGACGGCTTGACAAGCGAATCCTTGGGATCCTCATCCGAGGTGGTCTGGGGGCTGGTGCTGATGGGCTGGCTGGCAGTGTGTCTCCTCTCCTTGCTGGTGGCTGTAATAGAGAAAAGAGATAATTAGTGATTGGCTGGATAGTCACCTACATTGAAGGGAACTCAGAGTTTTGGAGGGTGGACGAAGAGTGGTGGGTGGATCCTCACTGGGTTTATCTCGCCTTTGGCACAGTAACAGTCTCTGTCTTTGCCAGCCAGCTCTGCCATCTGCTCTTAAAGGGGGTTTGCCCCCCCACCTCCAGTCTGGGATCTCTCCCTGTTGTTGTGGGTGATCTTGTCCTTCACAAAGACCGATGGACAGTCTTTGAGCAGGATAGGTGCCAAAGCAGATGATAAGCTTCCCTCCCTGCTGTGTGTGCCGAGTGCACCTCTGTAAGGGCTGAAGATGTGACTTGTGCAGGATGTGACAAGAGATGAAGATGTTAAAGTGTGTGTGAGAGAATCAGTGATGATGTCCTTGTGCTGATAGCGTGTGAGATCCCTGTGGACTGTAAGCTTGTGAATGCCTGATGGCCTTGTGAAGGTGAGAGTTGAGAGCGATGAGGTTAACCCATCCTGGTGGAGCGGGTGAGACCATTCATCTTCTTGCACTGGAGAGCGGTCCACTACTGAAGAGCACAGTCTCCGACCACACTGACCTCCCCCTAAGCCTTGGCGGTGAGGTTGGTGGACCTCTGGCTCCCATCACAAGGGTAGAAGACCTCTTGCTGGTCCTCTACTGCCTGGAGGAGTGCCATCAGTGCCTTGTCACTGAACTTCGGGGCACAGTGCTTGTCTCTTCTGGGCCGCAGAGAGTGAATGTGTGCAAGGGTGCCATTTAAATATGGCGCCAGGAAATGTGAGCTGATGAGGTAACAGCGAGGTGGGTGATTCCCAGCCTGTCCTGCCAAGAGATGCAGCGTGCTGCTCATTCATGCATACATAATGAGATGAGAGGAGGACCAGCTGGTGCAGAAACCCGCTATGCTGACCAGAGAGAACCACGCCGAATTTCCTGCCCGCTACTACACTAGTCTCCAAAGCGGAAAACTCCGCCTATGGAATCCCAGAAGGAGGCCACTCAGCCCATTGTGCCTGTGTCAGCTCTTTGTGAAAGCAATCCAATTAGGCCCTCTCCCCCTGCTCTTTACCCCATTGCCCTGCAATTTTTTTTTTCCTTTTTAAACAAATATCCAGTTGACTTTTGAATGTTACTATGGAAATTTTTAAAATTCATTCATGGGATGTGGGCTTCGCTGGCTGGGCCAGCATTTATTGGCTATCCCTAGTTGCCCTTGAGAAGGTGGTGGTGAGCTGCCTTCTTGAACCAGCTGCAGTCCTTGTGGTGTAGGTACACCCATAGTGCTGTTAGGGAGGGAGTTCCAGGATTTTGGCCCAGCAACAGTGAAGGAACGGCGATATATTTCCAAGTCAGGATGGTGAGTGGTTTGGAGGGGAACTTGCAGATGATGGTGTTCCCATGTGTCTGCTGCCTTTGTCCTTCTAGATGGTAGTGGTCATGGGTTTGGAAGGTGCTCTCTAAGGAGCCTTGGTGAGTTGCTGCAGTGCATCTTATAGATGGTACACACTGCTGCTACTGTGCATCGATGATGAAGGGAGTGACTGCTGAAGGTGGCGGATGGGGTGCCAATCAAGCGGGCTGCTTTGTCCTGGATGGTGTCAAGCTCCTTGAGTGTTGTTAGTGCTACACTCATCCAGGCAAATGGGGAGTATTCCATCACACTCCTGACTTGTGCCTTGTAGATGGTGGACAGGCTTAGGAGAGTCAGGAGGTGAGTTACTCATCACACAATTCCTAGCCTCTGACCTGCTCTTGTAGCCACAGTATTTATATGGCTAGTCCAGTTCATTTTCTGGTCAATGGTAACCCCCAGGATGTTGATAGTGGGGGATTCAGTGATGGTAATGCCATTGAATGTTAAGGGGCAATGGTTAGATTCTCTCTTACTGGGGATGATCATTGCCTGGCACCTGCATGTGGGAAAAATGTTACTTGCCACTTGTCAGCCCAAGCCCGAATATTGTCCAGGCCTTGCTGCATTTGGACGTGGATTGCTTCAGTATCTGAGGATTCACAAATGATGCTGAACATTGCGCAATCTGCTTTCAGGCAATGCATTCCAGAGTACAATAACTGACTAAGTAAAAAAAAAATTCTCATCTCTCCCCTGGTTATTTTGCCAAATATCCTAAATCAGTGTCCTCTGGTTACTGACCTTTCTGTCAGTGGAAACAGCTTCTCCCTGTCTACTCTATCAAAACCTTTCAGAATTTTGAACACCGCTCCCATCTTTCTAAAGAGACTCGTTTTTACACCAGGAAGGCAGCTCCTATGTTCAATTCCAATGAATGATGCGAACTGGTGAGAGCGGCAGGCTTTTTGTGTGGGAGGAGGTTAATATTGTTAAAAGATTCATCACGAGTCAGCACAGCACTGCCAGAGTGACAAATGTTGTCTGTGTTGAGATGCTGGTGTAGCAGACTTGTCATTATCAGCTGATGCACACTTGCGTCCCACACCTCACTGGTTAACGACGTCACATACTGCGGGTAAAATACAAAGCAAAGACTTCTCACTTGGTGTGCTTAGGTGTCCTGGCAGTGAATGTCTCACCTGATCAACATTTAAAGTTTATTTTACAAGACGCACTGCAGTAGTCCAGTTCTAATGATATTCTGAATCCTTCAATCCATTTAACTCAGGCAACTCCACTCAAATAATTTTATATGCTGCAACTAGTTCAATATTTCCTGAATGTAAAATACAAACATGTTTCTGTATTTTCTTTCAAAACTTGCAAAGGAAAAAAAAACTAGTAAGGAATGGGGAAAGATCAGGGAGGAGTGGGACTAATTAAATAGTTCTCGCAGAAAGAACCAGGACAAAATGATGGACCAGAGTTATTTTTTATTTATTTATTAGGATTTTGGACTGAGGTGAGGAGAAGTTGTTTCACTCAAGGGCTTGTGAATCTTTGGAATTCTCTACCCCAGAGGGCAGTGGAGGCTCCATCATTGAGTACATTTAATGTTGGGACAGACAGATTTTTGGTCTGTCAGGAGGGAGTTAAGGGATATGGGGAGCAGGTGGGAAAATGGAGTTGAAGCCCATTTCAGCCAAGATCGTATTGAACGCTGAGGCAGGCTCGATGGGCCGTGTGGTCAGCTCCTGCTCCTGTTTCTTGCGTTCTCGTTCTTCAAGGGCCTCGTTCTGTGCTGGAAGATTCTATCAGTCATTTTGAAGCCCATTAAGAAATATCAGTGACAGAAACAAGCATCTGGTGCCCTCCAGCAATGACAACACATGAGGTAGCTGTCCGCACAAAATACAAAGACTATTTGTTTCCGAGACGGTGTTTCAACAATCTTTCTTCCCAAGGACAATCCCACAATGGAACAAGCTGCCCAAGGAAATCGTCACAGCCCCATCACTCGAAACCTTCAAGACCCATCTTTAGATTATTTCCATTTAAAAGCTTTCATTATGAGGGCAGCCATTTCAGTAGATTATGCCTGTCTTAGTTAGCGCTGCCCATATAAATGTTGGTGGAATATGGGATATACCTGTGATGGCAACACGACAAAAGCAGGAGCAGAAAGCAGTGTGGATTTTATACATTTTTTTTTTGAGCTGCAAGGTGAGAGCTATGCTCGTATCACTGCAGCGGCAGTCACAGTCCTGAGGGCATGTTGATGATCTGTTCGCATTAATTTAGCTCCCTTTAGACTGTCACTCGCCATAAACAGTCCTGCGGCAGCTCACTGAAGCCATCAGAACTGCCACTGGAGCAAAACATTGCCAATCCGTTTCATACAGACACACAAACCAAAAGAAAGGGAAGAAAACAAGGCAGATCATTTTTAAGTCAAATAATTCTTATTATTAACAGTTTCATTTCCCCCCGCTATTTTTCCTGTCGGTTTCTTGCCCCGCTTCATCCCTGGAGATGTGGGGGTTGAGCCTGTGTGGAGGGTGGCTCTTCAGGGGCATTCTGCCCTCTGGTACCTCAGTTCAGGGGTACATATTCAAATGCCAGCCCAAGAAGTGTGGACTAACTGGTTATATTACAGCCAGGAACATCACAACCACCTTACATCAGAGGACAAAGGATTTTTAATAATTTATTCATGGGATGTGGGTGTCGCTGGCATTTGTTGCCCATCCCTAATTGCCCTTGAGAAGGTGGTGGTGAGCTGCCTTCTTGAACCGCTGCAGGTCATGTGCTGAAGGCACACCCACAGTGCTGTTAACAGAGGGAATTCTAGAATTTTGATCCGGAGACATTTAAGGAACAGAGATATAGGGCGGAATTGTCCCGCATTTGCAGTAAGTGTGGTAGCGGGTGGGTAAAATTACGTTTTACCCGCCTGCCCCAATGGCAGGTTTTCACGCCCTATCATCCCAAACCTGCCACATTATTTATGTACGCCTAGGAAACAGGCCGTTTCCATGGCGGGTGTCTGTCATCACCCCACCGCTGCGTCACGCCGGGAGCCATATTTGAAGTCCAGCCGCAAGCTCTATAAGTCACACACCCCCGTGGTTCCAGACCAGCACCACTGCATCGAAGACATGGCCCTGAAACTGAAGAAGAGTGCAGCCCCCCCCACCCACCCAGGGTCATTGACACATCCCTCGAGCGCCTTTTGGATGCCATGGAGGAGGAATGATCTCCTCCGTTCCTCCAGGGTAAGTCATTCCTCATCACTCAACTCACATACTCCCAAACCCATCACAAATCCACAGGGCCCACACTCACTGCCAGTTCAAGGGACATCACCATTCACTCTCTCACACACACTGTCATTGTCCTTATCCCGTCCATGGGACCACTCACCACCCACACAGGCCAGGCACATTTATCATCTGGCCTGGCAGGCATCCTGCTTACACTTTCTCCATCTTTATTCAAACAGGAGCAGACCGGTAGCAGAATCAGGGTCCTCACAGACTTTGAAAACAGAGCCATCAACTGGCCGGTGAGGATCTGGATCGGTCCTGTGCTGACGGTGAGGTTGGCGCTGCTCTACCAAGTGAGGATCCAACAGTGCAACATCCATCAGACAACCATGCCGTGAGTGACATGTCCTGTTTCACAGGCCACTGCCGTGCATTACTTATCTCCTCTTGCTTTCGCAGGCGCATCTGCCAAACAGTCGACAGAGTCCATGACCCAGGGCCTCCAATCAAACCCTGAGGGAAGCTCAGAAGAGGAATCTGAAGGCACCCTCCCTGAATTCCCGTCCCAGCGCTCACCCACACCCTCCACCAGCTCAGAGACACACACCTCAGAGGGACCTAGCTTTAAAATAGCGCCAGGATCACAATCTGGTGAGCACATTGCACAGTCCGATCCACAGCAGGCAGAGACAGGGACTTCCCAGGTGTCCGGCACTCGGGGGACTTCTGGAGGTCAGAACTTTGCTGAGTCTGAGTCAGATGAGGAGCCTCTGGACTCGGTCAAGTCACAGTTGCTGGAGCTGCAAAGGCAAGCTAGGGAACAACAGGAAGGGATGTCCACTGCACTCCTCAGATTGTAAAGCATGATGGAGGAGTCTGTCCGCCTTCAGTCTGAGGTGATAGCGCCGGCATTGCAGAGGTCAACACTGGTAGGATGGCGGCCGCCATGGAGACCTTGGTCCATGGAGGATGTCACTCCTGCACCACTGCGCGGGCTCAACTCCATCGCTGATGCCATAGTTGGCCTCCAACTGTTTGTACTCGACATGGGTGCTGGGCAGCTCGGATCTCACTCCAACTTCTCCTGCTCCTCAAGGAGTCAGCCAGGGGCCCCACAGGAACCATAGGGAGGAGGATCAGTAGGTGCACACTCTGGGCCCATCCATCCAGGTGACTCCGAGAGTGTCCAGCCCATCCGACTCCCCTCTTCCTGTGACCTCAGCAGCTCCAGCTCCACAGGCCGAGGAGGGTGTCACTGCCACACAGTAGGATCCCAAAAGCAGGCTGGGGCCCTCTGGAGGACACCCACCAAGGTCATCACAGACAGGGAGTAACAGTCAGCAGGCTGTCTCCACCTCCGCTGTGGATGTCGGGGGGAGCACCAAGTTGTAGCGGCAGGGTTAGGAAAGTTAAGAAGATGTGGATGCACAACCTTGGCACAGGTGTTGATCACTTGTACATAATGTTCAGTATTGTCAATAAACTCTCAAGAATGTCTTCCTGTCTATGGTTCCTTGTTCTGATGAGCAGTGTTCTTGTCACTCAGATTTGAAACCTTTCTGTACAAGATAAAGGCAGGTGTCTCAGTCCAGGGCCTCTTCCCTGTTCTGTGTGACTTTCAGAACAATGTGATGGTCCAGCCTCACACTCCCTGGAAACATTACTGATGCCTGCACCTTGGCGGTGCTGGTCATTGTTACCAGAAAGTAGTGGGCAGGTGCCACAGAGTTCTCTCCTTCTCTCAATGTGCTTTCAGCACCTTTAAGGAGGGGCTGTCCCCCATCTCTTCAGCGTCTGTGACCAGTGATGCTGTGCTCCAGCTCCTGAAGGGGTCAGGTGCTGAAGGCAGGCAAAGGATCAGATGCTTCTACAGTTTCATGGCTGGGTCTCTATGATATGACACTGATCACAGAGCGCAAGCGATCTGCCTTTGGCCATAAAGGGGTGAAACATTCTCAGAGGAATGTGTGTGAAGATCTGTGGAGTGTCCTCTGCATGTCATCATCATCCTCCTGCAATCGAGCAAATATTAGGGCCTCCACTGTGTCTCCATAACAGGAGCATTATCACAGAGGGTATGTGCACTGCCATAAGCCAGACTGGACTCAAACGTTCACAGATGCGATGTGAGGATCTATGGGGACACCTCACTGTATGTTGTCATCATCCTCCACAAGTCTAGCAGCTATGAAGGCCTCTCGAGCGCGCCTGCCTTGTCTGGCCAGTGCTAGGGCCTCATTCCTGTCATCATCACCTTTAAGGACCTCCTCACCCTCACCCCCATCGGCGTCCTCCTCATCACCGGAGACCTCCAGTTCCTCCATCTCCTCCTCAGCCAGCTCCTCTCCCTGTTGCAGCACCAGGTCGTAAAGTGTGCAGCAGACAATGACGATGTGTGACACCCTCTGTGGACTACATTGAAGGGCTCCACCAGACCGGTCCAGGCACTGGAACCTCATCTTCAGCATCCTGATGGTCTGCTCCACCAAGTTGCTGGTTGCAGCATGAGCCTCATTTTACCGTCGCTCTGCTGCAGCCTGAGGCCACTGCACGGGTGTCATCAGCCACGGCCTCTGTGGGTAGCCCTTGTCCCCGAGGAACCAATCCTGCAGCCTCCGTGGACCCTGGAAGACTCCAGAGATCTGTGACTGACTGAGGATGTAGGCATTGTGCACACTCCCTGGAAACTGTGTGCACACCTGCAGGATGCGTTGCTGCACATTCAGCGAATGGAACCCATTGCAGTTGACGTGGTCCACTGTGTGTTGCGACAGAGATCTGAGTGCTAAGTGAGTGCAGCCGATGGCACCCTGCACCTGTGGGAAACCCGAGATCTGGGCGAATCCAAACGCTCTTGCATTCTGGCTTACCTAGTCCCAGGCGAAATACAACAAAGATGTGTGCCTTCACGAAGATGGCATCCCTTACCTCATGAATGCATTTGTGGGTGGGAAGCTAGTGAAATCCCACAGAGGTCACCTGTGGAGCTCTGAAAAGAGCCACCGGCATAGAAATAGAGAGCTGCATTCACTTTCACAGCCACTGGCAGTGGATGCCCTCCATGTCCCCATGGCGTCAAATCCTGCAGTAGCTGGCAGATGTGACTGACTGGTTCCCCAGGCATGTGCAGTCTTCGTCGTCTTCATGCTCTGTGGGCCATCAGGCATACAGCTAGTTCACCAGGCTCCATGATCCTGATGTACTCCTCCTGCAGGGTGAAAGAGAGAGACACATGGTTAGCTTGGGTGTACTAAGAACCTGTCCTGGTTAAGTGTGACACTTCCCAGAGAGTGCTGACCACCAATTGGATGGCCAGAGATTAGTGCGCTCCATGGCTGCCCTGTTAGCTTGAACCATGGGGGAGACTGGTCCAAACCAGGATGATGACACTGCCAGGGGCTGTGAGCGCCTCCAGCAGTGACTGCTCCATGGCCAGCTTCAGCGAGGAGATTGTACAATGTGCCCAGTCGTCCAACTGTTCCGCAGCCCACTAGAACACTCATGAATTTGCAATCTGTGTTGGGGGCAGTTGGGGGAAGCCCTAGAGCACTTGCTGGAAGTTTGATGCCTCTGCGTTGCTTGAGTGGGCAGATAAGCTAGAGGCCCAACCCCAGTCATATCAATGTGGCCGTGCCTGAACTGCCTCAGCTGCAGAGGAATGGTCACTTTATACGTTTCCCCGAATGCGTGGGCGCTTCCCTTGCCCGCTTTACTCCCCCCACCATGAATGCTTGTGCGCTGCCCTTGCCCCCACCTCCCTGCCACTCGTCACCGCAACGGCAGGACTGCCCTTAACCCCGATGCCCCCACCCCCCCCCCCCCACCCCACTCCCCCCTGACTCCCCTGAGACCCCTGAAGCTTGGAGTCCAACTGGCGACCTGGGCGAGCGCGGCACAGCATTACTGTGCACTCACCTCCGCCCTCCCTTCAAAGTGCAGGCCGGATAATGATAAGCTGATGTATGACAATGAGGTTCCCGACATCCGATGGTGGGAAACGCGGCCCTCCGTCGGCAGGCTGAGCGAGCGGACGATCGCCATTGTAAAACTGACCGCGCCACATCGTCCGCTGGCGCCACCGATCGCGCCCAACGCCAGCGGGTGCGGAAAATTCCGCCCATTGTTCCAAGTCAGGACGGTGAGTGACTTGGAGGGGAACTTCCAGGTGGTGATGCTCCCAAGCGTCAGCTGCCCGTCTCCTCCTAGATGGTAGTGGCGGGGGGTTTGGAAGGGGCTGTCGAAGAAGCCTTGGTGAGCTGCTGCAGTGCATCTTTTAAATGGTAAGAGTGAGGAAAAAATGGGGGAGGAAGCTCTTTTAACCCTTCTGCCTAGCATCAACCCTCCATTCAGTGGACTCTAGTCACCCTGTGCGGAATCCCATCGCTCTGCCACAACATTTGGAAACTCTCTAAATCCCAGAACAGAAATGTAGGGAGGTCATGAGAAGATTGTATTGAACCTTGGTTTTCCCCACACCTGGATGTCGGGTTTCCTACACTGCCACTGTAAAGGTCAGCAGGGAAAACGCTCTCCCCTCCTCCCCACCCTGATGTCGGAGATCCTGAAGCCACTTATCCGCCCGTTATTTGGCTGGAGGCCTGACCTCTGCCCCTCACACAGGAGGAAGTCCCACCTCAGAGAGCTGTAGGCTGGCAGCTTTGTAGTCCCACCAGTGCCACTGGGAGGGGTGGCCGCTGCTGGGGTTACAGGCAATCTCCGGATTCTTAAGTCCCGGGACTGGAGGGGGGGGGCCCCCCGAGTGGTGGGGTGGGGCAGGGAGGACAGGCTAGAAAGGCCGGGGGTGGGGTTTGGAGCACCCGATGGGGGGACAGATCTTGGTGGGGGGGGGCCCGGTCAGGTAAAGGGGACCCCTGAGGGAGGCGACTCCCCCACCCTTTACCTTCCCACCTGAGGCCCGAGCAGGGTACCTGCTGGTCATCATCACCCCCCCCCCCCAGCCCCACCCACCCCTCCCATAATTGACCCCAGTCCTTGACTTCCTCCCACTGACCTCAGAATTGCGGCTGGATGGGAAGCGGCAATGGCCACTTTAGATCCTCAGTTGGGGTGAGGTCGGGCAGACCCCCCGGGGCCTTGCCCAGCGCCCCCTCCCCCCCCCCCCCCCCCCCCCCCCCCCCACAATTTCAGACAGCTCTGGGGTGGGTGGATAGGCAGCAGGGGGATTATAGAGACACCCCTTCCTGCCAACTCGCCAACGGGGGCCTGTAAAATTCTGCCTCTAGGGTCCTGTATGCAATTCTGGTCACCTTATGTTAAAAAAGACATAAAGACACAGGAGAGAATGAAAAAGAAGAATACAGCGATGACCAGATCTGTGAAGTTATTCCTGTCAGTTAAGTTTGGAACTTGAATATTGCTGAAAAAAAGCGACACGCTGTGGAAGCTTTTTGGCTTGCACTTATCAGGACAAACACAAGAATACCAAATTTCAAAGAGAGCAACAATTTAACAGTATGAGAAAAGGGCGCTGATTGGTTGGCAGATCAGCTCTGATTGGTCAGGGCATTGCCATGGAGAATGCACCAGAGAGCTATTGTCCCCTCATAAAAGTGGCAATGTCTGAACATATTCCTCTTGCCTGCAGAAGACAGGTCCCTGCATATGAACACATGTAGTTTCTAGCAAGCGGAAGTTTGGCTTGACTGATAATCTTAAATTGGTTGTTAGTGCAATTCTTAGCACACTTGGGATTGTTCAGCAAGTGCTGTCCAATCACAGAATCACATCTAATGTTAGACATTATGTCCTGAGTTTTGCCATCACGGGTTGATTGAATATGGTCAGTCCTCTGGCTATTGCATACAGCCAAAGGGATGTACTGTTCGATATGATCCACTGCCAGTCATTGGTACATACAACATACATACCTGGCATCATACCGGCACTGAAATTCATATACCATATTACTCATTTGTGTGGTAGGCAGACCTTCGACATCAGGTCTCTTTTCTCAGCAGTACTATCAGGAAAGGTTTGATCAGGCTGATTCTCTGTTCCCAAGAAAAGAGAAGGCTGAGGGATGTTCTAATGGTAGAGAGTGTATGTTTCCTCTTGTGGGGAAAAGGAGGCCATCAATATAAAACAATCACAAGAAATCCAATAGGGAATTCAGAAGAAATGTCTTTACTCAAAGAGTGGTGAGAATGTGGAACTTGTTACCACAGTGAATTGTACAGGTGATTTTAAGGGGAAGCTAGATAATTATATGAGGGAGAAAGGAATAGGGGGGTTTGCTGATGGGGTTAGATGAGGAAAGATGAGAGAAGACTCTAGAGGATCATAAATCGCACTATGGACTGGTTGGGCCAAATGGCCTGTTTCTGTGTCATACATCTTATGTGATTCTCTATGTCTCTCTCGCTCTGTTTCCCCCCCAAAGTTTCCTCAGGAGATACTCTCTGGCCAAGCCTTTAGTTACCACCTTTAACCCTTCTCCTGACTCCCGCTCAGTGACTTGACCACCGACTAATTCAAAATAACATATATCTTTAAAGGCACTTTATTTTGGAATGTTTTCCACCCTGGCAAGGCAGCACTTATTGCCTAGCTCAAGTTGCTTTCTACCTATGTATCATTTCACACTTCCCCGCATTAAAATTTCATCTGTCATGCCATTACCCATCAAGCCAAACTGACAAGTTTGCCTTGACAGCAAACTGTGGGAGTCGTGCCAAGAGATGCGTTACAGCGCTAAATAAATGCAAATCTTTCTTCACTTCACAGAATTGTTAATTTATAGAGCACACTATCATCCGTGATGGTGAATGCAAACTCTGTTGGTATGGATTGGCACAGAGGGACCGTGGGCTCAAACAGATTCCACTGTCACTTTGCCCAGTGAATGTGAACTCAACTGAAGCATTTAGAAAAAAGGGACAGTCTGACTGCTGTTTCTGTCATGGCAACAGCTTGCAGTGAAAACAATACTGAACGCTGTCAGTCTCACTTACTTTTCAGAAGAATACCCTTATTCTAAACAAGTCTTTGCTGGTTTCAATGAGAATTCCACAATTGCATTAGCTCATTGCTCCAGTTTAGTCCTTCCTGCATTTTTTGGCGCACACATACAGTAAAAGAGAGAATGGGTGGTGGAATGAAAACTAGCTTGCCTGAACACGCAGCACATTTTTTCCCAAACTGGCTGGTGTGATTACTCAAAGTTAAGCTCCACAGGGTATGTTCAGGCTTGGTTTTTAAGAATAAAATCAGTCTTGCTGCGCAGTTTGCACAATTAAATAAAATATAACCAGAGGCACTAACTAGCACAAGAGGAGGCATGCAACTGAATTACATAGACAGCTGGTTAGATGAATGGATTGCATGCAACAGAATATAAACTTGTCCACTTACATTGTGGGATTAACATGGATGTTGTTGGTGAAAACTCTCTTCTCTGATCTTAATCTTCTGTTCCCTTCCTGTCCTGACTTTAGCACTCTCTGAGTCACAACATTTTAATGATGAGGCAGAACAGCGGCAGAGAAGCAAAGAAAAGGCAGCAAATCCTGGACTCCAGATCCCGTTACTTTTTGGGACGTCTTGCCCCATGTGTCCAAAGATCTCTGGGACTCGAATTGGCCTGTTCTGTCATCATCAAGTGTCAATGGCAGAAAGTCGTGACCCTGGGTAGACATCATCCTCAAATCAAGGGACAGCTGCTGCTGCTGCTGACTGACTGTAGCCCTTTTGTATCTTACTCTGGATATCATTTCTCATCTGTTTGAGAGTCTCAATAGAGTCAAAAGAGTGAGGTTGGGGGGGGGGGGAGGGGGAGCAGCAGGTGGGAGAAGAGGAGAGAAGTAGGGAGAAAATCAGAGATACAAACATACGAGTTAGGAGTGGGAGTAGGCCACTCGGCCCCTTTGAGCCAGCTCCATCATTCAATAAGATCATGGCTGATCTGACTGTAAACCACCCACCTACCCTGGTAACCTTTCAGTCCCTTGTTTATTAAGAATCTGTCTAACTCTGCCTTGAAAACATTCAAAGACTCTGCTTCCACTGCCTTTTGAGGGAGTTCCAAAGACTCACAACCCTCTGAGAGAAAAAAATTATCCTCATCTCTATCTTAAATGGGCGACCCCTTATTTTTATACAGTCACTCCTAGTTTGAGATTCTCCCGCAGGAGGAAACATCTTCTCCACATCCATCCTGCCAAGACACTTCAGGATCTTATATGTTTCAATCAAGTCGCCTCTTACTCTTCTAAACTCCAGCGGATACAAGCCTAGCCTGTCCAGTCTTTCCTCATAAGACAACCACCCAATCCAGGTATTAGTTTAGTAAACCTCTGAATTGCTTCCAATGCATTTACATCCTTCCTCAAAAAGAAGACCAATACTCTACACAGTACTCCAGATGTGGTCTCGCCAGTGCCCTGTACAACTGAAGCATAACCTCCCTAATTTTATATTCAATTCTTCTTGCAATAAATGATAACATTCAATTAGCTTTCCTAATTACTTGCTGTGCCTGCATTCTAGCCTTTTGGATTCATGCACTAGGACACCTAGTTCCCTCTGTATCACAGAGCTCTATAATCTTTCACCATTTAGATAATGTGCTTTTTTTATTCTCTTTGCCAAAATGGACAATTTCACATTTTCCCAATTATACTCCATTTGCCAGATCTTTGCCCACTCACTTAACCTATCTATGTCCCCTTCTAGCCTCCTTATGTTCTCTTCACAACTTACTTTCCTGCCTATCTTTGTATCATCAGCAAATTTAGCAACCATACCTTCTGTCCTTTCATCCAAGTCATTTATATAAATTGTTAAAATGCTGAGGTCCCAGCACTGATCCCTATGGCATGCCACTCATTACATTCTGCCAACCAGAGAAAGACCCATTTATGGTTATTCTCTGCTTCCTGTTAGCTAGTCAATCTTCTATCCATGCCAATATGTTACCTCCTGCACCATGAGTTTTTATTTTCTGCAATAACCTTTGATATGGCACCTCATTAAATGCCTTTGGAAATCTAAGTACAGTACATCCGCTGGATCCCCTTTATCATGTGACTCCTTCGAAGAACTCCAATAAATTGGTTAAACATTATTTCCCCTTCACAAAACCATGTTGACTCTGTCTTAAATTTTTCTAAATGCCTTACCATAACATTTTTAATGACAGATGTTAAGCTAACTGGCCTGTGGTTTCCTGCTTTCTGTCTCCCTCCTTTCTCGAATGAAAGAATTACATTCGCTATTTTCCAATGTAATGGCACCTTCGCCGAATCTACGGCATTTTGGAAAATTAAAACCAATGCACCAATTATCTCACTAGCCACTTATTATTATTTTCAAAGGGCTGTATGGAGGGGACACTTCAAAGGAAATTGTCCGGATCATGCCAGAGGTAACAGGCTTTAGTTACAAGGAGAGACTGAGGAAACCGGGGTTTTCTCGTTAGGACCACAAAAGCAATGATAATGTTTGATAGGAAAGTTTGAAATTATGAAAGCTTTGTATAAAACAAAATTGGGATATATTATCCCCACTGGTTAATGACCTAGAACAAGGTTAGTCACCAAAAGAATGAAGGGAGAGGTTTGGAGAGTAGTCAGGATATATAATGTCTGACCCGTAACAGGGGTGGACTCAGGGAAGTGGATTAATATTGGTTCTGCAATGTAATGAGGTTGAATACCATGGCTCCCATCTAAAAGGGGGTTGGGGACTATTGGTAACGTTCTCACTCGCAATGGATAGCAGGTAAGGACAGGGTTGGATCAGCTGAAATGGATTCTTTCCCCTGGCCTGTTGCCTGCCAATCTGGATTCTAAAAACTCACCCATGGAAAGTAGTCACTTGCCGCTGACATTGAAGAAAGCATGGTTGAGTGATGTAGTGATCTCTGTTGCAAGGACTTTACTTCTCTCAATGTGCAATTGATTGCAGTGATCTTTAATAGGAATTCCCTGTGTGGAAGAGTGGTGATGTCATCAATCTATCCAAGCAGCCAATCGCATTAAAGAATTCTCACAGACAGCCTCCCCCAGGAAATGAAAAGTGCCGATAATTAAATCGCTTTAAAAAAAACTTTACGCAGAGTGAAAGATTGGGACATGGGGTGAAAGTAGAAGTTGAAATGTCATGAAAATACTTTAAATTCATTTTTAAAATATTTTAAGATTCCAGCTGAGAAGATTAATCATGGCGGAAATATTTACCAACATGTTTCAGAGGCAGATCTGTTGTCCAGCAATAGTTATCACTCAGATCACAGTTAAAAACCCAGTTGCACCTCACTGAACAGGGCTTAACCTTTTCTGGAGTTTCCTCAGTTGTATGAGTGAGGAAAAGGAATGGTTTGCATCAAATGAACGGATTTTGCTGATTGCTGGCACTGGGTGGGAGGGGATGTCTATCGTGCAGTCAGTAATGGCGTGTTTGTGCTAAGTTTGAAAGTCGTGGTCAGATTCAGAGGGGTAATGATGCTCGCAGATCCCTGCAAAACCCAGACCCTTGTTTATTTTCTGGATGGGTAGGTGAGAAAATTAGACTGCAAGAAACCTTTCTGAAAATACTCCTGCTGTACGCTTTAAGGCGTTAGACCCCTTTCTGAAACCCCAAATGTTAACACTGTTTCTCTCTCCACAGGTGCAGCCTGTCCTGCAGAATATTTCTAGCATTTTCTGTTTTTATATCAGAGACCAGATGGCCTGATTGAGAGGAGATTAAATGCCATGGCATTATTTTTTCAAAATCACTGCGCTTCCCCTCCCTCAAGTACCATCAAAAACAAACTAGCTGGCCTATCACCTTGTGAAATCTTACAAAGTGCAAAAGAGCTGCTGTGTTTGTCTACATTACAGTGACTGTACTTCATTGTATGCGACTGATGTGATAAGGCATTCTATAAATACAAGTCTTTGTCTTGCTGTGTGAAATCTAATTTCCTATCAGCTTTGTTTAATGGGTTTAGGAAGACCTGTTCTATTCTCACGTTGCTGTCTCATGACAGGATAAAGCTCTAGATTTATGCCTTGGGCCCTCTCGGCGCTACCCATGCAGAGAGCATCATCACTTATTTCTGACAGTGCCGGTGTGCAAACAATACCCCTGCCAGCACACAAGACAATGCTATCATCCACATCTGGCTGTTCTCCAGATAGCAAACTCTGTTAGTGTGTGGAATATCCATCATATTTAAAAAAGCTATTCCTTCCCACAAATATGAGACTGGTGAGTCTATCCCTTTGTGGGGTTTATCCACTGTCAGGTCATGGGTCATGAGCTGCAAGGAGCCGGGGCTCCGACAGGCTGCATTTTGCTATCAGAAAAGCCACTCAATAATTAACACTGATACATGAGGATTTGACTTAGTGGTCATGTCACTGGACTAGTAATCCAGAGGTCCAGGATAATGCTCTGGGGACACTGGTTTAATGGCCTGATTGAGAGCTACCATGGCAGCTCTCTTGAATCCAACACATGACTGACTAGTGTCAGCGGGCCATCATCATCTACATCATACATTAGCATACCCCATCAGTTAACCTTTTATACTACACCTCCCCCCTGCAAGTCTACTACCCTACTTTTCAACAACAACATGAACCTATGGGCAGAATATTGAGCTGGGTGGGTGAGCACGTGCCTGACCTGGATGAGCGTAAAATGATACGCGATGATGTCTGCTGAGCGTCCCATTGTCATCGTGATATTTTGTTCGGTGGGAGCGTGCCAGAGTCGGCAGCGTGCCTGCTGACAATTAAAAGACTTGTTCAGGCCATTAAAAAGGTAATTAAGTTCAAATTTACGCTGCCCATCCAACCTTATGGTTGGCAGGCAGGTGAAAAGGCCAAGCAAATAAAAATCAAACAAAAATTTTACACTTGAATTAAAAACATGTCCCTGCTCATGTGACAGAGTCACACAGTGGGGCGGGGGGGGGTGGGGGGGTGGAGGTTGGTGGTGGAGGGGGGGGCATGTTTTCTGACATTTTTATTTTCTTTATTTTTCTCAGGGAGATTACGTAGTGCTCACTTGCGCGCATGTGCAAAGTTCATGCTTGGCCCTCCTCCCCCCACCCGCACAGGCAGCGCAAAATCGCGGTGTGGTGCTGACCACGGGCGGCTTCTAGGCTGCCCCCCCGCCAAGGGCAAAAGTCTGCCCTCTGACTTTAACTGTTTACTTTATAATTCTGTAACTCCCTTTTTTACAACTATTGACTCTACTCAACCCCAACTCCCACTCTTCCCCTCCTCCAGTCACAGTGCCGGGGGATTCAATTTCCCACAGTGTTCTTGACTCTCCGGGAAGACATTTTGGAGACATGGGAGCTTTCTTTTGCATCTGGTCGGACAACATCATCTGCAGAATAGGACGGCACTTTAGCAGCGTTGCTGGGAAGCTGAGTGGAGGCTTCAGAATGACTAAACTGCAAGACACCAAAGGCTTTTCACTGAAAGACTGATTGAAAAGAGAGGACTGAAGAGAATCAAACTTTGGACTCTGTGAGACTTGAAAAGAAGAACTCAGGACACTCTGAGAAACTTGTTGCTTCCTCAAAAGACTTTGGGAAGAAGCTTCAGAAGAGAAATAATCTTCAACTCTTGGGAAGAGTATCACAGCTGTATCATCCACTGCTGTATTAAAGACTGAAAAGGCATTGAAGATCCGAGATTTCAATGAACTTAGACGATGAAGGAAAAAAAACGACCAAATTCCTGTAAGACTGTCAGGAAAAGAAGAGATGATTTCCCAATGATTTTTTTGGGAGGACTTTTTTTGTAGGCAGTGATAAGAGAGCCACACTTCTCTCTCTGTACGAGGTTGCTCCACTATTAGCAATGGGAAGAATTACTTAGAATATGGACACAGCACCGCCACCTGTAATGAGATGAATTTCCTGCAGACAATTAACTCAGGGACAAGACTGATGGACAGAATTCTGCAGCTTCAGAAATGCTAGAGATTCTGCCACAAGCTTCTGTGCTGACCTCCAGCTCTGGAGGGAAGAAGACTTTCAACTATGACTGAATTATGAGTGCCAATTGACTTTCATCCTGGGAAGGTACCAGCTGTCTAACAGTGTGATCCTCAATGGACTCTGACCTGGACTCAGGCAAAGCATCCTCTGTGGAAGACTCTTCACGGACAACAGGAGATAAAGTAGGCAACACATCAGTAGACTCAATGGAACCAAGATCTCAATGCTGCTCAGCCACTAAAAGCACAGCTGATTCTTCTAAAAAGACAATAGAGATATCACAAGGTGCATCTAACAATGGGAAAGGCATATCATTCTCTAGGACCTCAACCTCTAAGGTAGTCACTCAATGCAAGGGATTCTTCCTCATCACTCTCTAGGAAGAACCAATTCAGGTCCAGCAGGTCTTCATGGGGATAGTCACTAGCTACTGCAGTGCCTTCTGTATCTATCACTTCTGGCCTTACTTCATGAAGAACTGTGAGATTCATAACTTCCTTGTCTGCCGTGGGTCTAGTGGATAGTATCTCTGTGAAAGAAAGGAACTTGCTGTTGAGTGTATAAACTTGCTCAGCTTCTGCTGAGCTGCTGCTTTGAAACAAAAGGTTGAAGATTGTAGCATGAAAGATAGTGAGTAGTTCAAATGGTGGGCGTCATCTGGTTTCTATAGGATTCCTAACAGTGGGCTAACATCACCACTCAATAAGGATATACGTTTATTGTGAAGAACATAGAATCAATTATCTGTTGCCCCTTGTAGCTAAGAGGAACAATAATCCTGCCTTTAATTGGCCCCAACTTCGAGTGGTGAATCAGGCTGTAGTTCATGGTGACACTGTGGCTTCACATAACTCTGTAGATTGGGTAGGTCCACGGGCATGTTGGCATACTTCGAGGAATCCTATAGAAACCAGATGATGCCCACCATTTGAACTACTCACTATCTTTCATGCTACAATCTTCAACCTTTTACTTCAAAACATTGAACAGTCTGCTCGATAATGGGGTTGCATGGCAGATTGAAAAAGGTATCAAAGGCTTTAATAACTGAATCTAAATCTACAGTGGACTCCTGCCTTAGGAGAATGTTGTCTGCTACTGGACCGACTGCGTAAGAAAGGAACTAACTCGAAGCTTTGTCTCTTTTTTGTGAAGACTTGATGCTGCTGGGTACCGGAGAAAATTGCATTTCCATTACTCCCACTCCTGGCCTCTCTGCGGGGCCCCGAGGCAGTCAACTAGATGGGCAGGGGTAAGGGCAGGGACTGCTCACCAGGAATGATCATCATTACTTCTCCCCAGTGTGCCTCCTTCTACCACCAAAATTTATTTGAGCTGCTTTCAAAGGTTTCTTCACTCTGTGGCTCCTTCTATAACACCGATGTCACTCTTGCATCAATGTCTCCATCACTGCCACTATGTCCTGAGATTGGATCCTTCTGTCTTGGACTCTAGGTATGGGATTTGGTTCTTAGACTGTAGGCATACTCTGGTATCTGCTTAATACTTGCTTATTAGCACTACTTCTGAACAGGTTACAGAGTAGGCACATTGCTCCAAGGCATGATTCCAACCTCTCTCTCTCCCAAGTCTAACACATGACTGATGAGCGTCGGTGGTCCATCATCATCTACGTTATACATTAGCACATCTCATCGGTTAGTATAAACTACAATATGAATATGTGGGAATAATGAAGAATAATTAGTATTTTGGCAGGAACTCTCATTAGAAACAATGTTTGAGTAAGCTAAAGGTGGGTGCACTAGACAGAATACTTACCCTTTGAAATCTCAATCTCTTGACTGGTGATGCTGTGCATGGAGGTTTCCTAACAGCGATTGGGTGCATTCCAGCAGATTTCACCATTCACCTGCACATATCCTACCATTGATCGGCCATCCTCACATCACATGGTCTTCCCACAAGCAACTGGAAAGCGAATAAACTCTTTGTCAGCCACTTGGTTGAATCTTGATTTTTCAGTCAGCAGCCTATTTACCCATCTCCAAACAGACTCAAAGAAAATGAACAAATACCTCAAAATGTGGGGGTTTTTTTTACCCTGATGATGGTTTTCCCCATTTTGAGGAAACCCCATTTTACTTGCAGCCCATGCCCTGGAATGGTTACAGCACAGGAGGTGGCCATTCGGCCCAGAGTGACCATGTTAGCTCTCTGCAGGAGCAACTCACCTAGTTCCACTCCCCCATTTTTTCTCCAAGGCTGCACATTTTTTTTTCTCTTCAGATAATTATCCAAAGCTCTTTTGAGAGCCTCAATTGAACCAGCTCTCCAACACGTTCTCAGGTAGTGCATTCCAGATCCCAACCACTCACTGCGTAAAAATATTTTTCCTCATGTTACCTTTGCTGATCACCTTAAATCTGCATCCTCTGGTTCTTGATGCTACTGCCAATGGGAACAGCTTCTCTCTATTTACTCTCTATTTACAGCTCTATCAACTCTCCTCTTCCCCGAGGAGAACTGGCCCAGCTTCTCCAATCTAGCCATGCATCTGGAATTAGGAACTGGAGATTAATGTTTAAACCCAACTGAAGATTAATGTTTAAACCCAAGATGATCCTGGAGGATTGATAATGCTAACCAAGTGGTTTACACATTCCATTAAGTGCAAATTGCTGGTGCCCAGATATGATCCAGTTTCCCCTCCTTTTCTCCTGAAGGCAGAGATTTATGTTTCCTGCTTGCCTTCAGTGACATGCCCAGGAGACTTGGCCAACTGCTGGTTGGCAGGAGGCTTCGCCCAGAGACCAGGGCCAGAAATTTTCCCTTGTTGGGCATGTGCAATCTGTGGGAAACAGACCCCCGTCCGTAATTGGCCCCTGACCGCGATTTCACGCTTGCTGGCCGTTAATTGGCCAGCCGGCGAGAAACGTGCACTGATAAACTCAGCGCTGCTGGGCTGGGGGCGGGAAGAGGGTGGGCGATGATGTCACCATGGGCGGTGGGTTGTTGGGGTGGGGGGGGGTAAGCGCTGAAAGGGGGCTCCCTGAAGGCATACTCCTGCCTCAAGGAGCTGCAGACCTGAAAATAATTCAATAAAGGTGTAAAAAGCAGCAAAAAAATGTCTATGAATCACAATCCAAGCACCTGAAAGGATACCTCAAAAAAATGCTTTCCCCGGGCATTTATTTTTATTTTATTTCCAAACGGAAATTTCATCCCGCCCACGGATGAGGTTTGATGAAAAAGGTAAAGGCCGCCCCTTGGACAGGCCACGAAAAATAGCAGACAATTAGGCAGTTAATGGGCTCAATTGCACACTTAATTGTCAGTGAACGCACTTCCAACTTTTGCACGCACCCGCCAAGTGAAATATTGCGTGAGTGTGCAATGATGGGACGCTCGCCCAACATCAGCTTGCCCGATTTTACACCTGATCGGTGGGGGCACAGGCCTAACCTCGGTATGCAAAATTCTGGCCCAGATGCGTGAGCACATTCTCATATATTCAGGGAACAGTGCCAACCAGGACTGGGCTGCAGAGACCAAACCGCTGCTGCTGGAGCTATGCACCGCCAGCTGGTGGTGTCACTGCACATTGAGTATTGTGCGGATCTGTACTGTGAGCAGGAAGATGGTGGCAGTGCCCTTACACATTCAGTGAGGGGATACACTGCTCACCGTGCTACTTGGGAGGAGCTCATGGTGCCTGTTGTACTTTCGGAGAATTGAAACCTAGTGTCATTAGTTGTCCAATGATCAACTAGAAATTAGCCTCCTTGAGGGAGTAGATAAAGACTTGAGCACCATTCACAACCTCAGGGCATCCTAAAGTGTTTTACAGCCAATGACGTAATTTGGATTGTTGTAACTTAGGAAATATGGCTGCCAATTTGCACACAGCAAGCTCTCACATATGGCAATGAAATACCCATGGGATTTTTCAACTCCATCTGATAGGGAAAAGGGCTTCAGTTTAATGTTTCATCTGAAAGATGGCACCTCCGTCAATGCAGCACTCCCTCACCACTGCATTGGGAATGTCAACCTAGATTGTGTGCTCAATATGACTTGAACTCGCATACTTCTGACTCAACACTACCTCCTGAGCCCATTGCTGACAGCTTTCTGCTCCAAGATAATGCATTTTGAGTTGGGAGATTTGAACAGAGTTAATTCTCTGAGGCAGATTTACTAATCTGAAACCTCAGCCAAGCAGGTTTACATTGAGTTGTTAATGATTGGTCAGGCTCATTAATGTGACTGAGTGGGATAGACCTGTCACTATGGACTGGGATTCTTAGCTAACTGGCCCCAGAAAATGCTACAAATTCAATGTTGAAATGGAAGGAAAGTCCAAGCTGGCATAGTAGGAGGGAACATATCCTCAGGATCTGTACTGGTAAACAGTGTGCTGTTACAGAGTACTACAAAGCATTTGCAGCACAGAAATGGGCCATTCGGCCCAACAGGTCTATACCAGTGCTTATGCTCCACACGAGTTTCCTTCCACCCCCTCTCCATCAAACCCCATCAATATAACGCAGAAGCAAAATTGTGCGGATGCTGGAAATCTGAAATGAAAATAAAAAATGCTGGAAACACTCAACAGGTCAGGCAGCATCTGTGGAGAGAGAAGCAGAGTTAAAGTTTCAGACTTGTGATCTTTCATCAGAATCTTCTATTCCTTTCTTCCTCACATGTTTATCTAGTTTCTCCTTAAATGTATCTCTGCTGTTCATCTCAACCATTCCCTGTGGTATTGAGCTCCACGTTCTCACCACTCTCTGGGTCCTCTGTTGAACTTATTTGTGACCATCTTATATTTCTGGCCTTGAGTTTTCATCATGCGTACAAATGGAAACATCTCATCTGTGTCTTAGCTATCAAACCCCTGCATAATCTTGAAGACCTCCAAGAGCTCAGGTCTCGCTTCTCTTTTCTAGAGAAAAGAGCCAAAGCCTGTGATTCGAAGTCCAGTGATTAACCAATTCATACTTGAGGGGACCCTAAGCCTTGTTTTATGTCGATCTGTGCCTAAACTCTTTGGGATTAGATAAGTCGGATGCTTCCCTTAGATAACGTGACCTTCTGTTAGTATGAAATTCACAGTAGTTTAGCTTTGGTGATATCAGACTGACCAAATAATCCTAATCCAATCCTCTGACTGTGAGATGACATTGTGACTGAGCTTAAATCTGACCTCACTCAACACTGAGACTTTGAGATGTCTGCACTCCTCCATAATTATGGCCTCTTGCACAATCTGGATATGAATCATGCCATCATTGGTGGCTGTGTCCTCAGCTGGCTAGGCCCTGCCTAGGCTCTGGACTTCCTTCTCGAAACCCCTTGGCCTCTCTACATTAATCTCCTCCTTTAAGATGCTGCTTAGAAATCTCACTTTGGTCAAGTCACCTGTCCCAATATCTGTTTATTTGGCTCGGTGTCGTGTTGTCTGAGAATTGCTCCTCTTAAGATCTTTTCCTATGTTGAAGGTGCTATATATATGCTCGTTATTGTTGTGAAGGGCTGCCTTTACAATTCTTGCTAAACTCTGGGCAATTGGGAAGGGCAAGAAAGAGTTAACGCTAAGGTCATGGATATTCCAAGACAGATCTGAGAGACAGTAGGTCTTTCACAGCCCGGAGACAGTAGACTTAGTAGTGCGGGCCACAACTTTGAGATAGTGCTGGGGGCTGATCGAGAATAATTCCACCTTTTATTTGGTGTTGACTTAGTAAAGGCTAAGAAACCAAGGGGAGTCACTGGCCACTGATCATGCTTGGTTTTTGTATTGTAGTTAAAATTGATTAAATGCTATTTCTAGTAAAATATCTGACTTAAGGTTGATTGACACCCAAGAAGGAAATCTTTGCAGTACCCAGAATGGACAATTGACAAGGAGGAGCTTATTTTGTGGAAATTAATGGCACAAAAAAATAGAGTTTCTATGACTAAGAGGATTAAAAAAGAGAAAGAAGCCTGAAGAAATGGTTTTAGATAGACACTGATACAGAAAATCTGATAGATCTGAATAAACATTCAGATGTCCAGTCAGTTGCAGATAATAGTTTAAGTGTGTCACTTCTTTGCAAGAGGAATTTCTCTGAGAATAATAGGAGAGGTGAACTGGCTCTAGACCAAATATAGCTATTCATGAGTTATGAGTTAGATCGGAGAGATAGATAATTCTGCAGGGATATAAATACCATATCCATGGGCAGAAATCCACCATTTTTGTGTCACACTCAGTTGGTTGCACTCCAAAGGCTTGAGTACAAAAATCTAGGCCAACACTCCTGTGTAGTACTGAGGGAATGCTGCACTGTTGGAGGTGCCTTCTTTCAAATGAGATGTTAAACTGTTCTCTCAGGTGGATGTAAAACGATCCCATGGCGCGACTTTGAAGAGGAGGAGGGGAGTTCTCCACTGTGTACTTGTTAATATTTATCCCTCAAACATTATTACAAAAGCAGATTATCTGGTCCTTATCACATTGCTGGCTGGGGAGCTCTCTGTGTGCAAATTGGCTGCTGCATTTCCTACATTATAACAGTGACCACACTTCAAAAAAGAATTCATTGGCTATCAAGTGCTTTGCATTGAGGTATTGAAAGGTGCTATATAAATGCAAGTCTTTTTACTCCCACAAACCAGAAAAGCTACTGGCAATCTCCAATAGGAAGGGATTCAATTAACTTTATGCCAACCAATGTCCAGAAGTTATTGCAAAAACTGTGAACCTTATCAACAATAAGCAGTTCTAGGTAGACTAGTTAATCACAGCAGTTAATTTGTCATGTGTACAATGACTCTAACCACAAACTAGTCTTGATGCCTTAATGTCAATCTTGGACATCAGCTTCTAATAAGTTAACCAAGAAATGATTTTACTGTCTGGCTTAATTTGAAATTGAGCAAGAAAATTGTTGACTCATTCACTGAATGGTGACCTGGTTTGCTGAATGGAGGCTGGTTATACAAAGGTCAATGTATCTAGGCAGGGGAGGGCACCAGTTAGCTCAGTTGCCTAGATGGCTAGCGCACGGTTCAGAATAAAGCCAAGTGCTCCAGCTGAGGTAGGATTGGGACCAGACTCTTCGCCCAGCCCTGTTGTAAAATCAGCATTTATCAAATAATCAAGGATACAACCTGGAGAAGGAATAGAATTTGGACTGGTTAAGGAAAACCGAATAAGCTACCTATTAATTCCCTAGATTTGGGCAGTAGTTTCTTTGATTGAAGGTTTAACGGGTAATGAATTCCTCCGGCCCTTTTACACATAACTTCTTGCAAGGTTTATGGTTTACTATCCCTCTGGGAGTTCTTCTGCTAACAATATTTTCTGGAAGTCGTAACTCCTCAGTCTCCAGGAGGAGGAAGCTCAGTTGACTTTACTGCCTTCTAGGTGCTAAGGTCTGGAACTCCTTCCCTAAATAAATTCCCAGCCTCTCTCTCCTCCTTTAAAATGCTTAAAACCAACGGGCTGAATTTTACCAGCCCTTTGAAGACGGCTTGGGAGGCAGGAAGGGAGCGGGTGGCATTGCTTGTTGTCTTCTGGCTGCTGTGCCTTTCTGCCAGCAGTGGAAAAGATGGCAGATGCCCTTCCTGCCTGTAGCCCAATTGAGCACTTAAGTGGCCAATCAAGGGTCCCTTCCAGCCTCCACTGGCACTTTACCAGGTTGGTGGAGGAGGGGGGTGGGGGGGGGGGGTGCAATCTGCTGCATGGGGAGATTGCCAGATGAGCCATGGTAGCCTCCTGTCAGGCTCCGGAGGAGGGGCCTCTTTGACTCATGGATGGGCCTGTTGCTGTGCAATGGTGACCCCCATGGCTGTGGCGCTGTCGGTCTTCACCAGACCCACTGTCCCCTTGCCAGGGCCTGCCTGACTAGCTGGGGCACCCCCAGAATCCATGGACCTTGCTTTGAGGATGCACACCCATTAATGTGCCTTCTGCTTTCAGGTGCAGCCCTGGCACTGCTGACCACTCCTTGTGGCGCTACTGAGTTCCCAGCCCCCTGATTGGCCAGCAGCTCTTGGGGGCGGGTGGCCCCAGTGGCAGCTGTTGACAAGATGGCGACCCAGATCCCATCAACTGTTGGAGTGGCTTTGCACCCCACCATCCCCAACCCCTACTTGGAACCCTTGCCACCGGCACTAAGTCCAGGTCAACCTCTTTGACCCAGCTTTCGACTATCTGTCCTAACATCTCTTTATTTGACTCGATGTCAAATTTTGTTTGCTACCCTTCTTGTGAAGCAAAGGAGATAGGTGCTATATCAAGACGAGCGGTTGTTGTTTTCCAAACTTCAAACAGCCAGGCATGTTGAGGCCAGTTGCAACACACTGGCTGGAGTCACCGACCTCCAATTGTGACATAGGCCAAAATTTTCAGGATGGCGGGGGCTTGTCTCCCACCGTCCGAAGGGTGGGCGTGGAACACATCCCCACCGACTCCAGCAGTCCCCCTGCCATTTCACGCTCTAAGGAGTGTCGATTGGCAGAAGCCTATCACCGGGAGGAAGTCCCTCCTTGGAAAGCTGCCGGCCAAGCAGATTGGTTGGCAATTCTCCAGTCATTCCAGGAACAGCGCTGCAGTGGCTGGGAGAGGCAGGGGTCCAGGGGTGAGATGGGGGTGGAGGTTGTAGGGAAGGCCTAGGTGCTGCGAGGGGAATGATCGAGGTCTCGGGAGATAGGTCCTGGGGGTGAGAGGGAAAGGGTGGGAAAAGGAGGCCCGGAGGTCACCAGGCCCCTAAAGGGAGGTCATTCCCAGTCAGAAGGGGGGTTCTGATGGAGGCTCCCCATCCTCTCTCCACCTCCCTCCACCACCTCCCCCCCATCCCCTCCCTCCCCCCCTCCCCCTGCACCACTTCCCACCCACAGTCGAACTTTGTTCAATTTCAGATGTCCCCCAGTGACTGATCTGTTGTCGGTCCGCCAGCCTAAAAATTGGAGCTGGTCGGGAAAAGGCCCTTAAGTGGCCATTAAAAGGCCCTAATTGGGCCAAGGGCATGTCTCCTATCTGACGGCCCTTCCTGCCCCATTGCAAAATCGAGACCAGGTGGGGAGGGGGCGGATCCCAGTGGGAATCCCATCCATGCAATTTCACACACCCCACCCCGGCCTCAGATCCCGCAACGGGGATAGAGGGGGAGCATAAAATTCTGGCCATAGATCAAACTCTGTACCTTCCTGCAAGGCCCAAAAAGATATTGGAATGTCGCAGTTGCAAACTGAAGAGAAGGGGAGATCTTCCTGTGCTGTAACCATGCGCTGAATGCTTAGGATCGGCTAGATCCTACAGCTGGCTTGGGTGGAGCTGTCCTGCCCACTGTGCTCCACACTGACTTTAGGAACAGACTACTGTGCTAAAAATATTAGTAGGTGGAGTGAGTGGCAAAGTTCCTGGCTTTACGATGCCCTTTCTGACATTTACAAAGAACAACATACAATAATCTTGCAGCAGACTTCAGCAAAATAAATCTGGAATAGTTACTCTCTTCTATTAATCCATCCATTTTAATATGAAATATTGTCACTGCTGACTTATCTCCATATTTCATACGGAGTACTACTACTTTATTTCAGGCTTGATTTGCATATGGCAGTTCCTCATTAACATGGGCCTCACTTCTTTATTCCTAGCCCCGACCATAACTCATGTCTATATACACAAGAGAAAGCTCACTGTTTGACAGGACCACCTCCAGCCTCTAAACTCCCACCCGCCTTTGTTTATTTTATTGTTACATTCCTGCCATTGACTCTCTGAATCTTTTTTACATTTTGAAGAAGTTTTAAAATGCCTTAGTTTTGAAATTCGCAGCATTGTATTCAACTCCCTCCATGGCCACTCACCTCCCCTCTCCATAACCTCCTCCAGTCCTACAGCCTTCCAAGATCTCTGCGCTCCTCCAACTCTGACTCATATCCCCCCACTTCTTTCACCCAATCAATGGCGGCTGTGCCTTCAGCTCTCTAGGGATTTAGCTCTAGAATTCCCTCCCTAAACCTCTCTAAGTGTCCACAGTTCCTCATTTTCACTGAACCCTTAGTTCCCCGTTACTTCCGGAATGCTTTTTATGTTTCTTAGCATGTAGACAGACACGTGGTATTTGCTTAATGCCTCTGTCATTTCTTTAGTTCACTTTATGATTTCCCCTGTCTCTGCTTTTAAGGTACCCATGTTCATACTTAGTAATCTCTTCCGTTTTATGTACCTACAGAAGCTTTTATGATCTGTTTTTATGTCTCTAGCTGGTTTACTCTCAGATCCTGTTTTCTTTTCCATTATCAATTTCTTGGTCATCCTTTGTGGAATTTTAAAATGCTCCCAATCCTCAGATTTACTCGACTTTTTAGGCAACACTATAAACCTCTTCCTTTAATCTAATACAACCGTTGACTTCCCTCACTAGTCACAGCTGAACTACTTTTTCTGTGGTTTTTGTGCCTTAAGGGAATGCATAATCATTAAGAATTATGAATGAATTTTTCAAATGTTTGTCATCACCTACCTACCGTCATATCTTAAATGTAATCTACCTTGGTCAATTCTCCGCTTATACCTATGTTCAGATTAAAGACCCAGCGTTCAGACTTAACTAAATTACAAACTCATGTAAAATTTCATCATATTAATCTGTCTTCCCCAGAGGTTCCTTTATTACAGGGTTATTAATTAACCCTATCTCACTGTACAATACTTATTGAGGTGGCACTGTGAAGGACTGAGGGGGATAATGTTGCAGTACTCCACAATAGCATTGTTTAGAGGCCTTGAAATGTCATTTAAAGGCAATCGGTGTTTTTTTTGAAAAGCTTTACATTCTCTGTAAATGTACTCTCATCACTGACTCTGAGGTACAAGCATTGTTAAAATTGAATTTCAGTCAGTGCAGAATCACCAAATGTGATCATTTATTTGCCTCCCAAGATACAGTGGAACACGCACAATAGCTATCTGATACCTCACCTACCCAGAGTAAGGAATGCAATTCCAACATTAAATCCTCCTCCTGTTAAAATTAATATATTGTAAGTTCCACAATACTTGGGTTATAATTGAAAGCCACATCCCCAGCAAATCTTGGCTGAATTATTCTGTAAAGCAAGTCAGATGGCACATGTTTAAGGTAAAGAATTCACTCTGGAATTGGTTTGTCCATATATTGCTGCTCTATGCATTAAAGGCAGAGTGATCCAGATTGGGAATTAGATCACAAAGACAGACATTCTCCCACGTATTAACAGCACAGTATTTATTTTATTTGTCCTGTCTAAACTGCAACTGTAATGTAAAATCAGAGCTAAAAAGGTAATATAATCGAGGAAGAGAAACATCTATTTCCTGTGTGTGGAAATCAAGACACAGAATGTGATTTTGGCAAAGCAACATTAACTTAAACCACCTGGTAGTCTCCTTGGTTCAGGTAATGAATGGATTCAGTGCCCAGGGCTCAACCGAGATGAGGGTGTTTGAAATAGAAACAAAAAATGCTGAAAATACTCAGCAGGTCTGGCGGCATCTGTGGAGAGAGAAACAGAGCTAACGTTTCAGTTCGACGCCCTGTCGTCAGAGGTGAGGATGTTCTTGGGTTGAATTTGCTCCCCGTGTTAAATCAGCTGATTTCCGCGAAGGTGGGTGTTACATATTACGCAGTATTTACAGCATGGAAACAGGCCATTTGGCCCGCCAAATCCATGCTCCACGTGAGCCTTCCCCCACCCTACTTCAACTAAAACTGTCAGCATTATTTTTTTTAACCCCCTTTTTCCTTTGTGCACTCGTCGCGCTGCCACCCTTAAACGCTAGTCACCTGAATTACTTTTTGTGAAAGCAGGTTCCACACTCTAAACACACTCTGAGTAAAGTAGCTTCGACGGAATTCCCTCAGATCCCTTGGCTGTGGTTGTCATAATTGGTTTGGGCTTGGGGGAAGGCGAAAGTTGAGTTTGCAAGCACCATCCAATCCTGCCCACCACAAAAGCCAACTGTTTGGCCACGGGAGGGGGGGCGTGGTCCTGGGTTCCCTCTCCTCGCCACAGATAAACAGTTGGTCAACACTTAACGGTTAGGGTAAGGAGTTGCCCGGTTCACACCTGGTGACGGCCAAAGCAGCTACAATGTCCCAGGGATGGGACCACACCCTTCCCCAAAACACCCCCCCCACCCCCAACAAACACAAGTGAAGGCTTCACAAGAGCAGTGTTAATATTAAAGTGGGCATCTATTGTCTAGCTTCATGATTAAAAAACTTACCAAGTGGTTGATTCTGTAATGAGACTGTGCGAATGGGCATTCACTCTATCCCTGCCAGCAAACACACATAAAGAGAATTCAGTGGCTACTGATTACTCACTGATACACATTGAAACAGGGGTGGATCATTCGGCCCCTCCACAACCATTCAATGGGATTATGGCTGATCTGTGTTGTAACTCCATCCACCTTGGCTCCATATCTATCAAAAATCTGGCGATCTCAGATTTTACATGATTAAATGCGTGAGAATCTACTGCTTTTTGTGGGTGCGAATTCCCATTTCTACAACCCTTTGTATAAACCTGCTGGATTTGTGCTTTCCTGCAGTGAACCAGTGTTGAGGGTGACCTGTTTCTTCACTGGGTCTTCCTGACTGACAGGATTTTTTCTGGTTTCATAATGGTGCCATGGTACTGTGCCACTCTGTCACGCTGCCCTTGAGCATGATCTTTCCCTGTTAACTTCACAGAGGCTTCATTGTGCAGCTACTCACGCAGGTCAAAGTATCTCGGCCATTAGTCCTGTGTGTGCACGGTGCCAATGGGTCACAGGAAGACCAGCTATATTACAAAATAAATGGAAAAGGGCGGCTCAGTCTCCACAAACTGTAATTAAAGCAAATGAAGGGAAAGAAAGAGAGGGAGGGAGGGAGAGAGAGACCAAGTGAAAGAGAATCTCAGAGACTGAGTGAGAGATACCAATAGAGAGACAGAGAAACAAAGTGAAAGTGACCCCAATAGAGAGAGAGTGGGAGACTGAGAGAAACAAAATAAGTGACTGAGACAACAAGAGATCGAGAGTGGTGGAGAGAAAGGGAGAGACAAACACACCATGGGGAAAGAGACACAGACTTGGGAAAAAGAAACAGAGATTGAATGAGAGAGAGGCGCAGATACATCTCGAGAGAAAGGGACAATGAGTGAGCAAGAAATAAAAAAGAGAAAAGGCAAGTGGAGGGAAAGGAAGAGACAGAGAGAGGCCGATCAAAGAGGTTAAAAAGTGACTCTGCAAAATAGATAGAGATCCTGAAAGAAAGAGGTAGAGATAAGAGTAACAGAGAGGGAGACTGGAAAAGAAAGAGAGACTGAGAGAGAGTGAAAGAGAAACACACACGCTCCCAGTGAGTTACCGAGACTGAAATCCAAGAAAAACAGAGAAAGGGACTGAGAAAGAGAAACTGAGAGAGAGAGAGAGACACATACACACCAAGTGAAAGAGTGAGAGTGACAGAAAAAGGAAAAAAGACAAGTAGACACTGAGAGAAAGTGACTGGGAGCATCTACACTGAGCAACAGAGAGGGTGAATGTGATAGAAGAAAAGTAGAGAGCAAGAGGCACTGAAAGAAAATCACACACACAAAGGGGAAAAAAAATACAGAGAAACAAGGGGAGGGAAAAACCAGAGGAAAAAAATTTCAAAACACGCAACAGATAAACTTTCAAAGAGAAAAACTCTTTGCCAAGAGCATGTTCCAGGATCATAAGAGCTTATAATGAAAATGGTTTTCGGAAGGCAAAGTATTCAGCCACATTAGCCCAAGATCAGCAATAGCTCACTACAGCCTTTTCAAATCATGTAGTATCTGCACTCAGAAGTTACTTGAATGATGTCTCAACAAATTGAAGTAAACTACTTCAGTGGAAGCCGTTTTGCTTGCTGACAGTCAAAGAGCGGAAAATAAAACAGAACTGTTTTCAATGCGAACTGCTGCCATGTTTATTAGACTTGCAATAATTTAAAACATTGTAACAGGACCAGATTACATAAAAAGGATATAAAAAGGGTGTGGTATAAAGTCAATGGGAAACTCTTTAGAAGTACATGAACATAGTGCGTTGTGAGGGTTCTAACAGCCGCCCTTGGAATTATCAGCATCATCAAAAGCAGCCCAGTATCAGTTTGTTGGCTTCAGAAACGAAAGACTCTCAGCTGGAAGGGACTAGGCCCAAGCAGAATTTAGTTGGCTTGTCAGAGACATCAACGGTCTGCTGGAACTTTTAGCGGAACAAAAGTCAAGCTACCAATTGGATTCATCGCAACAGGGTCATCGTACATGGCCAGCTAAAGCAGAGGCAAGAGACACCAGCAGTCTCCTCCAAACATGTGCTTATGACTGTAATGTTAGAACGAATAGAAATTCAATAGTTAGAAAGACTTTTTTTTAAAAACCTTTTTTTTTTGTTTAAATAGAAGTTTGAATGGAAATCAGCAAAGAGAATTAAATATTCTTTTCTTTTTGCATCTTCAGATGGGCTCTGGTTTTAGCTTTTCTTTCAAGAACGCCTTCACAAACTCTTCCACAACCGCTGGTGTGATTTCCTCAACATCCTTCACGTACTTTGCTCTCTGTGACATGTCCAGAATGGTAAGTAGTGGAGCAGACTCTGGGAGGTTTGTGAAATCCCGTAGCGATTCTGTCATGTCATCCTGCAACAAACAAAGAGATCATCAAATGGCTGGGGCAACAAGGATCAAGCCGGCTCTGTGGGGTCCAGATTAGCAATTAGATTGAGTTTGAAAATTCCGCCATGAACTCGCATCAATGTAATAAAACGTCCCAAGGCACTGCTGTTATCAAACAAAATTTGACTCCCCAGCATTAGGGGGAGGCACGATGACCGCTTGGTCAAAGAGGTCGGTTTTATAGAATGCCTTGAAGCAGAAGAGGGAGGTAGAGAAGGTTTAGGGAAGAGATTGCAGACCTTAAGGCCTGGGAGCTGAAGGCACGGCCACCAAGGGCGGAAAACTTAAAATTGGGATGCTCAAGAGGCCACAATTAGAGGAGTGCAGATATCTGAATAAAAGCCTACATCTGTACAGATCAGGAAGGGGCTAGGGACCAGGATTTTCCCTAATCTATACTGAATTCAACCAGTGTGCAGGGAAATAAGGTCATCTTTCCTCTCCTCGTTGCTTTCTGGTAACAACTGCTGGAAAGGGGCAAACCCTGATGTGAAACGAGGGCACGACCTGTGTTCTGATAACCAGTCCATGTACCTACCTGGTTAAGGCAGCAAAGGCCCCAGTGGCTCCGGCATAAGTCAGGCCAGTGAGTCATTGGCAAAGTGGGAAAGAATAAGAAGTCCTTTCATGGAACTCAGAAGCTCCAATGTGTTGCAGCACTGGGAGAGAATGCAAGCCCCCTGTATGGGAAAGTCACAATTCCAGGCATCAGTCTTGGGTGGGGAAGGGTGGAGACAAAGGGAAGGTGCTGGCTGTCTCATGTACTTAGCACAAGGCAGATGCCCCATCCCTAGTGAAAAGTCCAAGGGCAGGTTAATTGGTACAACTTGTAAGCAGCCCCCAATACCCGAGTGAAGGGCACCAGCGGCACAGGGTTCGCAGTTTGAACTGTACGGGTTCAGGAATCAGTCCAGAGTGGAAAATAAATGTCTACATATGAGAAAGTTTGAGGTTGAATACTTTTATTGGCAGAAAGCTACAACATTCTGATTCATATCTCAATTCACTTGTGCAATGTAAAATAACCTCAGACTCATTTCCTAATTCTTTGCTATTATATATATTGAATGGAACATTTCCCAGTAACCAACATCAGAGTATTTTCTCAATAAAGCTGCAGCAATAACATTTGCAATCATTAATCGTCCTGTGAGAGGCTCGAGTCAAACTTCAGGAGGAAATGGGCAGGGCAAAGCAGGAGGGAGGGAGAGAGAGAGAGAGAGAGAGAGAGAGAAAGACACAGTCAACAGGCAACCCGAGCTACATGTCCAACAGTGCCATTCCTACCTTCAGCTCAGTGTTTTGCACTCTTGCCTCTGAATCAGGAGGTTGTGGGTTCAAGTCTCACCACAGAAACTTGAGCACAGAAATAGAATCATAGAGTTATACAGCACAGAAACAGGCCCTTCAACCCATTGTGTCCGTGCCGGCCATCAAGCTCTTATCTATTCTAATCCCATTTTCCATTACTTGGCCCGTAGCCCTGTATGCTATGGCGTTTCAACTGCTCATCTAAATACTTCTTAAACGTTGTGAGGGTTCCGGCCTCTAACACCCCCTTGGGTAGTGTGTTCCAGATTCCAATCACCCTCTGGGTGAAAAAATGTTTCCTCAAATCCCCTCTAAACTTCCTGCCCCTTACCTTAAATCTATGCCCCCTGGTTATTGACACCTCTGCTAAGGGGAAAAGCTTCTTCCTAACCACCCTATCTGTGCCCCTCGTAATTTTGCATACCTCTAACAGGTTCCCCCCTCAATCTTCTCTGCTCTAAGGAAAACAACCCCAGCCTATCCTCGTAGCTCTAACGCTTCAGCCCAGGCAACACCCTGGTGGATCTCCTCTGCACCCTCTCCAGCTCAATCACATCCTTCCTATAGTGTGGCGACCAGAACTGCACACAGTACTCCAGCTGTGGCCTAAGTAGCATTTAAAAAATCTAGACTGACACTGCAAGCATGGTACTGAGGGATTTGTACATAGTATTTGAGGATCAGTACCTCAAACCTGAGACAGCAGTGATCCCTGCACTCCTATAAGCTTCAGAGCCTTGGATAACTTGCAGAAGGCACCTGAAGCATTGGTGAAGTACCCCCAGCGGTGTCCTTGCAAGATCCTTCAAATCCATTGGCCAGAAGGCAGTCCAACAGCAGCGTTCTCTCCCAAGCCAACATGGCCAGCATCGAGGTGCTAATTGGTGAGGTGAGAGTGACTGCCCTTGACATCAAGGCTGCATTTGACTGAGTGTGACATCAAGGAGCCTTAGCAAAACTGGAATCAATGGGAATCAAGGGGAAAACTCTCCGCTAGTTGGTGTCATACCTAGCACAAAGGAAGATGGTTGTGGTCATTGATGGTTAATCATCTCAGTTCCAGGACATCACTGCAGGAGTTCCTCAGGGTAGTGTCCTCAGCCCAACCATCTTCAGTTGCTTTATCAATGACCTTCGCTCCATCATAAGGTCAGAAGTGGGGATCACCATCCCTGAATCCCCCCCTATCAACATCTTGTGAAATGTCCTGATGAGTGCAAGACGAAAAGCTTCAACAAAAAAGTCTATATTTTTCAGTGATACTCAAGTTCTGTGCTACCAAATAACTATTTGCCAATTACCTTAAATGTGTGCCCAGGTTCTCTATCCTTCCATCAATAGGAACAGTTTCTCTCTATCTGCTCTGTCCAGATCCGTCATGACCTTGTATATCTGTATCAAATCTCCAAGTCAAATATCACTTATAAAACCGAGATGATTGGAACTTGATCAGTTCACTGCTGACCAGCTTCTTTCGACTCCAAGTCTTAAAGGCCCATATCAGAAAAAAGTCCACCCCTCCCCCACCTGCAGGACTTGGACACAATGTAGGTTGGCATTCCAGTGCAGCACTGAAAGAGAGCTACATTATCCTGTCTCCCCCTCCAGTGATTTGGAAAGATGTTAACCCCATGGTGCTATTTGAAGAGGAGCAGAGAGTCCTCTTAGAGCTCAAATCAATATTTCACCCTCAAAAACACCACCCAAAGTCAGACTAATTATTCATTATCTCACCGTGGGTACGATGGCTGCTCTCACATTTCCCTATGTAGTGGTTACTGTGCTTCAGAGTAATATATGAAGTGCTTGGAGAGATGTGGTAAAACTAGATAGATGCCAGCCTCCCTTGCTGGTTTATCCCAACTGAGCTGTAATTGGAATCAAGAACCAATGACAAAATAACAGAAACAGGTCCCTCCAAGGTCTGAATTTTCAGTATGCAGCATGGACCAGGGAGTTGCCATGTGTGTTGCTCAGTCTAGTTGCTCTTGGACTAACCACTGGCAAAAGTGATTTTAACAAAAACAACTTAAAACATTTATATAGCACCTTTAACATAGTAAAACATCCCAAGGCGCTTTGCACAAGCCATTATCAAACAAAAGTTCACATTGAGCCAGAGAAGGAGTCATTGGGACAGTGACCAATCACCTGGTTTTGAGTAGCATCTTAAAGGAGGAGAGAGAGGTAGAGAGGGAAGAGATTTAAGGAGGGAATTCTAGGCCTTTGTTTTGCAATGGTTTAAGAGGTGTAGGGAAGGTAGACTCAATTCTAATTCCTATTGCTGTTGCTACCCAGCAATGGCTGCCAGAGAGTGCCCATGTCTGGACACTATCGAACTCAGCTAACTCCATAGTTCAGTCAGTGCTCCACCAGAAACCCAGGGAATCCCTGATTATGTGTTTAAATCTGATTAGTTCATATACCAATTCAGGTTCAAATGTAGGTGACATTTTGGAGTGGTGCTAAAGGAGTGCTGCACAGTCAAAGATGCTGTCTTTTAGATGAGACGTTAAGTTGAGGCCCCAACAGCCCTTTTAAGTGAAAATTTAAAAAAAAATCCGATGCCACTATTTAAGAAGAGGAGTCGGGGAGCTTTTCTCTCAGAGGGTCTTAATTATTTGGAGCACTCTACCCCAGAGAGCGGTGAAGGAGGGTCATTGAATATCTTTAATGCAGAGGTAGATAGATTCTTGACTAACAAGAGAGTAAAAAGTTATTGGGGTCAGGTGCAAATATGGAGTTGGGTCCACGATCAGATCAGCCATGCTCTTATTGAATGGTGGAGCAAGCTCGAGGGGCCTACTCCTCCTAAATCATATGTTCATGTGAGTTATCCCTAATGTCCAAGCCAATATTTATCCCCCAATCAGAATCATTAAAGCACATATCTGGCCATGATCACATTGCTGTGGTGGGAGCTTGCTGTGCACAAATTGGCTGATGCATTTCCTACTTCAATGATTACATTTCAAAAGTACGCCATTGGCTGTGAAGCACTTTGGGATGCCCTGAGGTCATGAAAGGTACTATATGAAAGCAAGTTGATTTTTCTTTATCGTAACCTCAGCCTGACTCCAATCTAAGAATTTCTTTTGGAGATGCCATAAAAATTCACCAAAAGCTGTCCCTCGGCCACTACTCAATGTTTCTCTGCCACAATGCAACGAAGGTAGTAAAAGACAAGTATCAGCAATAGAACCCGAGACCGGGAAGCATCCCTTTTGTCGGGAATTAAGGCCACAAGCCTCCGCATCCCACCGTTCTATAGCACAGTATGCTCTCTGATACCTGTTTACTTTAACAGGTTTCACAAGTGTCTGAGGTTACACTTGGATGAGAAAACACATCATCCTTTAACTACAGTGTGATTTTCATTCTCATATAAACTCCACCTCATCTCAGCTGCCTCCTGCTGAAGACTGGCTGCATCTTGAGTGCGCTAAGCTGTTGATTGAGGGTCTGTCACAGAGTCACACTTGCTGCATTCACACTTGAATTGACCCTGGCCAATAGAATCATGGAAGAGCATACCATTTCAAAGGTTCCTTTACAAAAGTGTGGACTCAGTTGGTTATAAAGAAAATGAAAAAAAGACACGGAATCCTCTAGCACCTCTTCTGACCTCAGGATGTTCCAAAGCACTTTTTTATTCTTTCATGGGATATGGGTGTCACTGGCAAGGCCAGCATTTGTTGCCCATCCCTAATTGCCCTTGAACTGAGTGGCTTGCTAGGCCATTTCAGAGGGCAGTTGAGGGTCAACCACATTGCTGTGGGTCTGGAGTCACATGTAGGCCAGACCAGGTAAGGACAGCAGATTTCCTTCCCTAAAGGACAGTAGTGAACCAGGTGGGTTTTTACAACAATCGATGATAGTTTCATGGTCACCGTTTCTGAGACTAGCTTTCAGCTACAGAGCTATTAGTTGAATTTAACTTCCACCAGCTGCCATGGTGGGATTTGAACCCATGTCCCCTGAACATTAGCCTGGGCCTCTGGGTTTCTAGTTCAGTGACATCATCACTACACTAACATCTTCTCCCTGACTTTACAGCTAGTGAAGTACTTTTGGAATGCAGTCACTGTTGCAGCGTAGGGAATGCAGCAGCCAATTTTTAAAAAGATCCCACAGTGTTGTGATAATAACCAGATCATCTGTTTTCTTTCGTGATGTTGATTGAGGGATAAATCTTGGCCAGGACATGGGGTTAGACCCCTGCTTCTCTGGACCTTTTACATTCATCTGAGGTGGTAGATGGGGCCTCGGTTTCACATCACATCTGAAGGATAGCAGCTCTGGCAGTGGAGCACTCCCTCAGTACCTCCTCCTCAGGCAGTCCTCTGGGATTGAGGATGACTTGTTTCCACTCCAGTTCGAGAAGTCCAATGCGTGATCTGCAGACTCTGCCACATGCGCGGCAGGTGGTGCTAGAAGATTTGGGAGATGGGTTGTTTGAAGGTTTTTGTGCTCTCCCCAACACCTCCACTTCATACCTGCACATTCCCAATAAAGTCTCTTGATGCGTTCGCTGCCTTCCCAATGAAGATTTCTCCATTTTGGTCAGTCACAAGCCAAGGACCCTCATGAATCAGTGGGTAGCTCCAGGGATGCTTTGAGGACATGTGACTCATGGGAGTCTCCTGTCGTGACCGAGTTTCTTCAGAAGTCTGGTCTCAGGCATGTGAATGACATGTCCTGCCCAGTACAGCTGGTTTTAAGTGATTTTCCTTTATATCATTCATGGGACGTGGGCGTCACTGGCTGGGCCAGCATTTATTGTCCTTGAGAAGGTGGTGGTGAGCTGCCTTCTTGAACCGCTGCAGTCCATATGGTGTTAGGGAGGGGGTTCCCAGCAACAGTGAAGGAACAGCGATATATTTCCAAGTCAGGATAGCGTGTGGTTTGGAGGGGTGGTGCTCTATGTGGTAGTGGTCATGGGTTTGGAAGGTGCTGTCTAAGGAGCCTTGCTGAGTTCCTGCAGTGCACCTTGTTAAAATGCGTTCATGTAAACTTCGCTGGCTGGGCCAGCATTTATTTTCCATCCCTAATTGCCCTCGTTCAGAGGGCATTTTTAAGAGCCAACCACATTGCTGTGAGTCTAGAGTCACATATAAGGATGGCAGATTTCCTTCCCTGAAGGACATTAGTGAACCAGATGGGTTTTTACGACAATTGGCAATGGCTTCATGGTCACAATTAGACTTTTAATTCCAGATTTTTATTGATTCGAATTCTACCATCTGCTGTGGCAGGATTTGAACCCGGGTCCCCAGAGCATTGCCTTGGGTCTCTGGAATACTAGCCCAGTGACAATACCACTACGCTGCCACTGTGCATCGGTGGTGGAGGGAGTGAATGTTTGTGGATGGGATGCCAATCAAGCGGACTGCTTTGTCATGGATGGTGTCGAGCTTCCTCAGTGTTGTTGGAGCTGCACTCATCCAGGCAAGTGGAGAGTATTTCATCACACTCCTGACTTGTGCCTTGTAGATGATAGATGGGCTTTGAGAAGTCAGGAGCTGAGTTACTCGCTGCAGGATTCCTAGCCTCGGACCTGCTCTTGTAGTCACAGTATATGGCTAGTCAGTTCCGTTTCTGGTCTTTGGTAACCCCCAGGATGCTGAAACAGGTGCAAGGTGTGTACATGTTCTTTCTGTCTGCCCTGTGTATTAATATATGTAGCTTCCAGTACACACTGGAGCCCAACTGACAATCTTAAATTGGTTGTCAGTGTAATTCTTAGCACACTAAGGATTATTTAGCAAATGTTGTCCAATCGCAGAATCACATTGAATGTTGGAAACTGTGTTTTGAGTTTTGCAAGCACCTTGTTCCTGTTTCAGCTAAACAAAATAAGTGACAGTCATTCGCTGGTTCATTCCTCAAGGCAATGCCATGACCAAAGTTAAGCTGCCTGGTTTAAATTTTCAAACAATGCTTGGCAGTTAACTGTCAGTCACCTTCAACTGGTGCATTCTCAATGCAAGCCTCTATCAATCAGAGTCTACTTGCCAACCAATCAGCACTCTCTTCTCATATAGTATATATTGTTGTTCCCTTTACATTTGGTATTCTTGCAAATTATCTTGAGTGCAAGATGAAAAGCTTAGACAAAAAAGTCTATTTTTTCAGCAATAATTGGTAAAAGAAGCAACGGAGACATGAGGAGAAACTTTTTCACACAGCAAGTGGTTGGGATCTAGAATGCGCTGCCCAAGTGTATGATGGAGGCAGGTTCAGTCGAGGCATTCAAGAGGGAATTGGATCATTATCTGAAAAGGAAGAATGTGCAGGGCTACAGAGAGAAGGCGGTTAGTAGCACTTGGTGAATTGCTCCTTCAGAGAGCCAGTGCAGATATGATGGGCTGAATGGCCTCCTATGCTGTAACCATTCTATGATTCATTCTGTGACATATTTTAATGCATCTCACTCTTAGAAGCAAACAACATTTGCATTTCAAAGGGTCTACAATCCATGAATCACTTTGTTCCTAAGTCTCAAATCAACATCTTTCCCAGCTGTATCCTATATCCCCAAATCCATGGATACTAGGGGACAATTGAAGGTTTAAAGGCTGACATTGATAGATATTAGTTAGGCATGGCTATCAAGGGATATGGAGCAAAGGCAGGAAAATGGAGTTGGGGGTGAAGATCAGCCATGAGCAAACTTAATGGCTGACCATCCCCGAGGGGCTGAATGGCCTCCTCATGTTCTCTCGCACCTGTTTCGAAGGGATCTCTTCTAGACGGCACAAAGATGGAGTCTGCAATGTACAGGCAGTACATGCGTGAATACAGACTAGGCTTCTGAAGATGAAGTTAAGGTTAGTCACCAAGGCAATATGGAAACAACAACGTAACAACATGGAAAAATATGGCTTGATAAGGAAGAGCCAGCATGGATTTATAAAGGGGAAATGGTGCTTAACTAACTCGCTGGAAATTTTTGAAGAAGTAACAGAAAAGGTCGATGAGGGTAATGCTGTTGATGTGGTGTACATAGACTTTCAAAAGGCATTTGATACAGTGCCACACAACAGACTGTGAGAAAAGTTATTGCCCATGGAATAAAAGGGACAGTAGCAACGTGGATACAAAATTGGCTGAAAACTAGGAAGCAGAGAGTAATGGTCAATGGATATTTTTCAGGCCAGAGGAAGGTTTGTAGTGGAGTTCCCCAAGGGTCAGTATTGGGACTCTTGCTTTTTCTGATATATATTAGTGACCTAGATCTTGATGTGCAGGGAACAATTTCAAAGTTTGCGGATGATATGAAGCTCGGGAATGCTGTGAACTGTGAGAAGGACAGTGTGTAAGAGGACATAGACAAGTTGGCAGAGTGGGCAGATAGGTGGCAGATGAAGTTCAATGTGGAGAAGTGTGAGGCGATGCATTTTGGTAGGAGGAAGAACATGGACAGACAATATAAAATAAGGGTTGAAATTCTGAAGGGGGTGCAAGAGCAGAAAAACCTGGGTGTATATGTGCACAGATCATTGAAGGTGGCAGGACAGTGGTGAGAGCAGTTAATTAAGCATATAGTATCCTGGGCTTTATTAATAGGAGCATAGAGTACAAGAGCAAGGAGGTAATGCTGCATTTATATAAGACACTCATTAGATCTCGGCTGGAGTACGCTGTACAGTTCTGGGTGCCGCATGACAGGAAGAATGTGAACAAATCGAAGAGGGTGCAGAAGAGATTGCCAAGAATGGTCCCAGGGATGAGAAACTTCAGCTATGAGAATAGATTGGAGACGTTGGGACTGTTCTCCTTGGAGAGAAGAAGATTAAGAGGAGATTTGATAGAGATGTTCAAAATCATGAGGGGGCTGGACAGGGTAGATAGGGAGAAGCTGTTCCTGCTCATAAAAGGATCAAGAACGAGAGAGCACAGATTTAAAGTGATTTGCAAAAGAAGCAAACATGACCTGAGGAAAAGCTTTTTCACACAAGTGGTTCAGGTCTGGAATGCACTGCCTGGAAGTGTGGCAGAGGCAAGTTCAAACGAGGTATTCAAGAGGGCATTAGATAATTATTTGAATAGAAATGACTTGCAGATGTATGGGGAAAAAGCAGGGCAATGGCACTAAGTCGTAATGTTCACTTGGAGAGCCAGTGCAGACACGATGGGCTGAATGGCCTCATTTTGTGCCAGTTAAAACTCTGTGATTCATCACGCATTCTCTAAGTACAGCATAATAAAACGTTCCAAGGGGCTTCACAGGAGTGCTATGAAGCAAAATTAGACACCAAGTCACATAAGGACAGATGGTCAAAAGCTTGATCAATGTGGTAGGCTTTAAGGAATGTCTTAAAGGAACAGAAAGAGGTAGAGGGCAGAGAGGGGTAGGGAGGGAATTGCAGAACTTGGGGCTTGGGCAGTTAACGTCATAGCCATTGGTGGTGATAAAAATGGGGGGGGGGGGGGGGGGGGGGGGGGGGGGGGGGGGGGTGGTGGTGGGGAGGGCTCAGGAAAGCAGAAGCACAGGAGGGCAGATATCTCCGATGGGTGAGAGGTTGCAAGAGATTACAGAGACAGGGAGGGGCAAAGCCATGGAGGAATTTGAAAAAAATAGTAAGATTTTAAAATTGAGGCATTCTTGATTTGGAAACAGTCGAGGTCAGCAAGCACAGGGGGTGATAGGTGGACAGGACTGGGTACGAGGAAGGAAATAGGCAGCAGAGTTGACCTCAAGTTTAACGAGGAAGGCCAGCCCACAGTGTATCTGAATAGTTAAAGAGAAAGGGCTTACATTTAAGACTGATTTTTTTTTTATATATATATCTGACCCAACTGATTCCATCACTGGGTCGAAAACTAGAGAAAAAAATGTTCTGCTAAGAGAGTCATCGATCATCTTGACAAGAGCAGTTCACATAAAGGAAAGCAATCTCATTTTCAAGGCCAGGTGCCCAGAGGAACTCAGGCAAGGTATTAATTTACCGCTGCTTTGGTAATGCACACCAGCAGGAAGAGCAAAGCAGCAATACCACATAAAAATCAGAGCATGACTTTTCCAACTACAGGCAGAAGTTGATGCTAACAATCACCAATTAGCAGTGGCTCAGGGTGTGTGTAATGCAGCATGGCCCGCAATGGCTGTCACTTATTGTACGCATCATACTTCCTGCTCATTTCCTCCCCTGCTCTTTGTTCCCCGTGTTTACCACAGTCTGCGAGTTAAGGACACGTCAACCTGGCTAGTGTCAGACAAACCTAATGAAACTGGAGCAGGGGACCCTGAGGGAGTAGGTTGAGGGACTGCGAAAAGCTTCTTCAGACACTCACCAGAACTGCCGCGGATGTTAACCTCACGTCAGGAGCCAGACCCAAAGCAGCTTGCAAACTAGTGAAGTTCAGTTCAGCCCAAGTTGATGAGTGCACTCCCTTGCTACAAATGAAGTCATTCTTTGAAACACACTCTTATAAAGGAAGCATGTTTAAGGCTCGTCTGATGCCCTCATGGGGGGGTGCACCGCAAGTCGTGTGCAGAAACAAATCAGGAAGGTGGCAGGTTCAACCTGTGGTCTGTGTTTTTAGAGAAGATGATGGTTCGAGATTTCAACTAACCTCAGGTGTCAGCCCTGACTCACTATGAACCACTCTTGCTTCTGGAGCCAGAAGGCTTATTAGCCTATGGAATTCGCCTCCTCAAAGAGCAGTAGAGGCTGAGTCATTGAAAATATTCAAGGCAGAGTTCGCCAGATTTTTGATTAACAAGGGAGTCAAGGGTTATGGGAAGAAAACAGGGATGTGGAGTTGAGGCCACATTTAGATCAGCCATGATCTTATCAATGGCGGAGCAGACATGAGGAGCTGAATGGCCTACTCTTGGCCCTAATTCGTGTGTACGTAAGGTCATGGGTTCAAGACCCACTCCTGAGGCTTGAGCGTAAAATCTAGGCCAACAATCCAGTGCCAAGACAGCAGGAGTGCTGTACTGTCTGAGGTACTGTTGTTCAAATGAGACATTAAACCGAGGCCCCACCTGTCCTCTCCAGTGGATGTAAAGGATCCATTGATACAACTTCGAAGATGTGGGGAGCTCTCCTTGCTGTCAAGGCCAACATTTATGACCCCAGTCAAATCATCACTAAAACAGATAATCTGGTCATTATTACGTTGCAGTTTATGGGATCTTGCTAAGCACAAGGGAGCAGAGTTGTTCCCCTGTCCCAGCTGACGCTTATCTCTTAATCAACACAAATAAAAAAAATTGTGGTCATTGATACAATACCATATGTGGGATCTTGCTGTGTGCAAATTGGCTGCTGCATTTCATTACATCACAGCAGTGAGCATGCTTCGAAAGTACTTCATTGGCTGCAAAATGTTTTGGCGTGCCCTGAGGTTGTGAAAGGCACTATATAAATGCAATTTCTTTCTTTGTCTCCCGTGTCTTGGTGATAAATCTTGCCAAGCTGTGCCCTCATGGGGTTCATGATGTTACCCACACTGCTGGTTTATAATCCACTGGCTGTCTCTTATTCCATAGGCAAATAGCCCAGATGTCCTAGGATCACAACAGGCAGTCTAATCTTGCACTTTGGCACTTGGCAAACACTGCCTTCTCCACGCACCTAAAACCATACAGCTCCAACCACTACAAGCTCAACAGAATTAAAATTAAAAGCAGCTGGACGAGGATTTTAAAAGCTTATGGCCATGATTCAAGAAGGTCGTAATGCATCTCGGGAACTCCAGGAAGTTTCTGAAATGCTCTGAGCCCTCTTCCCTCAGAACTTGGATTTCCGAGTGCTGGCTATTCTGAACATACTAAAACCCTCTACTTACAAAGGGCAAGTTTAAAGTGTGGCTAAAACATTGATGGTTTGTCATTGTTTATTAGATGACATTGCATACATTGTGTAGTCACACAAACGGCAGCTTGGATCTAAATTAAATCTACCACATGGTGTTTTATCGAACAGAGTCAGGCAACAATTCTTCAGCTCGAGTCCAAGAAAGAGTTGAAAAAACTCTTTTTTCAACTCTTTCTTGGACTCGAACTCAAGTTCTGTCAAAGGGTCATGAGGACTCGAAACGTCAACTCTTTTCTTCTCCGCCGATGCTGCCAGACCTGCTGAGTTTTTCCAGATAATTTTGTTTTTGTTTTGAATTTCCAGCATCCGCAGTTTTTTTGTTTTTATCTTTTTGTTTTTAATTCTTCAGCTACCTGGAGTTTGTAAACCTTGCTGGGAATACACAGGCCGCATACACGAATTGAAAGGCCCATGGAACTGGCTTCCCTGACTTAGCCACTGTGGAATCAGTGTGACTGGAAAGTTCTAGAAAGCCTGCAGTGTAGAAACGTTTTCGGGCTGAGTGAAATGTCAACTTGGCTGCGTCAATGACCACACAACCTGTTTGCGGAGTCACGTCAGACTTCACACGGAGAATGTAGGATCTGTTAATTTCTTCAATGCCAGACAAAAGTCACTTGAAAAACAGGCTTAAGACTTGGATGAGTTGCCCCCTTAGCTAGTGTCCGGCAGCAGATTGACCACTTTTGCCCTGTAGAGCAGTTTATAAAACCAATTATCTCTAAAAGCCAAAAAGCTTCAAGACTTTTGCTAAAAAAAAAGACATGCTGTCAAAACTTTTCATCTTGCACGCATCAGGACAGATTCACAAGAATACCAAACCTCAAAGGGAGCAACAATTTATACTGTATGAGAAGGGGGTGCTGATTGGTTGGCAAGTGGACTCTGATTGGTAGAGGTGTCTGCTTGGCTTTGCCACTCCGCCCAAGGCCACCTCGTGTAAAATGGACATGCGCCTGGTTTCAGTGAGCTCCCAAACCATCGCCGACATTGAACTTCGGACATTTGGTGTGTTGAAACCTGATGGGTGACCAGCTAACTGCCAAGCTTTTGCTCAACTCAAACCAGGCGAGTTGACTCTGGTTAACTGTTACTAGGGTAGTAGAAGGATGAGTTTTGATCAGCCGAATGGCCTATCCTCACCTTTGCCTTTTCTTACGTTAGCACTCTCACCTCCGAGTCTGAAGCTTGGGAGTTCCAAATCCCACTCCAGAGACTCCAGTACATAATCGGACTGCGGTGCAATCCTGAGGGAGTGCTGCACTGTCAGAGATGCCACCTTTGATCAGTTGATGCGTGTTTTGGGATAACTGATAAGATTGAAACAATGTCTCTTGTCTGTCGACTTCCCATCTCCAATCAAATGAAACAATTCAGCATCACCATGTACCTCAGCCCAGCAGCTGCCTACAAACAAGAGCTCATCCAATGCAGAATCTTACAGTCCAGCCGGGACTGAACCTTAGGTCCCACTTTGACCACAAGGCGGATACTCTAACACTACAGCTACGTGGAAACCTTGACCTTTCCCCCCAGCTTCCCCTCATTCAGCGGGGCCTACTGGGGGATTGGGGCAGCGAGGAGGGCTCCGGCGGCTGGGGCGTCGCCCAGATTATGAACAAACCACAGGACACGCAGGATGGTCACCCATCAGGTTTCAACACACCAAATCTCCGGAGTTCAATGTCGGCGATGGTTTGGGAGCTCGCTGAAACCAGGCGCACGTCCATTTTACACGAGGTGACCTTGGGCGGGAATGGCAGAGCCGAGCAGAAAAGTCAGAGCGCGAACGGAACTGTTAACCGCCAGTCAGCGCACTGTTTCCTTCAATACTCAGCACGGCTCAGGTGACATTGGTTTGAACACTTCGAACATAAATCTTAAAAACAGTGACAGGTACCCCTGGCAGACCACAGTGAAAGGAAAAAGAAACACTTTCACAACATCAGGGCATCCCAAAGTGGCTACGAAGTACTTTTGAACTGCTGCAATGTGGGAATCACAGTCGTCAAATTGTGCACAGCAAGATCCCACAAACAGCAATATGATAATGACCAGATAATCTGTGTTTTGTTTTTTTTTGAGTAATGCTGATTTTGAGATCAATATTGGCTCAGGACAGCTGCTCTTCTGTTTGGGGAAACAGGATCTTTTACGCGTACCTGTCTCATCCAAAAGACAGCGCCTCTGGTAATGCAGCACTACCTCAGCACTGCACTGGAATGGTCAACCCACATTTTGTGCTCAAGTCTCTGGAGTGGGTCTCAAACTCACAATCCTCTGGATCAGAGGTGTGGGTGCTCCCCAGTGACCCATATCTTCCTGCTGCCTTACAGAATGCCCATTTTTACATTCAACATTAATAAAAATGCCCTGGGATGGAACCCCAACATCCATTAGGGAAGGAATTGTTAGAATTCAATGGCAGTCATGCTGTGCACGTTCAACGAAGCCCAATGAGGAAGAAATATTCCAATTTTAAAACAGGAGCTCAATGGGCAACTAGATCTTCTCTTGCTATTTCTCGATTCAAGGTCTCAAATGAACAAGAACATACAATTGAGCAATAATTCAGATTTTGCTTCTACTTAAAAAGGAAAACATAAGCGAGAAAGTTATTGGGGGGGGATGTCCCTTAAATATCTGGAACTCCAAGAAAAATAATTGATCATCCCAGTCTCAATCAGCCTGAATGTGATGAGGCTGCTACATTCAGGGAATTTATTTATTGGCCATTTTGGGAAACAGTCAATGTATACCCCCGCCCTCCCTACCAAGTTCTATTTGGAAATGAGAGTCTCGCCATTAGAATTCCTTTCTCAAGGACTAAAACGCAACTAACAAAGCGTCATGAACTTTTGACAGGTGTTCTTCCAGTCAGCAACTTCAGTGTAAACCATTCCCGTTTCCCAAAGGCCTGGTCTTCACTCATACCAACCTTTCCCTGTAGAATTATCAATGAGAGCTTACTTCCTCTGCTGATTATGAAGTAAGCCAAACGTGGTGATGTGGTGATGGTACTAGCGGAGGTGATGGACCCAGGGGAGTCAACGGGCAGAATACTTCTGTCAGTGTGCGAGGGTGGGCCCAGCATGCCGATGCGTAAAATGACACGCGATGATGTCGAGTGCACGTCATTTAGGTATTTTGTTTGGCGGGTGCGCAGCCGAACTGTCAACGGCCTATTAAGGCCATTAAAAAAACCAATTAAAGTTCTTAGCAATGCTGCCTGTCCAACCTTAAGGTTGGCGGGTAGGCGAAGAGCCTAAGCGGCCTTCGGGCTTTTCAGGAAACCTCATCCACGGGCGGGATGAGGTTTCCTGAAGGTTTTATAAAATACTTAATTAAATTTTGCAAAATTCACAAACATGTCCCAGCTCATGTGACACGGTCACATGATGGGACATGTTTAAATAATATTTTTCCTCCTTTATTAGAAAAGGTTTACTATCAGCTTAATCTCCCTGAGGCAGCTCTGTGCTGCGCATTACACTGGGTGGATCTCAATTGGCCCACCCACGTAAAATGGCGGCGCGCAGCCGATCGTGGGCGGTGATTGGCTCCCCACCAGCCAATCCGTCCAGCCCACCTGACATAGATAAGATTCAGCCCAATGTTGCAGCAAACCTATTGTTCTATACTGTTCTAACAACAGAGGTTTCCCAAGTGTTCAAGATTAAACTGCAACTAGGAGTAGCCGGATATGAAGAACATAAAATGGTGGCGTGGCACATCCACAAAATGATCACAGATGAGGAAACCCATTTCACCCATTCTTAGCATATTCATGCACAAAGAAAAATCTCAAATACTGCCCCCCTGTCTTCTCCATGCTCTTCAGTGACCCTCAGTTTCTTTTTACCCTTGCCGCTCATTACCATCTGATTCAGAGATAAGCGGGACAGCAACTCCACTGAAGTAAAGGTAGTTTTCCAGTGGGAATGTGTTCCATTCTAACTTAGTACACATGGCAGTAATTACTGCCAAACTGTGTGCAGCAGTGTGAAGCTACCTGGCTGGTCCTTAACATATAGGAAATTAAAGGGCCATTTCCCCCAGTAGAAAGGGGAAGGAGGGTAATGCCCTTTACCCAAATGGCCACCTGTGTTTAAGAAGAGGGAAATATTAGCTTCTGCCCTTCTGTCATGAGTTGAGCCTGACGGTCAGCACAGAGATCTGTTTCTAGTTAATACTAAACATGTTCTCATGTTAGGGGAATGCTTCCAATTACGGCAATGCTGGAACCTTTTAGGATCTGTATATGCTGCAGGGAAAGAGAGAGAAAAAAAACAGACACGTGTCTGGCAAACATCACCATTACCAGATGTACCGACTACTCTGTACTGAAATAAAACACTTATTAGATATAAAAATGGAAATCACTAAACCCTGACATTACTGCTGTACCCACCAGGCACCTGGCTTGACTACTGCAGACCTGAGGTGGCCACTTAGGAAACCCAAACTCTTTCTTTGCCCCTTCGCAAAAAGGAAGATTCGCACCAGAGTGCTGAAATGATCACACTGCTGAGACATCCTCTGGCGTCAACCATAATTTGGAATGAAACCATAACCGAGCCAAAAGAATTCCTTCTCTCTTTTTTATGTTTTAAGGTATGCGTCTGAACCCGGCGAGATGTGGGCATTTATTGCCCATCCCTTCTTGGCAAAGGGCAACCAATTAGTGCAGGCTGGAGTCACATATGGTCCAGCCACAATAGGGATCCCCGAATGGACATTGTCAAACCAGTTGGGTTTTGTTTTAATGATTATCCATCAGTTCTCACAGTCATTTAATTCTGATGGTCAACTCACAAATGATTGAATTCCATTTCATATTTTGCCCAAGGTGGGATTTGAATTCTCACCCTTTGGGTTGCTAGACCAGCACCGCAATCACTAAATCTCTCCTTCCTTCCTGGAGGTATCTATTTGTACTGGGTTTTAGTTCCACCCGTTCCAGACACCTTGACTTCATCAAGTAGCTATCCTTCATGTGTGAGCCATGATAGCAAAGGGTATCTAACCAACACCACCCTAATGTTAGTTCCAGTTCTCAAACACTAGGTGTAAGCAAGAGTTGACCATTAGCTTGCTCTAATTCTGTTTGCTGTTTCCTTTTGACCCCAACTTCCCACCCATTCTACAAATTCTTTGCCAACCTTACATTTCAAATAAGCATCCATCTGCGTTTTAAACCACTTTCCATATCAATTCTTGGCACCTTTACTGACACTAGGATCTCTTTGACAGGAGTCCTGAATGAGCCATCATTTGCTCCAGATAAACAGTGGGAAGACTGAAGCTAACGTTTCATCTCAAACTCGATATACTTAACACTATCACAGGCTGAAACACAGAGTTTGACCCCAAGCTGAGTTCCTGGGCCTATATCATCTCTCACAGAAGGATGCCTGCTTTCAAAGTCTGCATCATCTCCCACTTTCACCTCCTGCCTTAACCTATCTGCTACTGAAATCCTCACACTTGCTTTTGTCATCCAGACTTGACTACACCCAATTCTCTCCAGGCCAACCTACAGTCTGCCATCCTCATCGTCCTCAACTCCTGAAAAACCCTTCTGCAAGAATCCTCTCCACCAAGTCTCACTCATACATCACGTCCAGAATTGCATACTTACAATGGCTCTGGGACTTAAAATTAAAAATGTTTAGGTCTTTTCATATAGTCACTTTTTCCTCACCTCTCTATTCACCTCCAGTTCTAAAATTCCCTAATTCATCTGGGTCCATGCTCCTTGGGCATCTCCCCACCTCTCCCCTCACCCACCATCGGCCACTAGCCTTTCAGCCGCTTGGCCCCAAACTCTATCATTCCCTAAATCCTTCTCCATTTTCATCTCCCTCTTTTGCTTTAAGACATTTTTAAAATTCAACCTCTTTGACAGAGCTTCTAAGATCATAAGAAATAGGAGCAGGAGTAGGCCATTTGGCGCCTGGAGCCCACTCACCATTCAATAAGATCATGGCTGATCTGACTGGCCTTAACCCCACTTCTCTGTCTGGCCCTCATAACCCCCGACTCCCTTGTCAATAAAAAATCTGTCTAACTCAACCCTGAATATATTCAAAGACCCAAACAGTCACACCTTTTTGCTTAGCATCTACTTCTGCTTTAAAGGGGGCCATTGATTATTTTGCTGTGGTAGTCTTTATTAGCCAATATCCTGGTGTTTGTACTGAGCACGACAGGTGCTTAAAGGTTAAAACCATCGAGGTGTTAACAACAACTTCCAATTATATATTGCCTTTAAGATCATTCTTTGTGGAAGTGGCCACAAACCCTGTTAAGATGGCTGCAATTTAACCTGTAACTATGGACATTTAAACTGTGGACAGTATTCAATTCTGTGGCCAATGCTTAGTTAAAGGTAGTCCTGAATAAGGGGACTTCACAGCTACTTGTGAAGTTCAAATGCCTCATTGTGTAAAGATGAACCAGCATTTGAGGAATATGAAATCTCTAGACTGTTGACCTCCAAGTGCCATATTGAACAAAGGAGAATATTTGAGCCCTCGTTGGGACAGAGATAAGAGTGAATGACCATTGTCAACTGCTATTGTATCATGGTGGTCTGCTCACCTGTTCACAGGGTTAACCATCAGTGTAATACAACCCGAATGAAGCAAATCTCTGTGTGCGAGAGAAACATTTGAAACACTAGGAAACATCCTCGATAGCTGAACCATCATAGCTGGAAATCTTCTAATGCAGCCAAGGTACTGTACTTGTTCCAGCTTCCGAGTCCACCTGAGAAACAACCTCCTGGCTATTCATTTACAAGGGGCTTCATAGCTTCATGCAAATCCTTCATCTTTAAAAGACCTTCACTCCAACTAAAGTATCAACTCAACCAAGGAGATGTCAGGCTTGCATCAACATAGAGACAGAGTTATAAATTCCCTTTCTATAACTACAGCTTTAACATCACCTGTATCTAATTTCTGCCTGTGTGATAGTGTGAATGAGACCAGTGATTGAGATGTTGCATTTCAAACATCCGGCGCAACTGTGAGATCATAAATAACCTTCACTTATTTAAAAACAAAATCACCAAAAAGCCTGCTGCTGGAGGCTATTTTAAACTAGGAAAAATCACTCCAGAGGGTTAAGTCATACACACGTCTTACACACAAACATCCTGATTACGGACTGGAGGGGAGTGCGCAAATGTTGTCTGTAACACAACTTTAGAAGATGATTCCACGTTTCTGCAAAGATTTGTGTTAAGATATTTTGCCTGGATTTTTTGCTAACCAGTTCGCTCAGCTTCTTAAGATTATTCGCAAGTTTTAGCAACAGTTGGGTATTTTGTTTCCCCAGGACTGAATCCCTTTTTTTAAAAAGCAAAATACAGCAGATGCTGGAAATCTGAAACAAAGACAGAAAATGCTGAAAAAACTCAGCAGGTCTGACAGCATCTGTCGAGAGAAAGACAGAGTTAACGTTTCGAGTCCGTATGACTCTTATTCAGAGCTAAAGAGTACTCGAAATGGTAACTCTGTCTTTCTCTCCACAGATGCTGTTAGACCTGCTGAGTTTTTCCAGTATTTTCTGTTTTTGATTCTGAATCCCTTTTTATTTTGTGTTTCCCTCGTCCAGATTTAATTCTCTCTCTCCCGCACTGTGGCCTTCCCTGGTTGACACCAAGGGCAGGTGGTTTACTTCCCCATGAAGCTTAGCCTGTACCAGAATCTGAACAGCATTCTTGATGGTTCCATTCCTTCCAAAGGGGCAATGCACATGGTCTTAACCTGATGCACTCTCTCCCTTTCCATTCTCCAGTTGCGGTTAGAGAGACATATCTGAAACAAAATTTTCCCACCATTGTGGCACAGTGTATTAGTACATTGCAACTCGTTGTTCCATCTTCCACTCGAACTCATTTTCCCCAAAACTGCGAATGTCTGTCCCAAAACCACTTCTTCCTGCAACTGACGGGGAGTTAAAGCCCCCTTGGCTTTATCCATTCACCACTTCCAAACTTTCCTCTCAAACGCTTTGCCCACACCTTAAGAACTTCGTTCTTCACCCAGGCTTCTCAATCCAGGTCACCTTAGTGGTAGAATTCGTGTAGGTTGTGGGTTCAAATCCCATTCCCTTGAGCTCAGAGCCTCCCGTGCCAGGACACAGGCAGCGCTGGAAGTGCCCTTTCTCAGATGAGACGCTAAACTGAGGTCCCACCTGCCCTCTCAGGTGGATTCAAAAGATCCATGATGTGATTTTGAAGAAGGGTTTTTAATGTCATGTCAATTACACTGTTAAGAGAAACAGGTAATGGGTATTAATTGTCCTTGAGCACATATAAATAGGGAAGTAGGCCTGCTCCTGGGCCTGGCCAAGGTGGCCATTAATGGGTCCAGGCAGTGAGAGGTCGAGGGGGTCATCCGGCCCGACTGTCTGCCCCTCTACCATGGCTTTGTTCATGACCAAATGGCCCTGGAGAGGGAACACGCAGTGTCCAGTGGTATGCAAGAGGCTTTACGCAATCGGTGGGCACCGTGGGGACTGAGGTGCATCATCACCCCCGAAAATGACATTTTAATTTGATTTTGTAAGTTTCCTTTTGTGTTTTTGTTTAGTTACAATGCCCCATTAGGGGCTCTCATTTATTGATTTTAGTTTAATTTATTGATTTTGTTTTCAAAAAGGAGTCTATAAATAGAGGATAGCTGGGACACTGGGTTGAGCGGGAGGAGAGCCGTGAGACTGAACAAGTCAATAAACCCAATAAAGAAAAGCTCTTTATCTTCGTTTCAGCTTTACCAGTCGGCTTGGATCCTATTAACAGGACAGGGGAGTTCTTCTCCATGTCCTACCAATATTTATCTCTCACTCAACACCACAAAATCAAAAAAAAAAGTAACTTATAATGAGCCTTGATAAAATATTGGTTCAGCCTCAATTGGAATTTTGTGACCAATTCTGAGCACCACACTTGAGGAAGGATATAAAGGTTTTAGAAAGGGCACAGAAAGGATATACAAGAAAGATTCCATGGACAAAGAACTTCTGTTGTGTGGATAGAGAAGCTGGGTGAGGAGAAGATGAAGAGGAGATTTGATAGAGATGTTCAAAATCAGGAGAGGCCTGGAAAGGATAGATAGGGAGAAACAGTTCCCATTACAAAAATGTGGAGGACACCAATTTACGGTAATTGGCCAAAGAAACAATGACGACACGGAGAAAAGCTTTTTTACCCAGAGAGTGGTTAGGGTCTGGAACGCACTGCCTGAGAGTGTGGTGGAGGCAGGTTCAGTCATGGCTTTCAAAAGAGAATTGGATAATTAACTGAAGAGAAAACATTTCCAGAACTACGGGGGAAAGGCAGGGATGTGGGACTAGCTGAGCTGCTCATGCAGAGAGCTAGCAAGGACACAACAGGTCAAATGGAATCTTTCTCTGTTGTAACGATTCTAAAAGATTCAATGAAAACAAATCATCTGGTCATTATCACATTGCTATTTGTGGGAGCTTGCTGTGTGGAAATTGGCTGCTGGGTTTCCTACATTACAACATTGACTTCAAAAGTACTTCATTGGCTGTGAAGAGCTTTAAGGTGTCCTGAAGGGTGTGACAGAAATGTAAGTCTTTCTCTATTTCAGATAGTCTTGAGGTAGACAGCCAGCTCATTGAACACGGTGATTCAATTCATAAAATGTGAAATGAATCTTGAACCTACCTCTCCTGCAACAAAGAACAGCAATGGTGGATCTTCGTCTTTTGCTTTGTGCTCTGAGAGAATCTTTTCTGCAATTGGCTGAATCAGTTGCTTTGCTGGTTCTAATTCCTCTTCTTCAGAATCTAAAGAAAAGTTAAAAACCAAAACACTGCAATAACAGCAAATGTGATAACCCTCCTCAAGTTTTGACTCCCAAGTTTCCAGGTTGCACTATAGCTTTAGAAACACAAGGATTATGGGAATGATAAAAAGTGCCAGGCAATCCAGGACACGTACAATTATCTCTGATTATAACCAATCCATTTGATCTCCCAAGGAAAGGTTCTTCAGTTTCTTCCTTCCCTCTCTCAATAGCGAGGCAAAGAAAGCTCCAGAATATCTAGCAATGTTCCCATTCCACATTATTAACTATAACCCGGTTGCCTTTCCTTGGTTGGGCAACTCAAGAATCTCGAGGCATACATCTGTAGTAATAACTTTTAATTCTACTGCTGAAAAGTGCATGTGCAGTGGATGTTGAGTCATGACAGAACCTAGCTCATCTACAATCCACAGTTCAACAGTCAACTGATGCTCACCATTTAGGCCAGGGATCATCGCCTAGAAACTACAGCCAGGCCTTTCAGGAGTGAAGATAGGAAACATGTCCACGCACAAAGGGTGGTAGAAGTTTGGAACTCTCTTCCACAAACGGCAATTGATGCTTGATCAGTCGTAAATTTTAAGTCTGAGATTGACAGCCATCTGTTAATCAAAGGTGTTAAAGGAAATGGGGCAAAGACAGGAGTTAGACCACACGTGAGGAATGATCTTGCTGAATGGCAGAACAGGCTTGAGGAGCTAAGTGGCCTCCCCTTGGTACTGTGCAAGTGCCCGATGTCACCTCACCCATGAGACTTGACAGTAGGGCAAACAATGGTCAAGCCTTGCCACCCAGCACTATCTGCTGCTAGGTTCCTGGAAGAGATTATGTGGAAGGGGGATAATGGGAGGCCAACCTCAGTGATAATTCGCCCAATTCTCACAAATGCCAATGGTGTGTCAATTCCTGTTGTGTTTTCTCTCTCTGCTGAAAGCATGGGTTACGCTAGGCGTGCAGTTCCAGCCTCAGGCCCTTTGTCCAAAGCAGGCTGCTCTGCTGCAGGGCACCGCAAAGGCATGCCAGACTCTAAACTCACAGGATAAAATAGCGCGAAAAGAGCGGTGGTGACAGGATAAAAGAGCGCGAAGAGAGTGGAGACATAGGATAAAAGAGCGCAAGGCAGACGGTGGAGACGCAGGATAAAAGAGAGCGAGGAGAGCAGCGGAGATGCAGGATAAAAGAAAGTGAGGAGAGCGGAGACACAGGATAAAAGAGAGTGAGGAGAGCGGAGACGCAGGATAAAAGAGCACGAGGAGAGCGGAGACACAGGATAAAAGAGAGTGAGGAGAGCGGAGACGCAGGATAAAAGAGCACGAGGAGAGCGGAGACACATGATAAAAGAGAGCGAGGAGAGCGGAGACGCAGGATAAAAGAGAGCGAGGAGAGCAGAGACGCAGGATAAAAGAGCACGAGGAGAGCGGAGACACATGATAAAAGAGAGCGAGGAGAGCGGAGACGCAGGATAAAAGAGCGCGAGGAGAGCGGAGACACAGGATAAAAGAGCGCGAGGAGAGTGGAGACACAGGATAAAAGAGCGCGAGGAGAGCGGAGACACAGGATAACAGAGCGCGAGGAGAGTGGATACACAAGATAAAAGAGCACGAGGAGAGTGGAGGCACAAGATAAAAGAGCGCGAGGAGAGTGGAGACACAAGATAAAAGAGCGTGAGGAGAGTGGAGGCACAAGATAAAAGAGCGCGAGGAGAGTGGAGACACAAAATAAAAGAGCGCGAGGAAAGCGGAGACACAGGATAAAAGAGCGCAAGGAGAGCGGCGACACAGGATAAAAGAGCGCGAGGAGAGCGGAGTTACAAGATAAAAGAGCGCGAGGAGAGCGGAGACACAGGATAAGAGAGCGTGAGGAGAGTGGAGACACAAGATAAAAGAGCGCGAGGAGAGCGGAGATACAGGATAAAAGAGAGTGAGGAGAGCGGAGACACAGGATAAAAGAGCGCGAGGAGAGCGGAGACACAGGATAAAAGAGCGCGAGGAGAGCGGAGACACAGGATAAAAGAGCGCGAGGAGAGCGGAGACACAGAATAAAAGAGCGTGAGGAGAGCGGAGACACAGGATAAAAGAGCGCGAGGAGAGCGGAGACACAGGATAAAAGAGCATGGGGAGAGTGGAGACACAGGATAAAAGAGCGCGAGGAGAGCGGAGACACAAGATAAAAGAGCGCGAGGAGAGTGGAGACACAGGATAAAAGAGCATGAGGAGAGCGGAGACACAGGATAAAAGAGCGCGAGGAGAGCGGAGACACAGGATAAAAGAGCGCGAGGAGAGCGGCGACACAGGATAAAAGAGCGCAAGGAGAGTGGCGGAGGCACAGGATAAAATTGAAAAAGTGAAGTCAGAGGAAAGCTGTGACCTGATTGGTTGGTAGGAAATCTGCACCAAATTTGAAAAAAACACTGCAAAGCTAATTAGTAAATTAATTATCTAAGTCGAGATGGCTGGGCAGGCGATGTGCTGTAGCTGTATGATGTGGGAGCAGGCAGATCCCATTGCAAGTCGCAGTGACCATATGTGCAGCAAGTGTTTGTTGCCGGAGGAACTCCGGCTCAGAACTGATGAGCTGGAGTCCGAGCTCTGGACACTGCGGCACATCTGGGAGGGGGAGAGTTACCTGGACGCTTTGTTTCAGGAGGCGGTCACACCGGTAGATTAAGTACCTCAAATTCGGTCAGTGGTCAGGGTCAGCAAGGTGTGACTGCAAGTGAGGCAGGTAGAGGGATCCTGTGTTCAGGAACAGAGGATCCTGAGCTCTTGACTTTGTCCAACAGGTACTAAGTACCTGCTCCCTGTATGGATGAGGAACAGAGCTGTAGGGAGGGTGAGCCAGCTGACCACGGCACTGTGGCACAGGAGGCCATTCAAGAGGGGGGAGCAAAAAGACAAGTGTTAGTTGTAGGGGATTCTATAATTAGGGGAATTGATAGCATCCTTTGTAAGCAGAATCAAGAGTCCCGCATGGTATGTTGCCTGCCCAATGCCAGGGTGAGGGACATCTCTGACCGGCTTGAAAGGATATTGGAGAGGGAGGGGGAGGATCCAGTTGTTGTGGTCCACGTCGGGACAAATAACATAGGTAAGACTCGGAAAGAGGACCTGTTTGGGGATTATCAGGAACTAGGAACTAAATTAAAGAACAGGTCCTCAAGGGTTATAATCTCCGGATTACTACCCGAGCCACATGCAAATTGGCATAGGGACATGAGAATAAGGGAAGTAAACACATGGCTAAAGGAGTGGTGTGGAAAAGAGGGGTTCCATTTCGTGGGGCACTGGCATCAGTATTGGAACAGGAGAGATCTGTACGTTGGGACAGTCTCCACCTGAACCGATCTGGGACCAATGTTCTAGCGAAAAGGGTAAATAGGGTGGTCAACAGGACTTTAAACTAGAAAGTGGGGGGGAAAGGGAAGGTTAGAACTCCAAGAAGTATGACTAATGGGAAACAAAGCAGCAGGTTAGCATGTGGGGGGGGTTCAACTTCATGGAATATTATAAAAAAAACTGAAAAGGAAGGAGAGCCCAGAAGTGGCTATTAAAGTCTCCAGAACACAAAATAGGACAGAGTGTTTGGAAAGGGCTAGGAATCTACCTTCAAGCACATCAGATAAAGGGACGACAATGAGAAAGGGGATGGGAAATACAGGACTGAAGGTGTTGTATCTGAATGCACGCAGTATACGAAATAAGGTAAATGAGCTTGTGGCGCAGATTGAAATTGGCAGGTATGATGTGGTGGGCATCACGGAGACATGGCTGCAAGGGGATCAGGACTGGGAACTAAATATCCAAGGATATACATCCTATCGAAAAGATAGGCAGGTTGGCAGAGGGGGTGGGGTTGCTTTGTTAGTAAGAAATGAAATTAAATCGATAGCAAGAAATGATGTAGGGTCAGATGATGTAGAATCTGTGGGGTAGAGTTGAGGAACTGCAAAGGTAAAGAAACCATAATGGGAGTTATGTACAGGCCTCCGAACAGTAGTCAGGATGTGGGGCACAAAATAACCTGGAAATAGAAAAGGTGTGTAAGAAAGGCAAGGTTACAGTGATCATGGGGGATTTCAATATGCAGGTAGACTGGGAAAATCAGGTTGGTAGTGGATCTCAAGAAAAGGAATTTGTAGAATGTCTACGAGATGGCTTTTTGGAGCAGGGAGCAGCTTGTGGTGGAGCCCACAGGGAACAGGCAATTCTAGATTTAGTGATGTGTAATGAGGCAGATTTGATAAGGGAGCTTAAGGTGAAGGAACCCTTAGGAGTAAGTGACCATAATATGATAGAATTTACCCTGCAATTTGAGAGGAAAAAGCTGGAATCAGATGTAACGGTATTACAGTTGAATAAAGGCAACTACAGAGGCATGAAGGAGGAGCTGGCCAGAATTGACTGGGAGATGAGCCTAGCAGGAAAGACAGTGGAACAGCAATGGCAGGAGTTTCTGGGAGTAATTTGGGAGACACAGCAAAAATTTATCCCTAGGAAGAAGCAGCATACTAAAGGGAGGACGAGGCAACCATGGCTGACAAGGGAAGTCAGGGACAGCATAAAAGCTAAAGAGAAAGCTTACAATGCGGCGAAGAGCAGTGGGAAACCAGGGGATTGGGAAGCCTACAAAGACCAACAGAGGACAACTAAAAAAGAAATAAGGAGGGAGAAGATTAAATATGAGAGTAAACTAGCCAGTAATATAAAAGAAGATTGCAAGAGTTTTTTTAAGATATATAAAGGGTAAGAGAGAGGCAAAAGTGGACATTGGGCTGCTGGAAAATGACGCTGGAAAAGTAATAATGGGGAACAAAGAAATGGCAGAGGAACTGAATAGGTACTTTGCATCAGTCTTCACAGTGGAAGACACGAGTAATATCCCCAAAGTTCAAGAGAGTCAGGGGGGCAGAGGTGAGTAAGGTGGCCATTACCAAGGAGAAGGTGCTAGGAAAACTGAAAGGTCTGAAGGTGGATAAATCACCTGGACCAGATGGATTACACCCCAGAGTTCTGAAGGAAATAGCTGAAGAGATAGTGGAGGCGTTAGTGGTGATCTTTCAGGAATCACTGGAGTCAGGGAGGGTCCCAGAGGACTGGAAAATCGCTAATGTAACCCCCCTGTTTAAGAAGGGTCTGAGGCAAAAGACGGGAAATTACAGGCCGATTAGCCTGACCTTGGTCGTTGGTAAGATTTTACAGTCCATTATTAAGGATAAGATTTCAGAATACTTGAAAGTGCATTGTAAAATAGGGCAAAGTCAGCATGGTTTCATCAAGGGGAGGTCATGCCTGACAAATCTGTTAGAATTCTTTGAGGAGGTAACGAGTAGGTTAGACAAAGGAGAGCCAATGGATGTTATCTACTTGGACTTCCAGAAGGCCTTTGACAAGGTGCCACACAGGAGGCTGCTCAGTAAGATAAGAGCCCATGGTGTTAGAGGCAAGGTACTAGCATGGATAGAAGATTGGCTGTCTGGCAGGAGGCAGAGAGTGGGGATAAGGGGGTCCTTCTCAGGATGACAGCCGGTGACTAGTGGAGTTCCGCAGGGGTCAGTGTTGGGACCACAACTTTTCACTTTATACATTAATGATCTAGATGAAGGAACTGATGGCATTCTGGCTAAGTTTGCAGATGATACAAAGATAGGTGGAAGGACAGGTAGTATTGAGGAGGCAGGGAGGCTACAGAAGGATTTAGACAGGTTAGGAGAATGGGCAAAGAAGTGGCAGATGGAATAAAACATGAGGAAATGTGAGATCATGCACTTTGGTAGGAAGAATAGAGGCATAGACTATTTTCTAAATGGGGAGAGAATTCAAAAATCTGGAATGCAAAGGGACTTGGGAGTCCTAGTCCAGGATTCTGTTAAGGTTAACTTGGAGGTTGAGTTGGTAGTTAGGAAAGCAAATGCAATGTTGGCATTTATTTCGAGAGGATTAGAATATAAAAGCAGGGATGTGCTGCTGAGGCTTTATAAGGCTTTGGTCAGACTATATTTAGAATATTGTGAGCAATTTTGGGCCCCGTATCTTAGGAAAGATGTGCTGGTCCTGGAGAGGGTCCAGAGGAGGTTCATGAGAATGATCCCAGGAATGAAAGGCATAACATATGAGGAATGTTTGAGGACTCTGGGTCTATAGTCGATGGAGTTTAGAAGGATGAGGGGGGATCTGATTGAAATTTACAGAATACTGAAAGGCCTGTATAGAGTGGACGTGGGGAAGATGTTTCCATTAGTAGGAGAGACTAGGGCCCAAGGGCACAGCCTCAGAGTAAAGGGAAGACCTTTTAGAACAGAGATGAGGAGAAACTTTTTTAGCCAGACAGTGGTGAATCAATGGAATTCATTGCCACAGAAGGAGGTGAGGGCCAGGTCATTGAGTGTATTTAAGACCGTGATAGATAGGTTCTTGATTGGTAAGGGGATCAAAGGTTACAGGAAGAAGATGGGAGAATGGGGTTGAGAAACGTATCAGCCATGATTGAATGGTGGAGCAGACTCGATAGGCCGAATGGCCTAATTTCTGCTCCTATGTCTTATGGTCTTTTTCCCAAATGATAGCCTGGTTAAATTTCTCCTAACCCAGTCCAGAGGTCAGTACAGCTCACCAATGAAACCTTAGACCTTCCTAACCCACACAGCTCAGCTGCAGACCAGGTTAGCATTACTCAAGTATCTGTAACATTTGAACTTTAACTGACACGACATTCATTATTGTTTTATCATAGCTTATGTGGATCATAAAGCTTCTTCTTAAAAATAAAAACAACCACCAAAGGTGTTGGTTGTCAGCCAAATAATCAAAGCATTAACGTATTGTAGGACTTTTATACTCATTTATTCCTTTTAATCCTCAGATTCTACAGCCAATATAACAGGTTAATAGAATAGGATTCCCATGCTGTGGTATAAAGTTGTGTGGGTAATTCAACCCTACTGAGCTGGCTGAAATCAATTCAGGGTGGATATTTCTGCTATGGATTAGGTTATGTATTTCCCATCTCTCTGGAGGGCTGATTGCACAGTTATGGAACAACAAATTGGTTTTTGTTGCCCCAGCTGGAGGGACATGCTGATGGGATGAGATGAAGCATGGTGGGAGAAGGCTTATATGGAGTATAACCATGGGTAGGTGGGCTGAATGGCCTGTTTCTGCGCTGAAGGTATGAAGTAACTACAGCTGTGTATCTCCCATTTCCAGCTCCAGACACAATAATTTGCCTTCACATCGTCAGGCCTTGAGGCACAATTACACATACTTAGAACTAAGCCTCTCCTTTGACACTTATTCCTATAAAAAGCTGTCTCAGTCACTTTATTTTCGGATCACAAAGAGTTAAATTTAGTTGAGAACAGGATCTGAATGAAACTGGATCTTAAGACTGCGAGACTGTCAAAAGGACATGAAGGCAGCCAGCAAAATAAAGTTAGGATCTACCACAAATCAAAGGCAGCAAGTGAGAGCAGGTCAAGGCCATGATCAGTGGGCGGTTGGACTGGAATCCAAGGAGGCACAGGAATGAGACTCCAGGGAAAAACACAGGAAGCATTTCTGTAAAAGGTCAAGGACATGATTGAGGCCATAAAGACACCAGGAGGAGCAGCCAGGAGGAAGCATGTGGAGCCAGAGGGCAAAATCGAAGCTGAGTGGTCCACAACCCACACCTTCTGAAACCCTTACAAAATGGCTTTTTTGTCCCCCTGTGGCATTACTAAAACATCCAAAGTGGGGAGGAGCAGGCCCGTCTTGGTGCCGTACATGTCCGACCGTTCTCACGTGTGAACAGGAAACTACATCACTTTTGCCCTCCTACACCTCCTTCGTGAAAAAAAGTAACTGAATAGTGAGTATCCAGTTTTTGTTTTGCATAATTACCAGGGAGTCAACCCCGAAAGATGACCTGAAAACAGCCCCGGGGTCAGATATGCAATTAAGCGGCAACAAGAGAAGAGCAGTTCTGGACTTAGTTTTAGGGAATGAATCTGGGCAAGTGGAAGCAGTATCAGCAGGAGAACATTTTCATGGCAGTGGCCATAATTCAGTCAGATTTTAGGTAGTCATGGATAAGGATAAAGATCGGCCAAGAATAAAAGTTTCAAATTGGGGAAAGGCCAATTTTACTAAGCTGACATGCAATTTGGTACAAGTAGACTAGGAACAGCTACTTGAAGGCAAAACAGTGTCAGAGCAGTGGGCGGGTATTCAAGGAAGAGCTGAAAAGGGCTCAGAATAAATTTATACCCTCAAAGAGAAAGAGTGAGACTCACAAATCTATACACCCCCCCCTCCCCCCTCGCCCAACCTGGGTGTCAAAGAGCATACAGAGTAGGATAAGGCAAAAAAAAAATGCTGACGTTGATGCCAAAAGCTCAGTACTGCAGGAAGCCTAAAAGAGTATAGAAAGTGCAGAGGCGACATTTGAAAAAAATTAGGAAAGCAGAAAGGTTATGAAAAAATTTTGGCCAAGTAAAACCCAAAAAACAAAGAGCAAGAGGGTAAATAAAGAAAGAGTAGGGCCAAGGCTAAGGAGCCTTGTGTGGAAGTGTTCTCACAGAAAAGAGGGACAAAGTAGATGTTGTAGTTAAAGAGAAGGGCTGTGAGATATTGGATGAGATAATAGTGAGGGAGGCAATGTTAAAGTGGTTAGCATCCTTAAAAGTGGATAAGTCACCCGGACTGAATGAAATGTGCCCAGACCGCTAAGGGAAGAAATAATGGAGGCTCTGACTGTCATGTTCCAATCCCTTCTGGCTGCAGACCTGATGCCAGAAGACTGATAACATTGTGCCATTGTTTATAAAGGGAGGAAGGGATAGCCAGATAATTACAGGCCAGTTAGCTTAACCTTGGTGGTGGGAAAATAATTTGGAAAAAAAATTCTGAGACAGTATAAGCCGTCATTTGGAAAGGCATGGAGTAATCATGGGCAGTCGGCACGTGTGTGTTAATGGAAAGTTGTGTCTGACTAACTTGATTGGATTTTTTGCTGAGGTAGCAAGGAGGGTCGATGAGGGTGGCGCATTGGATGTAGCCTATGCTGATTTCAGCAAGGCTTTTGACAAAATCCTACCTGACAGGCTGGTTGAAAAATAAAAAGACCCATGGGATCCACACAAAAGTGGCAAATTGGATGCCAAATTGGCTCAGTGACAGGAAGCAAAGGGTAATGGCTGACGACTGTTTTTGTGACTGGAAGGCTGTTTTTAGTGGGGTTCCGCAGGGCTCAGTACTGAGTCCCTTGCTGTTGGTGGTTTATCAAACATTTAGACTTAAATGTAGGGGGCACGATTAAGAAGTTTACAGGTGGTATGAAAATTGGCTGTGTGGTTGACGGTGATGAGGAAAGCTAAGGACTGCAGGGCAGGTATCAATGGGCTGGTCAGATAGGCAAGAAAATGGCAAATGGAGTCCGATTCAGAGAAGGGTGAGGTAATGCATTGGAGGAGGGCAAACAAGGTAAAAGAATGAACAGTCTCTGCAGGAGACAGAACTGTCCTTTGGAGTGCACATGCAGAGATCCCTGATGGTAACAGGACAGAAAGAAAAGATGGCCAAGAAGACGTATAGGACACTTTTCTTTATTGGTCAAGGTGTGGAGTATAAGAACAGGGAGGTTATGCTAGAACTGTATAAAACACAAGTTAGAGTATTGCCTACAGTTCTGGTCACCACATTACAGAAAGAATGTGATGGCACTGGAGAGGGTACAGAGATTTTTTTATTCATTGGGTGTGAGTGTCACTGGCTAGAATTTATTGCCTATCCCTAATTGTCCTTGTCCAGAGAGCATTTAAGACTCAACCACATTGCTGTGGTTGAATTCCACCATCTGCCATGGTGGGTTTTGAACCAGAGTCCCCAGAGCATTACCCTGAGTCTCTGGATTACTAGTCCAGCAACAATACCACTACGCTATCACCTCCCCTTTATACAGGATGTTGCCAAGAATGGAGAATTTTAGTGATGAGGCAAGATTGGATAGGCTGAGGTTGTTTTCTTTGGAACAGAGCAGGGGGATTTAATTGAAGTGCATAAAATATGAGGGGCCTGGATAGATTGGACAGGAAGAACCTAATTCTGTTAACAGGGAGGTCAATAACCCAGGGGCTTAGGTTTAAAGTAATTGGTTTAAGAACTGCGGGGGGGGGGGGGGAAGTTGAGGAGTAAATATTTTATGAGGAGGGTGCTGGGGTGGTGCAGGCGGAGAGGGGTGTTCATTGCCTGTTAGAAGCAGAAAACCTCACTGCTTTAAAAAAAAACACTTGCATATGCAGTTGAAGTGCTGTAACCTACTAAGAGCTGCAATTTGGGATTAGGCTGGCTAGCTCTTTCTCGACCAGGATGCACACGATGGGCCAGAAGGCCGCTTCTGTGCTGCACATCTTTCTATATTCTTTGTTTTAAAGTGACACAAATGATCTGATAAACCCATCACTTGGTTACTCAGCCCAGACAATAAAGGGAAACCAGCCTTTTAACAAGTGCTGTCAAGTTTTTAAACATTGCATAGGTGCAGACATGTATATACACACATACATGTGTGTGTGTGTGAGCAAGTGAGCCAGCCAGCCAGACAGACAGACACATACAGACAGACAGACATGTGCACCCACACAAATACCAGAGGGGGAATACATGACTAAGACTTCATACCCACAAACAGAACAAGGCTGGGCCCCTCGTTCAGCTGGAAGGCGTTGGATTCTGTAAGCTCTAATACTGGTTTGGGATGCCACGGGAATTCTTTGCAATCCATGTCATTGAGCACTGCTGGCCTCCCCTGGCGTGTAATTATCTTTCCCTCCTGGTCCAGGATAATAAGCGTTGGAATGCCTGTATTTAAAGCAAAACATTGGTGATTATTTAATGTTTCTGCTCAAACTCAACAACCATAGTAGTTCAAGAAAATCAGTTGGCTCTATGCATTTTCCAGAGGTTACTTTAGGCATTTGGATGCTGTAATTATCTCCAAATTGGGGATTGAGAGTCCTGGAACCTACGAACTGACCTTAAAAGTTTAGCTGAAGGATCCTTGTTTTGTGCTCTATATCTCTGGGACCTTTTCCACCTCACCTTATTTCAGACTGTCAAATTCCCCGTCTTGAGGAGGTAAATGGCTCTAGGATAGCATTCTTGCTGATCAGAGATGAAACACACTTCTGCAATACTGTGTGCAGTTTTGGTCTCCATATTTAAAAAAGAATATACTTGCATTGGGGGCGGTACAGCGAAGGCTCACTAGATTGGTCCCCGGGATAAGGGGGTTGTTCTATGATGAGAGGCTGAGCAAATTGGGTTTATATTCTCTGGAGTTTAGAAGAATGGGAGCCGATCTCATTGAAGTATACACGGTTCTGAGGGGGCTTGTTAGGGTGGATACTGAGAAATTGCGTTGGTCGGGGAATCTAAAACGCAGGGGGGCACAGTCTCAGGATAAGGGGCTGATCATTTAGCACTGAGATGAGGAAAAATTACTTCCCTCAAAGGGTTGTGAATCTTTGGAATTCCTGACCCCAGAAGCTCCTTTGTTGAATATATTTAAGGCTGCGATAGACAGAATTTTGTCTCTCAGGGGGGTTAGGTTATATGGGGAGCAGGCGGGAGAATGGAGTTGAAGCCCAAGGTCAGCCATGATTGTATTGAATGGTGGAGCAGGCTGGGTGGACTGTGTGGTCTATTCCTGCTTCTATTCTTGCGTCACTGGAGACTGGAGCTGAGCCAGTTTTATGTCGCAGATCTGGTCGTCCAATACCTAATCCAGGCAATGTGTTGACAATTGACGAGCGAGCCTTTGTATTCCTGTGGGATCTGAAAGAACAAGCCTTTCACTGGGGCTGCTAATTCTTTCCACTGGGCTTCAGAAAAACCATGCCCCAGCAGATAGGGTGGTCCTAGCTGTACAAGGCTAATCAACGTTCTGTGGATTTGGCCATTAACTCACAGCACTACCCCTAGGGAGATAATATAAGCCCCAGCTCTCATTATACTGCACATAAGCTTGTTGGACTCAGATATTTCAAAATCCTGGAACTCTCTCCCTAACAGTGCTGTGGGTGTACCTACACCACATGGACTGCAGTGGTTCATGAAGGCAGCTCACCACCACCTTCTGAAGGACAATTAGGGATGGGCAATAAATGCTGGCCTAGCTGACGAGCCCCACATCCTGTAAGTGAATATAAAAATATTTGGAATGTGTACCTACAGGGAAAGAGTGTGAGATTCACTTTAGGCAAAATGTAAGCTCTATTTACATGGTTTTCTCAGTAGATTGGCTTGGAGATCATAGAAGCACGGTGATAAAGCTTCATATAAGAGCAGGAGGAAGCCATTCAGCTCCCTGAGCCTCATGAACGATTTCTATCTACCTTATATTTACCCACCTTGGTTCTGTAACTCTTAATACCTTTACCTAATAAAAATTTATCAATCTCAGTTTGGAAATTTTCTATTGAACCACACTCCCACCCTCCACCTCCAGCCTCAAAAGCTTTGCGGGGAGAGGGAGTTCCAGATTTCCACTCCCTGCTGTGTTAAGAAGTGGTTTCTGATATCATCCCTGAATGGCCAAGTTATAATTTTAAGGTTATGTCCCTTTGCTCTAGACTTCCCTCATCAGAGAAAATCATTTTTCGCTATCTACCCTATCAAATTCTTTAATCATCTTAACCTCTCAATTAGCTAGCTCTTTAATTTTCTAAACTGGAGGGAATACAAGTCAAATCTTGGAGTGGTAAAGGTTGAGGGGAGATTTGATTGGGGTATTCAGAATCATGAGGGGCCTGGACAGAGTAGACAGGGAGAGACTGTTCCCATTGGTGGAAGGATCGAGACCAAGAGGACACATATATATTACAATTAGCAAAAGAAGCGATGAAGACACGAGCAAAAACCTCTTTTACACAGCGAATGATTTGGTGCTGGAATACGCTGCCTGAGTGTGCGTTGGAGGCAGATTCAACTGTGGCTTTCAAAAGGGAATTGGATCATCGTCTGAAGAGGAAGAATTTGCAGGGCTACGGGAAAAAGGCAGGGGGTTGGCACTGGGTGAATTGCTCTTGCAGAGAGCCGGTACGCACACACGATGGGCTAAATGGCCTCTTCCTGTGCTGTAACCATTCTATGATTCTAATTCATTCCAAGCTGTCCTGACAATTTAACCCATACAGCCCCTGTACCGGACTGGTGAATCAGATGGTTCAGACAGTTAAATGACAAAAGATTTTCAGGCCTCAGAAACAGTCACTTACAACCTGATCCTCCCCAAAGATAGAACGCTGTAGGGCAGTGTTACTGGGGAGGGGACAAACAGAGAAGAAGAATTGGGGGGAGAAAAAGGAACAGAAATCCAATATGAAAACAGAAAAAATGTATCAAGAAAAGAAAGAAAACTGGAGGAAGAAATTAAGATAAAGAAAGGCAGGACAAAGTGACCAAGCAATGACATCCACACACATATACCCGCATTCCCAAACCCCTGCACTGAAAATCTGTCTGGAAGACACCCCCCACCCGCCATCTTCACAAGGCTCTGCAGAACTGGAGTATAACAGCCCAGTAAAGATTTGAAGAGACACTCTTCTCCTCCTTTCACCTCTTGCATGTTTAATTAACAGTTCGGCATTCTCAATGGATTTTGGTGTTTAGCACCAAGTGGTATGAGGAAGGGATGGAGATGGCGGAGGGGGTGGGGTGTGCCTGTAATTCAATTTAGTGTTGGTGTTAGTGTTGCAGGCATGTGTAAAAATAATGAAAAAGAGCCAAAACATTGGTTGAGTAAATATGCACAGCAGATGAACAAGGCTTGAGTCAATCCCACTGAGACCTCATTAGAGCAGCGGCCATGTGACAGTGCCCGAAAAAGAATTCAATTCTCAACTCGTTCTCTCACAGCTGAAATGATTTAACACCACAATGATTAGAGAATTCCCTTTAAAGTGTGTCACCATTACTATAGCTTCTATAAATCAAACTGCCTCAGAGAGAGTTACAAATCAACTTCAAACAACCATTTAAGGTTTTCTAACTTTCTTTCCTCCCTGATGAAAGGCCCAATGATTGGAATTACAATAATTAGATTACAACATACACATCGATGATTCAAAGGCATCCAGTTTTATAATGATTTACTCTATCCAAATCATTTCGTGCCCATACTAATTGGTGACAGTACCATTCACAATCAGCTTGGCTTAAATAGCCAAGTGGTTATGGCACTGGGTTTGTAACCCCAAGATCAAAAGTTCAAATCTCACAATGGTAAACTATGAAACAATGTAACTTCATCTGAAACAGATGGAAACGGGTTTGTACTCGAAAGAGTTACCATTCACAATCAGGAGGCAATGCGTGGGATAGGGGAAGAATCACACGTATAGGAGGGAGCTGGTGGTGGTGTGTAGTGGTAATGCCACTGAACTATTAATCCAGCAGCCCAGGCTAATGCTCTGGCCACAGGTTCAAATCCTGCCACGGCCAGCTGGTGTAATTTAAATACAATTAAACGTTAGTCTCAGTAATGATGACCATAAAACCATTGTTGTAAAAACCCAAACCCCCCAGTGTTTAGGAAAATCTGCCTACATGTGGCTCCAGACCCACTAGCAAGCCATTCAGTTCAAGAGCAATTAGGAATGGCCTTTCCAGTGATGCCCACATCCCCTTGAAAGAATAAAGGAGAAAAAGAGGTACCGCTGTTCCTGTTATAGTTGCCAGCTGTGGCTCCAGCTCACCACTGAACGTTGTGGGTTGATGTCCCACTCCAGAGACTGAAGCACATAATCACACTCCAGTACTGTACTGAGGGAGTGCTGCACTGTTGGAAGTGGTGTCTTTCAGACGAGATGTTAAGCCCATCTGCTCTCTTAGGTGGGCATAAAAGGTCCCATGACACTATTTTGAAGAGGAGCAGGGGGGCATCCACTCCCTGTGTCCTGGCCAATATTTATCCCTCACTAAACATCACAGAAACAGATTATCTGGTTATTATCACACTGCTGTTTGTGGGAGCTTGTTGTGCACAAATTGGCTGCTGTGTTTCCTATATTCCAACAGTGACTATTCAATGGTATTCACGAAGGCAGCTCAGCACCGCTTTCTAAAGGGCAATTAGGGGTGGGCAATAAATGCCAGTCTTGCCAGAGATGCTCACATAGAGAATGAATAAAAAATAAGTCTGCGATTCTTATACTCCAGCAGGAGCTAAAAAGCAGTGGGGGGTGGTGTTTAATGATTTACACTTGGATGTTAAATGAGTGCTTCTGAAATAAAGAATTCACTTGGATATAGAGGCTTTCACAGTCGGAGGAAGCAGCCAATGATGTACTTATGAAGTATGGTCACTGTTGTAAACGTCTTTAAATACAAAGCAGCCACAAGTACAAAGGGAAATCAGTCCTTTATTGGTTGGTACGTACTGTACTAAGAGAGGGCCAAATCCTCCTGGAGGGTTTCATGTCTAGTCAGCCCTTCTCCCCTGCCAAAGCTAAACATTCGAGCTTCCAAACCTCATGTTTAGTGAGCTTATGCACACTGCATTTCAAAATCACATGCAAAACAGTCTGCAAATATTAAGCATTATTACAGCACCGTTTTGCCAAAATGTCAGCATCCCCTATGGAAGTACAATGGATGCAAGGGGTTGAAGATTTAGTGACTCAATGAACAAAAAATGAAGAGCAAAGACAGAAATGTGTGTCAGCCATAGCTCAGTGGGCAGCACTCTTGGCTTTGAGTCAGAAGGTTGTGGGTTCAAGTCCCAATCCAGGATGTGAGCACAGCGATCTAGGCTGACGCTCCAGTGCAATGCTAAGGGAGCACCACACTGTCAGAGGGGCCATCTTTCAGATCAGATGTTAAGTGAGGCCCTGTCACCCTGGATGTAAAAGATTCCATTGCACTATTTTGTAGAACAGCAGGAGAATTATCCCCGGTAAAAAAGAGATACCCTGGGGACCGCTGTTCCTGGTATAGGTGCCAGCCACGGCTCCATGAGTGGCGTTCTCACCATTCTCACCTCTGAACGTGGTGGGTTGAAGAACATGACACTATTTTGAAGAGCAGCAGGGGGGCACCTACTCCCTGTGTCCTGACCAATACTTATTCCTCATTCAACATCACAGAAATAGATTGTTGTTATCACTATCACATGGCTGTTTGTGATAGCTTGCTTGGTGCAAACTGGTTGCCATGTATCCTACATTACAACAGTGACTGCTTCAAGATTCCACAAGCTGCATTGAGATAGGTGACCAGATAATCCGTTTCAGGTGTTGCTTAAGGTACGACCATTGGCCAGGGCACCGGGTAAAACTCTCTTGTCTTTTTTCAAAATAGGACCTTTTAAATCTACCTGAGGATGCAGATAGGGCCTTGATTTAATGCCTCATTCACAAAGTGGTCCCTGTGACTCCTTCAGTACTGCACTGGAGTGTCAGCCTAAATGTACTGCTTAATTCCCTGCAATGGTGCTTGAACCCACAACTTTCTGATTCATCTGCCTATTGAAGATAAAGGTCAACTGATGGTATCTGCTGGAAAACAATGGCTAGGGTTCTCTGTTTAGTGCCTGGGGTTTTGCTGCATTAACTTAAATAGTGGTCAGGTGAAGGTATACTCTGCTTCATAAGGAACACAAGGTCCACTTACGGAAGTAGCTACTGATGTTGAACCCAAGTGGCAGGTATAGTGAAAATAAAAACCCATAAAGTAGCAGGCAGCTCCACCCAGAGGGGGGGGCATAGATTAGGTACAAGACACTATAGAACAGCGGGAAAGTAGATTACACTCTCAATTTCCCCTGATCTCAGCTGGGTTAGCAAGCAGTCAGACAGCACATTCATTGTCACTGAGCTGAAGTGATTTGCGCTAATATGCCAAAGAAATTAAGCCAGTGTACTTCAAAGTTTATCCTTCTTGTAGCTTATACTTAATTTGTGACTTCAAAGTAGTTCCAGCACTGCTATCTCAAACAGAAGCAGCACATAATTCTCTCTCCGGCTGTAACCTGTGTTTGGAAAGATAAAATCTGCATTTGCACCGAAGGGTATTTTTCCACAGTTGAGAATGTGTCATGAAAATGTTGTGTTAAAACAACAACAACTTTCATTTATATAGCATCTTCTATGTAGTAAAACAGCCCAAGAGTGTTATCAGATCAAGTCTGACATAAGATTAGGGCAGGAGGTCAAAGACCTTGGTCAAAGAGGTAGGTTTTCGGGAGAATTTAAGAGGAAGAGAAAAGGGGCTGAGAGGCTTAGGAAGGGCCCATGCAGCTGAAGACACGGCCACCAATTACCTACATTATACTGTTCTGAAAGTCTAGTGACAGTCTCGGAAGAATCAATGGGTGCAGGTGGCAACCAGCTCACAACTAATAGCTCAACAGTAACATTGCAGAAGCCTGGAAGCAATTTGCCTGCCTTGGATAAAGATTATTTTAACAACTCTTTGAAGCAGCCTTTGCATAAAGGTGGTGGCACAGTGGAATTATCACTGGACTGGTATTCCAGAAACCCAGGGTAATGCCCTGGGGATGGGGACCTGGGTTTGAATCCCACCACAGCAGATGGTGGAATTTGAATTCAATTACAAAATCTGGAATTAAAAAAGTCTGATGATGACCACAAAACCATTGCTGATTGCCTTCAAAGGAAATCTGTCATCCTTACTCGGTCTGGCCTACATGTGTCTCCAGACCTGCAGCAATGTGGTTGACTCTTAAATGCCCTCTGAGGGGTTGGGCAATAAATGCAGGTCTAGCCAGCGATGCCCAAATCCCATGAATGAGTTTAAAAAAAACAGTCCGTGAACATACACTTCAGACCTGATCCAGCTTCAAAAGGCCACGTGTCCACGGTGACCATCTGATACCCAATCACTGACAATGTAATGAATCAGCTATAAACCTGTGTCAGAAGACCAGCTGTTGGCAAAGGACTGTCCCAAATTGGGCTGTATGGTACAATACACACCAAACTGACCTGCAAACTGAGGAGCTACAGCCTGTCTCCTAAGTTTGCAGCAAGGGAAATAACAGAGAAAGGTTTAAAATTTCCAGGTTTATGATTTGGGGAGAGGTGGCTGGGAAGAGAAATAAATTGAAGCTTCAAATGCTTTAACCTATCAGGCCTATAACAGTGCTTAATGAATGGGCAGACTCACCAAGAGAGAGGAGGTGGTACAAGTGTCAACCATCTAGCACAGCTTTCTATTCATGGTTTCCAACAGTGCCAAACAAACCTGCTTAGCCCTAACCATTCAATGTTGGACCTCACCGTCTAGTTTGAGTTTAATGCCCATTCTATTCCAGACTTGGTAAACAATGGTAGCCCCTGTTCAGGGAAGGGGAAAGGTGGTGTTGGGGCTGGTGGTATATCATATCGGGCTTGTGTTCCACAATTAGAAACAAGTTACAAAGACAAAGACCTGCCAACATCTCCACCTTCTCTTCCCCGACACTGTAGGAAACCGAGGTGTTAGGTGGGAAATATTCTGGTCCATGAAGGTTGTGTGCAAGCATCAGCCACCAAGCACAATAGGTTCAAGTCCCACTCAATGGGCAGAAATTTGCGCTGAGTGGGCGAGCATGCGCCCAACCCGCTCGAGTGTAAAATGACACGCGATGACATTGGGTGAGCGTCCCGATGTCATTGCGCAATGTTTCAGTCGCCAGGCACCCGCGGGCAATTAACAGACCTAGTAAGGCCATTGAAGTGTAATTGAATGAAAGTTTTTGCTGCCCATCCAACCTTGTGGCTGCAATTTCTTTTCTTCTTTCTGTGGGAAGATTGCCCCATAATCCCTTCGGGAGGACGAGGATGAGAGACGGTAGGAACAACAAATATTCAAAGAAGCTACGATAGCTGGGGCGATTCATTAACCAAGGAAGAATTTACATTTAAATGGCACTTTGGCACATCCTCAGGGTGCCTCAGTCAACCATTTTATTGGTGTCATTGTGATGTAGACGAATGTGACAGCCATCTTGCACACAGCAAGATCCCACAAACAGTAAATGAGACTAGTTCACTTGATTACCATGAAAATGTCGGCGTGGATCTTCTGCTCAAGTCCTGCAGATGACAGGACTGGAATTAGCCGTAGGTGTGGTAAACATACAAGTAAAAATCAGGAGGGCATTGGGACTTGATCAAGAACGGATTTAGCCCACAACACTTCAGTTTCAATTATGCAGCTTCTGTGGCAACAATCTGAATGCAGGCTTTCAGTGCACACACAGCAGGACACTCGGATGGAGGCATGAAATCCGACAGTCTTGATTCAATGGCATTACCTCTTGTGTAAGTTTATTATTTTTGAGGGGGAGTGGAAAATTGACTTGAAAAATGGTCAGGAAAATAAGAAATTAAATTTACTAAAAAAGAACAGCTGACCTATGAGTAAGTGAGTAAACATTAAACATTAGAAATGAACATCTGTTTTATGGTGCAGGACAGAATTGCCCCACCTCCCTCCCTTTCTCTTCCATACCTTAACGTTCCACACAGTAGACCATGAGAGTGACCCTTAATTTCTCATTGTGAATGGAAGTTGGGAACTACTTTATTTCCTTCTGCAAATTCTCACAATTTCATTACAACAAAGGTGTCTTGTGATGATCCAGTCATGATTTATTATTCTAGGCTGTGGTGTCACCTGTCACATGACTGAGTATAAACCAGATTCAAGACACTTTTATCCACCATCTTTCTACCCCCAAAGATGCTTGCATGTGTTTTGGTACAGCTCCTCAGGCACTGGTTACACTGGTAGCTCATCCAAGTGGCTATTGGAACAGGAAACATCAGAAAGCCACTTGACTGTCAAGTACCTCACAACCCGGCCCAAATTTGCTCTTACTAAATAGCATTCACCTAAAAAGAGAAAGAACTTGCATTTATATTGCGTCTTTCATGGCCTCAGGAGGACCCAAGTGCTTCGCTTCAATGCAGTACTGTGTCATCATTACCATCGGCACTGCCTCATATTGAGGATGATATCTCCTTGCAGGCGGTTGGACGGATGCATGGTGTCAATGTTGGCTGCGGGTTCACAGACGGCTTCTGAGCCCTATCTTAGCCTTACAGGCTCTCCCCCAGCGAGGACCTCAGCTGTCCACCAGTACAGGTGGTGGTGGACTGTTATCTCAAACAACTGCCTCTCTTTCCATCTCTCTCACTGTTCTCTCTCAGTGGCTGCTCTTGTTGATTGGAAGGTCCTGACACCATTTTTGATGATGAATTGCCATTTTGGCGAGGTTTGGGCATATGTTGGTGTTAATAGAGCAGACCCTCGTGGCAGCTTTAAGATTGCTTTTGAAACATTTGACATGTGAGCGGGCTCCCTGGTGTACATCTGAATACAGCAATTGTTTAGGCAGTCTTGAGTTGGGCTTTCTGGCACTGAAGTGTAGTCATCGCAGTAATAAAGGAACTGTGGCAGCCAATTTACACACAGCAAGCTCCCACAAACAGAAATGACCATTAATCTATTCAGTGATGTTGAATGAGGTCAGGGCACCAGGGAGAACTCCCATGCTCTTAGAGTCATAGAGGTTTGCAGCATGGAAAGAGGCCCTTCAGCCCATCATGTCCACGCCGGTCATCAAGCCCCTATTTACTCTAATGCCATTTTTCAGCACTTGGCCTGTAGCCCTGTATGCGATGGCTTTTCAAGTGCTCATCTAAATACTTCTTAAATGTTGTGAGGGTTTCCGCCTCTACCACCCTTTCAGGCAGTGAGTTCCAGGTACCCCCCACCCTCTGGGTGACAATTGTTTCCTCACATCCCCTCTAAACCTCCTGCCCCTTACCTTAAATCTATGCTCCCTGTTTATCGACCCCTCCACTAAAGGGAAAAGTTTCTTCCTATCTACGCCCCTCATAATTTTGTACACCTCAATCAGGTCCCCCCTCAGCCTTCTCTACTCCAAGCAAAACAAACCCTATCTAGCCTTTCTTCATGGCTGAAATACTCCAGTCCAGGCAACATCCTGGTGAATAAATAGCAGAGGATGGTGTTGATTCATCGTTTTCTGGGTTGTGGGCCCAGCATGCTTCCGCTACGTCACTAATGGGCAGATCAGCAATGAAGAGTCAACCACATTGCTGTGGGCAGTGCAGCTATCAGGCAGTGTGTTCTAGATAAAAACAAAAAAACTGCGGATGCTGGAAATCCAAAACAAAAACAGAATTACCTGGAAAAACTCAGCAGGTCTGGCAGCATCGGCGGAGAAGAAAAGAGTTGACGTTTCGAGTCCTCATGACCCTTCGACAGAACTTGAGTTCGAGTCCAAGAAAGAGTTGAAATATAAGCTGGTTTAAGGTGTGTGTTCTAGATCCATACCTGTCACTGTCTAAGAAGGTCTTTCCTCATGCCGCCGTTGTTTCTTTGACTAATCACCTTCAGTCAGTGTGCTCTGGTTCTCAATCTCACCACCCCTTAGGAACTGGCTACTTAACCAGGGTGGGGTTTGGCATTCCTGAAACTGTGTGTTCTTATATCCCTCCCCCGCTTTCACAATTATCCATCCTGAAACAGTCTGTTTAGAGACCTCCTCCAGAGAGCAGATGAAACAGCACTAACTTAAGTTAGAAAACAAACAGCAACTGAGGTTCAGACACTGGATTCAAACTCCAACACCCCTGTCCATTGCAATGCTGGATAATTCAGCAACAGTGCCCTAGGATATTTAGCATCTGCCTCTGTATAACGTCTTATCTAAAGGACGGTACCTCTGACAGCACGTCTATCAGGGCTGTGGTGGACTGCCTGAATAAATTATATCTTCAAGTTTGCTGTGGGACTTGAACCCATGACCGCCTGACTCAAGAGGCGAGAGTGCAATCCAAGGCTGACACCTAAGACTGGGGGGAGGGGGAGGATGCCAGCAGGTGACCTCTTCTTAGTTTCTCTAACTAGCTGCTGGCAATAATGGAATTATGACTGCTACTCACTGAGCCCCGGCTGACACTATGACACACTTCTCAGCAGGATTCAGTGATCAGGACCTGGATCATTGGCTGGTTTTCTCAGTCTCATGTCAATTGCCATTGCACCCACCCCGCCGGAGATCAGCACAGACTTGGAATCTGGGAACCTTCTAATTCACATAGTTTAGGACTTTACACTTACCCCATTCAGCCTTCTCAAACTAGACTAAAAAGGCTCAACCCCCACTATCAAAGACACTAAATCTTGCACAGTGACCAGTGTTACATTTTGGTCGGAAGAATGGGGGGCACATAATTCCTGGTAAATAAGGATGTAAAAGCTGGGTAGAGGAGCAGGATACAGGATACAGATAAACAAATCACTAAAAGTAGCAGTGCCCATTAAGAAACCAATAAAACACAGCACCGGGGTGCATTTATAGAGGAATAGAATTGGAGAGCAAAGAAGTGCTGTTAAGCTTCTACAAAACCTCGGTTAGGTCACACCTGGTGTGCTATGGCCAGCTCTGTGTCCATTGTTATATAAAAGAATACAGAGGTATTGGAGAAGGTGTGAGAAAGACTTGCCAGAACAATGCCAAAACTGAGAGGTTATAAATATCAGGAAAGGATGAACAGGATGGGTCTCTTTTCTCTATATAAAAATAGACTGAGGGGGGCGGGGGTGGTGAGCTGATAGGCGTCTTTAAAATTAAGAACATGTTTGATAGGGTAAGCGTGGAGAAAATGTTTCTTCTTGTGGGCGAGACCAGAACTAGGGACCATAAAACGACCATCACTCATAAATTCGATAGAGAATTCAGGAGAGACTTCTTTACTCAGTGAGTGGTGAGAATGTAGAACTCGCTACCACAAGGAGTGGTTGAGGTGAAAAGCAGTGATGCATTTAAGGGGAAGCTGGATAAACACACAAGGGAAAAAGGAATAGAAAGCTATGTTGATGGGATTAGACGAAGAAGGGTGGGAAGTGGCTCGTGTGGAGCACAAATGCCAGTATGGATCTGGTGGGCTGAATGGCCTGTTCCTCTGTTGCAAATACTATGTACAAAATGTAATACTGTGCAAGCACCTAATTACCCTGAGTCACTGTAGCCAACAACTGCTGAATGGCAGCAGAAATTGTGCGATGGAACTTCTGGCTATAGACAACTTGTCCAAGAGAGCACCAATGGCCACACTCATTCATGTTGCCACTCAGCTTCCGTGTGTGAGCGCATTCCCGTGGCAGCGAGATCAGGAGAGGGAACATTGTACAATTTCTCCCTTTCCTAACCATCAGACAGACAGACCACACGTGCTCAGACCAGTTGATTCAGGGCGGCCGATAACTCAGCAGCTGGAAAGATGTGCCTTTGAACAGTCGACTCCCCTCTCCTCCATTTTCCCAGACAACCCAGCTGTGACTGTCAATAAGACACTAGGCCATTATGTCATCAGGTAACCCCAGTCAAGCCTGCAGATCAAGCCTGCTTGAATTTCACCCAAAGAAGATTTGGTTGAAAGCCCTTCAAGCCCATTTGCTCTCAGCTTTGAACAGGCTGCGGCTCCTCTCTCCAGAAATAAAGGGAAGGCTGATCAAGGTCTTTTAAGATTTGATATGGTAGATGTAGAGAAGATATTTTCTCTTGTGGAGACCACCAAAACTAGGGGCCATTAATGTAAGACACAACAACATGCACTTATACAGCATCTGTATTGTAGTAAATTATCCCAAGATGCTTTACATTAGTGTTATCAAAAAAACTTAACATCCAGTCACTTAAGAGATTAGAAAGACAGGTTATCAAATGCTTGGTCAAAAAAGCGAATTTTTAAGAAGCATCTTAAAGGAAGTAAAGAGGCAGAGAGGTTTAGGGAGGGAATTAGATGCTTGGGGGAAGATGCTGGCATAGTGGTGATACCACTGGACTAGTAAGAGGTCCAGGCAAATGCACTAGGGATGCGGGTTCAAATCCCACCATGGTAGCTGGTGGATTTGAATTCAATTAATAAAATCTGGAATTGAAAGTTAGTCTCAGTAACAGTGACCATGATTGTTGTAAAACCCCATCTGGTTCACTAATGTCCTTTAGGGAGGGAAATCTGCCCTCCTTATCTGGTCTGACCTACACATGACTCCAGACCCACAGCAATGTGGTTGACTCCACAAATGCTGAGCAAGCCACTCAGCTCAAGGGCAATTAGGGATGGGCAACAAATGCTGGCCTTGCCAGCGACATCCTGAGAAAGAATTTTTAAAAATTTGAGTTTCGGGTCTTGGCAGCTGAAGACAAGGCCAGTGGAGTGATGAAAATATGGGATGCATTAGAGCTCAGAACATGTGCAGCGCAGATCTCTCATCCTGTAGGGTATTCAGGAGAATTTTTTTTTTTTAACCCAGTGATTGGTTAGAATGTGTAAATTGCTATCCCAGTGTGAGTTAAGGCAAATAACATTGCTGCAGTAAAGGGGAAAGCTAGATAATCACGAAGGATATGCTGATGGGGTGAGGCGAAGAAGGGTGAGAGAGGAGGATGAACACTGGCATGGACTAGTTGGGCCAAATGGCCTGTTTCTGTGCTGTAAATTCTATGGGGACTAAATTAGATAGCCCACGAATACCCATCAGCACTCCATCTTCGTGCTATTTGCTCAATTGCATAACTTCTGCTGATTGGGCTGGTGATTGGCAGGCTGCTCTGCCAGTTGTGTTTCAGCTACCAGGCCAAATCCAGTGGCAGCTACTGGGTGATGAGGCTTTTCACTGTAGGCATTTTGAGTACATTAGTTGTGAAATAGAGCCGGGGTGACATCGACAGCAAATAGCCCTCGTCACCCAGTAGCTACCATTTAGTTTGGCGTCTTGGTTGAAATGCAGTTGGCAGAGCAGGTTCCCTCAGAATGAATGCATCATGACTGCTGCCAGGATACTGGGCACTGACCTGCAATAATTCGCTGCCTATGGTTACACACCAGCTGAACATTAAGGGGTTGGAATCCCTTTCAGACCCGGTATTAGGCAGAGTTGCCAAGTGGCGCCCTGCGCCAGTGGGGATCCCAACAATCCTAGCAAATCCTCGTGCCCGCTCTGCCTGCTTGTCTCTTGTGTAATAGTGCACGGCAAACTGAGAGATGTTGCTAACATCTCCAGCCCAAGCCTGGAAAGAGTCGGATGCATAAAAAGTCATCGCCATGGTCACCTCCGTAGCCACTGAAAATGCAGTTCTTGCCTTGTTCTAAGGGGTTGCAATTGTGGTGGCAGCAGCTGGCAAATTTCAGTGAGGACCTCCTTAGTGATGTGAAGGCATCTGATGTACTTTTCCTCACCGTGGTTGCAGCAGGGAAATCGTTTCCTAAACACCCTGAGCAGATATGGCCTCCTGCTGAGAGCCCTTCTCACCTTCCTCCTCCTTCTTCCAACAGCTTGTCCTACTCAGTGTGACCTCTGCTCATTCTCCCAGCAATGGTTTGTGCAGAAACATTGAAGTCAGCAAAAACTCCTTGTGATGCCATTCTCTGCAGAACTCAAAATAGCTATACAAAGCATGAAAAGAATTGTAGAATCAAAAGTGACAGCCCAGCTATAGAAATTGCTGGAAATCAGCATCTAACCTGTGAGTGATCGCTGATTCCTTTAAATAGTGCATATTTTTGTTCCTACCTGCTGCTGAATGTGTGTTTGTCTCGAAGACCATATAAGAGGGCATTAGCTGGAGCAGTGAGTTCCAGCGCTAGTGTCAAATCTCTATCCCTACTTCCAGAAACAGTTCACTATGGGCCCGCTAATTTCAATACCAAGATGGCATCTGGTATACTTCACCCCCCAAGTTTGCACTCTTTTGGAGTTCCAGGGGCACTAGTAATGCAGGCACTACTGAGCCCGATTTCCTGGCCTGCAATAAAACCAACTCTACTGCTTTCCCATCATAACAGAAGAACCCCCGAGAGTCTGGCAATGGCTTTGGTGTGAACCTGGGAACAAAATCTTCCCACTGAAAACCCACAATAAGAATTAACAATCAGGAAGTATGACTGAGTGTCCAGATCTCTCCTGCAAACACTAACGCTTTGGACAAAGGCATCTTCTGAACTGCTTATCCAAGCGTGCAGGTGCCACTTGGACACTGGGGGCTGGATTTTCCCTCTGGGGCTGGGAAACAGAAGTCAGGACTGTTTCCAGTTGCAACCCCCACCCTTGGCAGTGGGGGAAGGGGGCAGGTGGAGATATAGTCACTAACTGGGATTTTCAAAGATGTACCCCTAAAATTAGCCTGAGACAGGCTCTCTGATCTATTAAGGACAGTGGGTGGGCCCTCGAAGCTGGAGGGCCCATCAAAAGCCTTTCTGTTTGAGAGGAGCAGCAGGCAGTAATGGGAGGGAAGTAAGAGAGAGGATGTTTCAAAATGGAGGCACCTTCTCTCCAACTTCTTTGAATCTTTAATTAAAAGATAGATTCAGCAGCTTTGGTTGATCCTGTACCCAGGCAGGGAGAGCCTACAATCCTGCCTGATGCTGGGTACCTGCCTCTAGGCACCTAAACTAGCCCCGCTGGTGTGGGTACCTGGAGCCCGACACTGGAGAACTCCAGTCAGCCACCTTTAATTCGCCTCAATTAGGCCCTTAACAAGCCTGATTGGCTACCCATTACAAGTGGGCAGGTTTCCTTGCTGGTCCCCATCCCACCACTGCAAGGAATGGTTTGAAGGGGGGATGGAGCTCGGGAATCAGCGCGCTGGGCTTATTTTTGGCACTTTCTGCCACCAATCCCAGCCTCAAAAGGGGCTGAAAATCCAGCCCTGAATGTGAGGCGGGCTGCACATTCCCACAAGCAACCACTCCATGAGTTTCAGCTCCCCAGCCAACGCTGGGATTGAATGCTGGCTGCAATGCTGCATGTGACTGCTCACCAGCCAACACTGGGACTGAACGCTCACCAGACAATGCTGGTTGCAATGCTGCATGCGACTACTCTCCAGCCAATGCTGAGACTGAACGCTGGCTACAATGCTGCATGCGACTGCTCACCAGCCAACGTTGGGAGTGAATGCTGGCTGCAAAGCTGCATGCAACTGCTTGCCAGCCAACGCTGGGATTGAACGCTGGCTTCAATGCTGCATGTATATGACAAAGTGCTGCATAATTCTCCTGCCCAAGAAGCGTTTCAAAAACATGTTTTAAAAAAACATGCAGTTAAATTCACTTAGTCTTTGCTGGGTAAAAATATGACAGGTTAAGTTTCTCTTATGAGTCTTTGAGGAATAATTTCCACTCAACACTGTAATTTAAATTCTGGAATTCACTGGAAACAGAAGGATTCATAAAGAAGTTTTTTTCAAAAAATAGTATCCAATAAGAAAGCTTTTGGAGTAAAAGTGCTCGGATTGTATATGATGAAATATATTTAAACTTCATATAAAAAAATGTAAATATTTTTTCCACCCCTACAGCTATTGGGAGATTTTGTTTTTGAAGAGGGTGTGCAGGGAGATCAAGTTACAAACCCAGAAGGTCAGTGGAACAAGCTGGATCGAGCGTTCCATCACAGCACGTATCAATCGAGAATCATCCATCACAAGAGGTCTTTTGGCCCACTGTGCCTGTGCTAGCTCTTTGAAGCAGCCAGCCAATTAGTCCACTCCCCTGCAGACTGCCTATTTGACCACATATCCAATCACCTTTTGGAAATTACCACCGAATCTGCCTCCTGTGACATTTCAGGCAGTGTATTCCAGAGGGGTCTGGGGGGGTGGGGGGGAGTGTCAGAGGAGAGAGAGAAACTGCATAAAGGATTTCCTGGTAGTATACACAAGATCGGTTTCAGCAAACACCTTACCCTCTCAGCCAAGATGCTGGCAAAGAATGAGAACGAATTGTGCAAAGAATGGTTGTTGGTGAAGATCGGAATCCCTTCATTTATTTTCTTTTCCTCCCCACTGATCTTTACAGCCATGGCCAACATTGTCAATGTCACCCATTAACTAAGTGTTAGGTAGCATGCAATTGGCTCTATGGCAACTCTCATTCCCCATTTCAGCAGGACAGAGATTGGGTTGAAGAGTCTTTTTACCTCAACTTTTACCTCACCACTGCACGTTGCCATGGCAATTCATGAGATAAAAGTAAACAACATAAATGGACAGGATACCTTTGCCTTCAACCCAACTAAATCCTAGACACCAACATTGTTTCCGCTCTAAACCTGCATTGCTTCCAACACAGGCATAACTTGGCTAAAAAAGCTTAATGTCCTGAAGTGCTCTGACCACAAGCACTGTTATCAAAATGTATAATGGCTTCTTAATGGAAATTCTTCAAAATATGATTTATCATCATTAATATAGATTGCCATCTGGAAACTTAAGTCTTGGGTAGGTTTTGTGCACTTGCATTTATATGACACCTTTCATGACCTCAGGTCATCCAAAAGTGCTTTGCAGCCAATGAAGTACTTTTGAAGTGTCGTCACCGTTGTAACATAGGAAACATGATAACCAACTTCTGCACAGAAAATCCCCACAAACAGCAATGCAATAATAACCAAGTCATCGGTTTCTAGGTGTTGGCTGAGGGATAAATATTGGCCAGGACATCGGGGAGAGCTCCTTTTTCTTTGAAATAGTGCCGTGGGATGTTTGACACCCACTGGAGTAGGCAGGTGGGGCTTCAGTTTAACATCTCATCTGGAAGGTTACACATGTAAAGAGGTCCAATGACCTTCCCACTGTGAGGCAGAGGTGACCTCCTCAAACCTAAAGTTTGCAGCTGTGATCACTCGTACTCTGGTTCTCTGTGTACATCTGAAACTTCCAGGGTGGTAAACAAGAGGTTTGTTTAGTCTGCAACACTTATATCTACGCTCGCTGCAATTTAAGTAAGGGTAAAGCTCTATGAGGAAACAAGGACAGCCAGCATTGTTTACATTGTGTGATACTGTCCTTCATTGTAGTGAAAACATTGTCATTTAAAGGCTTTGAGTGGTGCAGTTTGTAGAATTTAATACCAACAAATGGAGCTCAGTGTAAAAGCAGGGCTGGTTATAAACCAGCAAGGGTGGTGAGCAAAGGAACATTCCAAGGACAGTACCAGGGCTCTCTATTTCTTTTGGCTTTTGCTATTAAATTAAATGAAGCATTCAAGATATAGATTTACAGGAATTATTGCAATTTTAAGTAAGAGATTTGTTTGTTTTCCCAAAGACCTGATTTGGTTTTGTTCTACTTGCAACAGCAAGTTCTGAGTCAGAATGTATAGCATAGAAATGGCTCATTTGACCCAACTGGTTTAAGCTGGTTTATGCTCCACATGAGGCCCCTCCCACCCTGGGCCAATATTTATCCCTCAACCAACATCACAAAACAGGTTATCTGGTCAAAATCACATTGCTGTCTGTGGGAGCTTGCGGCACACAGATTGGCTGCTGCATTTCCTACATAACAGTGATGACACCAGAGGGACTGTACAAGGTGCTATATAAATGCAAGTCTTCCTTTTTACTTCATTTACCCCAGCAACAAATCCTTCTATTCCTTTCTCCCTCTTGTGTTTATTGAGCTTCCCCTTAAATGCATGTACACTATTGGCTTCATCTACTCCTTGTGGTATCCAGCTCCACATTCTCAGCACTCTCTTGGTAACTAAGTTTCTCCTGAATTGCTTAATAGATTTACCAGTGACTACTTTACTTTATGTTTGCAATGCCTTGTTTCGGTCTCTCCTACAAGTGGAAACATTTTCTCAACATTTATCCTATCAAACCCTTTCATTATTTTAGAGGCCTCTATTAGATCACCCCTCAGCCTTCTCTTTTCTAGAGAAAAGAGTCCCAGCCTGTTCAATGTTTCCTGATACTTAGAATCTCAATTCTTGTATCATCCTTGTAAATCTTTTTTGCATCTTCTCTAGTATCTCTATAGCCTTTTCTGTGATATGGAGAGCAGAACTGTACGCAGTATGTCAACTGCAGTCGAACCAAGGTGACCTACAAAGTTCCAAGGGTTTGATTCCTAGTCCAAGCACAGTTAGCTGGTCTCAACCAGCAAAGGAGATCAAAGTGCTACAATTAGCCTCGGGACAATTATCCAAAGCTCCCAACTGGAATGATGTGAATCCTGTGTGTAATGAGATGATAGGCAAGGGCAGGAATGTCAAACAGCAATGACGCTCACTGTCTTAGCTCACTTCTGAAGAAGCCACTTGGATGAGACACTGAGGATGGCTGATATCTGTGCAGTTCTAGTCCAGCATGGGCCAGCATCTTCAGAATGCAGAGACAGCAGATGTAATGTAACATTCAGTGCAAAAGTTCAAAGTGACAAGCCGCACCTTTGACAGACTTAACAGCAGCGCAACTTTAGGTTCTGTCAAGCTCTCACGGAAAATATACCTTCTCAAATTGAGAATATATTCATTGTAGGGTTTCCACTCCCTAGGTACATGCCAAGATGGGTCAATCGACTTTCCTGCGCTGCAGTTACCTCCTCAGTTTTGGCAGGTTACACCATTTTAAATGATGTTTAATTGAAGAACCCAGGAGGTAAGTGGGTTGAGCAAAAGGGACAAGTGGGGGAAGCAGCACCTCAGGAGATAATGCCAGCAAGCTTTAATCCCAACTTCAACTGAACTCAGGGACGTCTGCAATTTAATTGCCTCTTTTTCATTCACTGGTTCTCCTTTTCTGTTTCCTGCTCTATCTCTCCGTAGGTTTCTGTGAGGAATTAACATCGTTTGGTAATACAGATCTTGAATATCACTGGAAAGAGAGGCATGTTGCTGAATCTTTTCATTTTGCACTCATCAGGACAAAGGCAAGGAGGCCAAATTTCAAACAATCACAACTATTTATGCCACAGGAGAAAAGGGTGCTGATTGCTTGACAGGTTGACTCTGATTGGCTGAGGCATTGCCATGGAGAAAGCAACAGGGAACTATAGGCTCCCCAACACCCCAAGCTGCTGGGTAATTCAAACAGCATGTTCTTGTAGCTGTTCATAACAGACAGTGTACAGATCGTACCCAATCAGCCCACGCTTGCAAAACCCAAAACAAAGCATCTAGTGTTGGTTGTGATTCTACGATTTGGAAGCACTTGCTGCTTTCTCCATGACAATGCCTTGGCCAATCAGAATCAACTTGACAACCAATCAGCACCCTTTTCTCCTGAAGTATAATTTTAAAAATTCATTCATGGGATGTGGGTGTCACTGGCTAGGCCAGCATTTATTGCCCATCCCTAATTGCCCTTGAGAAGGTGGTGGTGAGCTGCCTTCTTGAACCGCTGCAGTCCATGTGGTGTAGATACAGTCACAGTGCTGTTAGGATAGGAGTTCCAGGATTTTGACCCAACAAAGGAACGGTGATATATTTTCAAGTCAGGATGGTGAGTGGCTTGGAGGGGAACTTCCAGGTGGTGGTGTCCCAATATGTCTGCTGCCCTTGTCCTACTAGAGGTAGCGGTCGAGGGTTTGGAAGGTGCTGTCTAAGGATCCTTGGTAAGTTCCAGCAGTGAATCTTGTAGATGGTACACACTGCTGCTACTGTGCGTTGGTGGTGGAGGGAGAGAACCTTTGTAGATGGGGTGCCAATCAAACAGGCTGCTTTGTCCTGGATAGTGCCAAGCTTCTTGAGTGTTGTTGGAGCTGCACATGTCCAGGCAAGTGGAGCCTATTACATTACACTCCTGACCTGTGCCTTGTGGATGGTGGACAGGGTTTGGGGAGCCAGGAGGTAAGTTACACGCTGCAGGATTCCTAGCCTCTGATCTGCTCTTATAGCCACAGAACTTATATGGCTAGTCCAGTTCAGTTTCTGGTTAATGGTAACCCTCAGGATGTTGATAGCTGTTTATTTGATTGTTGTGATAATTCAAAATTTGGCATTCTTGCATTTGTTCTGATAAGTGCAAATGAGTGATGAAAAGATTCAGTAACATGTTTCTCTTTTCAGCAATATTCAAATTAATGTCAATGCCAATCCCCAGCCATTATTTTAGAAATTATTCAGGATATGCTGTCTACACTTTCCTCACCCTGCCCCCTTCTTGGTCCTCATGCCTCGGGCTCAATTAGTCCTTTCAGAATGCTGTTGTAGCCAGTTAATGAGGAAACACATGAAAGTGGCCCATTGATAATGTGCCCTGCTACTTGTTAAAGTTCCTACACACAGTAGCATGTGTTAATTCCAATAATTGTATGTCAAGGAAGAACGAGTCCGAAGATGGCTTGTTCCTTAAAACAGGTTTACTTCCAAGGCAACTGATTTATATATTCTTGCAATGATTCCCTAATCCTTCCCCAACTGGGGACGGCTGTGATTAATTACCAACTTGCAGCATGTATTCCATTGTAGCACAATTTCAACATTAACATCATTGCCCAGATATTTTGTTGTAATATAGGGCAGCATTTTCGCCCCCAATGTCTGTGCTGCTGGTCAGTGCGCTGGTTTGCCAGCACCATCCTGCTCTCTCCCTCCATGCACCCCCCCTCACCCCCCCCACGCCATCAACTCGGATAATTTTCCCAGAGGTGGGATGGGGGTGGGCAGGGTGACCCACCCGCTTTCAGCAGGTAGCCAAGTAGATAACGGCCTATTGAAGCCAATTGTCAGAGAGTGGAATTTTCCAGTAGGCCTGCCAGGCACCCCTCCCCTCGCTCTCTGAGGCATCAGAGCCTGGGCCAGCTGACTGGAGGCAACCTTCTCATGGCTGACTGGGGAGCTGGCACTTTAGGCAGGCTTTGAGGCCCTCGCCGTCTTGCTGGCTCTATAGCTGTGGCTACAGGCTGCCCTGTGCAGGGAACACCCCCCCACCCCCCCTCCACCCCCCCTCCAGTATGGTGGCCCGGCTGCTGTGGCCACTTTTTAATGTAAAACTTTAAAAATGTGGAAAGAGGGCACCTTAAAAAGGAGGCACCCGCTCTCCCTCTCCCTGAAACGCAGGCTGCTGCTCCTCCAGTGCTGGAGAGCTTCCTATTGGCCCTCTAGCTTCCCGTGCTCTCCCGCCATCCTTAATTGGGCAGCAAGAACCCCCTCTGGCCACTAATTGGCCAATTTGGGGAAATCACTGCCGGGTGACAGGCTCCTACACAGTGTGTGGGGTCATGACTCCCATTTGACCCTGACGTCAGGGTCCCAACCCAAAGGGCAAAATCTATACATTTTCACCCTTCTTTTTACATTTGCTTCACATTGTACACCACTGTCTGGTCTGAACAGCAATCAAATGACTTCTTCCTTCCCAACCTCAAGATCTCACACCTGGAATGATTCATTTCGCTTTTTCCAGTGATGGCCAAGGATGGATCTGCTCTGAGGGGCTTATTCATGGGATATACTAATAGTGCCAGCACACGGACACTGGCGTTGGAAGAAGCAGAGACAGGGTCCCAGCTGTGAACTCCTTCTACAAACTGAAACCTCATCTCTTTTCTTTAAAAAATGTATTTGCAGCCGCTGATTTTGCTTCCTCTTTCATTTTTTTTAAAAACTGCCAAATTTAAGAGAGCTTTGAGGATGTTCGACAAAGAGTTACTCTGCACTCTCTTGTGCACCAATTTAGTAGAAATAATTCATTTCGTTATGTGATTCAGATGCCATTAATAACCAAATTGCATCCCAGGCATAATGAGATACTGGATATATTTTAAATTATGTTAACTCAACAAGACATGTACAATGAGCGGATTTGTGTTCCGAACAGCCTGCTCATCCACTAAGGCAGGCAGCAACCAAAGTACAGAGTTACTGTCACTGGGCTTTCAGTGTTCTTCCCAGTGAGGAGTGCAGGAAAGAACAAATGGAAATAAGGCACAATCATTAAGGGGCTGGTGGTGGGAAACGGACCAGTGTTGTGTCCAGGAGCTGGCCATCCGCACACAACACCCGCACGCATGACGCGCAATATAAACGTCAACATGGCTGGTGACTTCCAGAATTTCAACGCATTTTTACCGTGCAATTCGGCCCATTGTGTCTGCACCAGCTCTCCGAATGAGCAATTTACTTAGTGCCATTCTCCCACCTTCTCCCAGTAACCCCTGCGCACTGTTCCTTTTCAAATAATAGTCCAATTCCCTTTAGAGTGCTTTGATTGAATCAGTCTCCATCACACTCTCAGGCAGTGCATTCCAGACCTTAACCACTTGCTGTGTGAAACAATTTTTTTTCCCATGTCACTCCTGCTTCTTTTGCCAATTACTTCGTAGCTGTGCCCTCTCATTCTCGATTCTTTCACAAATCTTTTCTCCCCATCTACTCTGTCCAGGCCCCTCATGATTTTGAATACCTCTGCCAAATCTCCCCTTAGCCTTGAAGAGCCAGCTCTGAAGAAGAGTCATACGGACTCGAAACGTTAACTCTGTTTCTCTCTCCACAGGTGCTGCCAGACTTGCTGAGCTTTTCCAGCATTTTTTGTTTTTATCTCCTCCTAGCCTTCCTTTCTCCAAGGAAAACAGTCCTACCCTCTCCAGTCCATTTTCATAACTGAAGTTCCTCATCCCTGGAACCATTCTTGTCAATCTTTTCTGCACTCTCTCCAATGCCTTCACATCTTTCCTAAAGTGCGGTGCCCAGTACTGGATGCAGTACTCTATCTAGTTGAGGCTGAACTAGTGTTTTATACAAGTTCAACATAACCTCCTTGCTCATGTACTTTGTGCCCCTATTTAAAAGGCCCAAGATACCGTATGCTTTTATAACTGCTCCCTCAAACTGTCCTGCCACCTTCAATGACTTATGCACATGAACACCCAGGTCCCTCTGCTCCTGCACCCACATTAGAATTGTATACCCTTTATTTTATATTGTCTCCCCCTGATCTTCCTACCAAAATGAATCTCTTCACATTTCTCCACATTGAACTTCATCTGCCACCTGCCCACCCATTCCACCAACCTGTCTGTGTCTTTTTGAAGTTCTACACTATCCTCACAGTTCCCAATGCTTCCAAGTTTCATATCATGTGCAAATTTTGAAATTGTGCCCTGTACACCAAGGTCTAGGTCATTAATATATATCAGAAAAAGCAAGAGTCCCAACATTGACCCCTGGGGAACTCCACCACAAACCTTCCTCCAGCCCAGAAAACATTCATTAACACTACTTGCTGTTTCCTGTCACTCAGCCAATTTCATATTCACGTTGCCACTTTCACTTTTATTCCATAAGCTATAACTTTGCTCATGAGTCTGTGGTGTGGTACTGTATCAAATGCCTTTTGAAAGTCCATGTCAACATCAACAGCACTGCCCTCATCAACCCTGGCTTTCACCTCTTCAAAAGGCTCAAGCAAGTTAGTTAAACACGATTTAAGAACTCCATGCTGGCTTTCCTTAATTAACCCAGATTTGTCTATGTGACTATTAATCTTGTCCCTAATTATTGTTATTGTTTCTAGGAGTTTCCATACCACCGAAGTTAAACTGACTGGCCTGTTCTTATCTTTAAACCCTTTTTTGAACAAGGGTGTAACGTTTGCAATTCTCTAGTCCTCTGGCACCACCCCCGAGTCCAAGGAAGACTGAAAAATTATGGCCCGTGCCTCTGCAATTTCCACTCTCACTTCCCTCAGTATCCTTGGATGCATCTCCTCTGGCTCTGGTACCTTTTCAACTTTAAGTACAGATAGCCTATCCAATACCTCTGAGCTTCGAGCACCTTTGGAACTCTGTTCCTAAAAAAGGGGGTGGAAGCAGAATCTTTGAATATTTTTAAGGCAGGGCTACTTAGATTCTTGATTAGCAAGGGGGTGAAAGGTTATTAGGGGTAGGCAAGAATGTTGGGCTGAGGTTACAATCAGATCAGCCATTATCTTATTGAATGGCGGAGTGGGCTCAAAGGGCTGAGTGACCTATTCCTGCTCCTAATTCATATGTTTATTTTTATGTCTTGTGGCGCAGTGGGTAGCATTCCTACCTCTGGGCCAGAACCTCTGGGTTCAAGTTCAAGTTCAAGTTCAGGAATTGATGGCCATGGAAGGTGAATGTGTAACGTGGCCAAACAGGTTGACTTTCAGCCTGTAAATCCTTCCAATATGCCTGATGACGGGTGGTAAAGAGTGGCATTTCCTGGCGAGCTAGAAGATAATGGCAAACCACTGCAGTACTTTGCCAAGCATAATCATGGGCCAATCCAATGGAAGTCCATGGTCACCAATGCCCTCTTAGAGCCTGGTACTTGGAGGAGAAAGAAAGTTGCTATATAAATGCAAGTTATTGTTTGTGCCAGTGGTTTTAGGGTAAGATATGTTTGTATAGCTCAACTGGTCCCTTGTGTTACAAAGTTTGAGTTGTGAGGAGAAAATGGAGAATCTTGACTGTCGCTTATTTAAAAGAACAGACTGATGGGTATAGGAAAGTCAAATCCAGAACACTGCTAAAAATTAAACCACGTAGTGGGACAAGAGACATGGGTTTAACCAGATGAATGTTAGAGAGTCACGACAAAAACCGAGAAATTCTTCACATCGAGAGCGATCAACACATAGAATAGAGTTCAGACAAAGACTGTGGAGACAGGAACTTCAGATAGAGATGGGATGTAGCCAGGGGAATTGTAAGGTTATGTTAATGATTAACCTTTATAAAACATTGGTTCAGGCACCCCTGTCCAATTCTGGACTCCATATTTTAGGAAGGACGTGAAGGCTTTAGAGAGAGTGCAGAAAAGATTTACAAGAATGGTTCCAGGGATGGTGGACTTCAGTTACGTTGACAGATTGGAGAAGCTGGGGTTGTTCTCCTGAGAAAAGAGAAGGTTGAGAGGAGACTTGATATCATGAAGGGTCTGGACAGAATGCATAGAGAGAAACTGTTCCCGCTGGTGGAAAGATCGAGAACTAGGGGGCATAGATTTCAAGTGGTTCCAAATATATCAAAGACGACATTTGGAAAAACTTCTTTATGCAACGCGTGGATATGATCTGGAGCACACGGCCTGAGAATGTGATGGAGGGAAATTCAATCATGGCTGTCAAACGGGAATTGGATAAGCACCCAAAAAGAAAAGAAAAGATTGGCAATGCTATGAGGAAAGAGCAGGTAGCAGGACTAACTGGATTGCTCTTGTAGGGAGTAGGCACAGGCTCAAGAGGCCAAATGGCGTCTTTCTGTGCTGGAAGTCTTCTATAGTTCTGTGGTCACTCCCCAACACCAATGCACCCCAAACCCCCATCCACTGTGAGATAGATGAGCCAAGCATGGCTCAACTGACTTTCCTGGAACGCATTTACCTCATTGCTTGTGGTGGGTTACAATGTTTTACACGGTGTTTCATTTAAAAACCCAGCACCAATGCTACGAACAATAGCTAGACACTGAAATAGTTACAAATCTAGCGCTCTACAGTCACAATATATGTAAAAAAAATATCGGTATCTTTTTGGAATGGTGCCCTCCAATTTTTTAGTCACTTCCAGAACATAATGGCCCAAACCAGAAAATACTCTAATTCCCCAAAGAGTCTTTAGAGGCTGACATCTGGCTTCAGAGCAGAGAAATCTCTTCCTGGATTTCACATTTCAATTACATTACTTTAAAATAAATCTCTGGAATGGATTATTAAAATTTCAGGGATTTACTAGGAAAGATTATACTTACTACTTAGCAGTGATAGGGAACTGCTCCAAACTCTGGGAACTGGAGTTTCCATCTAGGGTTGGGGCTCCGATGTTGGGATCATTTCCAGGTCCCGACCCCGCACTGTGTCGGACATAAGGGCCCTGATGCGATTTTCAAAGAAAAGGCCAATCACGGGCAGATTCACCATCTAAATAAGGATGACAGGCTCTCCAGCCTTGAGGGAGCAGCAACCTGGCGATGCAGGTCAGGGAAAAAAGAGGGAGCTTCAAGATGGAGGTGCCCTCTCAGCACGTTTGAACATTTTAAAAATAAAATTGTCCGCTGCTGTCAGACCGCCTCTATGGAGGGGAAACCCCTCCACTGGGTGGGCCTGTGGCTGCAGCCGTGGACATTAAGCCATCCTGGTTGGGGGGAGAGGAGCGGATGGGGGGGTTTAAAAAGTCCACTGGCGTGCTGGCACCCGCCACAACCCCCACCTTCCATCCCCCCACCCCCTACCCCAGCCCCTGGTTTACCACAGGAGGCCACCTCCTCTGACTGACTCTGTTCTGGTCTCCACATGGGGCCTGCCTGCCAGCAGGAAAATCCTTGGCTCCTGCCCCTAACCTGAGCTTTCTGAAAATGGGTCAAGAACTGGAAAACTGGCACGCCAGCTGGTTCCCGAAAATGCCGGGCGGTTCCCTCCCTTTGGTCTCACCCTCACCACGTTTCTCAGGTCAACTGTGGATGCACAATAAATGCCAACTTTGCCCACAGCCCTAAAAGAAATGGCAACAGCCTCTGAGATTTTGGAGGTCCCACCAATGAATTGAGGGACAGACTCCCCATGAAAGTGAGATGGTGAATTCCTTTAAAAACAAAGTCGGATGACCATCTTGCTGAAAATGTTGGTTATAAAGAGAGACAAAGTTGAAAAACACCCCATTTGTAAAGTGGACTGGTAGGAGGGCCTATGTGGAAGAGGGGCAAAAGAATGGAGGTAGTGGACAGGTGTAGGCCAGGATTAAATGGTAGGAAGGGTAAATATTTTCCAGTTTTTCTCATTTATCCAGGAATCAAGGAGTGTCCACGCCTAACTTTCCCTCCGTAGATTAATGAATAGAGAGTCTATGGTACAGTGGATTATCCATGCAAGAGTGAGCTTGATGGAGAAAATGGCCACTACTTCTTCCCTGTTATTGAATGTCTGCTGTAAAAACAGTAGGACAACATGACAGAACCGCACAATGGATCCAGTGAGTTGCAGCTCTGAGCCAAGTGAGGCTGTTCAACATGGGTAAGGGGGGGGGGGGGGGGGGGGGGTGTGGTGCAGTTGGTGGAGGAGGAGCAGAGGAGGGGAGATAAAGGAGGAAAGAAATGAAGGAAGGTTGGAGGCTGCATTTGTGAAAAAAGAGAGTGTGAATCGACCTAGGGCGGAATTTTCCATGCCCGCTGGCATTGGGCGCGTCTGGTGATGGGAGCGGACAATATGGCAAGAAGGCCAAAAATCGGTTTCGTGACGTTATAAAACCAGTTTGCAATCACCCGCTCTGCCCGTGTATAGCAGGCCACGTTTCCCACCATTGGGCATTGGAAACCTCGTTGCAATACATCTGCTTATCATTATAAGCCCAGCTCGCTGGAATCAACCCCCGCCCTCGCTGGACCATCCGAGCACGTTGCCGTGATTCATAACTGGACATAAGCGACGGCACTTCACTCGGGACTTTGGGGTTCGTTTGCCTACCTCGCTTCAGGCAGCACTCACAGTCATCAGCGCCAGGCTTCGCAGGCAGCACCACATCACTTTTAGTGGGGGCACATGGGCAAGTCTCTAACTACCACACCAGCCATCAGGCGAGGGTGGCTTTTAAACAGCTACAGGGCTAGGGCTTGCTTGGGGAAGGGGGGTATCCCAGGGTGTGTGTGAGGGCACAAATTGATCTGTGCAAGTGGCCTCAAGATGGTGAGGGCTGAGAAGTCAGTCTCCAGAGGAGATGAGGCCAGGTGGAGATGTGAGGGTGTGTGAGAGAGAGCGAGTGGTGATGTCTCCTGAGCTGGCAGTGAGTGAGATGCCAGTGAATGTGTGAGTTTAGAGTGATGAGATGGTTGCCCTATCCTGGCAGCATGGACGAAATAATTCATCCTCGACCTGCATTGGATGGCCAACCTCTTTGGTGCAGCATTGGCACTGACCAGCACTGCCACTGCCTACCAAACTGAGTGGTAATGGAGCTGCCTCACCTGCGGCCAGAGGGTGGTAGAGGACATCATAGTGGGCCTCTATAGTGCCCAAAAGGCAGTTGAGGGACATACTACTAAACCCGGGAGGGGCGGGGGGGTGGGGGGGGGGGTGTGTGTGTGTGTGTGTGTGTGTGTGTGTGTGTGTGTGTGTATGTGTGTGTGTGCTGCTGCTGCAGTCTTCTTGTCTTTCAGGGCCATGTCTTCTGTGCAGCAGTCCTGGACTGGAAGCACTGAGAGGCGTGCATGCAGCTGCACTTTAAATATGGCACCCAGTGTGAGGGAGCGGTGAGGTGACGCCGTGATGGGTGAAACGGCACGTTTCCCGGGAATGCATGATTAATGAGGTGGGATTGGGACGATACGGCGTGAAAAGCCGCCATTGTGGTCAGCAGGTAAAATGTCCTTTTTCCCGCCCACTATCGCACTTAGTGCAAATTTGGGACAATTAAGTCCCTAAAGTGGAATCTGAGGAGCAGCTTGCTACCAGACCAAATGGAGGAACATCGTTGAAATCCTGCAGGGCTTTGACAGGGAAGGTAAAGAGGGAAGTGGAAGAGGGAGATCAACTGGGACAAACCCTGGATTCAACCGTGCTCAATGCGCTCACATCTGTGCCCTGTGCTAACTGGATCTGGAATGCTTTGCCTAAAACAGTAACTTTCAAAAGAGAATTGGATAAATACCATATATGCTTGTGTAAATGTTAAATTTTTGAGACCAATTTTTAGGCCAAAAATCACAGGGTTGACTTTTACATGGGTGATGTTTTTGTGGGTAATTATGGATGGGCAATAATAGCTGGCCCTATCAGTGGCAGCAACACCCTGTGAATGAATAAATAAAAATAAAAAGTCAGTTGCAAGGGGAGAGTTTAAAAATACGCCTATATAAAATGCAATTACTGAATATTGAGAAGCTAATAAGTTATGACACCCTTCCCCTCCAAGCTCTTGCCTGCACTGGAACATTCCAGACAACAATGTCTGGAAACCGGTTAACCGAGAACATAACAGGTTCCTGAAAATGGCCAGACGTTGTTTCCAAAGAGGAAAGAAGGGGGATGTGGCTAGAGCAGTTGCTTTGAGCAACTGAGTTATTGCCAACAGCAACAGGGCCAGGAATATGAGGCTCCCCTCAATCTTTATCTCATTGCCGGGAGTTTGAGTAAACAACTTTTACAAAGTTGCTTTCACTTTGGAATTATTCTGAACACAGCAAAGGTGACAGTGAGTTTGCGGTTGGGTGCCATCTTGGACAGAGCTGAGGGAACAAGTGCTCTTCATCTGCTCTTTGGAATGTCAGCCTCCCAAGTTCGCACTTACCAATGTTCTTATAGCTGACGGGCATGTGGAAGTGGGCTGCACTGTCGCCAAGTGCCTGGATAGACATGCCTGGGTAAGAGCCAATATTGTTCCTAATTTATGAAAAGTGGTATGAAATATAAAAGCCAAGAGATTATACTACATAAATCACTGGGTATCACAGAATTTTAACAGCACAGAAGGAGGCCATTCGGCCCATCGTGTCTGCACCAGCTCTCCAAATGAGCATTATGATCTAGTGCCATTCTCCTGCCTTTTCCTCGTAAACCTGCATGTTGTTTCTGTTCAAATAATCATCTAATGTCCTCCTGAATGCTTCAGTTGAACCTGCCTCCACCACACTTCCAGACAGTGCATTCCAGACTCGAACCACTCGCTGTGTGAAAAAGCTTTCTTCACGTCACAATTTGCTTCTTCCGCAAATCACTTTAAATCTGTACCCTCTCGTTGATCCTTTTACGTGCGGGAACTGCTTCTCCCTATCTACCCTGTCCAGCCCCCTCGTGATTTTGAAATTCTATCAAATCTCCTCTTAGCCTTCTTCTCTCCAAGGAGAACAGACCCAACCTCTACGAGCTATCTTCGTAACTGAAGTTACAGAGCTGGGGAAGTATGGACAATTCTGGGCACCATGTCAATTTGACAATTACCTTGTTAAAGACAATTGCTAATTAAACAGGTAATAGGCATTGATTATCCATCTAAACAGAACAAAAAGATACAGCTGGAACACTGGGTGAAGCTACTTGGCAGTCAGTAGCACTGAGGAGTTGTCTTGAAAATAAACCACATTGAACCAAAAAGACCAGTCTGGATTCATACTTCCACCACAACCTGAGTAACACACCACATTTCAGAAAAGATGTGAAGGACTTTGAGAGGGTACGCCACTGAGGAGGCTTACCCAGATGTTACTGGGGTGAGGGACGTCAGCATGAGGAGGTGTTGCAAAAGCTCAGACTGTTTTACTTGGAACAGAGAAGATTAAGAGGTGACTCAACAGAGGTTTTCAAGATGATGGTGACAGAGTAGAGAGAGAAAAAACAATTTTAAATCATTGGCATATTACCTAGAAAGGGGAAGTGAAGAGATATGTTCTCTTTGATGGGATCTGGAACATTCGCCCTGAACAGATGGTGGACTGATTCCAGAAATAATTTCAAAAGGGAGTTGGATGGGTACTTGAATTTGAACAACTTACAAGGTAATGGACAAAAGCAGGAGTGAGGGACTCAGCACAACTGTTTTTTTTTTTAAAAAAGGGCCAGCATGGATACGATGGGCCTAACAGCCTCCTCCTGTGCTGCTGCAAGTTTTTATGATTCTGTGGTAATTCTTCATTAATCATAGGAATAGAAACTCCTTCTCATTTCCGCTCCCTCCTCCAAAAGCTGATTCAAAAGAAAACCTAACCATTTGATGCCTAGCTGATACAAGTGGACGCTTCTGACGCTCAGTTTGGATCCCAGCACCTCACGCTGCTCACTGTGGGGGACGTGCAGCTGTGTTTACATTCCCGAGGAAGTCTTGGAGGTGGAATTGTGGATTCCAGCTCATAGGCGTCTGGGAGGCCAGAGTCCGAATGGCAAGATATGCCCCCTCCTTCGGACTATACATTCTGCAGGGGGTGTGGGGATGTTGGCCCAAGAACACAGGAGGCGAGCACTATTGGAGGGTGTTTTTCCTTTTGCAGAAACAAACATTTGAAGTTGAAATGCTCTGGGCAAGAATAGACAAGCCGTGCACTGTTGCCAATAAACATTCCTGGAATTGGTCCTTCCTTTTCCCTAGCATTACACAGCATTAACTGCACAAAAAAAATGGGCCCTTTTGGCTTAACAATTCTGTGCCAGTGTTTATGCTGCACGTGAGCCACCTACTATTCAAACCATTTCTCTCCAAGGTCATTAGTCACCTCAAACTTGTTAGTGGCTTATTTCCTGCTCGTTTTTGAAAAAAAAGATAAAATACATTGAGCTGAAATTCGGTGGTAATTGACCTAACTTCAATTATGTTTAAGTTCAGACCCCATGCCCGACATCCCCCTCTCAACACACTTCCCTTCACACTTCAGGACGTTGTCACTAAATCCTGCAAAAAACCAACCCAGACAGCAGTTTGGACACTAAGAGTTCGCTTCTTGTGGGTCATTAACTGAATGCCGCTGACTGTTATTTACAAAGTAGCTGAAGAGAGCTGACAGTAAGCAGATGACACATTGCTCTAGTCTGGACTGAAGATATTGGGATTTCCTGAAGGTTACAGTTTGATCGTCACAGACTAACCATCGTTTCTTCCAGTTCGCTCCACAAGCTGCTCTTCAGCTCATTCATGGGCAGTTGAAGCCATTGTCTTTCTTCATGATTTTTCTTCCCACTCCTCTCTGGCCTACATTAGCTCCTTGCGTTTTTCCCGGGTTCTTCGACTCCAAGGGAAAGAGGAGGATCATAGCTACAAATAAAAACAAAAAAACTGCGGATGCTGGAAATCCAAAACAAAAACAGAATTACCTGGAAAAACTCAGCAGGTCTGGCAGCATCGGCGGAGAAGAAAAGAGTTGACGTTTCGAGTCCTCATGACCCTTCGACAGAAATTGAGTTCGAGTCCAAGAAAGAGTTGAAATATAAGCTGGTTTAAGGTGTGTGTGTGTGTGTGTGTGTGTGGGGGGGTGGGGGGAGGGGGCGGGGAGAGAGAGAGAGAGAGAGAGAGAGAGAAAGTGGAGGGGGGGGGGTGGGTGGTGGTTGTAGGGACAAACAGCCTGATCCCAGCCAAATCAAGCCTTCACAGGTACTTCCAACACCTTTTACTGGAAAGTGGCCAGGGTAAGAACTGCATTAGGGCCACGGAAGCTATGGACAAACACAATGACCTCTGCCACCACCCTAGCTAAATATCTCACTCAGCACAGTCTGCCTGGATTTTTCTGGTCCGTATGGATCAACCACTCAGTGAAAGAACTTGCCATTGATCATTTAAAAACAAAATCAACAAGCTACTACCATCAATTATATTGGTCAATGTGGTTGACACCTTTCTTTACAGAGCCAAGCATTCTCCTTTAAACAGATACTCCAATTAACTAAGTGCTTGTGCCAGGTATTTTTCTTTTTTATATTCGTTCATGGGGTGTGGGCGTCGCTGGCTCGGCCAGCAACTGTTGCCCCGGTGACGCTTTGGATGAGGAAGCTGAGGACAGTGTCTTTGAAGACCCATCGCAGCGCCCACCCACACCCTCCGCCAGCGCAGAGACACACACCTCGGTGGGACCTAGTTCTCTAAAGTAGCCTCGGGGTCTCAATCAGGTGAGCACAGAGTACCATCTACTCCATAGCAGGTGGAAGTAGGGATATGAGAGGTCGCTGGCACTCGGAGGACTGCTGCAGGCCACGATTCTGTTGAGTCCGAGTCAGATGACGAGCCTCCGGACTTGGTCCTTAATCAATTGCTGGAGCTGCAATTGCGATGGGAACATCAGGAAGGGATGTCGCTGCACTCCTCAGATTGCAAGGCACGATGGAGCAGTTCATCTGCCTTCAATCTGAGGTGATAGTGCCGGCATGTCAATGCACCGAGGTCCAACACTGGTAGGATGGCGGCCGCCATGGAGACCTTGATCCAGGACATCAATCCTACACTGTTGCAGGAGCTGCACTTCATTGCTGTGGCCATTGGTGGCATCCATCAATGTCAAAAAGAGGGAGCTGTGGGGCACCTCAATCTCACTCCAGCTTTCACCCCTCGGACACCCATAGGGACGACCATCAGGAGCTGGACACTCCCGGCCTTCCACCCAGGTAACTCTGGGAGAGTCTGGCCGATCCAAATCCCCTCTTCCTCTGGCCCCATCAACACAAGCCCCACAGCAGGACACCCAAAGCAGGCCGGGGCTCTCCAGGTCTCAGCCCTCCAGAGGATGCCCGCCAAGGTCATCACAGACAGGGCATAGCAGTCAGCAGGCTGCCTCCACCTCCACTGTGGATGTTGGGTGAGCACCAAGACGTAGTGGTAGGGTAAGGAAAGTGAAGGAGATGTAACTCTTTCGAGTACAAACCCATTTCCATCTGTTTCAGATGAAGTTATATTGTTTCATAGTTTGCCATTGTGAGATTTGAACTCTTGATCTTGGGGTTACAAACTCAGTACCATAACCACTTGGCTATTTAGGCCAAGCTTGTGAAGGAGATGTAACTCTTTCGAGTACAAACACATTTCCATCTGTTTTTTCAGATGAAATTACATTGTTTCATAGATTGCCATTGTGAGATTTGAACTCTTGATCTTGGGGTTACAAGCCCAGTACCATAACCACTTGGCTATTTAGGCCAAGCAATAGGTTCTCTGACAGCTCGTGACAGTTTTTCATAGTTTGCCATTGTGAGATTTGAACTCTTGATCTTGGAGTTGCAAGCCCAGTACCATAACCACTTGGCTATTTAGGCCAAGCTTGTGAAGGAGATGTAGTTGCACTACGTTAGCAACCACATGTATACAATGTTCACAAATATAAACAGACTCGCAATCATTTCATATCTCCTCTTGTCTATGACCCCTCCTTACGATGAGCTGTGTTACTGTCAATCACGTGTGGAACCTTGGTTCCTGCAACCACTTGTAGCAATGGTCTCTATTCTGGGCCTCTCTTCTGTGCGGTGTGCTACCTTCTCACCACAGTGAGTAGCCCATTTCAACATAATGCTCCATATCAGTAATGCCTGTACCTTCATGTTAAGTGTGTTTGTGGAATGAACCTTGTTCACATGCCTTGTAGGGTCCCATCATGTGCATTCTTGGTTCTGAACGATTGAGACAGGGGTGTGCCCCTATCTCGTTTGCACTCTTGATAGGTGAAGGTGTGATGGTTGAGGAGAGACATGCTAATGCACAGAGAAGGCTCATGTATCAACCAACTCCATCTGCCCGCTGTCTTTCAGCAGGGTTTTGGTGACATGAGCCTATACTCAGAGCTAACGTGCACTGCCCTCAGCCAAGCAGGTTTCTGATGTTCCCAGTGACAATCCACTGAGCTCAGCAAAAACTGGGAGCCCCTTGGCACCTCAAGGTGATGAAGCAATGGCACATTTGTGTGCAGGTGCTGAGACGCCCAAACATAAGCATTTCTCTCCCTGTAGTTGTGGCTATTGCGGGGAGAAGGGTTTGGTCACAAAGTTGGTAGACAGTGCTGTGCATCTCATTGCTTTGACACTCCAGGAGGTTACTGATGCTACTTCCAAATGGTGATTTCTGGAAGCCAAAACAGCCTTTAGGCATGCTCTGGAATTGCACATCGTTGCTTCAGACAGGTGGAGGGCCGCAAAGGGATAGGAGCGAGTACGTGATGAAGCAGAACAGCGCTCCTCATTAGCAATGGTGCATGCCCTTGAGGGCTTCATGTTCTCTGAACATGTTGGGCCTCAATGGGGTCAGGGCTGACCATGAGGGCACATTGGTTGTATGTAAGAGGAAGCATCTCAATATCAGGCAGCCAAGTGTCTGACCTCAAGTAAAAACAGAAAATGCTGGAAAAACTCAGGTGTGGCAGCATCGGTGGAGAGAGAGAGCATTAATGTTTTGAGTTCATATGACTCCTCTTCAGAAAGCTTTTCCATCATTTTCTGTTTTTATTTCAGATTTCCAGCAGCCACAGTATTTTGCTTTTATCCAAGTGTCTGACCTTGTCACGCTCAGGTACTCCGCCTCCATATTAAGGTGAAGAGAAATGCAGCTCAGGATCTCTAACTTCAGCTGCCGGGTATCACTGTCATTTCGGGGAGTGTGTCACAGCTGGCTGAGTCATCGCTAAGCGCAGTCACAGCAGTGGTGTTCCATTGGCTGCCATGTCCCAGCTGTTAGGTTTGTGTGACACAGTCAATGTAACACAACGTGCGTGGCTGCGTTGGTTCAAATGGACCTCCATGAAGAGCCTTGCCAAATTGAAGGTGTGCAGGCACTAAGCCACTGAGGATCGTGCAAGTGCCCCTGCGTTTTGTATGGTGCTGCTGTGACTGGGATGCTGGATGGACATATGAAGAGGCAGCACTTTCTGATGTCTGGTGCTGGAATGACCTCCTCCAGGTAGCACCTCATCTCGGCATGGACACATGCCCTCGAGGCCTGCTCATCCTGCGCAGCATCAGGGCTATGTGAACGATACACTGTCATCTAGAGGTTCATGAGCGTAATGAGAGGAGTGGCTGTGCTGGTGGTCATGCTGGAGGAGAGCTGTCCAGGAGGATCCTCAGTGCATCTTGTCATCCTCCTCCTGAAATCTGCCAGCAATGAGGGCCTCACGAGTGTGGCTGCCTCATCTGGCCTGTGCAATGGCCTCTTTGCCTGCCTCCTCGGCTTCCAAGACCTCATTACCCTCATCCCCTTCAAGGTCCTCCTCATTGGAGGAGGTGTGCAACTCCCCCATCTCATCATCTGTCAAGTCCTCCCCCAGCTTTGTAGCGCCAGGTTGAGTAGCGTGCAGCAAGCCACGATGATGCGTGAGACCCTGTGGGGAGTGATCTGGAGCGCTCCACCAGGTCTGTCCAGGCATCAGAATCACATTTTCAGGATCCCTATGGTGTGTTCCACCAATGTCTGGGTTTCAGCATGAACCTTGTGCTTTGCGGGTAACCCTCGTCCTCAAGGAGCCAACCCTGCATCAAGTGTGGTCCCTCGAAGATCTCGAGGATCGGAGCCCTACTCAGGATGTGCGAGTCGTGGACGCTTCTTGGGAATCTGGTGCACATCTGCATGATAAGTTTGTTATGGTCGCACGCTGAGTGAGCGGTAGCCTTTCTGGTTGACGTTCTGGACTGCCTGTTGCCGGGGAGCTTTTGTAGCCACGTAAGTGCAGTCGATGGCACCCTGCACCTGTGGAAAACCGGAAAGATCTACAAAGCCCCGTGCTCCTGCGTCCTGGCTTGCTTGATCTCTGTTGGCATTGACAAAATTGGGGGCCTTTGCAAAAAGGGCGTCTGCGACCTCCTGGATGCATTTATGGGTGGACGCTTGGGAGATGCCACAGAGGTCCCCAGAGGAGCACTGGAAGGAGCCACTGGTGTAGAAGTTGAGTGCGGCTGTTACTTTCACAGCCACTGGCAATGGATGCCCTCCAAGTCCCCATGGCGCCAAATCCTGCAGAAATGTGGCAAATGTGAGTCACCAGATCCTTTGACATGTGGAAGTGTCTGCGACACAGGGTCTCACTCATCTGTGGAAAACACGTGCGACATCTATACACCCTGGGTCTAGCGAGGTGACTACGAATGACTGCACTCTGAGGGTCATCCTCTGCGTGTGGAGAGGTCTTGAGGGCTTTGCTCCTCCCTTTGGCGAGCCAGGCACTCCTGTTGACTTCTTCTCATTCTGCTCTCCTGCCTGTAGCCAATAATGTGGGCAGCAATAACACAGGCTCCAATTTCCTGGTAGTCTCTTCACTACAGGGTCAATGAAATGATGCCCCGTGCGGGGTGTGCAAGAAGTTTCACCACAAACCACACCCCTCCAGCCCACAAGGTCGACTGGCAATAGCTTGGGCCAGGTGCCTGGATGTTCTACTTTCAGCCCAGGCACTGGGATCTTTATTACCTGCACTCCAAGACTATGCTGTTTGGACTAAACATGAGGGTTGACGTTCAGTGTCTACAGGAGATTAATTTAGGGGGTGCAGAGGCTTCTCCTCTGTGAGTGGTGAATGGCCACATTTCCAAGGGGGTTCTCAAGCTTGTCTGTTTGTCCAATAGTTGCTGATGACATGGAACCTGGTGGGAATGTGAGCGATGAGGAGGATGTTAAGAGGCTTCAGGGTGATTTAGATAGGTTCAGTGAGTGGGTAAACATGTGGCAAATGCAGTATAATGTGGATAAGTATGAAGTTATCCACTTTGGTAGGAAAAACAGAATGGCAGAGTATTATTTAAATGGTGCTAGGTTGGGAAATGTTGATGTACAAAGGGACCTGGATGTCCTTGTACACCAATCACTGAAAGCAAGCATGCAGGTGCAGCAAGCAGTTAGGAAGGTAAACTGTATGTTGGCCTTCAATGAAACAGGACTTGAGTACAGGAGCAAGGATGTCTTACTGCAGCTGTACAGGACCTTGGTGAGACCATGATGCCCGCCACGATTGGCAATGTAAAATCCTGGCCATGGTCACCATTGCTGAGACGAGCTTTTCAATTACAGATTATTAATCAAATTTAAAATTACGCCTGCTGCTGCGGTGAGATTTGAACCTGTGTCCCCAGAGCATTAGCCTGGGCCTCTGGGTTACTAGTCCAGTGACATTACCTCTAAGCCACCATCTCCCAAATAGTTTGACAACTTACCCTTACATAGCAGCTTTAATGTTGCACAAAAACATGCGAGTGGATATTTTATATCCACCTGAGGCTATAGCTTTAACATCACATCTGAAAGGCAGCCGGCAGTGTAGCCCTGCATCTATATAGCACTTTTCATGATCACGAGACGCCTCAAAGTGCTTTGCAGCCAATGAGGTACTTTTGAAGTGTAGTCACTGTTGTAATGCAGCAAAATTGGCAGCAAATTTGTGCACAGCAAGCTCCCACAAACAGCAATGTGACAATGACCAAGTAAGCTATTTTAGTGATGTTGACTGAAGGATAAATATTGGCCCTGTGATACTGGATAGAACTCCCCTCTGCTCTTCTTCAAAATAGTGCCATGGGATCTTTTACATCCACCCAAGCTGGCAGAGTGGGGCCTCGGTTTAATATCTCATCTGAAAGACAGCACCAGCGACCGTGCGGCACTCCCTGAACACTGAACTAGAGTGGCAACGTTCATTTTTGTGCTCTAGTGGGACTTGATCCCAGGACCTTGTGATCCAGAGGCAAGAGCGCTACTAACTAAGCCACATTAGTGGCCTCGACTAAGTGCTCAAATCCTGAATTGGGACTTGGGCCCAGTGACTCTGGTGAGAATGTGTTTCCTGAGGCAAGATTGATATATAAACCACTGTCCTGTGCCGTTTAGATTTCCAGTCCTTAAGGCCAAGTAATCTGGTGCACAAAGCCCAGACAACTTAGTTCCATTCACTTCTCACACTCTGTTTCCAAATTTCCAAATACTTGGAAGGGGCTTTTGTAAAAAGCACCATTAACATCTGTGGCTTGCAGTGTACAGAAGTTACAAAAGAACGAAAGGAAGGTATGGTGGCAAATACTTCAATGTAGTGAACAATGATTTGGAAGGCACTGCCTAAAAGGGCAGTGGAAGCAGATTCAATGATAACTTTCAAAAAGGAATTGGGAAAAAAAAACTTGAAAAAAGATAAACAAAACTACAGGTTTATAGCAAAGTGCAAGGGAATGCAACTAACTGGGTAACTCTTTCAAAGAGCCAGCACAAGCATGATGGGCCAAATAGCTTCCTTCTTGTGCTGTATTATTCTATGACATATTCAAATTAATGGGACATAAATTTGAACTTAATATATAGAGTTTAAGACTTCAGTCCATTTACAAATTACTTTGGTTGAAGTAAGATCAAACTATGTCTGAATGAAGTAAGAGGAAACTGCATATTGAAGTGTGCTGGTGGTACCAGGTTAGATGACACAAAAAGTACAATATGAGAAGAACTCAACACCTTATGTTCAAAACTTTATTCTTACTGCTATATTTTTTTAAATGGATTTCCTGCTGAACTAAAAAGATGGCTGCTACAAGTCACATGACCATCAGGTTGGCCCTTTGTCTGGGAGCTATCCCTAGAGGTTACAAGAACAAAAGTCTTTGCTCAGTTTCTGGAATCTCACACCTCATTGTACACGCCCCTTACAATCACAAAAAGCCAGGAGACTTGCACATCAGAACTCGTTTTGTCGACAGAGCTGCTAACAGATTCATGTCACACCTGCGACTGACCAGGCCCATTTCAAAAGGAATGTCATTTGCATGTGATGAACTCACCTGACTAGTGGAGTCAGTGGGTCTACCTAAACAAAAGCATTCCAACACCAGACCTTCAATATGGATGGTATCTCATTCAACAACTAATGACTGGGACATTATCAGTCCTAAAATCAAAGCCAATTCCAGATGTTGTTTAAACATCCCTTTTGAAGTCATTGTGGAGAAGGAAGGGACCATTTTGAAATCCCTATATGCCTTTGAAAACAGAGAAATAGTCAGTTTGCTGTAACATCCAGCTGGGGAACCACCAAGAAGCAGAACCCTCCAGGCAGAACAACAGCCTGTACCTTGAAACCTGTTTCTGCTGGAAGATTTTGTACCACTGCCCACGGAACCAACCCAGTCTTTGCGTACCTACTTCATCTTGCAGTCAGCACCAATTGAAAAGCGAATACAACAACTCTGGTCTTCAGCCAGCTGAACTCGAACACTTACACGGAAGAATTTCTCATTGGACTCTAACTTTGGAAATTGTGAACTAATATTCATTTCAATGGTTCTTGTACTGTTCAGTTCTGAACACCAAACTTCAGGAAGGATATACTGGCCTTTTAGTGGGTGCAGCGCAGATTTGCTAGAACGATATAAGGACTAAACTGTGAGGACAGGTTGCATAGACTTTGCATGTATTACCTTAAATATAGAAGATTAAAAGACGATCTAATTGAGGTTAAAGATGATTAAAGATTTTGATATAAAGAAACTATATCCTCTGGTTGGGAGGTTGGTGGAGTCCAGAACAAGGGGGCATAACCTTAAAATTAAGAATGGGGCCATTCAGTGGTAATGTCAGGAAGGGTAGTGGAAAACTGGAACTCTTCTCCCAAAGAGCTGTTGAGGCTGGAGAGTCAATTGAAAAATGTCAAAGCTGAGATTGATAGGTTTTCATTAAGCAAGGGGTATTAAGGACCATGGAACCAAGGTGAGCAGATGAAGTTAAAATACAGATCAGTCATGATCTAACTGAATGACGGAACAGGCTTGAGGGGCTGAATGGCCTCCTCCTGTTCCTGTTATGGGACTAAATAACCCACAATGAGACACCTCAAGCTCAAATGCTAAAGTGTCGATGGACAAGAAGAGAAAACAAAGTTGCACATTCACTGGCTGCACTAGGTTGAAAGCAGACAGAAGCAACTTACTGTGCAGTTTTGAAAAATAACATCATGTGTTTTGGGGCTTAAGCGTGATGTTTATGGAATTAACATTTTGAACTTCAGGATTTCCACTGCAGCTTTACAATACAGCAGCATCTCCTTCATGTAGAGAACACATTCAGTTAAATTGACATTTCATGTTCGAGTGAGGAAGAAAATAGCAATTTTAAAAAACAAGCACAAAACACACACAGTGCTCACAGGGAGCAGCGTTTCCTACAAGTACCTTGTATGCCATAATGCCAATTGAGCCGTGACCTCCTGGCTTCATCAGTATATGGTACCGCTATCCAAGGCATCTCGCTGAAATACTGTTTATAGGAGTCTTCTGACCTGAGAGGATGAAGAATGGCAGGAATTAAGTTTTATGATGTTCTTTTTTAAACAACGCTTCAGAAGCGAGGGGGAAGTGAGGGGAGGAGGGAAGTGGGTGTACTGCCTTGGCTGAGACCTGCAGTTCAAGAGGCAGCAGACGTTAAAAGACCACCACAAATATATCCCGTGACCGACCACCAGGAGGTGCTAGAGACTCCCCATGACATTTCCCCACAATGGTTTTCCCCATCTCCCAGCCACCTCCATCTTCACTGTCCCCCACCCCCACCCTCCACAGCACTGTCCTCATTGCTTCCTTCAAAGACGCTACTAAGGCAGAGGTAGATGTAAAAAAAAAAGCTGGGCCAGGATTTGACAGCCTTTCCGCCGGCGTGTCTCTCCTCACCCCCTCACACCCCACTCTGGCGGATGCGGCAAACCATTTAAATCTCCATTCAGTTTGGTGGGACCGTACTATCCCACTGGGTGGAAGGGGCCATAAAATCCTGGCCTTGGTGTACAGGATGAGGGCTCGGGTCACAGAACGAGACACACCCGCCTTCTGTCTCTTCACCCTGACATTTTTTTTTTTTTACAAATACCGCCAAGCATTTGAAATTTAAAAAAATTCGTTCATGGGACATGGGTGTCGCTGGCTGGGCCAGCATTTATTGCACATCTTAATTACCCTCGAGAAGGTGGTGGTGAGCTGCCTTCTTGAACCGCTGCAGTCGGTACATCCACAGTGCTGTTAGGGAGTTCCAGGATTTTGACCCAGCGACAGTGAAGGAACGGCGATATAATTCCAAGTCAGGCTGGTGAGTGGCTTGGAGGGGAATGCATCGCCAGATATCAGCAATATATTTAGCAGTAACACCCGTTGACTACATCCAGACACAGAGTGGCTCCAGTCCCCAGTATACGTGGTGCCCTGTAGGACTACTTAAGCTTAAACAAGAATCCAAAACACCAGTCGTTGTTTCACAGTATCAGAGTATCTTTACAGTGCAGAAGGAGGCCATTCGGCCCATCGAGTCTGCACTGGCTCTCTGAAAGAGCATTCCACCTAGTCCCACTCCCCTGCCTTACCTCTGTAACCTTGCACATTCTCTCTTTTCAGACAGCGATCCAATTTCCTTTTGAGTACCTCAATCGAACCTGCCTCCACCACCCTTTCTAGGAAGTTTGCTCCAGACTCCAACCATCCTCTGGGTGAAAAAATTTTTCCTCACTTCACATTTATTCCTTTTGCCAATTATTTTGAATCTGTGCCCTCTAGTTCTTGATGTTCTCTTGAGTGGGAACAGTTTCTCACTATTTACCCTGTCCATACCCTTCAGGATCTTGAATACCTCTATCGCGTCTCCTCTCAGCCTTCTTTTCTCCAAGGAAAATAGACTCAACCTCTCCAATCCATCCTCTTGGCTACAGCTCTTCATCCCTGGAATCATTCTTGTGAATCTCCTCTGCACTCTCTCCAGTGCCTTCACATCCTTCCTCAAGTATGGTGCCCAGAACTGGATGCAGTACACCAGATGAGACCTAATTAGTGTACAAGTTCAATATGACCTCCTTACTCTTATACTCAATGCCCTTATTAATAAAGCCTAAGATACTATATGCTTTATTAACTGCTCTCTCAACATGCCCTGCCATTTTCAATGATCTATGTACTGAGGTCCCTCGGTTCCTGCACCTCCTTTAGAAGCTCTCCCTTTATTTTATAACGTCTCACTATATTTCTCCTGCCAAAATGAATCACCTCACAATTCTCTGCATTGAACTTGTCACTTGGTTGCCCAACCCACAAACATGTCTATGTCCTTTTTGAAGTTTTAAGACTATCCTCACAGTTGGCCACATATCATCTGCAAATTTTGAAATTATGCCCTGCCTAGGTCATCAATATATATCAGGACAAGCAAGGGTTGCAACACTGATCCCTGGGGAAATCCACTACAACCTTCCACTGATCTGAAAAACAACCATTTATCACTACTCTCTGTTTCTTGTCACTCAGCCAATTTTTTAAAAATTCATTCATGGGATGTGAGCGTTGCTGGCTAGGCCAGCATTTATTACCCATCCTGAGTTGCCCTTGTTCAGAGGGCATTTAAGAGTCAATCTGGAGTCACATGCAGGCCAGACCAGGTAAGGAGGGCAGATTTCCTTCCCTAAAGGACATTAGTGAACCAGATGGGTTTTTACAACAATTGGCAATGGTTTCGTAGCCATCACCATCAGCTATGGAGGGATTCGAACCCAGGTCCCCAGAGCATTACCCTGGGTTTCTGGATTACTAGTCCAGCAACAATACCACTGCTTCATTGCCTCCCCTACTTTCCCTTTTATTCCATGACCTAGAATTTTGCTCATAAGTCTTTGTGTGGCAGTGTATCAAATGCCTTTTGAAAATCCATATACACCACATCAACAGTGTTTCCCTTATCAACCTTCTCTGTTACTTCCTCAAAAAATTCCAGCAAGTTAGTTAAACATGATTTTCCCTTAATGACTCCATGCTGACTTTCCTTAATTATCTTGCACTTGTCTCAGTGACTATTGATTTTATCCCGAACTATAGTTTCCTGAAATTTCCCTACCACTGAGAATAAACTGACTGGTCTGTAGTTTCCGGCTTTATCCTTGCACTCCTTTTTGAACAAGGGTGTAACATTCACAATTCTCCAGTCCTCTGGCACCAACTCTGTGTCTAAGGAAGACTGGAAGATTATCACTAGTGCCTCTGCAATTTCCACACTCACTTCCCTCTGTGCCCTTGGATGTATCTCATCCGGTCCTGGTACCTTATCTATTTTTTAGTAAAGATAGCCTTTCCAACGCCTCCTTCCCCCTTCATCTCTGTTATAAGGTGATCGGAAACAGAAAATTTGGAGTTCTAGAAATATTAATCTTGGCAACTGTTAAAACTATAAACAAAAACAGAATTACCTGGAAAAACTCAGCAGGTCTGGCAGCATCGGCGGAGAAGAAAAGAGTTGACGTTTCGAGTCCTCATGACCCTTCGACAGAACTTGAGTTCGAGTCCAAGAAAGAGTTGAAATATAAGCTGGTTTAAGGTGTGTGTGTGGGGGGTGGAGAGATAGAGAGACAGAGAGGTGGAGGGGGGGGTGTGGTTGTAGGGACAAACAAGCAGTGATAGAAGCAGATCATCAAAAGATGTCAACGACAATAGTACAATAGAACACATAGGTGTTAAAGTTAAAGTTGGTGATATTATCTAAACGAATGTGCTAATTAAGAATGGATGGTAGGGCACTCAAGGTATAGCTCTAGTGGGTTTTTTTTTAAAAAATTTTTTTTATATAATGGAAATAGGTGGGAAAAGGAAAATCTTTATAATTTATTGGAAAAAAAAGGAAGGGGGAAACAGAAAGGGGGTGGGGATGGGGGAGGGAGCTCACGACCTAAAGTTGTTGAATTCAATATTCAGTCCGGAAGGCTGTAAAGTCCCTAGTCAGAAGATGAGGTGTTGTTCCTCCAGTTTGCGTTGGGCTTCACTGGAACAATGCAGCAAGCCAAGGACAGACATGTGGGCAAGAGAGCAGGGTGGAGTGTTAAAATGGCAAGCGACAGGGAGGTTTGGGTCATTCTTGCGGACAGACCGCAGGTGTTCTGCAAAGTGGTCGCCAAGTTTACGTTTGGTCTCTCCAATGTAGAGAAGACCACATTGGCAGCAACGAATGCAGTAGACTAAGTTGGGGGAAATGCAAGTGAAATGCTGCTTCACTTGAAAGGAGTGTTTGGGTCCTTGGACGGTGAGGAGAGATCTGCTTCTATCACTGCTTGTTTGTCCCTACAACCACACCAACCCCCTCCACCTCTCTGTCTCTCTATCTCTCCGCCCCCCACACACACACCTTAAACCAGCTTATATTTCAACTCTTCCTTGGACTCGAACTCAAGTTCTGTCGAAGGGTCATGAGGACTCGAAACGTCAACTCTTTTCTTCTCCGCCAATGCTGCCAGACCTGCTGAGTTTTTCCAGGTAATTCTGTTTTTGTTTTGGATTTCCAGCATCCACAGTTTTTTTGTTTTTGTTTTTGTTTTTTGTTTTTGTTTTTGTTAAAACTATAACTTGTTTAGTTTGTCGAGTTCTGACAAAAGATTGACCTGTAAAGTTAACTTTATTTCTCTCTCCACAGATGCTGTCAGACTTGCTGAGCATTTCCAGCATTTTCTGTTTTTATTTTACATTTCCTGCATCTGCAGTTATTTTGCTTTAGTAACCTGTTTTGTTTCTTTACTTGTCGCATTGCCATCCTGCTCTTGCCTTGCATCATTATTCCTTTTGTCATTCAATCTCTCCTGCCTTCCACCCCATCACATATGAAGATACGAATGAGGAGCAGGAGTGAGGCCACTCGGCCCCTCGAGTCTGCTCCGCCATTCAATAAGATCCTGGCTGATATGATTGTAACCTCCCACCTACCCCTGATAAACTTTCACCCACTTGCTGATCAAGAATCTATCTACCTCTGCCTTAAAAATATCCAAAGATTCTGCTTCCACTGCCTTTTGAGGAGAGGTCCAAAGACTCACGACCCTCAGAAAAAATGTATCCTCATCTCTTTCTTAAATGAGTGACCCCTTAGCTTAAACACTGACCCCTAGTTCTAGATTCTCCCACAAGAGGAAACATCCTTTCCACATCCACCCTGTCAACAAGACCCCTCAGGATCTTAAAGGTTCAATTCAAGTTGTCTCTTACTCTTCTAAACTCCAGTGAATATGAGCTATTCCACATAAGACAATCCACCCATTCCTGGTATTAATCAAGCAAACAAACCTTCCTTTATGTTCTTTCCTCCCCTCCCGCTTTGCCAAGTCTCTCTACTTGCTTAAAACCCATTACTTGTTCTAGTTCTGATGACAGATCACTGACCCGAAATGTTAACTTGATTTCCAACTCCACAGATGCTACCGACAGATGCTGAGCACTTCTAGAATTTTCTGTTTACATTTCAGATTTCCAGCATCCGCCTTTTTTGAAACTATAAATTAGTTGCCTTGGCTCAATCAGAACTCACACAAGCTTAATAAGGGTAAGGCGATCGAGGGATATGGAGCAAAATTTGGGGTTGAATGGAGTCAGGCTGCTGATCGTCGACCATCCAATGCCCACAGGGGTCATCTTAATAATGTTTTCTGTAAGTGCTTTATATAATGTGATGTCGATTGAACTAGTGGCTTTGCCAGGATACGGTGGGTTCGAAGGGGCTGAATGGCCTACTCCTGCTCCTAATGTTGCTATACATGCTGGGTTATTATGGGTCATGGAAAATTGTGGGTCATGCTCAGAGTTGCTCCTCACAAGGTTAATCAAGGGTGTCCACCTGTGACCCTAGGGAAACGAGCAGCCCACAATTCTTGGCTACTTAGCTTAAGCAGCTCGGTCCTATTTGTGTTTATATTTGCCAGTTCGACCAGTTTGAATTTCTTGGGCCGGGACGTATGGAAAGGATGGTTGCTTTGCTCCGTTGCCTGACAGATAGATAAATCCTAAATCAGAGCACAAAAATCTGTCAGGATCTCTAACTTGGGAGAGATGCAGATTAATGTCAAAAATGGATTTAAATGCTAAGCGTAGTGCTGGAAGCTCTAAGGGACACATTGTGTGGGCCACAAAGACTGAAGCTTCAACACCCTGTGGACAAGTTGTTGGGTCGTGGAGGAAAATTTCCTTGCAACAAGATTGTTTGATCTTCCATTTTCTCCAGTGTCTTCCTCGTCCTTTCACTAGCAAAAATCCAGTTCTTTTGGCATGGATGTCTTGCAAGAGGAAGACACAGAGCCAAAATCTCCATGATTTACACACAGAAAACAACACAAAGACAGGCTAAAACCTGACATTTAATGAGTTTGTCTGTTGTTATACAGCTGCCAAGTCATCTCAATGCTGTCCAGGACAGGAAAAAGCTTATGTTTATAATTAAAGTCACTGGTATAAATACTTGCAGAAAAATGCAAGCACCAGTGTTGGCCTAATGCCATCCCCAATTCTGACCTTCAGTTTGCATTCACTAAAATGTCAGGCAGAGATAACAGGCTGTTTTTCCCTTCCCCATTCCTTCCTTTCTCTCTCTCTTTCACACACATAACAACACAACATTGCACAGGGGGAGAAAACGTGACCTACAACAGGCACCAGCAGCTTCAAATTCCCCTCCAAGTCACACACGTATATTGACCATTCCTCATCATCACTGGGTGAAGATCCTGGAACTCCCTATCCAACCTACAGAAGCACCTTCACACATGTATTACAGCAGCTCATCACCACCTTCTCAAGGTTGACTGGAGATGGACAGTAAATGCCAGTAACACAAGTAACAAGATTCCTTTTACTCGTTCATGGGATCATTGACTGCCCATCCCTAATTGCCCTCGTTTAAAAGTCAACCACATTGCTGTGGGTCTGGAGTCACACTTAGGCCAGGCCAGCTAAGGACAGCAGATTTCCTTCTCTAAAGGACATTAGTGAACCAGATGGGTTTTTATGACAATCGGCAATGGTTTCATGGTCATCATCAGACTTTTAATTCCAGACTTTTATTTGCCATGGCGGGATTTGAACCCGGGTGCCCAGAGCATTACAACCTGGGTCTCTGGAATGCTGGTGACAACACCACTATGCCACCCACATGAACATATATAAAAAGCACAAGTGGGATTTGTGACACTCAGGCAGCAAAAAGAAATAATTGGCCCGCCAGCGTGAAATCGCCTTCCAGCCTCGAGTCCGAGTGGTGGTTGGCTTCCCGAATACCCTTGCCCGCTCCGGCCCGACAAGGGCTGAATTCTGCCCGACGTTTCCACCTGCAGATCAACCATCATTAATAGCACAACTCGGCCACCCTACGCCAGATGGATGGGATAATCTTGAGCTGAACCATCTGGTTAAGGTTGGGACAAGTGGTGGGGGGGCGGGGGGTGAAAAAGGGGGAATTTTGATTTCGGTGGCCACATTTGGTGATTGTAGTGGTTTGCAGCAGGGCTCTCTTCTTCCCTTCAAGTTACAGGAAGTTAAGCATCCACGTGATCATCACCCAGTGCAGTGTGAAATGTAGTTTTATCCAGCTCTGGCTCATTATGATTGCTGAATATTCTTAATACAAAGCCTACCCAAAATAAAGGAATCCAAGGTTACCTGTCAGCACTGACGAAAACAATCTCAAACTTCTGTCCCATCTCTTTGATTTTTCGATACGTCTCCACGAGGACACGGGTGAGGCTTCTGCAAGGAGGGCACTGTATTAAGGAGGAGAGAGTTAATGCAGCGAGCAGTTGGGTTCTGTTACTCTCACCTTCTGCACCGGTAACGCACACGCTTTTTCGCAACATGGTAACCATTAAGAACGCTCCCCCCTCCCCCCGCCGCCCCACAACCCCCGCCGGAACACCATTAATACACGTCACTTATCCTCTTATTTTTCTGTTTGATGTAATTTTCCACATCTGGTAAATGCACTGCCTTTTCCTAGGATCTTGTATTTTCAGAGTTATATCAATTAGTCCCATTGAAGGACTAACCTGATGGAGATTTCTCAAGAGTTTTATATATTGCTGGAACGTGTTCAAAGTCAAATTGAACCATTTCCTCCCCAGCCGCTCTCTTTCACTTACTTTCCATTGACTCTTTCGTACATTTTTTTTTAAAGAGGGCAATGAAAATGTTTTTGGCAGGTAGAGGTGTACTGAAGAGGTACTGCAGGGTTACTAAGAGGTAAAGTAGAGCAAGAGGCTCATGATTTTTAGTTTACCCTGGAAAATGGAATGATTGTTCCTGCACAGTCACTTCTCCCATCATACAATAATATAATCTTACCGAAAACTCTACTGCCTGTATCCTAACTCACATCAAGTCCCGTTCACCCATCGCTCCCTGTGCTTACTGACCTACATTGGCTTCCGATCTGGCAACCCCTTCGATTTTAAAATTCTCATCCTTGTTTTCAGGTCCAACGATGGCCTCAGCCCTCCCTATCTCTCTAATCTCCTTCAGCTCTACAACCATCCGAGCTCTCTGCACTCGGCATTTGTAGGGGAATCTTTAGCTGACTTGGACCGCATCTCTAGAACTCCCATCCTAAACCTCTCCACCTCTCTCTCCTCCTTTAAGATCCTCCTTAGGGAGATGAACTGTTGGCCAATATTACTGATTTGGCATTGTTGGGCAATGATGAAAATCAAACATTCTTTGGAGCACTGTTACTATAAATCATGTGTGCACAGCTAGGCTAAACCACAATCAGTGCTGTAAATTGTAAAGCAAAATTTATGTTATTCAGAAGTATTAAACAGTGTTACCAATATTGGTTATTATACTAAAATTTGTGAATTTAAGATTAATAGTGGAACAGCTGATGTTTTGTCCTAATTTTCTATACCATTTTTAGATGATTCATATTTTCCAGCATGGTTTTAAACGCCTGTCCTAATATCTTCTTATGTGAGTCAGTGTCAAGTTCTGTTTGATAATGCCCTTGTGAAGCTCCTTGAGACATTTTATTATGTTAAAGGTGCTACGTAAATGTTTTGAGTATGCCTAGTCATGGATAACTATTATCTGAGTGTCTTCTTAACTGCCCACGGTTTTTATGGATTTTATTCCCTCTATTCAGAGTCAGTAGTATTAGCGAAAGATGAATGCTGCATGTTGTTGCATCAACTAATTCACAGCACCCCCCATGGCCTTTTCTCACTCTTCCTTTTAGTACTGGGATGTATATTATTGCTCATGCATGAGCAGCCTATTCCACTCTTGGAGGAACAACACAATCCCATCCCCAGTTTGAGTCCAAGCACATGCAAGTTCAGCAGAGGTCACCGTGAGATGATTAGTTCTTTTCCTCTTCCTTTCACAGGTTGTCCATCTCGAATTGCCCTCGAGAAAGTGGCAGTGAGCAACTGCTGCAGTCCATGTCCAGGCCCACCAACACCATCACAAGGACAATTAGGAATGGCCTAGCCAGCCACACTCACATCCTGTGAAAGAATTTTAAAAACTCAACACCTCATCGAGATACATCTTTCGCTACTTTCCTTTAACCATTACCACTCTCTGTGAGTTAGGATACGGGCAGTAGAGTTTTTGGTGAGATTATATGATTGTATGATAGGAGAAGTACCATGAAATCTTTTGTCATTGAATCTCTCCTGCCCTCCACCCCATCACAGACCTTCCCTTCTGTTCTTCCACCCGCCCCCTCCCCTTTCACTTGCTCAAAACCAATAGCATTTCTATCTTTCCTTACTTCTGATAAAATCAGGTCATCGAGCTGAAACATTACCTTTGTTTCTCCCTCTACAGAAAGCTGCCTGAGCTGTAGAGTATTTCCAGCATCTTCTGTCTTTATGACTCATTAGGAACAAACCTGCCACATACCCAGTTTGCATGAAAAAGGCTATGAAGGCTTCAATGATTGCACTGCCTTCTTTTCTGTGCCAAAATACCCTTCACTGATAAAGGAGTCAGCAGACGGCCTACTCGCAGGTTATTGCCAATGTTGGGTTCAGTTCTGAAGGCCAAAAGTAGAGTTGGATAAAGGTGACCCATTTGATTATATCCTTCCAGAATGTCAACCCTTCCTTCTTCTCATCACAGCTTTTAACACCCAAGCACACAGATCGAGGGCATGGCAGCCTGTCCAATGCAGTGGTATATCAAGCTGGGGTCTGTGGGCCCCTGGGGGTCAGTAGAGACTTCTTATGGGACCCACCAAATAATGTGCACAGAGCAGAGCGGAGTGGAGCCAGCATTTATTGCCCATCCCTAGTTACCCTTGACTACAATGGATTGGCTTGCTAGACTATTTCAGAGAGCCGTCAAGGGTCAACCATATCACTGTGAGTCTGGGTGCATATGTAGGCCAGAATGGGTAAGGATGGCAGATTTCCTACCCTAATTTGTGAACCAGAGGGGTTTTATAACAATCTGGTAGTTTCATATTTGCCATTACTGATACCAGCTTTTTATTTAATTATTTGTAACTAAATTCCCTGTGATGGGATTTGAACTCAGGTCTCCCGATCACTAGTCTGGCTTGCTGGTCCCATCGCATTACCAGTATGCAGCCACATCCTTTGATGGCCATAATAAGGGTTCTACAATTGTCCTTCGTTTCCCAGGGTTTAAGTAAGGGAGAAAAATAATTCACCCAGGGCTGCTTGTGCTGGTTCCACTTGAGGGACCCCTACTGAATCTTGGGGAGGTTGGATTGAATGGGCCAAAAGGCATCCAAAACTTACGTTTCAATCCTCAGTATTGAATGCAACATTGGCAGCAGCCTGGGCACAGGCCAGTGTTGATCTGCCCATCAAAGAATGCCACTTGGTACATTGGCTTTCTAGCCTGTCCCTGTCCAATTAGATTATTTTGGGCTTAGACGCGAGGACAGGATCCAGGGTTGAGAATGAAGCTTGCACAGTCCACACTAGTAACAGTCATGATCTGGACTGAACCATGAAGAATGACCAGCTGTGCAAGATCATGGAGAGCTGCTGGGACCAGGAGAACCAGACCCCAAAGCAACTCAGCGCCTTCAGGAAAAAACTGAAGTGTGGGGAAGTAAATCTACATTAATGGTATTTTAATTGTATTGTTAAGGTTTAGGATAATCAATCAATACCCTCCAGCTGTTTAAGTACCTTGAGCGTATAGAAAGAAGGACTGCTGGGACACTAGATTAGTGGGTAGGACACGGACATGTGTAATGCTGCATTCTATAAATAAACCAACTATCAAGAAAAGGATTTGAATCTAGTTTTATACTTCACCATCTGGCTTGGGATCCAATTATCAATCTCAGTGAATCAAAACCTGGCCGTTAATAGAACACCTGTTTCATACAACAAAGAGCAAAGCATTTGTGACTCTGACCTTACCCAGTGTGCAGAGAAGTAGACACCAACATAACTGCCATCCAGAGCACTGCTGTCCACTATCTGCCCATTATTCTTGATCAGTGATCCAGCCATCACCTCGCCAAAGGACTTGGGACCCCAGGGAAACTCGGACCCTGCTCAAGTTAACAAATTGGTTAGTGTGGTTGCAAAATGTACTGAAGTGCGAGGTATTTTGTTGAGCAGTCTGAAGCTGGTATGGTGGTGGTGGTGGTGGTGGTGGTGGTGGGGTGTGGGGGGGGGGGGGGGGGGGGGGGGGGGGGGGGGGGGGGGTGTTGCAGGGGGTAGTGTTATAATCCCTACCTAGAGGGTCATCCCGAATGATCAGATGTCCATTCCTGCTGACGATCCTTCCTGTGCTGCCTTCGATGAATATTAGTGATGGAATATTGGTCACTTTATATTTACTCCACAGCTTGACCTGAAATTGGAGAGCAGAAATTTTTTTAAAAATCAGAATATTTAAATTTGAAATTCACCTGGTCAGTCTCTCCCCTCATTGGAGTGGGGTGGGGTGGGCTAGCAAAGACTCTCTCAGAATTCATGGCAATAGCACTCCTTAACTGGCCACTGGGTGTGAAAGAATGGGTGAAGGTGACTGCCCATGGATTCCATTCTCTCCCTGCTTCAATTCCCTGTGCACAAATTCAGCACCTTGTAATTGTCCTGTGCTTCAAGCCTAGTGTGGTTGCACCTCCAGATCAAATTCTCAATTCTAGCCTAATCCTTACAGCCTAGCTCCACAAAGTGGGTTTAATTTTCACTAGCACTGGGGGGTCAATGGGCAACTCTTCTGCACAACAATGGGTTGCTGGGTGCCACAAAAAGTTGTGTCAGGTCTCTTCTATGCAAAGCTGCTGAGTCAATTAGTTAGTAGGACAGGGAAGGGAGAGAGACATTAACCAGGGGACAATGCAGCATCCTCACCTTCAAACAAGAATAGCTTGTATTTATATAGCACCTTTAACACATTGAAATATCCCAACAGGTATGTCACAGGAGTGTTATACAGCAAAGTTCGGTATCAAGCCACATAAGAGCAGATATTAGAAAAGATGACAAAAGTCTTGGTCAAAGAGATAGGTTTGAAGGAGCATCTTAAAGGAGGAAAGAGAGCTAGAGAGATTTAAAAAAAGGTAGACATCAAGTTACTTGGAGTTGACCTTGAACTGGGGAATTTTTTTGAATAAATCTGAAGTCTCGCCTAAGTGCTCCAGAGATTGAGGGATGCTTTAGGCTTTTAGAAACATTTGATTGTCACAATCACTCATTTTCTTTGACACCAAATATACCAGTAAGTCAGAAGGTGAGCGTCTACATTTTTGAATATATTGTTACGACCGTGTGGAAGGAGTTTGTGAATTATCAAGCCCCACTACTCCTCGGGCCGTACCATTCATTTAAATGTTTAATTTTCTCACCGAAATGGTCAGTTGCTAACCTCTACCTCTAGTACCCAGAAAAGAGACTCCGACCAGGCTTCTTTCAAAAAGCTCAGAATGATTAATTTATTTTAAAACAAAACTCCTTTTAACAAGTTGCAGGTACTGGTTAGCACACAATTGTAATCGGGAAGTATAACTATCTATCTCTTCCGAAAGAATTCCCCCCCAGCACACACACACACACACACACACACACACACACACAGACACAGACAAACAAAGAACAAACAGATAAGAGTCTCTCTGCAGAGATACACTTTGGAGGATGGGTGTTATAAAAATAAAGGATAACGTCTTGACACTGTCAACTTGGAGTTCCCTCATGTGAAGACTGGTCCCAGTGGATGCCTGGAAGTTCTCACCAACTGGTCTCAGCTTTGCAGGTCCAAATGCAGACTAGTTATACTCAGATGAGAATTCTCTGGCTACAGGTTGATAGCCACACATAATTTTAGGCAAGGTAAAGAGTCGGAGCCAGCTAGGGCAGCCTCCCTTCCTCAGCTTGTTCCCCAACAAGACTGCCTTCAAAACAAGCAAGTTCACAACTCTCCCATGTGACCTCCAGCAAATTACCAACCTTCCTTTTCATTATTTTTCTCCATCAATTAAAGTGATTGCTGTTCAAAACAAACAACTAGATCTCAAGCACCATAAAGGTCAGGTACTTTCTTGGAAGAGGCCTGCATGCTGACAGTCCCAAAGCGAACTTATGACCTTTTTAAAAAAAATCCCGACTTAGCATCCAAATGTCCAGATCATGCCGTGTCCTTCCATTTTGTAAAAGAAAAACTGAGTCTTGAGAGATATGATTCTAACAATAGGCACAATGATAATGGGTTGGAAGATCTGTCGGAATAGCTAGAGTAAAGAGGGTCATAGAGTTATTGTTTCGAGTCCATTATGACTCTTCCATTTGAAGAGTCATACGGACTCGAAGCGTTAACTCTGTTTCTCTCTCCACAGATGCTGCCAGACCTGTTGAGTTTTTCCAGAATTTTCTGTTTTTGTTTCAGATTTCCAACAGCCGCGGTGAGATCTTGTGCCAGGCTGTTTGATTGCACTACGGAACAGGGAATATTGTCAGGCAAGAGAATAAGAGTTCTATATCATTGCAAACCTCTCTTTGAACAGAATTTCCAATTAACTTAATCTTCAATGTACTCTCCCAAAGAGTCCCTTTAGAAATGAACATATAAACCTGTAGCTTACACCAGCTCAGTTGGCTGGATGGCTGGTTTGTGATGCAGACTGACGCCAACAGTGTGGGTTCAATTCCTGTACCGGCTGAGGTTGTCCATGAAGATCCCACATTCTTAACCTCGTCCCTTGCCTGAGGTGTGGTGACCCTCAGGTTAAACTCACCACCGGTTGTCTTTCTCTAATGAGAGAGCAGCTTATGGCCCTCTGGGACTACGGTGACTTTATAAGACCATAAGACATAGCAGCAGAAATTGGGTCGTTCGGCCCATCGAGTCTGCTCCGCCATTCAATCATGGCTGATAAGTTTCTCAACTCCATTCTCCTGCCTTCTCCCCGTAACCTTTGATCCCCTTACCAATCAAGAACCTATCTATCTTGGTTTTAAATACACTCAATGACCTGGTCTCCACAGCCTTCTGTGGCAATGAATTCCATAGATTCACCACTCTCTGGCTAAAGAAGTTTCTCCTCATCTCTGTTCTAAAAGGTCTTCCCTTTACTCTGAGGCTGGGCCCTCGGGTCCTAGTCTCTCCTACTAATGGAAACATCTTCCCCACGTCCACTCTATCCAGGCCTTTCAGTATTCTGTAAGTTTCAATCAGATCCCCCTCATCCTTCTAAACTCCATTGAGTATAGACCCAATGTCCTCAAACGTTCCTCATATGTTAAGCTTTTCATTCCTGGGATTGTTCTCCTAAACCTCCTCTGGACCCTCTCCAGGGCCAGAACATCCTTCCTGAGATACGGGGCCCAAAATTGCTCACAATATTTTAAATAACTTTCTTTCATTTAATGACGTTAGTGATTTAAAAAAAGGGAAAACTGTAAAACTCTTAATTGTTCAGCAAGTTAACCTGATTTGTTGCCCAAAGACACAGAAGGCCCCAGGGTTCAATTTGATGTTAGGTTCTCAGCCGAGGTGATGCAAGGTCAGCAAAAGGACATTGGCAAACCTTCGGTTACAGATTAAAACTAAACATGGCTGGGGACCCCCTCTGCTGGTTGCTATTGGTTGCCATGAGGAAGTTGGTGAGAAGAGATCGGTGTTTGGTATTGAATCCTACTATGGTGAATTCATTTGCTGACACATTCAAGACCCATCTCATATTACCTTTAGAGTGGATGCAGTGCAGATTCACCAGAATGATTCCTGGGATAAAAGGGTCAAATTATGAGGGCAGGTTGCAACAACTTGTGTTTCATCCCCCTGAGTACAGAAGATTGAGGGTTTGATCTGACTGAGGTGTTTAAAATGAAGGGATATAATAGGGTAGATACACAAGAATTAGGAGCAGAAGTAGGCCATTCAGCCTTCCATGCTGCTCCACATTTCCATAAGATTATGGCTGATCTGATTGTGGCCTGTGGCCTCAACTCCACTTTTGTGTTGACCTCCTATCCCCTTTGATTCTCTTGTTGGTCAAAAATATGTCTAACTCAGCCTTGAATATAATCAATGACCCAACCACTACTGCTCTCTGGGGAAGAGAATTCCAAGGATTAAAGACCCTCAGATCATCCCTGTCTTAAATGGGAGACCCTTAATTTTTAAGGTCCCCTAGTCGTAGAGCCCCCCACAAGGGGAAATAGCCTCTCAGCATCCACCCTGTCAAGTCCCCTCAGGATCGTATGTGTTTCAGTAAGATCACACCTCATTCTTCAAAACTCCAATGAGTATAAGCCCAACCTGCTCAACCTTTGATAAATCCCTTCTTCCCAGGAATCAGTCAATAGAGAGAAACTATTTCCTCTGGTGGGGGATTGCAGAACAAGGGGGCATAACCTTAAAATTAAAGCTAGGTCATTTCATTCAGGAGTGACATTCAGGAAGATTTTTCATCACAAGGGTAGCAGAAGTCTAGAACTCCCTTCCCAAAAGACTGTGGATGTCGGGAGTCAAACGAAAGATTTGAGACTGAGATCAATAGACTTGGGTAAGGGTATCAAGGGATATGGACCAAAGGCTTGTAAATGGAGCCAGGGTGCAAATCAACCACAATCTACTAGTATGGCAGAGCAGCCTCAAGAGGCTGGATGACCTACTTCTGCCTCCTAGGTTTTAAAATATTGGGAATTTTGAAATAAATAGGAAGTGCATTAGAAGACAAAGGCAACAGACTTGGAATTCACCCACAGCCCAGCAAACCTCTCCTTTCTCTCTCAGGTGCTAACTGACCAGAAACATACCTGCAGCATTTTCTGTGTTTTGTATAAATTCTAGCATGGATTGCCTTAGCCAAGCTGAGTGTTGCTGGGTGAGTGCGAGCGTTCAGGCGTCTGTACAGACTCCTTCCTGACAGTTTAACTGCCCACCCTTGCTCCGATCTCGCACTGCAACAGATGGCGTCAAGTGTAAATGCCACATACCAAAAGAGCAATGTTATTTTTCCTTCCCCTCAGATCCAATTAATGGGGCATTAAGAGTACTAATGCTGTGCTGGATTATAATTAAAACTTCTGCAAAAAAAAAGGAAAAATACTGTTCCTGCATGACTTTAATTTCACTCGAGATCTGATAATTATGAGGCTTCGTAAGAGCTAAGAACATTGCAACAATAAGGCATACAAAATCCAGCTGGGACCTTGCACTAAACAAGCTACAGAAAATCACTGACAGATGTGTGAATTGGTAATTCCCCAGAGATAGCTTTTAAAGTTTTAAATGAGACAAACTTCCTAAACCCTCAGATACGCAGCATGTGAGAGAACTACAGGCAATTCAGCCCATGCACTACATTTCCTCATTTAAAGGAGATCTTTTGAACTCAACGCAGTGAGAAACCCTTATTTGGGCTAAGTAAAAACACATTCTCTTTTCTTCCTTCCCCACCACAGTGCCCACCAATACCCACCCCCCGCCCCCCCCCCCCCACCCCCCCACAACCCCTTTTTAATTACAAAGTTTGCAAGAATTTATACTTCCCCAGGTCACAGCAGGATACAGAATTCACAGTGAACATGCTGCTTTGCTAAGTCACATAATGCAGACACTGATGAGTCCATTACAGCTGTATGGTTTGGCACACAGTTGGGCTCTTGGTTGGCAGGATTAGGGGGGGGTCATTCTTCATCAGAAGCCCCACATTTCATGGGTTAGGGGAAGAGACAAGCTAGACACACACAGCGATACGGAACGGATAGTGTGGGCTTATGTTGGGCATTGGGCATCTCTGAGATGTTGACTGAGAAATCGGCCTGAGCATCTAAATGGCTGTGTGGGGACCTGCAGTAAGAAGCACATCCTCCTGAGGCTGGATTTTCCATTCGGAGTCAGGACTCCGGCATCAGCATCAAATACGGGTCCCGACCCTGCAGTGGTGGGAGCAGCCCAATAGCGATCTCTGCAGAGTTGGCCAACCAGCAGCCAATTAAGGACGGTGGGCGTGTTCTTGAAACTGGCGGGGCCAATATTTACTCTCCATTGACATCACATAAATAGATTATCTGCCCATTTCCTTGTTGCTTTTGTGGGATTTTGCTGTGTCTAAATTGGCTGCCGCATTTTCTACCTACTAACAGAGTCTACCCTTCAAAAAGTTGTCAAAGGTTCTATATAAATGCAAACCTTTCTCTGCTCCACCATATGTCGGCACCTTCAGAAAGGTGAAGAGGAGAGACAACTAGTAAGAGAAATTAAACTGGCAAAAAGATGTGACTTAAATATCCAATACACCTCTTCTCCAACCTCCCGATTCCTGTAGTAACAATGCACTCCACCACAAACTAGTTGCCATTATTTAAAGACTGTGCAAGGAGAAACTAGAACTTTGAATTGTTGAGTGCTGTAGCTTGGCTTCCTGAAACTGTAAGAGACAAGATATTCGTAAGAACCTTATCTCAAAAGACCTAAAAACACTTTACATAAACCAGGAACTATTTAATTTTGTCATATGTGGCAGCCACTGTGCACACAGCAAGATCCCACAAAACAGCTCATTTGTTTTTCACTGCATTGATTGGAGGAGAATGTTGATCAATATGTCAGGCAACACCCTGTTTAAACAACGCTTCCAATCTTTATCATCCATCAGATTCCCAAAAAACATGCAGGGCCCTGGTTTAACTTCTGAAACAATGCACCTCATGTAATAGATTTGTGTTGGCCTGGAGTGAGAGACTAGCGAGCTCTAAGGTATTTGTCCTAGCTGTTATGTCGCAGAAAGAGGACTCTTAATAGGACAGAAAACTGGGGGAAATAAAATAGAATCCAAGCGCTGCCCTGTGAATACTTCAGCACCTTCTAGTAGCCACACAGACAAAAGCTCAGGAGCAGGGACACCATCCGTGATCTCTTGACCAGGAATAGCACATGGTAAATGTTGACAACAGAGAGGAAAAGGGAGCTGAAACAAAAGTGGTATGAATGGTGTTCTATACACACCCAGGCATGTGTCAATTTTGAAGCAAAGTTGAGCATGGCTGCTCCCAGCATAAGTTATTTGGTTGTTAATCCTATGGTGACTGCCAAATAACAGTCTTTGCCAACAGTATTTGGGGAGGGGAGGAAGTTGGTGGTGGGGAGGGTGAAAAAGGAGCAGGCAGAGCCCCCATGTTGGCATTGTATCATGTCTTAACTTGATTTATTCCATCACGAAAGTGGGAGCTGAAGGACCTAGATGGATGTTTACTGGAAGAGATGACTAAACCCACCACTCTCCCAGACAACTGCACTGGGGTTCATTTTCTGTCTAATAAAAATACAACCGATTCCCTTCAACATTGACAACAGCTACTCGGTAGTCGCCTTAGATAGCTGGTTCGCAGAATAAATAGTCCAGTGAACAGCAGCTTCACTCAAACTACTGAGCCTTGTACTCCAGTGTAATTTAGAAGCAGATCGATAATTTTACAATAAAATCATTGAGCGATAAAGGAGCTCAGGGATAGGATTGATTTCTGTACTTGATAAATAAGATATAGGTGGCACACTCTGATAAATAGATTCTTAATGTGAGTTTATGTTAAGCTAATGCACACTCATCAGCTGTGCTATAAATACAGGTACGTTTACAAACTGCAACAAAATGGCTCATGATCGTAGCAGAGCTGGGTGACAATGCAGCATTCCTGAAATGAACTCTCCTCAATGCTCTCCAACTCACAGCAATGCGTCCGAAAACCCAAACTCAATTTTTCATTTAAAAATTTCTGGTTGTAAAATAACTTGCCTGATGTTCTAGGTTTCTGTACTATTTCACCACAGCAGCAAAAAAACTGACCCACAGTCAACCAATCAGGTTTGGGCCTCCCTTTCCCTCAACTGCCCTTGCAGCCTCCAGAGGAAAGGGGCGTCTCTCCCCCAGCAACATTCGCTCACGCCATGTGGCTGTCGCTGGCAAGACCAGCATTTATTGCCCAACCCCAATTGCCCTTGCTGAGCAGAGGGAGCATTGGATTCAAATCGGAGTTGCCAACCCTCCAGGGTTGGCCTGGCAACTCCAAGAGTCGTAGATTAATCCCGAGGGCACACACACACACACACACACACACACCCTTTCCCTCCTCCTCTTCCCTCCCCAAAAACGTTTCCACAAAGTAAACCGGAAGATGAGGAAACCCCAGGCTGAAAGGCAATCCACTCGCGACACCCACTTTTGTACGAATTCCACCAAGGCCAGCTAGGAGTGTGCGTCATCAATGGCGAACGCAAGGTCAGTGTTCGTTAAACCCCCAACTCCATAACTCGGCCCTGGTCCCCACCCCTTCCCTGGTGACCAGGACGTGAAGCCTAGCTCTGCTTCTGAAGCAAAAAGGCAAAGAAGGTTTTATTGGTTAGCTCTGCTGCTTAGCAGTTTTTAACGGTTATTTGTATTTATTACTCTTTTTTTAAATTACCAATTTATTGCACAAACATAAAAATTTAAAAAAATCAATGTTTCATGTTGTGCCAAAACTTCTCTTTCCGAAATTTGCTCAATGGCCCCTCAAGTGAGAAAAAAAAAACGAAATGTGGTCCCTCACACAAAAAGGTTGGACAACCCTGTTAAGATCATCGATCAGCTAATGAGGAGTCCATTCACTTTCTAATTGGTGTAGGAAGGAGATGGGCATGATGGGTGACCAACGGCAAGAGTGTTGGAGTGGCAGCAGGTCATGGGAACAAACCTCTGGGAATACATTCAACCATTGCTGGCACCCCTAATTCAAATATATACCCCCAGAGACGAAAGTGCATCAGTAAACTCCAAAATCATTGCTCACCTGATCTAGGCACATGGGAAATAGGAACAGGGAGTAGGCCATGCGAGCCTGCTCCACCACTCAAGTAAGATCACGGTTGCAATTTTCTATCTCAACTCCACTTTCCCGCGCTTATCTCCATATCCCTCAATTCTTTTAATGTCCAAAAACCTTTCAACCGCAGTCTTGAATACACTCAACAACAGCCATCTGGTGTGGAGCATTTCAAAGATAACTCTGCATGGTGAGAGACAGTCCAGAGACTGACAGGGCCCTGTCACTATCTCCCTGATTACCGAGATAGAGGAAGGGGAATGGATCTGCTGAAACCTGTTCCCATGACGACCAACAACTTTCATGCCAGTTTAAGGCCTGGTTTTGAACTGAGGCCTATCTAAAATGGTCGTAAAACAATTTGCTTCTGCCATTCAAGGGGAATTGGAAGTACTTCTCAGACTACAGTTTGAATGGAAAGAGGCAACAAAATAATTAATCCCATGTCGTGTCCCTTGGGAAACTGCACTGGAAGATCCAGGCCCCCTGGAGTTTGGAAAAGGCCTGCCTGGGTGCAGCACATATTGCTGCAGTTTCTAACTGAGTTTATTATCCGGAAGTCTCAGGGAGGCAATGTCGCGGGTACCGTTCTTCCTTGGTTAACAAACTCTTTGAAAACACTTGCAGACTGCACTGGGGAGTAGGTACTTCAAAGAAAAAACGTTCAGGTAATTGAGAACCATCTCTGCCTACTGCCACTAATCCCTCAGCACAAGGATGGAAAGCAGATGTGCATCAGGAATGGGACCCAGCTCTAGCAGATTTAACCCTTTCACAGCCACTGAGAACATCTTGCACGGGATGGAAACATTGTGGGGGTGGGTGTGTGTGTGTGAGAGAGTGGGGGGAGGCAAGAGAGTGTGGGGGGGGCGAGAGAGAGCAGAGGGGGTTTGAGAGAGCGGGGGGTTCGAGAGACAGAGTTGGGGGGGTGCCGAGAGAGTGGGGGGACCAAGAGAGAGGTGGCGCAAAGGAGTAGCAATGGAGGGAGGGGAGGGTAAGCAGGGGAAGGGAGGGTAAGTGGGGGAAGGGAGGGTAAGCGGGGGATAGTGAGGGTAAGCGAGGGGTAATGAGGGTAAGCAAGGGGTAGTGTGGGGAGGGGTGGTGAGGGGGAGGGGAGGTGAGGGAGAGGGGAAGGGGAAGAGTGCGAAACATGCCACACATCATCATTTGAATGTCTGGTGAAACCATGCATGGGAATAGAGCAGAATTGGAGAAGTATGAAGAGCAAACAATAGAGCAAAATATTTAACAAACTTTACAATGGGGACACTGCAGACTCTGTTTTTAAATGCAAACAGGAATCTCCGCCATTCCAAACTTCAGCACCATCGGCCCAACCCCCTCGACTGCAACGAGCGAATGAACCAGACGCAGTATATATTTATTCAGCTCCCAGGTTTTGAACAGTGGGATGTTAAATTTTCTCCAGTCATGTTCACAGATTTATAACAGTATTTATGAAGCCAAAAACAGAGCTACATTTCTGTGCCTCCAGCACACACTTCCTAAATATTGCACAGAGTGTGAAGATTGATGTCCTCTACACAGGCTCTGAGCTGCATTCAGAATAATGTTAGCAATGACAACCCTCTCTACACAGGCTCTGAGCTGCATTCAGAATAATGTTAGCAATGACAACCCTCTCTACACAGGCTCTGAGCTGCATTCAGAATAATGTTAGCAATGACAACCCTCATCACCAGTCATATCCTGAGGAATTTATGAACTCATTGCCTGTTAAAACGAAAATCAGATACATGCCAGGTATTGACCGAGCACAGTGGAGAACATCGTATAACCTGGTGAAACGTGGGGCGTGCTCTACCCTAAATTACGGTAGATATTGGGGGGAAATCACTTGCTGCTCACCTTCTACTTCCCACGAGGGCCTCCCTCGCCGACACCATAAAGTTGCTAAATTATCCCAATTGCAACAACTTGAGTTATGACAAATTCTCCACCAAGCAAAATTCTTCTTTTGCTTCTGATTTTAGTCGAGTTTGAGAAGATTCATTTTGCAAACATAAGAATTAAGAGCAGGAGTGGGCTATTTCCCCCCCATTCAATAAGATCACAGCTGATCTGATCTTGGCCTCAACTTCACTTCCCTGCCTGCGCACCCACCCCCAGCCTCCGGTAACTCTCGCCTCCCTTGCAGTAAACCTGTCCACCTCAGCCTTGAATGTATTCCACAGTTCTCTGGCTAGAGGATTCCAAAGATTCATGACATGCTGAAAGAAATTCCCCCTCATCTCCATCTTAAATGGGCAATCACTTGCACAGACACCATGCTCCCAAATTCTAGCTTCCCCCACGAGGGGAAAACATAGAAACAGAAAGTAGGAGCAGGAGTAGGTCAACAGCCCTTCGAGCCTGCTCCACCATTCAATATGATCATACCCCTTGACATCTTTAGAGTCTAGAATCTATTTCCCTCTTAAATATATTCAGTGACTTGGCCTCCACAGCCTTCTGTGGTAGAGAATTCCACAGGACCAACAACCTCTGAGTGAAGAAGTTTCTCCTCATCACAGTCCTAAATGGACTACCCTGTATCCTGAGACTGTGACCCCTTGCTCTCCATTCCCCAGCCAGGGGAAATATCATCCCTGCATCCAGTCTGTCCATCCTTGTCAGAATTTTATATGTTTCAATGAGATCCCATCTCATTCTCTAAACCCCAGTGAATACAGGCCTAATCTCTCCTCATACGACAATCCAGCCATCCCAGGAATCAGTCTGGTGAACCTTTGCTGCACTCCCTCTGTGACAAGTACATCCTCTCTTAGGTAAGGAGACCAAAACTGCACACAATACTCCAGGTGTGATCTCACCAAGATCCTGTACAGCTGTAGTAAGACATCCTTGCTCCTGTACTCAAGTCCTCTCGCAATGAAGGCCAACATACCATTTGCCTTCCTAACTGCTTGCTGCACCTACACGTTTGCTTTCAGTGACTGGTGTACAAGGACACCCAGGTCCCTTTGTACATCAACATTTCCCAATCTATTACCATTTAAATAACACTCTGCCATTCTGTTTTTCCTACCAATGTCGATAACTTCACACTTATCCATGATATATTGCATCTGCCATGTATTTGCCCACTCACTCAACTTGTCTAAATCACCCTGAAGCCTCTTAACACCCTCCTCACCGCTCACATTCCCACTTTGTGTCGTCAGCAAACTTGGAAATATTACATTTGGAAACATTGGGTGGTATTTAATGGAAGCGACAGGGGGAGTTGCCCGCTGGTTGCAGAGCCCGTGAGAGCTCCATGTCACCTCCTTTCAGGATGGCCCACCAAACTAAGGGCCTCTTGGGTGGGTTAGGGTGGAAATCCAGTTCCCCCAAGAGCTGCTGGCCATCCAGAGGCTGCCAGCTGTGCGTTGCTTGGTAGCGCCACTGCTGGAGCGGTGGTAACTGCTGGTAATGCACCCACCATGGGTCCAGGGACCCTGACCCAGGTGAATGATGGCGGGATGGGGGACATGGGGCAGTGGAGGGGGAGAGGGAAGAGAGGTGGGTTAGGAGCAGCAAGGCAGGTTGTGGCACTCAGAAGACACTACCCTCTGCCCCCTCCTTTCGATACTGGCACTTCAATCAGGCACTGAGTGTCTTTGAATGAGGCCCCTCCACCCCAACACCTCCCTGGGAGCCACCCCAACACCTCCCTGGGAGCAAACAACTGTGACAGGATTGCATGGCAAGTCCACTGCCCACTCCTGGCTTAATACCAGCGGCAGTAGAATGAGACCCTTAAATGGACCGTTAAGAGACTTCCCATCCCAGATTTAATCGGGGCAGAGGCTGGAATATGATGTGGTCCCCATTCACCATTCTCCCGCCCGATTAAATGCCCCAAACTCAGACACATGCGAACACCATCACCTGGAAGTTCCCCTCCAAGACATTCACCATCCTGACTTGGAAATGTATTGCTGTCGCTGGGTCAAAATCCTGGAACTCCCTCCCTAACAGCACTGTGGATGTACCTACACCACATGGACTGCAGCAGTTCAAGAAGGAAGCTCACCACTGCCTTCTCAAGGGCAACTAGGGATGGGCAATAAATGCTGGCCCAGCCAGCGAAGCCCACATCCCGTGAATGAATTTAAAAAATCTAAAGTCCTCTCGTAACAGCGACCAGCTGTTTGGGAGTATGATGTCGATTTCAAGTGGCACTTAAAGGGGCACTCACCATTTCACAGTCATCCCTGCTGGAGCTTAGAGGAGGATCTCGGGAGGTTTCCAGGACACTTTGTCAAGACTTCGCCAACAACGTTCAGTCTGGAAATTCTGTAACAACTTCACCTCAAAAGAGAAAGGCTGAGCTACTCCACCTTACTGGAGTCAAGGGAAGGGACTGTTTGGTCATGGGCGTCTTCCTAGAGGTCCTCACTGGTCCACAGGAGGAATGGGAGAAGAAAACGAGGTGAGGGAGATGCGGCACCGGCTGCTGGAGGAGAGAGGGGCAAAAAGGCAAGGTCACCTCCTTCCCCAGGGCACAGAACATCCCACTTTCCTCTGGACCTCCTCCACAAGAAAGTAAGAAATAGGAGCATGAGTAGACCACATGGCCTGTTGAGCCTGCTCTGCCACTCAATACGATCATCCTCTTCTTCCATTGCATGTTCCTCCCCCCTCGCCATCGCTTTGACAGGGATTCATGCGGGAAAATGTGTTTTTCCTTGCAGACGAGGAGAACATGAATGGATTTTTCCTTTGATATCTCCACGGTAAAATAACCTAGGGCGCAGAGAGGGCCGAATTGGTCACAGGAATGAGGGGAGGGAGAGGACAGGGGTGGGCCTGTGGGTGGTGGACAGAAAAGGGGGAAAAAGGGAGGGAGGGCAACGGAGTGGCGGGGGGCCAGATAGCGAAGAGGAGAACAGAGGAGGAGAAGATAACAGAGTGACAGAAAGTGAGAAGGAGGAGAGAGATAAGATATACGCTGATAGGCATCCATATTAAAAGAGTTGTACATGTGTTACTGACTTCCCAACCCCTCTTAACTTTTGACCCAGTTCCCCTTTCATTCTGAATCTGGCCCTGGAGGATTTGAATTAGGATGGCATATCCTTTAGCAGATGCCAGGACTCCTCACAGTGATCACTGCCAAAAGCAAGAGTGTATATTTATTAATGTCAGCCTGCAAATGGCAGCTGTCAGCTTGTTAAATCCCTTGGCTGAGATCCACAGGGACTTGGAATTGATGCATTTACCACATTTACACGTTACATTAAGTAGTTCCATTTACCAATGTCACAACAGCAGGGTCCAGGCTACAGCAACACACAGGCCCCAAGTACAGGCACAATACTATTACAATGAAGCCTCTCACATAAAGATTTCATGGATTTTCCATACCAGCTTTTATCCTCATTTGTGTCTGTGACAACCTGGGTAAACATGAAACTGCGATCCGCTGAACTGTCAAACTACCTCAATCAACACAAAAAGACAGAAAAGGCAAATACTGCAGATGCTGGAAATTTGAAAAGACATATCTGCATGCTTGCTTGGATAAGTCAGTTGCCTCTTAGACTTAGAAGGCTTCCCACGTCTAGAGACGCATCAGGCAGACACAGCACACGCTTGCCATGCTGATTCCCGTGGCTTGTTTTCCCTGGGAGCCTGAAGTCAGAGGCTGTAGCTTTGGCAGGGGGTCGGGGGTCAGGGGGTCAGGGGTGGTGGGGAGCACTCCGCAGCAAGCATGGCTGATGAAGAGTCTGTCCCGCTCTTACTGCCTGTCAGAGGCATGTCGGAAGGATTCGCAGCTTGACAATCAACCTGTTTGGCCATCAAGTCCTGGGGTGGAACTTGAGCCCAGAGCTTCTGACTCAGACGCAGGGATACGGCCCCCTACACCACAAGCCCTCCTCGGCTGCCTCTTTGCCACCGGAGTTTATGGTTTAAAATGGTTGGTCAGCGGCGCAAATCGGAGCATCATCAAAGAGTTTCTTGCAAAGGGTGACCGAGTAATGGGAACAGTGCAGTCAAAAGCCGCGTAAACCTCCCATCATACAGCAGTCTAGACATCGAGAGGCTGAACTAACTGTGCTGTGGAGCAAGTCTTTGGCAGCATTCCCACCTTTAAGTCAGAAGGTGCCGGGTTTGAACTCCACTGCAGTAAATCCCGGTGAGCGGAGGCAGAATATCTAGCTCAGGATTGGTTTGACCAGCAGTGAGATACTCAAGTCCGTCCATCGCGGCCTGTCGGGCAAGTTAATCCACCCTGGGAACCCTGGCTCTCAGGGTGAAGATATGGAAACCGCAACGTCCCTAATGCAGCTGACTTCCCTCCTTTAACATTCGAAATGTGGAGTCGGTCATCTCACAAGGCCAGCTGCAAGGTTGTAGAGGCCTGGTCAGGCCAAGGCATTTTGGCCGCCTGGAGCAGTGCAGTCATGACATTGCGCCAAAGTGCCGCCGGCGCAGAGAGTTTCCTCATCCCAGGAAACCTGGCAGCAAGCAGAAAGAAGATAAGAGGCAGGAGCAGGAGTCGGAGTTGATCGCATAGCTCACTGAGCCTGCCACCCACTCAATAAGATCATGGCTGAATTTCTACCTCAACTCCACTTTCCCTTATCCCCTTAGTGCCTAAAAATTTATCAGTTTCGGTTTTGAATACACTCAACGACTGAGCATCCACAGCTCTCAGTAAAGCATTTCAAAGATTCACGGCCCTCGGAGAGAGGAAATTTCTCCTCCTCTCAGTCCTAAATGGCAGAAGCCTTACCTCAGTTGCAGCCTGGGATGTCAGTCCGTCAGCGTCCACCCTGTCAAATCCTCTAAGAATTCCATGGGCGGAGTTTTACAGCCCCCAACACAGCGGGGGCTGGGCCGTAAAGATGCGGCAAGCCGTTCAAAAGGCCACTGACTGCGGCGGGATCGCCAAATCCCACCGGCCATGCGATTCCACCCCATGATTCAATAAGATCCAGCACCAAAAAGAAATACAGGCCTTCTTGGTCACAGGTCTAAGGAATTTTCACCAGATTTGTTTTGAAGTGGCTGCGGACTCTGCACAATCCGATTGGGCCTGGAGACCCCTTTGGCCTTCTTCCCACCAGATGGCCGTCTGAAGCTTGACTGGATGAGCGGAGACGGCGGGAGCGAGTGGTTCACAGCCCCCGTTCCAGTGGCTGCGGACTCTGCCCAGTCCACGCTGCAGGAGTAGGTGGCCAAACACCCAACTAAAACCGGCTGTCGGAATAGCTGGACGCTATGACCGGGAGAGGGTGTGAACCGTGAGTTTGTCTGATGGGTGAGTAAAGGTGGGCCGAGTGGCCTTCCTCATCCATGCCACCTTGGGCTGGACTGTGTGTTTTTTTGGTGGGGTGAGGGAGGCGGGATGGAATCCGAGTGGTCCTCTCTCTCCCGCCGTCTCAGCTCGTCCAATCAAGCTTCGGATGGCCAATTAACGGCCATGGAGGATGGTGGAATTTGAATTCCATTAAAAACCTGACATGAAACCATTGTCAAATGTTGATTGCCAATTGTTGTAAAAACCCATCTGGTCTACTAATGCCACATGTAGGTCCAGGTAAGGAAGGCTCTTAAAATTCTGGCAACAATTAGGGGTGGGCAATAAATGCCAGTGACACCCACATTCCATGAATGAATTTTAAAAAAGCTGAGCTCCACAACAATGCAAATTCCATTCAATGGACCTCTGAAACCTCCCAAGGAACCTCACAGAAGTGCAATCAGATAAAAGATCGACACTGATATTAGGACAAATTACCAAAAGCTTGGTCGAAGAGGCTGGTCTTAAGGAGCATCTTAAAGGAGGAAAGCGGTAGAGAAACAGCGGGGATTAGGGAGGGAATTCCAGAGTTTAGAAGGATGAGATGCACGTTTCATTTAAATATGTGGTAATTCAGCAACAACAAGTCACCCCGGGAAACAATCACGCGACTGGCAAACTATCACGAAAGATTTTAACAGGCAACATATGATATAGGTTTAAAGAGACTCTTGAGTGTACTGATGTTAACAATGGGATGATGGACGTAAGGTTTCACTTGGAACTGTCATGCTCTGAACCTATCTGTGCTTCATAGCCTCAAACATTCCCTTCGCAACATAAAGGGGAAGGGGAGAACAGGATGGGATTCGTGATTGGGAACCAAGGCGAAATTGGAATTGAGACTGATATTTCAGCTCAGTCCAGCTTAGTACTGTAACAACAACCGTTCTTGCGAATATCCAACATATCACTGCCAAGACTGAGGATCTGGTGAGTTTTTGGGAAATGTATCATATAGTCCCACATAGACCTCCATGTAACTCATTTGTGCAATGTTGCTCTTTCTTTCAGGCCCTCCCCACTGGCAAATTAAAAAAATTTTGACAACTCATGCAACTGATTGGCAACAGTAAGCCTTGTAACAGAAAGCACCTGAAGTCATTAAATTCTCCAAGGGCAAGTGCACAGCAATAATAGCATAACACTGCTGGGTACCTTCACTGCGCAAAATTAGCTGCCATTTCCCAAATGTCAAACATAACTGGAGCCTGCAGCAGATTTTCCTGTCAATCATTTGCTTTACAAATCAGAATTAATTATTAACAAATGGTTAACTTACCTAGTCCCGCACTGTTATCGTTTTAACCCATCCCCTGTTACCCCCAACCCGCACTGTCCTAATTTTAACCCATACTTTACCCCATCATGCAATGTTCTCATTTTAACCCTTCACTATTTGCCCCAGCCCACACTGTGATAAGTTTAACCCTTCCTTTTACTCCTTCCACAGTGTTTCAAGTTTAACCCTTTGCTGTTACCTCATCCTGCAGCTTTATAATTTTAACCCTTCCTTTTACTCCTTCTGCACTGTTCCAATTTTAAATCTCCCCTATTACCCTATCCTGTAATGTTCCAATTTTAAAACTTTTTTAAGCAGTGATCTGGAATGCACTGTCTGAGTGTGTGGTGGAGGCAGATTCAATCCTGCCTTTCCAAAGGGAATTATACCGTGATTTGAAAGGAAATATTTACAGGGCTCCAGGGAAAAAGGCAATGGAGTGGCACTAAGTGAATTCTCCTTCAGGGGCCAGCACAGACACAACAGACCAAATGGCCTCCTTCTGCACTGTGACCATTCTGTATAAACATACGAGTTAGGAGCAGGAATAGGCCACTCGGCCCTTCGAGCCTGCTCCGCCATTCAATAAGATCATGACTGATCTGGCTGTAAATTCCCTCCTAACCCTGATAATCTTTCACCTCCGTTCTATGAACCCTTCCCTATTACCTCACCTGCACTGTTCTAATTTTAGCCCTTCCCTTTTATCCCATTCCACAGAGTTTCTATTTTTAACCCTTCCCTATCACCTCATCCGCGCTGCTCTAATTTTACACCTTCCCTGTTACCTCATCCCGCACAATTTTAAACTTCCCATGACCGGTGTCTCTCAGATCTACTTTTCTTATTCTGTTCTAGCGTTAAGAAAAGCTGACTAGAAGGAGTCCTAAGGGTGACATTTTGCGCAGATATTGCACTGCTTTGATCTGGGGAGCACTGGCCCTGTTCAATCACCAGGTCACTGCAGAGTAATTTCTGCACAACATTTCTATTCCCAGCTTGCCTTTCAGCAGTTGCTTGATACAAAGAGCCCACTGAAAACAGATGAACTCATGATGAACAGATGTTACTCACCTCATCATTCTTTGTGGCATCTTGTGTATGGAGTAGTTGTTGTGTTTGCCTATGTAAAGTCATTGTACATGATGCATTGTAAGACATGCAATAAATAACTGCGTAAATGCAAGCTTTACTTCCTTAAACAGAGAGTCCGCTTTAAAAGCTGGCTGTGTCAGTGACCTCCCCGCTTCCCCACATCCCAGCTTGCTCTTAAACCTGCCACGAAGGCACATCAATATCCTATTAGTTTGGATTGAAGCAAGGAATCAAGGTGATCGATTTTTTAATTTGTTCCTGCTCATTTTGAACTGTATTAATTTACTTGAGCCCCGATATAAATGCAATTTGAGCAATGTGTGTTTCTGAGCGGGGTGTATCTGCATCACAGTCTTAGCTACACTCCCTCCTGTGCCCCGTCCACACTGGTCCCTCAAGTAAATAACTTGAGGATGGTTCTCACAAACAGACCTCAGCTCTTAGGAGCCGGAATCTACATCCTTATTTCCAATTGTCACCATCCTGAAACATTAACTCTGCTTCACTGTCCACAGATCCTGCCTCACCTGCTGACTGTTTCTATATTTTGATTTCTCAGGGATTTTTGGGTTAGTCTAGGTATTGACCACAATCGTGGTGCTGGGGGATACACAGAATGGCCACCTAGACACAGTTAAAATACATCACCGCTCAATCATATTACATACATGATAAGCTGCCATCCTAGATTTATTTACAAGTAAAATCACAGAGGCAAGAGGGCACAGGGTAGATACACTGAATTTTACTACATCCCTCACTGTTTTAATTTGAATCCTTCCCCATTATACCACCCCAAGCAAAGGAAAAAAGAGGCCCAATGGGTCCACATTGGTGTTTATGCTCCACTCGAGCCTCCTCCCATCCTACTTCATCTCACCCCATCATATTATCCCTTTCTTCCATATGTACTTATCTAGCTTCCCCTCAAATAGCATCTATAGTTTTCATCTCAATCACTTCCTGTGGTAGCGAGTTCCACATTTTCATCACTCGCTAATGAAAGGTGTTTCCCCCCCAAATTCCTCATTTAATTTATTAGTGACTATTATTGGACTGAGGGAGGTTTGAGGACACCAGAGAATAAGCAAGACAATGCCAATGCCCTCACCAATGAACAATCTGATATTCATCCTCCCTCATTTTAGACTCAACAAGAATAGAAACGTCTCATCTACATCTGCCCTATGAAACCCTTCAACATTTTAAAGACCATTAAAGGTCAACACTCCAAATCAAACTCTTCAAAAGTCATTTCTTGAGTTGTTCCTTCAACTTTCCGGTTAGTAACCATCTCTTCTTACCAAATATGGCCTTTCGCATTGCTATTCTTGTTATTTGCTATCTCTGGATATCATACTTCCTAAATACTTGAATTCTTGCACCTATTCTAGTGCTTTTCCTCCTACCAGTATATGAATATTTCTTGGGGGATTTCACTGGGTGGTGACCTGGGAGGCCTCACTTGCCCCCTCGCCAAGTGCAACATCACCAATCATGGAGCAACTTGTCAAGAGCTTGATTTGAAGTGTTTTATATGGATGTGAGACGTGGACCTTATGGAAACAGGAGACCAACTTGCTAAATGGCTTTGAAATTGGGTTTGGAGAAGAATAGAAATGATCAGTTGGTAAAAAAAAAGTAACAAGTGATGAAGTGCTGCGAAGAGCGAATGGACAAAGGAATTTGCTGAATGCAATGAGGAACAGCACCTCGGAAGGATTCATGTTAAGATGAAATGGACTTGTAAGAAACATTGTGGAGGGAAGATTTCAAGGGAAAAGAGGAAGAGGAAGAAAGAGAGTATCGATTTAAATTAACACGGAAAATTCTGGAAAATCTCATCAGATCTGGCAGCATCTGTGTAGAGAGAAACAGAGCTAATTTTTCGAGTCTGAATGACTCTTCTTCAGAGCTAAAGAGGAGTAGAAATTCAATGGATTTTATACTGTTTAAGAGGGGGTGGAGCAGTTGGAGCAAAATAAAAGGTCAGGGGCTCAGGAAAGATTGACAAAGATGTCATGGGACACAAGACAAAGGGAGTGTTAATGGTAGTGTTAAAGACTAAGGAAGGTGCTGACAGTGGCATAAAAGGGAAGATAGCGGAATGGCAGAACAAGGGTCAGTGCTCTGTGATAGCACAACATAGAAACAAGTGACACGTGGCCCTGTGTGTGTGCGCACGCGTGTGTGTGTGTGTGTGTGTGTGGGGGGGGGGGGGGGGTGGAGGGTGGCATTGGGGAGAAAGGATTTAAAAAATGAATAAATAAAAAGATTATAAAGAAAACTGGATTGAAAAAGGGGTAAAGATGGAGGAGAGAGTTCATGGTCTGAAGTTGTTGAACTCAGTGTTAAGTCCGGAAGGCTGTTAAGTGTCTAGTCAGAAGATGAGGTGCCGTTCCTCCAGTTTGCGTTGGGCTTCACTAGAACAATGCAGCAGGCCAAGGACGGACATGTGGGCATGAGAGCAGGGTGGAGAGTTGAAATGGCAAGTGACAGGGAGGTCTGGGTCATGCTTGCAGACTGAACAAAGGTGTTCTGCAAAGCAGTCACCCAGTCTGTGTTTAGCCTCCCCAATGTAGAGGAGACCCCATTGGGAGCAGTGGATGCAGTAGACCAAATTGAAGGAGGTGCAAATTAAGCGTTGCTTCACCTGAAAGGAGTGTTTGGGCCCTTGGATGGTGAGGAGGGAGTAGGTAAAGGGGCAGGAGTTGCACCTTCTGCGATTGCTTGGGAAGGTGCTGTGGGAAGGGGGTGAGGAGTTGGGCGTGATGGAGGAGTGGACCAGGGTGTCACGGAGGGAATATCAAAGGTGAATGGCTTGAAATCTGAAGTAAGTTATTGGCAAATGAAAAGACTGGCACAGAATAGAGAGACATGAAAAGACTATGAGCCAAGGACCTGGCTTTCAGCAGAACACACAGAGCCAGATGGTATGATACTGAACCAAACAAATACAAGTTACCCTGTTAAAAATAATAATGCCATAATATACATGGCACAATCTTTGGCCAGCTTAGGTAAGTTGGTAGCACTCTGGTCTCCGAGTTAGAAGATTGAGGGTTTCAGGCCCTGCTCCAGGCTATGAACGTATGATCTAAGCCCATGGTGCTCAGTCACTTTTGATTCACCGAGTGGCAGTGAAGACATGGTGATATAGTTCCACGCCAGAATGGATCAGTCATCATGGACCTCGCCAAACTAAATTATCCTATAGACGCTGATGATGTGAAAGCCCTCGAGATAAAGAGTGTTTTAATAATGCCTAAAAGAAATCAGTTATCGGTGAGATGGGTGTGGCTTCTTCACTACAAGGTCTGTCCATTGTTGTCAGGATCGCGGAAAGTGAGCAGGGGGAAAACAGGAGCTCTGAGGGAGACCATAAGACATAGGAGCAGAAATTAGGCCATTCGGCCCTTCAAGTCTGCTCCACCATTCAATCATGGCTGAAAAGTTTCTTAACCCCATTCTCCCGCCTTCTCCCCGTAACCTTCGATCCCCTTACCAATCAAGAACCTATCTATCTCGAAGCAGAGCACGGGGAGAGCAGGAGCATGGGGAAAGCAGGGTATGGACAAAGCTGGAACCCAGAGAGAGGAGAGCTTCCTCCAGTTTGAGAGTCGTTGATCTACGCTGGCACCATGGTGCTGTACTGGGGGAGTGCGGCCTTGTTGTTGTTCTTCAGACGGCATATGTTAAACTGAAGCTGTGCCCGCCAGCTTGGGCGGAGGCTAAAGATCCGAAGAGGAGACACTCCCAGTGTCATGGTCAATATTCATTCTTCAACAGAAAACATCACCACAGATTAATTGCTTCTTCAATTCATTTGCTTTTGTGGATCCTAATTGACCGCCAAAAAAAAAGACTGCGCTTCAAAGAGCATTTTGGCATGTCCTGAGGATGTAAAAGGTGCTATAAAGATACGCCACCTTTGTTTTCACATGTGGTTATTGCCTCTTGTACTGCCTTGCCTGGAACAAAGCTCTCTTCCCTTGACACTATTGTCTGTTGGAACATTATTCATAGAATATACAAGACACAGGCACTTTTGGTGTCGGAGCTAAAGACTAGCAGTTAGCCCCAGGACATACATTCCATGGCTTTTCTTTGATTTAATTCAAGGAATAAGGATGCATTCCTTTTGAAACAATCAAGCCAGCAATGATGTCTGTCTTAACAAGTTAATAAAGGTAAAAGGATGATGGTTCATAGCTGCTAGCTTCTGACACTTACTTACCTCAGATTGAAGTAGCTAATTTCAGTCTGTCAAGCAGCACATGTTAACCACTAGCTATACAGCAACTACCTGGCCCATGCAGTTTGGGTGTTTTTGATTCTGTACTGAAAGAGACAGCAGCTTTCATTTTAATTTGGTCACCTTTAAATTATACATTTTGAATACATATTTGTGCCTGGGACGTGGACATTACTGACAAGGGAATATTTATTTTACATCACTGGATGCCCTTTTGGGTGGGGGGGGAGGGGAATGTTGGGCAAAAGTGATTAAAAAAAATAAATAAGTAAATAAATGACTGACATCGAGTCAACCACACAGTTTGGGATTGGAGACACTTGCAAACCAGACTAGATACGTGTGGCAGGATCGCTTCCCTGAAGGGCTTTAATGAACCAGTTGGGTTTGTTAAGGAGAATCTAGCAGTTTTCTTGATCTTAATCTGAAGCTGGCCCATAACTATTGAAGGCACTTGCACCACTTCCAAGGTGGGATTCGAGCTCTCAATTTCTGAGTTGCGAGTCTAATACCATTGCCACTAAGCTAATGTCCCCTTTGCTAAAAAAAAACTCAAAGCCAGCTCTACCCCACATGTTTGTCAAACCTCATTTTCTCCAAAGTGATGAACAAAGTTACAAGTGGGAATAAAAACTGCTCAAGAACCTTTTCATTAAAATTACCTGCAACCCCCGGGACTGTAAACCAAAGTTTCAACATTTCAAACTGAAACTTGATTTTTCTTTTATTCTCCAAGAGGTTTTTGCAGGTAGCAACTAATATTTGATCGAGTGATTGTAATAACTGATGACACCAGTGGGCAAAGTCAAATGAGGACCTTTCTCTTTTCACCCCCACCCCATCACGATCAATGTGCACACATCTCACTATCAACTCACGATTGTTTAAACTTTAATAAAAACAGAAAATGCTGGAAAAACTCAGCAGGTCTGTTTTTAATTTCAGATTTCCAACATCTGCAGTATTTTGCTTTTATCTTATTGCTTAAACTGCCTCTATTTTGTAAAGTTTATGCTCAGCAAGTTAATGCTGGGGGAGAGATTCCACTTCAGGCATTATCAGTCCTAAGCATTCCCAAGTCAGAAAAAACAGAGCGAAACTGCTTAGTATCTGTCGCAAGATGCTTCAGGCCCAACTTAACATGCCCACAGCTCCCTCCCCTCACCTCCACCCCTTCTTCGCTGCATGAAATTTTTACTTCTCTAAACAAGCTGTCTTGCTGCCTCTAGGAGTGAGCTTCCCAATTAACTGCTAGATTTGAGGAACATCGTGTGCAATGACTTCATGCCCATGACACACTTGGTTAAAATGACTCCAATACATCTCACACGGGACTCCAGCAACCGACAAAAGAAAGTTTCATCCCATTGGTCTGAGGTGTGTTTGATTTCCTGAAGTTCAGTGTCTGATTCACTGCTCCAGTCTCCCTTCTCTTCCCCGCTCTCCCCAAGCCCAGAATGCTTTTCTTTTACCATTTTATCATACCAACAGTAAAATGGAAAGTGTCCACTTTGAGAAGAACAACGATTAATGGAATTGGACAGTGCTTCTTACCAGTGCTGCAACAACTAACAAACATCAAAGGCAACCTACAAGAAAGACATCAAACATCTGGGCTCCTATGGATCTCACCATCACTGAACATCAATGCAGATCCTTCAATCATCTCAGCCCTGTGCTCTGGAGCTCCCCCTTGAACCTATCCACCTCTATCTCATCTTCTCAGTAACATGTGAATCAGTGCTGCTAGCTCGTCCAACTAGTACTTGCATCCACCCCTCCATCTGTCCTTGCTAAGTTTACTTGCTAAATACATTGCAAAAGTGGCTAACCAACAAGTCACAATGCAGAGCCAAATGATACATTCCTTCTGCGCTATTGACAACAATGCTGGCCTCATGCTGCTTAATATTTCTCATGTGACTGCACAACAGGAAACGTACTGTGATTTGCAGGACAAGCTGCACTGAGAGAGAGATATAACGAGTGCTGACATTTCTTATCAGTTTTGCACTTTGTAAGCTGGGGGATGGCACTGCTTAGGAGTATGAGTGTTCATTTGCGCCTCGTGTCGGCATCAAGAATTTCTGGATCGCTTTCATCCCAAGCTGAATGCAGTTATTTTAATCGCTCCACCATTAGCGGCCATGCCATCAGCTATCTGGGGCTTACGCTGTGGAATACCCTCCCCAAACCTCTCCACCTCTCGGTCTCTCTTTCCTCCCTTATGACACTCCTGTAAACCCACCCCTTTGATCAAGCTTTAAGTCACCTGTCCTAATATCTCCTTACTTGGCTTGGTGTCAATTCTTTTTTTGGCAAGTGCACTTGCAAAGCGTCTTGAGACATTTTAGTGCATTAAAGGCGCTATATATATATGCAAATTATTGCTGTTGTTGAGTAAAGTTCCATTTAACACAGCCGATCTCAAAACAGCGATACACCCAGCCACGCTGTCCTTTCCTACAGCAGCAAGCTTTGTGGGCTCTCTGAACAGTGCCAACTTGATGCTGTAACGTGGGCACTCACAAGCCTTAAACTGAGACAGTCATCAACCTGTTTCACTCACATCTGGCAGAGCGAGGGGATGCCTTCATTCCATAGCCTCAGCCATAACTCAGCGAGTAGCGCTCTTGCCTCAGGTCAGGAGGTTGGCGGTTCAAGGCTGACGCTCCAGTGCAGTAGTGAGGGAGTGCGCCACTGCCAAGGATGTGGCCTTTTGGATGCAACCTTAAGGTGAGGCCCCATCTGCCCTCTCAGGTGAATGCAAATAATCCAAGGCACCATTGTGAAGAACAGCAGCTTGATTCCCTCTGGTGTCCTGACCAATATTTATTCCTCAACCAGGAGGACTAAAGCAAACCAGCTCATCATCTATGGGACCTTTCTGTCTGCAAACTGGCTGCTGCATTTCATACGTCACAGGAGCGAATACACTTCAAAAGTATTTCAATGGCTGTAAATCGCTTTGGAGGCACCCGGAAGTTGTGAAAGGTGCTATACAAATGCAGGTTCTTCTTTTGCGCCTAAATGACCTGGGCCCTGGGTGATAGGATCTTGTTCTAAACTAGAAGTGCTACCCAGCTCCTGATGCTTCTGGGATTTCACACTAAAAGTGTTTGGATTCTCATGTGCCCAGGGGACAGGAAAAAATAGCCTGAAGTTTAACCATAACCACTCAGGAATTTTCAGATTGGTGCAAAAACAGGAAGGACTCGAAACGTCAACTCTTTTCTTCTCCGCCGATGCTGCCAGACCTGCTGAGTTTTTCCAGGTAATTCTGTTTTTGAGCTGTATTTATACTTCCATGTTAAGTCCTACTGTTAACAGCCTGCCCTGCACAAGCAATCCCTTCCACAAACTGCATGTGTATCCAGGTCAGGGCCCTCCGCCTTTAAAGTATTTCAGATGAGGAGAGTTATGGCCATGTTTCCATGGTAATGCATTCTGGAGCCTTTTCACATAATAGGCTCATTACTGGGAACTAGCCTTCCGGCTGACCCTAAGGTTCAAAGGTCGTTGGCCTTTTAAAGGTGCAGTCTCTCCCATACCACCCCCCCCACCCCACCCCACCCCCCTCCCCATGACCCACCCTCACCCAGGCACGCCACTCTTTCTTAATAAAATAATCCTCCCTCTCATACAGAAGCTGTGAAAGAAATGACAAAAGCTAGGAGGAAAAACATTTCAATCTAAACATGCATTTAGGTTTGCATTCATCACAAGTTGCCTGGTGCCCATGACTCCAGTCAGGGGAGGGGGTGTGTCCTTGAAAATAGGTGAGGGGAAAATGGGGGAGACACAGAGGGAAATTGTAAGCATCATCCTACTTCTGTGACAATCAAAATATTTGCTCTCACACTCTTCATATTTTGATGCTATCTCAATTTTGTCGCGCAGTTTTGGCCTCTTTATTTAAGGAAGGATGTAAGTGCGTTGAAGGCAGTTCAGGGGAGGTTTACTAGATTGATGCCTGGAATGTGCAAGTTGTCTTATGAGGAAAGGTTGGACAGACTGGACTTGTTTCCACAGGAGTTTAGAAGAGTGAGGGGTGACTTGATTGAAGTGTACAAGACCCTGAACGGTATTGACAAAGTGGGACATGGAAAGGATGTTTCCTCTTGTGGGTGAGTCCAGAACTAGGAGACACTGTTTTAAAATTAGGGGGCACCTTATTAGGACAGAGATGAGGAGAATATTTTTCTCTCAGAAGGTTGTAAGACTTTGGAATTCTCTGCCTCAGAAGGTGGTGGAGGTGGGGGTCACTGAATATTTTTAAGGCAGAGGTAGATAGATTCTTGTTAGGCAAGGGAATCAAAAGTAATTGGGGGTGCATGGGAATGTAGAACTCGAAACACAAGCAGATCAGTCATGATCTTATTGAATGGCGGAGCAGGCTCGAGGGGCTGAATGGCCTACTTCTGCTCCTATTTTGTATGTTCGTAATTTAAATTTCCAAGTGTCACATGGTCAGGTTTCTGGCATCATTGTGACTTATATCAGGCTCCACTATCTGAAGCGCAAGCCTTGCTTGTAATAAGGATCTGTTGCCTGGAGCAGGAAACCAATCCAACTGTAGAAGGCAGTGGAGAGGGAGAGAGAGAGAGAGAGAGAGCACGAATGAGAGAGAGAGAGAGAGAGAGAGAGAGAGAGCGAGAGCAAGAGAGACAGAGACCAGTCTTGAAATTAGTGCCAGAGTAGAAGGCACCTTCCAAGCATCTCCTTGTGGTTTGCAGCCTAAGCACGATATTTCAACTCAGTTTGAACCCATGCTGCTACTTTGAAGAAGACTGGAGAATTTATCCCCGGTATCCTGGCCAATATTTATTCCTCAACCAATATCATAATTATCTGGTCATTATCACACTGCTGTTTGTGGGAGCTTACTGTCCGTAAATTGGCTGCTGCACTTCCGACATAACAACAGTGACTATGCCCAAAAAATACACCATGGCTGTAAAAGCGCCGTGAGATGTCTGGCACTATATAAATGCAAGTAACTCTCAACTTTCTCTAATTCAAATGATCAGGTCATTTGAAATACAGCCTCTAGGTGCTGCTTTACTTCAGTTGAGTGATTCAAATTAATTCATCTTTTTGAGAAAAACCCAACAACGTCACAAGTGTAGCCTGTGCTAAGAAGGTCAAACCGTGCAGTGTGTGATCCTGCCGCCCATGGGCATTGTAACTTCACTTCCCTCCCCCACCCATATATACCCTGGAGTAATTACAGAGGATGGAAGGACAAATACTTCGAGTCGTTTACAGGCCCACTTCTCACAGCTTAACAGCCTCCTCTTGCTCTTCTGACATCCTTTCAATGTTTTGACAACATATCCCACCCGTGTGGCACCCACTCAGGGAGCACTTATCTTCCCCACAGAGGCATCGCCTGATGTTTTACAATTTCCACAACCTATGCAAGTTCCATTAAGTTTACTGCAGCAGGAAATGTACTGGACAAATTGCCTGCCATTTTTCCAAAAATAATGCATTCAATGCAACGTGTCCTTTCAGGAGAAAATGCTCCGAAGAAGCAGAATAAAAACACTTTGAAATGCAATGGCCACAGGAACGGTGCTATAGAATCCCACCCCCCACTCCCCACCCAGACCCCCAACTGATTTGAGACGGTTAATAGAGTTGGCTAACACATTTCACAAAATGCTTCCCAGTTACTGAATCACGTTGCAGTTTACAAGGAAAGGATTACAAAGCCCAGATTACATCAGGCACACTTGTTATCAAAGCTCAAAGTGATCTCTGTGGACAGAGGACAAAATCTCTACACAGTTCACTTTCTTAGTTCAAAGTTACTCATATTTCAACTTTATAAAAGTAAAGACGTACATTTCTATTGTTCTTGTCACAAGCTCAAGACATCCTGAGAGCCTGATATTTGAAATGTAGTCACTGTTGCAACATAGGAAATGCCAATTTGTGCACAGCAAGCTCCCACACACAGACACAATGTGATAATGACCCGATAATTCTGTTTTCAGTAACGTTGGTTGAGGGCTGAACATTGACCTGGACAAAGGGAGTAACTCCCCTGCTCTTCTTGAAAATTGGGCCATGGGATCTGGTCCACAGGACCTTAGTTTAGCATCTCTGACAGAGCAGCACTCCTTCAGTACTGTACTGCACTATGAGCGTCAGCCCAGAATTTTGTGCCCAAGCCTCTGAAGCGGGCTTTGAACTCACAACCTTCTGACACAGGCCGAGTGTGTTACCCACCCAGTCACAGTTGACACTAAAGCCACTAAATCCCCTCTTTACTGAGTTCTTTAGGTTGCTAGATTCAAATGACTGGATAATTCACTTTTACTGTCAAAGGGCGGCATCAAATTCTCAGTAGGCCGAGACTGGGTGTTTTTCACAATTTGCGTGAACACAAATCTGAAACCCTAAAGGCCAAAGAGAAAGAAAAGCATTGTAGCATCAGGAATGTTTCACCCATTCATTCTGGCCACCATGCCAAAGGAAGGACCTACACAAGGGCACAGAAAGCAGCAACAAATGGATCCCAGGTGTAAGGGAATCAAACCGCAAAGGAGGGAGTTCAGGAAGGGTCTGTATCATTTATTTAGACAGCATGGGCAAGGTAAACCCAAAATAATACTTCAAAGTTAAGTCCAGGCTAGCAGGGCCTGAGAACATCAATTTAAATTATTTGAATGTAAATTAGAGAAACATTAGAAGGAGCTCTGTCATTGAAAAAGTGATGAGAGTTTCACCAGCATGCTGTGTTTATGTTTTCCAACCTCTTTCATATTTTTGGTGCGTATCAAGGTAACACATGTGAATGCTGGAGAACTTCCAGCATTTTCCAACAAGCTCCCATTCCTGGTATCCAGTATCAGCATCAAACATTCTGAGGTCAAGTCAGGAAAAGCACAGCGAATAGCGTTCCCTACTGTGCCCCAACCCTGTACTTCAAGCCCAGAATAAGCACGCCACAATGCAACAACCTGACAATGTTTCCATTTCCCAAATCAGGCAGTCTGAGGCTTTTGACTAAGTTTGCAATCAGTGCCAGATTGCAATCAGTGCCAGATTGCAATCAGTGCCAAAGGAAAGGCAGTGTTTTTTTTTAAACCATACACCCATGTCCTCTGAAAAGTGGATGGAGACAGCTCAAACAGCAGCAAGATGCCATGGATGCCAGAAATTGGAAATAAGAATAGAAAAATGCTGGAAATGCACAGGCACCATCTGTGGAAGGATCACAATGAAGCCTCGTAGCTGGGGAAGACGACACTTGCTCCCTTAGCTTGAGCTGGGTTTTAGCCCAGGTTCATGAGGTGATAAATCAGTGCTTAATCGAATAAGCTACCGGCTTCGTCGACCCATCATCCATCAATCCAGACGGTACAGCTGGACACATCTTCCCTCATAGCTTGTCCCCATAACGCGCGATATCGTTCCCAACAGTGACCGAGTTTGGCCCCTCCACCCTTACTGACATCAGTGGACTTTTTAAGTCTAGGGGTGTGTCCGTTCCATATGCAAAAATTGAAAAAAAATCACAATCTTGTAACCATTTATACAAAGGACCAGAAAAATGAATCTGAATCCTAGCCAACACAGTTGTACCCAGCACACTGTGACAGAGGCATCTGCCAACAGTCAGGTCAAAGTGCTGAGAGACTCTTTGTCAATGCACATTCAACCACACTTTCATTCCAAATCACTGAATCTCACCAGATGGAAGAGGCTTTAACTCATGTCTGCCGGTGCTCTCCGACAGATTGCAGTGGACAGGGAGAAAGGAGTGCACACGGTTGGATTTCTTAAATCAAAGGACTGAAACCATAATGTCCAATTCGTTCGTGATAGATCAACTGTTCTGCTTATCTCTATTAAAAAGGAATCAGCCCAAAGGTGCCAGGTCTGATCAGGACATTGCAAAGTCGCCACAAGGTAGAACTACCTAAACGCACAAACACCATGCATTACAGTGCTGTGGGTGGAATTTTACGCCGGCGAGATTTCACAGTCCCGCCAAAGCCAATGGCCTTTTGAATGGCTCGCCGCATTTTACAGCCCCGCCCCCCCGTCACGACAGGGGTGTCACATCCTGCCCTGTGAGTCACACCTTCAGCAGATTTATACTGATTTTCTTTTCGGTCCTACCACCCGGCATAAAATTTGAGTTTGCATTTCTCTTTTTACACTAGCTATTATTGATAAGGCCATAAGACGTAGGAGCAGAAGTAGGTCATTCGGCCCATCGAGTCTGCTCCTCCATTCAATGAGATCATGGATGACCTGATAATCCTCAACTCTACTCTCCTGCCTTTTCCCCAGAACCCTTGATTCTCTTACTGATTAAAAATCCGTCTATCTCAACCTTGAATATTCTTAATGACCCTGCCTCTACAGCCCTCTGTGGTAAAGAATCCCATAAGTTCACTACCTTCTGAGAGAAGAAATTCCTCCTCATCTCTGTCATAAGTGGGTGTCCCCTTACTCTGAGATTATGCCCTCTGGTCCTAGACTCTCCCACCAGGGGAAACAACCTACCAGCATCTACCCTGTCAAGCCCTTAAGAATCTTATATGTTTCAATAACGTTGCCTCTCATTCTTCTAAACTCCAATGAGTACAGGCCCAACCTACTCAACCTCTCCTCATAGGAAAATCTCTTCATACCCGGGATCAACCTAGTGAACCTTCTCTGGACTGCCTCCAATGCCAGTATATCTTTCCTTAGATAAGGAGACCAAAACTATTCACAGTATTCTAGGTATGGTCTAACTAGTGCCTTGTATAGTTTTAGCAAGACTTCCCTGTTTTTATACTCCATTCCCTTTGAAATAAAGGCCAACATTCCATTTGCCTTCCCTATTATCTGTTGAACTTGTATGTTAGCTTTTTGGGATTCATGCACAAGGACTCCCACATCCCTCTGTGCTGCAGCTTTCTGCAGTCTTTCTTCATTTAAATAATATTCAGCTCCTCTATCCTTCCTACCAAAGTGCACAACCTCACATATTCCCACATTATATTCCAACTGCCACTTTTTTGCCCACTCATCTAACCTGTCTATATCCCTCTGTAGACTCTTTGTGTCATCCTCGCCACTTGCCTTCCCAAGTATTTTGGTATCATCCACAAATCTGGCAATAATACATTCACTCTCCTCATCTAAGTCATTAATATATATTGTAAATAATTGAGGTCCCAGCACTGATCCCTGTGGCACTCCACTAGCTACAGGTTGCCATCCTGAAAATGTCACCCTTATCCCAACTCTCTGTCTTCTATTAGTTAGCCAATCCTCTATCCATGCTAATATACTACTCCAACACCATGGGCTCTTATCTTATTAAGTAGCCTTATGTGCAGCACCTTATTGAGCACCTTTTGGAAATCCAAATGTGTTACATCTGCTAGTTCCCCTTTATCTGTCCTGCTTGTTACCTCCTCAAAGAATTGAAATAAATTTGTCAGGCATGACTTCCTCTTCATGAAGCCATGCTGACTCTGCTTGATTATATTATATATTTCTAAATGCTCTGCTATAAAATCCTTTATAGTTTCCCAATGACAGATGTTAAGATAACTGGCCTATAGTTACCTGTTTTTTGTCTCCCTCCCTTTTTAAATAAGGGTGTTTAAATTGGCAGTTTTCCAATCCTCTGGGACTCTTCCAGAATCTAAGGATTCTTGGAAGATTACTACAAATGCATCCACTATCTCTGTAGCTACTTCCTTTAAATATCCTAGGATGAAACCCATCAGGTCCGGGGGGACTTATCGGCCTTTAGCCCCATTAGTTTCCCTAGTACTTTATCTCTAGTGATAGTTATTGTATTTATTTCCTCCCCCTTTTTTGCCCCTTCAGTAAGATACTAAGGTCTCCAGTGAAGAGAAATTCCGATGGGACGATGGGGAATCAAAGTGAAATTCTCCACCTGCTGCCTTGGGATTTAACAAAACGGAATAAAATTGGAGAGGGGTGGGGGAGAATGTCCCCATTCTGTATGTTTCACTGCCAGATCACATTGCGCATTTAACCCATAGGGGAATCAATGTTGTCAGTGTCGTTCAGTAATGTGAGCTTTGCATTATCCAATATTTGAAAATCAATGCATTTCATATAAGAGTCAATTGCAGCAGATGTTGTTGAAGTATTTGAAGCACCATTTCAGTAACGTTTTTTGTTTTCTTTCACTGAGGAACAAGTTCTCCATCTTTTTTAATCTTTGTAGCGTTCTTGTCGACCCCATCCACCACCTTAAACATTTACTCTCTCCACCACTGGCAGCAGTGTGTACCACCTACAAGATGCACTGCAGCCTCCTTTGACAACACCTTCCAAACCCACGATCTCTACCACTTAGAAGGACAAGGACAGCAAACGCATGGGAACACCACCACCGTTTGCAAATTCCCCTCCAAGTCACTCGCCATCGTGACTTGGAAATATATCGCCGTTCCTTCACTGTCGCTGGGTTAAAATCCTGGAACCCTCTCCCTAACAGCACTGCACTGTGGGTGTACCCACACCACGTGGACTGCAGCGGTTCAAGAAGGTGGTTCTCAATTAGGGATGGGCAACACACCCACATCCTGTGAATGAATAAAACAGAATTCTGAGCTGTGAAAAATAGCCCAGCAGTACAATGGTATACTTCCTTCCTAATTTGGGATGTGCCTAGAGAAATCTTTTTAAACTGTGGAACATGGGAGCGGAGTGGGATTGATTACAGTTTCGTCACTTTGCAAGGCTGGAGGCAGCAATGGGAACAAGGCGAGGTGACGAACTTCTCACAGACCATTTCAGAGTACCGGCACTACTGCACTTTTGTACTAATTCACAGAAATTTCAACGCAGAAATAGGCCATTCGGCTCAGTCCGTCAGTGTCAGGGTTTACCCTGCACGCCAACAGTTCTCATCATACACCCCCACCATGTTCCTATATCCCTTCAACCCCTCTCTTCCTTCAGCCACCTACTCAATCTAGTCTTGAGCATTGGTCTGAATGACCAACCTTTTAAATAAATTCCAGGCACCAATCACTGTCCACCCTTCAAAATGACTTGTGTTTATTCTTGTATCTATGGCCTCTCGCTCCTGACTCCTCAGCTTCTGGAAATGGCCCACCCTCTTCTATCCTTACATCACTTCTGTTAAATCATTTCATAATCTGTTCGAACAAGAAAAATATCCAGTTTTTTAAGTCTTTCTCCTTATTTGTATTTCCCCATGGAGGTAAGTTTGTGCTGCAGCCTATCTGATGTCTCTGTATCCCTGGTGTGAGACCCATTCTTGCACAGTATAAAGGCTTGGCTTTTAAATAGCTGCACGTGTTCAGTTAATACAAATGGAACCTATTCCTTTATGAGTGCCCCAAAAAAAAACAATGCCCTTCCAACCTTTCATAAGACCATAAGACGTAGGAGAAGTAGGCCATTTGGCCCATCAAGTCTGCTCCACCATTCAGAGGGACCATGGCTGATCTGATAATCCTCAACCCCACTTTCCTGCCTATTCTACATAACCCTCGATTCCTTTACTGATTAAAAATCTGTCTGTCTCAGCCTAGAACATACTTAATGACCCAGCCCTCTACAGCCCTCAGCAGCAAAGAATTCCACAGATTCGCTACCCTCTGAGAGAAGAAATCCCTCCTCATCTCTTGTCTTAAATGGGTGCCCCCCTTACTCTGAGATCCCTAGTCATTTTCTTAGTTCTGCTGATAGTCAGGATGCAAAACCACAAGACCCAGAAGGTGCCACCATCCATTCTTTCTCTGAGGCTGTTCCTTATTGGCAGGCTATTTGACTGCAAGGGCCATCATTGCCATATCTGATTCTGCCCTTCTCCCCAGGCACAAAGCAAACATTGCTGGGTCACCATTAGGAGCAGGAGCCCCAATCAAATCTTCCTCTTCCTTATCCAAGGGTACTGAGTCTAAGTGTAGTCACCTTTACCTAACAACCCAATGCAGATCGTTTAACTTGGTCCAGACCAGGGATCGAGCTTTCGATCTTCCTGGGGATGTGTTTGACACCACTGCAGTAAGCAGGCCTAGAACACAAATGCACTCCCTAAGTTTCCATAGTCAAATGAGGGGCTGGATTTTTTTTTTCCCCAGGGGCAGGAAACAAAGGTCGTGACTGTTTCCAGGTACCGAACCTGCCCCCTAGGGAGAGACAGTCGCTCTTTGGGATTCTCACGGAAGCACGGAGACAGGTTCCCAGCCCAATGAAGGGTGGCGGCAGGCTCCTGAAGCCAGTGGCCCACTGGAGGTGTTCCAGTTGGACAGGAGCAGCAGCCTGCAGTAGAGGGTCATTCAGGGAGAGGGCGCTTCAACACGGAGAACCAAAAGATGTCTGTTGCAGCCAGGCCACTTCTGCGGTGTGGAGAGTTCCTCTACAGGGCAGCCTGGGGCTGCTGTCCTGCCCAGGCAGTTAGAGAGGGGCCCGTAAGCCTGCCTGGGGTGCTAGAGCCCTGGCCTAGCACCAGGTGCCTGCCGTCAGGCACCTAAACTGTCCCCTGACAGTTTCCAGTTGGCCTCCTTTAATTAGAGTTGACAAGGCTATTAATGAGCCGAATCAACTACCCCTTAAGTGGGGGCATGTAGCCCTGCTGGCCCCGATCCTGCCTCCTCTAACATGGTTGGCACCAGGTACAGCGCTGGGAGAGCAGCACGCCAGTTGAAGCCAGCATTTTCGAGCTCCATCCACCTCCATTCCTGCAGCCGGCAGAGCCTGGAAATCCTGCCCTAAATGCCCGGCAGCTGTTTCCATGCGACAGACTGTACAGGCATCCCAAAGGAGGGAGCCAGGCGGAACACCTCCATTCAGGTTGCTAGTATGATCCCCGAGTTTCCGGTCACCTGTCACCTTAATTCTCCACCCAACTCCCGCTGTCCGACTTCTCTGTCCCCGACTTCCCAAACTGTTCCCATGAGGCTCAGTGGAAGTCTGAGGAACAGCGCCTCATCTTTTAATTAGGCACTTTATATCCTTCTGGTTTCAATACTGAGTTCAACAAATCCAGGTCATAAACACTGCTCCTATTGTTTCAGATTGTAGGTGTTGGTAATGCTTCTGCTGTTGCCATTTACACCTCCTCTAGACCCACATTTAGTCTCTTTGTTGTACGATTACCTTTTGCCCTGCACTATCATCTCTTTTGTCATGTAGCCACTCCTACCTTCTGCTCTATCACAGACTTTCCCTTTTGTGCTTACCGCCCCTCTGGCTCACTCTGCGCTTGCTTAAGGTCTGTTACATGATCGAAGCCCCAATTATGGGCAAATTTGTGGCCTCCCAAATTTTATCCCCAATTGCAATAGAGATGGCCTCCCTGTAGCGGGCGTTTGGCAGTAGCCATAGGTTCCATCCCCCAGTGATGGGGCCACAGGCAGGAAAGAGAAAGGCTGCTCCAATGACCGACCCTAATCCAGAGGAGGGATTGCCTCTCCGCTCCCATGGACATGCCAACTGCTGTCTTGTTCACTGCTGCAATGCTGCGCAGCTCAGCAAGCACAGCTCCATGTTGAGGTGCTCTCCCGGACATCTACCTGCTTCAGAAGCACCTACACCTCTTTCAGTGGGGTTTCCAAAGCTCCAGAGCTTTGCACGGTATTAGGAGCCTGCTCGCTGTCCTCAACTGGATGGCAAGCTCAAAACAAAAACAGAATTACCTGGAAAAACTCAGCAGGTCTGGCAGCATCGGCGGAGAAGAGTTGACGTTTCCAGTCCTCATGACCCTTCAACAGAACTAGGTGAATCCAAGGAAGGGGTGAAATATAAGCTGGTTTAAGGTGTGTATGTGTGTGTGTGTGTGTGTATGTGTGTGTGTGTGTGTGTGTGTGTGGGAGGGGGGGGGGGGGTGGGGAGTGGGGAAGAGAGAAGTGGAGGGGGTGGTGTGGTTGTAGGGACAAACAAGCAGTGATAGAAGCAGATCATCAAAAGATGTCACAGACAAGGCAAGCTCAAAGGTGGCCAATCAGGAGCCCACCTCCAAGAAGGCCGCTGAGCCAATCTTGCTGCTGGCAAGAGCAAGCTCAGGGTCCCATTTCATCCTGATGTCAGGGTCCCAAAGCCGACTGGAAAATCCGACACAGTAACTCTGTTTCCCTTTCCACAGATGCTGCCTGGCTTGCTGAATTTTTCCAGCGTTTTCTGTTTATTTTTCTGATTTCCAGCATCCGCATTATTTCACTTTTATATTTAAATTATTGTTGAATACAAAGCAGATACGTGGTCTGTGTACACCTGTCTCACAGTTCATCCTTCCTTATGCACACCTGAGTTGCAGCTGAAAGCCTTCCGAAAATCAAAGAATCGCAATTTGCTAAATGCACGCCAGTCGCTGTGATCTAGGGCGTGCTGCCTGAAGTGGCGGCGATAGAAAAGTCTAACAGTAACTTTTGAAAGGGGAACCAACAAATACATAAAAAGGGAAACACTGGCCGGGCCAATGGGAAAGAGGTGCGGGACCAATTGGAGAGCTATTTCAGAGAGGCAGCAAAGGCGCGATGGGCTGAATGGCTTCCCCCTACGCTGAGAGATTCTCTGATTCCAGAAAATGAATGGAAGTCATCGGGGGGGGGGGGGGGGGGGGCTTTATCACACACAGGTCGCTGTGCGAGGTTGGAAAGTGCGTCAATCAAAGTGCCGTCATGCCGTTAAGCCACAGACTGCTGCATGAGAGGAAATCACAGGGTTGTTGCCATAATCAGCACTTCGATGGATCGATAGGGTCAGAGGCTGGTCTGTTAGCTCAACGCAGAAATAAACACAATGCATTTTTAAGCTTCGTCTCTGGTAGCCCCCACACCAATTAAATGCCAATCTAGGTGCACCAGGGCAACCGAAGGCAAGAAAAGGGGCCCACACATCAGCTCCAGCCACTGCCTCACAACAACATCTCATTTTTCTTATCTGAACAGCTGAAAATTATTTGTTCTTTTTTAAAAAAAACGAAACTCTGCCCTTTTGTTTGACTCTAGTTCTGGACAGGAATGTTGTCTGCTGGGGTTGGTAGATCAAACTAATTTACTGTTGCTAGCAGATTAGACAACGCCTACTAAAGTCATCAGAAATTCCTGAAATTCTTGGTAGCCGGGGATAGAGGAGGGGGAGGGCGGCTGAGAGAGAGATAGCAAAGAACACAAGGAACTCCCGAGTTTGAGCGCAGTGTCCAGTTTTTTGCCTTCCCCAAATAATCGAAAACATTTTCCCAACGGAGAAATGTGACCCATTGCTTCATCGCTCAGCCCTTCACAGAACTCCTGCCAGGATGCAACCAAGCTCACAAAGGAAGGTCACATTCAGTTTACCTAGATTGTACTTGTCCTCTGCTTCTGCACTCACACTGCTTCTCTTTCCCACCAATGAAATACTTTATTGATGCAAAGGCACAATTAGGAGTGGGAGTGAGGCCACTCGGCCCCTCAAGCCTGCTCCGCCATTCAATAAGATCATGGCTGATCTAAATGTTACCTCAACGCCACATTTCCGTCTACTCCCGGTAACCTTTCAGCCCCTTGCTTATCAAGAATCTGTCTACCTCTGCCTTAAAGATATTCAGAGACCCTGTGTCCACCGCCTTTTGAGGAAGAGAGCTCCAAAGTCTCACGAGCTCAGAGAATTTTTTTCCCTCATCTCTGCCTTAAATGGGTGACCCCCTACTTTTAAACAGTGGCCCCCTAGTTCTAGACTCTCCCACAAGAGGAAACATCCTCTCCACATCCAGCCTGTCAAGACCCCTCAGGATCTGACACATTTCAATCAAGTCGCCTCCTACTCTTCTAAACCCCAACGGATACAAGCCCAACCTGTCCAGCCTTGCCTCATACGACAACCTGCCCATTCCAGGTATTGGTCTCTTCTCTCAACTGCTTCCAAAGCACTTACATCCTTCCTTAAATAAGGAGACCAATTCTGTACAGAGTACTCCAGGTGTGGCCTCAACAATGTCCCGTATAACTGAACTCATGTTGTAATGTAAGTAACATAACCAATTTGTGCGCAGCAAACTTCCATAATTGGCGTTTTCAATGTTGATCGAGGGGTAAATTCTGGCCAGGTTGAGAGGAAGAATTCCTCTGCTCTTCTGGGAACCATGGGATCTTGCGCGTTCGCCTGAGGGAGCAGACGAGACCCTCAACAATGTTCCCTTTAAAATTTTGTTCAAGCAAAGAGCTAGGTTTTTTCAGGTCTCTTTAAATTTTCTTGGATTATTCATCGCAGAGCAAGGGCTGCTCAGTACCTTCCACACTGCTGTCTGGCCACGTACCCACACTTAGCGGAACATGGAGCCCAGGCCTCTTCTGAAAGGAGAGCACCTCCGACAGTACAGCACTGCAACTGGAATATCAGCCTATATCTTTCGTGCTCAAGTCTCTGGAGTGGGGCTTCAGCCCACCACAGACTCAGAGGTGAGCGTGCTACCCACTGAGCCACATCTGATCGGTACTGACCAGAGATGCTCGTTACCAGATTGCCAAAGCAGCCTGTTTCCTACTATTCTACTATGAGCCCCTCCTTTAAAGCAAGTAAAGAGCTCTTGTGAAACAAGAAAGGAAGCTGCATGCTGCAAGAAAACTAAGTGTAATAATACACGGAGATTTAAAATGGTTGCAGCACAAAAGGAGGCTATTCGGCCCAATATGTCCGTGCTGGCCCTCAATGAGAACTATTCAGCTAGTCCTACTCCCCCTGATGAGAAAGAGAATTCCAAATTCCTTCACCATCACCATCTTAGAAGGGAAACCCCTTATTGCTAAACTGTTGTCCCCAGTTGTAGATTCCCCACAAAGGGAAACATCCTCTCAGCCTCCACCCTGTCAAGCTGCCTCAGAATCTTACAGGTTTCAGTAAGATTGCCTCTCATTCTTCTAAACTCCAATGAGTACAGGCCCAACCCGCTCAACCTTTCCTCACAAAACAAACCCTCAGCACAACCTTCCCCCCCCCCCCACCCCCCACAAAAGATCAGACTAGCGAACCTTCCAAATAATGCACACATGAGCAATTTACCTTTCACCTGATGGAAAGATCTGTAAAAAAGCATCCCCGACCTGTGCAGGTATCCTAGAAATAGAACGATGGTTTGCTGCCCCTCTCAAGTCAATACGCTAGCCCACTGCTCCCAGACACACAGGGGTCGCTGGCTCCTGTGCAGCATTCAACAGTTTGAGATCGGCAGCCATCCCAGTAACCACATGTCCCATTCCCAGCCACATGGTTATCCAGCTCCAACTGATTTTGCACACATATCATTTTGTTCCTGTCAGGGCAAAATTCGACTGCTTTCTGGAACCCGTGGGGCTTAGTGCATTGCAACAACAACTTATATTGCACCTTTGACGTAATGAAACATCCCAAGGCTTCACAGGTGTATTATAAACCAAAGTACGACACCTGGCCACAGGAAACATTAGGCCAGCTGGTCAAAGGCTTGGTCAAAGAGGTAGGCTTTGTCTTTAAGAAGGAAGGTGCAGTAGACAGGTGGAGTGGTTCATGGAGGGAATTCCAGAGTTCAGGACCTAGCCAGCTGAAGGAATGGCCACCAATGGGTGAAGCGATTACAATCAGGGATATTCAAGAGTCCAGAATTAGAGGAGTGCAGATATCGTGCAAGGTTGTGGGAGTGGAGGAGATTACAGAGATGGGGAAGGGCCAGGCCATGAAGGGGTTTGAAAACAAGGATGAGAATTTTAAAATCAAGGCACTGTTTGACTGGGAGCCAGTGTAAGTAAACAAACACAGGAATGATAGGGACATGGGACACTCACAAACATTCCCTCAGGTTATACTGTAACACAACAACAGGTAGATAGATAGAGAGAGAGAGAGAGAGAGAGAGGGGGAGGGAGAGACTGACAGGGAGCGGGGAGAGAGAGAGAGAGAGACTGAGGTAAAGGACCTGACAGCCATTTAATAAAAACTGAAACTGTATTGGAAGAGTAAACGCAGAGTTTTTTTGGGACAAGGGAGCTAGCATTGTTCAAATGCTCCTTATCCATCTATATTGCTTTGTAAGTGCAGCTGAAATGATACAGGCAGTAATCTACAGGTATTGTACACAAGTTTTTCCTTCCTTAATGGGATAAAACCAACTCTCAAACATCAGGGGTACAACATAACACTGCACGGAGCATTAATTTTACTAGCCGTAATGTCATGCTACTTAACTAAAATAAACCCTTAGAATCCACAAGCAGTGACCTCTCCCCAGCCCCTCACCAAAAATACCCTCTGTAGTCTGGATGGTATTAAGTGACTGCGGCTGGCAGTATCTCAGGGATTTGCTCTCCAAATGCTCCCTACAGATGCTTTCGGTCCCATTCAAAGTACAGAAAGACTTCAAACAGGTCACTTCAAGGCCAGCAGCTGGGCAAGTTCTCTGATCTCTAGCGCTTTATTTTTGGGTGGTGCTGTGTTATTATAATTATTTTATTCCCCAGCTATTATGGCCAATGGCTGAATTTGACTGGAAACATCCTGCTAAGAAATTGCCCCAGTTACAAGGTGGAAACCAACAGCGGACTTGAGAGAGAATATACTGAAGTCGTGTAAAAAGCTGATGAATATATTTGCGTATTAAATGCCAAAAACATTCTAACTTGTTTCTTTTTAAGACTCGCCCCACCAGAGTGTCTCTGGCCTGGGCTGAGTCATTGAAGGGAAGCAAAAGATCCAACTTTTAACCAGCGGCACTCACCCACAGAGCTACTCAGAAAAAAGAGAACTTGCATTTATATAGCACCTTTCATGACCTCAAGATGTTCCTAAGTGCTTTACATCCAATAAAGTACTTTTGAGGTGTAGTCACTGTTGCGATGCAGCAGCCAATTTGCACACAACAAGCTCCCACAAACAGCAATGAGATAAAATGACCAGAACATTTTTTTTTGGGATGTTGTTTGAAGGATAAATATTGGCCGGAACTCTGGGGAAAAATCCTCTCCTCTTCTTCAAATCCTGCCATGGGATCTGTGAAGTCTGCCAGAGAGGGTGGGCGGGCCTCGGTTTAATGTCTTATCTGAAAGACGGCACCTCTGACAGTGCAACATTCCCTTAACACTGTGGCTTTGGCAGAAACTACGGAGCCATCCACTGCTCTCTACAGCAACCCTTCCCCGCTGGGCTCTGTAGTGAAGAAGGTCAGGGAGCTGGAGATGGAGTAAACGAAAACTGTTTTAACGGGGACAAAAGTAAGAAACTTACTGAACATAAAGGTCCAACATCAAGAATATCCCATTGTTTATAATAAGAAGACATCTCAGGAAAAATTCTGATGGAGAATTGGGAAATCCTATACACAGTTTCCACTGACATGAGTTCAATCCCCCACTGCTGCGCCCCTCCCCCACCCCACCCCCCAACCACCCCTTTATCGAATGAACAGTGGTACTTTGCCCAAAACTCAACGCAGAGGCAAGCTCTGTATCTGCTGAAGGCAAGCCCAGGGCTGAAAGGCCAGGGCTCTAACCCACTGTGTTGTTGTAGGGTGTTGGATACAGTTTGGTAGGTCAGAAGGAGTCTTCATAGTCATACGTAGGCTAACTGTAAGTCATTACTGACTCTTGGAGCTATTTACAAATATACAGTGAAGGGTACAAGCTAGGAGCTGTCTCCATACTTGCTGGTGTACACAGCCCTGTCCAACACGACTGACCCTGGGTGTGGGTCATGTGTTCTCTTGCATCACTGTGTGGGTGGTACTGTACTCAGTCCCACATTAACCCTGTATGTGCCAGATCCTTATACTACACTGCTTTGAGCTGTCTTCCAATTTAAACCAGGCTTGTTTTGAGACAACTGTTGCATAAAGACTGAGGAATCGCCCTCTGAATCCCCAGCCTGCCAAGGACTTCCTCATCCCCTCACCCACCAGAAACGCACACAGCAATTCACTCCTCCAAAAAATGCATGAACAACAGCTTGCACCTGTATAGCACCTTTAACATAGGTAAATGTCCCAAGGCATTTCACAGGGAATGTTACAGACAAAACATGCCACTGAGTCACATAATGTGAAATCATAGGACAGGTGCCCAAAAACGTCATCATCAAAGAGTTAGGCTTTAAAGAGGGTCTTAAGGAACTGGGGAGGTTTAGGGAGGGAATTCCACAGCTGAAGGCACAGCCGCCCTTGGTGGGAAGATTAAAACTGGGGATGCGCAGAGGTCTGAGAGAGTTGCAGATTACAGCGATCGGGCGAAGCAATGACATGATTGGGTTTTAAAGACAAATCTTGTAAGCACAACAAGAATAAAGCAACTGTGCGCAATATTCGAGAGCGGCTGGTTGGAGATGAGTGTTTGCTGGAGCAGGAATCAACCCTGTGCAATGCTTCGTATCTCCAAATGCACCACAAAGAAACATAGCATTTCAGATGACGGAATACACACTCCACATCTCAATGAAAGATCATCCTTCACATAAAGAAAGGGGGTTAATTCGACCCTTCCCCTCCCCATGGAGGGCGTTTTCCAGAGAGATTCACCTCCCCAGTTTTTGGTCCTTCAGATGCTTATTTTGCAGGAAAGGGCAGATTCACGGCCTACTCTCAGGCTGTTGCCTATGGCCACGTGAGCCGCCAGCCACAAGGAGGGGATCAGGTGCACAGACTGCTTAGAACATACGAAATCAGAGCAGGAGTAGGCCATTCGGCCCCTCGAGCCTAATCTGCCAGTCAATAAATTACGGCTGATCTGATGCAGCCTTAACTCCACTTTCCTGCCTATCTCCCATAACCCTCGGCTCATCAAGGATCTGTCCAATTCAGCCTTCAGTGACCCAGTCTTCACTGCTCTCTGTGGAAGAAAATTCCAAACACTAACTACCCTTTGAGATTACTCCTCATCTCCATGTTAAATGGGAGGCCCCTTATTTTGAAACGATTGCCTCCCTGGTTCTAAATTCCCTCACCAGGGGAAACAACCTCTCAGCATCTAAGGCACCTTCATTTTTGCCCCCTCCTCCATCTGCCAACTCAGGCTGACTGCATTCCTGGATGCTCCTACTTCCATCTACGCCCCCCCATCCTCCACACACTCTGGCCACTGGCCACCTGACACACACATCCATGTGACACAACACTTCCCACACCCACTGGAAAGCACAGGCTCTTGAAATTACCCGACTGGGTGATATCGGACCATCAGCCAATCCGCCTTTTATCCCACCTCCAATATATTTATACCTTTTATAACATTATTTGAATGTGGCCCAAGGCTCAGTGGATAGCACTCTCGTCTCAGAGACAGAAAGTGGCATGTTCAAGACCCACTCCAGAGGCTGGGCAGAAAAAAAAAGAATCAAGTCTGACCCTTCAGTGAGTGCTGCGCTCCTGCTGAGGGAGTGCTGCACTGTCAGACGTGCTGCCTTTCAGATGAGATGTTAAACCTTGGCCCCAGCTGCCGGTAAAACATCCTGTGGTGCTATCTGAAAGAAGAGCAGGGAATGGCTCCCCACTGGCCTGGCCGTATGTGTCCCTCAGTCAACATCATTAAAAAGAGATGATCTGGTCATTGTCACTTTGATGTTTGCGGGAGCTTGCTGTGCACAGATTGACTGCCGCGTTTCCTACATTCCAACAGTAAGGACACGTCAAATGTGCTTCATTGGCTTGGAGATGCTTTGAGATCTCTCAGATTGCTCCCAGCAGTGTCCTTGAGAAAGTCTGCAATGCGTGGGGACTCCAGGACAATTCTAGAGGGTCAGCAACTCTGCGCTGCTGGAAGACGTTGCTGCCCCAGTTCAGTTCTTTGCTGAACAAAAGTCAGGTCGGGCCTGAAGAGGCACATGGTTTATTTATGCTTTTGGTTGGGGGCAGCTGGAAGTCGAGTGACGGGGTGTCTCCCTTCTCTCATCTCAAAACAATCTGGCTCACAAAGGAATCGGGGTCTGGAAAGGGTAAACTCGTGAAACCTCATCTGTAGCAACACGGCATTGTCTGCTCAGGTTCAGACACTCCAAAAGAAAACAGGACAGCCCCGGGGAGTCATGCACTGCCTCTGGTTAAATCAGAACAAATCCTGAAAGTAGGAACTCCCTTCCTGGCTGTATAACAATTTGTACAATGCCCACAATTGTAGGCAGCATCGACTGGATGTGCTGTGATCTTGGAAAACTGTTTCTTCGCCATCTGTTCTCCCTCATCATATTCCCTTTAGACTGCGACACTGCAGTTGCTGGGTCCCGTGCAGTATTGAACTGTTCAGATCTATATCTATTGAGGTGGGGAGTAAAGGTACAGATTGGCCGTGATCTAATGGAACACTGAATGGCCTCCACCTTTCCTTTTTCCTAAAACCATAAATCCCATTCCCAGATGTTTATCCAGCCTCAACTACTGCTGCAGGGTCTGTTACACACACACACACACACACACACACACACGCACACACGCTCAGAGATAGAATTCTACTGGTATCCAGACTCCAGCAGGATTGAATGGATCACAAACATGCCCTTTGTATACACGCTAACAAGTCAACATAACAGGGTGTAATAAAAATGATTCATTGCTGAAAAAAAAGATATGTCTAAGCTTTTCATCTTGCACTCATCAGGACACACAAAAACAACAATTTATACTCTATGTGAAGAGTGTGCTGATTGGTTGGCAAGTGGCGTTGCCATGGAGAATGCACCACTGATGGTGACTGACAGTTAACTGCCAAGCATTGTTAGACATTTAAACCAGGCAGCTTGACCCTGATTGGTTAAGGCATTGCCCCGAAGAACGAGTCAGCAAACGGCTGTCATTTATTTTGTTTAGCTGAAACAGGCGCAATGTGTGCATATGTTCTTTCTGTCTGCAAAGAACAAGACCCTGTGTATTAATATATGTAGCTTCCATTACACACAGACGCACCACTCCGCGAGCCCAACTGACAATCTTAAATTGGTTTGTCAGAGTAATTCTTAGCACACTGAGGATTATTTAGCAAATAGAATCATAGAATCATATCTAATGTTGGGCCCTGTGTTTTGAGTTTTGCATGCATGGACTGATTGGGTATGGCCTGTACCTTGCCTGTTGTGAACAGCGGCTGGGACATGCTGTTTGATACAATCAGGCGGTCTTTGGGATGTACAGCCTACATACCTAACATCACACTGGCACTGAAATTCATATACCATATTACTCATTTGTGTGATAGGCAGAATGTCTTTTTGGCTCGATGGCAGCATCCTGTTTGTGGTGAACACCACTCGTGTTGCTACTGCATAGTAGCAGCATGAAACAGCTAGCTTCACATGCTGCTCAAAAATGTCTCATTGCAGTGCACGTGGTTTTAGGAAAGGTTGTAGAAATTTGGATCTTTCAGTTTTGTAAAGGGCAGACTGTTCGGAGACCTCAGGAGATATGTGACATAGTGAGTGGTCTAGAAAAGGTATGTTAGGGACATAACCTATAATCAAACTAGGCCAGTCAGGTAAAGGGGACATAGGCGCTGAGGCAACTGTAGACATTTTAGCACAGGAAACGTCTCATCTCACAAAAATTCTCAACATATGGAATGGCACTTCTGGGTTGCTAGGGAGAAGGCAGAGTTGCCAGCGCTCCAGGAATGAAAGATTAAGCTTCTGAACACTGCTGTGAGTAACTCGGGGAAAAAAAAAAATCACTGGAGGTTAAAAAAAATCTGCCTTTTCTTCATTTTCTTAAGTTTATTGGTGACAAAAATATTGGAGATGGGATTAAAAAGGGTTGATTGACTGGGTGAGGTGGTTGGCGGGGGGGGGGGGGGGGGGGGAGGTCATGTGACAAAACCTCTGGGAATACATCCAACCAGTGTTGGCAACTGTAGGACAAGGGGAAGTAAAATACCCACAACCAGTACAAGAAACAACTAGGTGCTATAATGGACGGTTAAATGTAATGTAAAAGGTATTTCTCTTGGGGAAACATGAACGAGTACAAAACTGTGGGATTTCTCGTCTGTACCAATGCACCAAATGACTTGTGCCCATCGACAGGGCATGTAGGTTATATAAATATAAAACCTCAGCCAACAATAACTTCCAACTCTGTCTGACACTCCACCCTGCCTCAGCTCACCTGCTGCTGAAACCCTCATCCATGCCTTTGTTACCTCTAGAAATGACAACTCCAATGGTCTGCTGATCAACCTCCAGCCTTCCGCTCTCCATAAACTTGGAACTCAACCTTAGCTCTGTCGCCCGCATTTTAATTTGGACCAAATTCCATTCACCCGATACTCCTGTGCTCGCTGACCTACACTGGCTCCTGGCTCAGCAACACGTCGCTTTTAAAATTCTCATCTTTGCTTTCAAATCACTCCATGTCCTCATCCATCCTCACCTCTAATTTTCTCCAGCTGCACTAACCTCCCGAGATCCCTGTGCTCCTCCAATTCCCGACTTTAATTGCTCTACAATTGGTGACCCGTGTCTTCAGCTGCCCAGGCCCTCGACTCTGGAATTCCCTCCTGAAACTTCTCCATCTCCCTACCTCTCTCCTCCTTTGAGACACCCCTTAAAAACGACCTCCTTGAACGAGTTTCTAAGCAGCCCCCTGCTCCAAATTACCTTTGCGTGACTTGCAGGTCAAATCTGTTTCATAACACTCCGGTAAAATGCCTCAGGATGTTGTACTATGCTAAAGGTGCCAAATAAATGCAAGCTCTTGTTGTTATACAAGCAATGAATTTAATATTTTTTTTATTGCTGATAACGACCTGCATCAGTTACCACAGGAAATCAGTGTACACGAAACCCACTTTTGATTAATTTGCCACAGAGCTGGTGGCATCGGCAGCATTTATTGTGCATCGACTGATGCAGCCCCACTTCCAAGTCGGCCAGGGTTAATGTTTCACGCCAATAGTTCCAATGAAAGGTCAAATACCTGAAACATCAACTCTGTTTCCCTCTCCACAGACTCTGCCTGACTTGTTGAGTATTTCTAGCGTTTCCTGCTTTTATTTCAGAATTCCAGCATCTGCAGTGCTTTGCTTTTGCACCGGAGTCGATTGTGTTAGTCTGGGATGGCCTTGGAGGTTCCTGTTTTTAATGATGTGCCACTTTTACCAATGCCAGCTCTTTTTTTTTAAACTGTATATTTATTTTTGCTGTAAATTGAATTGAACCTCACAGAGAGGTAAAAACTTGGGTTTTCTGGATTAGTCCAGGCGTCTGAAAGGAAGGTTTGTATTTGTATAGCACCTTTCATAACTACAGGACATCCCAAAGAGTTTTGGCTTCAATAAAGTACCTTTGAAATGTAGACACTGCAGCAATGTAAGAAACACAGCAGACAACTTGTGCACATCAAGCTCCCACCAGCAGTAATGCACCAGAGTCGATTGTGTTAGTCTGAGATGGCCTTAGGGGGACTGGTATAAAAACAAAAACAAAAAAACTGCGGATGCTGGAAATCCAAAACAAAAACAGAATTACCTGGAAAAACTCAGCAGGTCTGGCAGCATCGGCGGAGAAGAAAAGAGTTGACGTTTCGAGTCCTCATGACCCTTCGACAGAACTTGAGTTCGAGTCCAAGAAAGAGTTGAAATATAAGCTGGTTCAAGGTGTGTGTGTGTGTGTGGGGGGGGGGTGTGTGCGGAGAGGGAGTGAGAGAGAGAAGTGGAGGGGTGGGGGTGTGGTTGTAGGGACAAACAAGCAGTGATAGAAGCAGATCATCAAAAGATGTCAACAACAATAGAACATTCGTTTAGATAATATCACCAACTTTAACACCTATGTGTTCTTTTGTTCTATTGTTGTTGACATCTTTTGATGATCTGCTTCTATCACTGCTTGTTTGTCCCTACAACCACACCCCCCCACCTCTCTCTCTCTCTCTCTCCGCCCCCGCCCCCCCCCCCCCCCCCCCCCCCCACACACACACACACACACACACACACACACAACACACACACACACACACACACACACACACACACACACACACACACACACACACACACACACACACACACACACACACACCTCAAACCAGCTTATATTTCAACTCTTTCTTGGACTCGAACTCAAGTTCTGTCGAAGGGTCATGAGGACTCGAAACGTCAACTCTTTTCTTCTCCGCCGATGCTGCCAGACCTGCTGAGTTTTTCCAGGTAATTCTGTTTTTGTTTAGGGGGACTGGTGCTGTTTCTAATGATGTGCCAATTTTACTGATGCCACCAGACTAGAATCTTTTTGTGCTGTTGATTGAGGGGTAAATATTGACTTGGGGAGAACTCCCCTGCTCTTCTTCGAAATAGTGCCACAGATTCTTTTATGTTCATTTGAGAGGGTGGACAGGATCACGGTTTAATGCCTCATTCAACAGAGCAGCACCCCAACAGAGCAGCACCCCAACAGAGCAGCACCCCAACAGAGCAGCACCCCAACAGAGCAGCACCCCAACAGAGCAGCACTCCCAACAGAGCAGCACCCCAACAGAGCAGCACCCCAACAGAGCAGCACTCCCAACAGAGCAGCACTCCCAACAGAGCAGCACTCCCAACAGAGCAGCACTCCCAACAGAGCAGCACTCCCAACAGAGCAGCACTCCCAACAGAGCAGCACCCCAACAGAGCAGCACCCCAACAGAGCAGCACCCCAACAGAGCAGCACCCCAACAGAGCAGCACTCCCAACAGAGCAGCACTCCCAACAGAGCAGCACTCCCAACAGAGCAGCACTCCCAACAGAGCAGCACTCCCAACAGAGCAGCACTCCCAACAGAGCAGCACCCCAACAGAGCAGCACCCCAACAGAGCAGCACCCCAACAGAGCAGCACTCCCAACAGAGCAGCACTCCCAACAGAGCAGCACTCCCAACAGAGCAGCACTCCCAACAGAGCAGCACTCCCAACAGAGCAGCACCCCAACAGAGCAGCACCCCAACAGAGCAGCACCCCAACAGAGCAGCACCCCAACAGAGCAGCACTCCCAACAGAGCAGCACTCCCAACAGAGCAGCACTCCCAACAGAGCAGCACTCCCAACAGAGCAGCACTCCCAACAGAGCAGCACTCCCAACAGAGCAGCACTCCCAACAGAGCAGCACTCCCACAATACTGCACTGGAATATCAGCTTTGATTTTTGTGCTCAAGTCCTGAGTGGGACTTGAACTCACAACCTTCCAACTCAGTGAGCCACAACTAACACGCTGGTTCGATTACTAGCCAAGTAGCATAGCCACTACCCTATACTATCATTAGTTTTCTTGCTGAACTGAAGAGTAAAACATACACTGTGGTGGACCAATCTGTAAATTGATCTAATCAACTGTGACTCTCAGGGTCTTGCTTTTCTGCCTTCATGTGCTTGAACAAATGCAACCAAATCCACCAAATCCAACCTCTGCTCTCAGCAACCAAGGTGTCAGTGACTGTCCCCAGAGAAACAAAAACTAATGAAGCTGCCGACTTGTTGTAAAATCCCAACTGGTTCACTGACGTCCTCCATGAGAGGCAACCTGCTTACCTCTCCTGGAGAATCCTTACCTGCTCTGGCCTATGACACACCATTCTAGTCCACAACATGTTAATGACTCAGGGCTTGAAAGTAATCTCGGGCACTGGCACAGAATTGGTGGTATTGGACCACCCCAACCATTATTCACAACGCCTGGTATTTAGTTGCTTTGCAGTCAATGGAATTAATCAGGTGCTACATGGGCCAGGTGGGCTAATCTGATACTATCCAATTCTATAACACCATCTGAGATGGGTTTCAAGCCTCCAATCCCTTCTAAAGTTGTCTAGCTAGCCACTCGGTTCCAAAAATACACATGAGCAATAAATACAACCTTACCATAGTCATCCACATCGCAAGCCCAAGGAGAAAAAAAAATTATATGTTTATTTTAACTCATTCCCTGGACCTGAGCATCACTGCCAAGGCCAACATTTATTGTCCATCCCTAATTGCCCTTGAGAAGGTGGTGTTGAGCTGCCTTCTTCAACCGCTGCAGTCCCTGTGATGTAGGTACACCAACAGTGCTGTTAGGGAGTGAGTTCCAGGATTTTGACTCAACGACAGTGAACGAACGACAATATATCTCCATGTCAGGATGGCGGGTGGCTTGTGATGTGAAGTGAGATGTTTCTGTGTTATGATGATATGGAAATACCCACCTTTCTTCCTTCTTTCTCTCTCTCTGGATCACTCAAATGTCGATCTGCATTTACAGAGCATCCTACATGTAGCAGAGTGTACAAACATTTTATAAAGGTAAGCAAGAGCTGGGAAAGATTAAGAGGCAAATGTGGAGCTACATTGAACGTTGCAGCACAGAAACAGGCCATTGAGTCCAATGCCAGTCTTCATGTTTCTGATGACCCTCCTCCTACTCCAATTCATCTAACTCAATCTGCATATCCTTCTATTCCTTTCTGCCCCACGGCTTTTCTAGCTTCCCCTTAAATGTATCTGTGCTATTTGCCTCAAATACTCCTTGTGGTCACGAGTTCCACATCCGCACTACTTTCTGGATCATGATTCATCAGCCATTATCTTACGGCCCCAGTTTTGAACCTCCCTCACAGTAGAAACATTTTCCACACATTTACCCTATCAAATCCCTTCATAATTTCAAAGGTCTCTGTCAAGTCACCCCTCAGCCTTCTCCTTTTCAGAGAAAAGAGCCTCAGCCCCAGTAAGTACCACATCCTTCAGGTTTGGTGATAAGACTTTGAAGTCACTCGGAAGTGGTAATTCCATGTAAATTAGCTGGAGTGAGCCATTTTGTAAGTGTTGATGTAGTCTCTATTGTTGAATAAACTTCCATGACAAAGGCACAAATGAAACTTGACATGGAGCACAATAATGCAACTATTTTTGGGAAATAGGTTGATCTGTAATTTATCCAGTCAGAAGATTATTATATCACCTTAATAAAATCTGATGTTTCTCATCAGAATGTTAGACAAGTATTAATGCAATCAGTTAGTTGATGAGGATAAGAGAGAGAAAAAAACAAATTGTCTTATAGTTACAGAGAATTTGCCCACTGTAATTCTCATTGATAAATAAACCTGCTAAAAGATGCAGGTACATAAGAAACTACGAATTAGGAGGAGTAGACCATCGGCCCTCGAACCTGCTCCACCATTCAACAAGATCATGGCTACTCCGATTGTAACCTCAACTCCACTTTCACACCTATCCCCGATAACCTTTCACCCCCTTGCTTATCAAGAATCTAGGTGTAGTTGAAGAGTATAGGAGGCTAATAAGAAGAGGTTTAATGTGAAATCTGTAAGTAGTATCGAAGGACATCCCCATCCTATTGTAAGCTTTCCATTGGCATGTGACTTTAACAAGGTAGTCGCCATGGATCTAAAGGTATGGGGACTAAGACAGAAAAGTTTTCATCTTGCATTTCCGTAATCTGATTATGGGGTTTAGTATTTCTACAAATATATAAGTAATTACTTTCTTGTATTTATGAGAAATAAAGTTATGGAAGAACTGAAAGAACAACGGAAGAGAGAGCATTAAAAGATAGAAGAAATATAAAGACATAGAGGTAAGAAGAGGGGTAGTTATTTTGTGACAGAATATGACGGCAGTCAACGTTAGAGGGAGAGAGAAAGGAATGAGAAACGGATCCAGGAAAACACAAGGGATGCACATTGCTACACGTGGCTGGAGAAAAATTGTGAAACGCTGGACGCAGGTCCTTGGCAGTTAAAAAAAACACTTTTGAGTACTTCCATACAGTGTCTGGCATACGCATGTATAAACATAAGTACAGCGGCTTCATTCAGTACACCCAACATAGGCTTATTGCCTTTGTTCCGATAACGGCACTGGGCCTCAGTGTTCATTAATCTGAGGATGTGTGCACCAGACAAATGGTGAACCGTTCCCTCTTTCAATTGTAATATAGAAATAGCGAGTGATGGAAGAAGACGTACAGGAAGTGAGGAGCAATGGGAGTTGAATGAAGGAATAATCACTCAATAGCATTGTCTTAGCCGCTGCTTTCATGTCAGATTCCGTGAGGTATTGACAGGTCCAGACTTGCTATGGTGGGCCACCAAGAGGTTCTGGGAATAACAATGCTCCCTCAATTGGCAAGCCTTAATAAGTCCGGCAAGCCTATGCTGGTGTTGCAACTGGCTGCGAGAGGCCCACACATTAAAAACGTTTAGGTCTCAATGGCATTTGCAAAAATTCCATCATTAGTTTCTAACCTAGGCAGAAACTCTGTTGATAAAACCAGAGACGAGTACATAAGCTACCAGTGAGGCAGGGTGCATGGAGAGGGGGGAGGGGGGGAATGAGGTTAGTTGTGGACCTTTTAATACAGGGTAGCATCATTGTGAGCATCTTAGGCAATAGTAAGTGAACCAAAATGTGAAGTGGGATCAGAATCTAAATGCACATGTTTCAGAAGATTGATGGCAATTGGTCTCTCTCACAGGCTGAACCAGGCTTTGCAAAACCTTGGCTTCATGTTTGACCCTGAGCCCACATCCTGCCAATCTCCAGGGCCGCTCCACCTGCACTGTTGTAAATCTGCTCGCCTCTACCCCACTGACACTGATATTTATACTTTAGTCACTTTTACACCAAAGCTCAGCAGGTCTAAATCCAATTATCTATTCTTTGCTTCATTCTTGGCCCCTTTCCCTTCAACGCACTGAATTTAAAGTCCTTTTTCTCTTGTTCAAGTTCCTCACCCATTAGCCTCCTCCAGGCCAACATCTCCTCCCATCTCTTCTGGTTCTCCAACTGTTTTCTGTGCACTACCCTGCTTCCGATGCCCCACCACAATGCATTCAGCCACTTCAGCTCTATTCACCTCCTTCCTCAAAACCCCGCTGCTTCTCCCTCTGTCTCTCCCTCTCTCTCTCTCGTTGCACTTTTAAAAACTTTTGCCAAACCCATCTTCATCATCAAACTTTTGGACACAGTTCTTAAGTCTCATTAGAATTAGACTTTCCATTTGTTACCCTTTCTACCTTTCTTTAAACTACCTTTCTCTCCTCTCTGTGAAGCACAACCGGGGTGTTCTCTACACTAAAGGTGCTTTTTAAATACAATTATTATCTTCAAACAACAATCCATGGGTAACATGTAGTAAGGTGAGCCCCGGCAATCCTACCAGCTTTACATACGTACATACGAATTAAGAGCAGGAGTAGTCCATTCAGCCCCTCAAGCCTGCACTGCCATTCAATAAGATCATTGCTGATCTGTTTATGGCCTCAATGCCACTATCCTGTCTACCTCCGTACCCTTTTACTCGCTTGTTAGTCAAGAATCTATCCCTGCTTTAAAAAAAAATCAATAACCCTTCCTCTACCAATCTCTGGAGGAGAGCTCTACAGACCTCACAACTCCTTTGTTTCACTTGCATATGTATTTCTGATCCACCGCTTTATCCTGGTGAATATTGTAAGCCTGGTAGTTTGGAATATCCTCAGTGCTGTGGTCTCACTGTGGGGTAAATCCTCAATCAGAACATCGATATCCGTTAATGCTGGATGAGACTTCAGACGTCTGCCCTCTCTGGTGATGGAAAGAGCAACCGAAGAAAATTGGAATATTTGAAGATAAACAGTGGCCTGTGTCCTGGTCAATAGTTAAACTTCAGCCAACATCATGGGTTATCTGATCACGTATCTCACTGCTGTTTGTGGGAGCTTGCTGTGTGCAAATTGGTTGCTGTGTTCTCCATATTACAACAGTGACCACACTTCAAAAGCACCAAATTGGTCATAAAGCACTTCAGGACGTCTTTGGGTTGTGAAAGGCACTATGTAAATGCAAGTTATTTATTTCCCCTTATATACGCATTAACAGAAATGGATTTAAATTTTAGGTGCGGCCTATGACTTCATGATACATGACTTAATAGGCCACAATGACCAAAAGCTTCAAATTGCTGTAATTTGGTACATTCTTGCCCCAGCCTTTGAACTGGCATCAAACCGTATGTCTGATGTTTCAAAATAAATTAAATTATGGTTGAGTTGCCAAATCCAGTTGGAGGTTTTATCACATGACCTTCCACCTCCAACAACCCTACCCAAACACACATTTTCCCATCTCAAGTATTTTTATATCTATTAAGCAAAGCTATTTTAAAGAAAACAAAAAAAATTTCCTTGGACTTTTCTCAATATTCTAGTCTCTGAGTCTGAGGGTCACGGGTTCACGTCCCACTCCAGAGACCTGAACAGTACTGAGGGAGTGCTGCACTGTCCAATGAGGCATTAAACAGAATCCCCAACTTTACTCTTAGACAGATGTTTAAAGAAAAACCTATTGCACCCATTCTGAGAGCAGTGGAGTTCTCACCTCCTGTCCTGGCCAATATTTATCCCACAATCAACTTCACTTAAACAGGCTGTCTGGCCATTATCTCATTACTGTTTGTGGGATCCTGCAGTGTGCAATTTGGCTGTCACTGTTCCTACATTACAACACTTCAGAAGTACTTCATTGGCTGCAAAGCACTCTGGGGTGCCCTGAGGTTGTGGAAGGTGCTACAGAAATGCAGATACTTTCTCTCTTCTCCACTTATTAATAGAACTTGGATTTATTTTTTTTAAATTTGATAAGGTGCCACGTTAGAGACATTCCACCAAAGGTGACTAGCAAAAGAACCAAAGGTGACGTGAGGTAAACTTTTTTTAAAAAAAGCACAGTGGATGGTTAGGATCTGAAATGAACTGCCTGAGAGTGTGGTGGAGGCTGTTTCAATTGTGGCTTTTAAAAGGGGATTGGATAATCAACATTTACAGTGCTATGAGTTAGGGTGGCAGGGTAGGAGAGGGGGAGTGGGACGATCCAAATTGCTCTTGCAGAGAGCTAGCACTGGCTTCATGGGCCGAACAGCCTCCTTCTGTCCAGTAACCGTTCTATGACGCTATGATACAAGACCAAATGTTCCATGCTACACCAAAGGCTTGAACACCCCATGATGTCAAGTGTCATTTTAGAATTGGGTGGATCGAGGACTTGCTGCCATCTGAATAGGTACCAAACCACACAGCAGACTGACATTTGATTTAAAGGGTTGGGTTGCCAGTTATAGTTGGTTGTGTTCCAGGAGGGTTCATTTTCCTCTTCTCCAATACCTTATGTAACTTATAAACTATGTCTTTTAATGAAAAATATAGCGCACCAGTTCTTTTCCCCTCATACAATGCTTGTAGTGGTGTCATGGAGACTCGAGGCCAATCTTGGCAGGCTGACAGTATTAGAAAGCTGAATGCTAACAGAGAGTGCGACTCTGCCTGAAAACTCTCCAGTAAACCGCAAATTTAAATAAAAGGCTTAATTGCAACCAGCGAGTTCTGGATTTCTGTCCAACTCTCATTCTTACAGAAAGAGCAGAGCCCCACTGTCCTTCAAATACCCAACAGGAGGGCTTCTGTTTCCTGCCCCATTGTTTACATAGCCCTGCCTGTAAAGCAAGGAATTTACTGAGGTTCAGCCCTTACATCACTCTCTGAGAACTCGATAATTTACCCTGCAAAATTACATCCCTTACATTGCCTGGGGAAGAAAAAAACATACAGAAATAAAGCAACTGCAATGTAATTAGAAAACAGCGAACAAAGGAGTCTGCAGATATTTTGGGGAGAGGGCAGGAATTGGATTAGCAACAGGATGGCACAAGACATGAATGACTGAAAGAGCTGCTGTTATTGGAAGGAGAACCCTGTTTTGTTTGTATTCATACGCAGGGACCTGTCCTCTGCAGGCTAAAGGCACACGTACAGGCATGGCGTTTAATTTTTTGAATTAAACAAAAACCTAGAGGATAATAATTTCCTGGCGCATTCCCCATGGCAATACATCGACCAATCAGAATCAACTTGCTAACCAATCAGCACCCTTTTGTTATGCAGTAATTATGGCTCCCTTTGAAATTTGGCATTCTTGCATCTGTCCTGATGAGTGCAAGACAAAAAGCTGCACCAGCACGCCTCTTTTTTCTTCCATACCGTCTTTAACATAGTAAAATGTCCCACGGTGCTTCACAGGTACATTATCAAACAAAATTTGACACTGAGATAAATAAGGCCATCTTGGGTGACCAGGTGACCAAAAGTGTGGTCAAAGGGGTATATTTTAAAAGGAGTATCTAAATGGAGGAAAGGGAGCTAGAACGAGAGAGAGAGAGGTTTAGAGAGGGAATTCCAGATCTAGGGCCTGGGCAGCTGAAGGAATGGCCACTAATGATGGTATGGTGAAAATCAGGAATGGTAAAGAGGATAGAAGTGGGGGAGTGCAGATATTCCAGAGGACTGTAGGGCAGGATGCTTGTTTAAATGTCCAATGATCTCTGCATGTTGGAGTGAAACATCCCAAAATGTTTTGCATAGGGAGAGGTAGCCGACTCCATTCTGGCAATGGGAGAAAGCAATCAAAGCTGTAGTCTAATCTATGCTTTTAACAAGCTTTTGAAGTTGACGAGATGTATGGCAAGGGAAGGGGGAGGGGGCCTTAACTTGCGAATTCTAGTTTGGGTGGCCCCACACCACCAAATTCAGTCCCCAAGATGTAACAGTCATAGTGTGATGGTGGGGAATGATACACATTGGCCAGACTGTCTGGTTCAGGGAGGGAACTTGACAGCAGCCCAAGGTATGTGGAGGATAGGCAGAAAAAGTGTAATTAATTCTGTAATGGAGTATGTAAAATTCATAGCAAATAATCAACAGAAGGCACTAGAAATCTGTATGTTCTCCAGTATCACACAGCGACCAGGCAAGGCTTTTGTACAAGGGAAGGAAAAAGGCGTTAGCTGGAAAAAGCAGCTCGTTGTCAAGCCACTCCGCAGCTCATCAATTCTGAATTCCACAAGCCAATTACCTTAGTGAATGGGACCTACTAGCAACAGAAAACAACGTCTCCCGTTCGGCCATAAATTAACAGGGTACAACTGAATGTACGACACCCCATTGCAGGCTATTGATCACGGCAGGAATTAGACAGCAGCTGAAGTTAAAAGTCAGCATACCAGCTGTGTGCAAATTTTATATATTGAATCTTTGTTTTCAAAGAAGGGCACAATTCATTTTCTCTCTCCTTTTTACCTTGGAGTCTTCATATGCCACATGCCCTGTCCAGCACACGGCTGCTAACAGAGTAACAGGAGTAACAGAGCTTTTTCTAAAGGCATTTTTAACTTGACTTTAGTGATATGAGAGTGACAGTAGATACAGGGTTCTATCAGGTCACAGAGGCAGAGGAAGACCAGCAGAAGATTATGTACAAGATTATGGCAGGTTTGGATAAGGTAGGCAAAGAAAAGCTGTTCCCATTAACCGATAGCGCAGGGACTAAGGGACACAAATTTAAGGTTTTGGGCAAGAGAGTTGAGGGGGATGTGAGGAAGAACTTTGTTTTTATGCAGCACGTGATAATGACCTGGAACTTGCTGCCCATGAGGGTAGTGGAGGTGAAAATAATTAATGATTTCAAAAGGCAATTGGATGGGTTTTTGAATGAAGTTAACCTGTAGGGCTACGGGGATCAAGCGGGGAAGTGGGACTGACTAAACCACTCCATGGAGAGCCAGAATGGACTTGATAGGATGAATGGCCTCCCTCTGTGAACAGCTAGGTTTCAGCCACGGACAAGGAGGTGGGAATAAAATTAATACTTGCATTTATTTAGCACCTTTCACAATCGCATGGCACCATAAAGCACTTCAAAACCAATTAACAGTGGTCGTTGTTGTAAATGCAGGAAACATGGCAGCCAATTTGCGCACAGGAGGCTCTCACAAACAGCAAGGCTTAGAAAACTTGCTTCAGTGATGTTGGTTGAGGAATAAATGTTGACCAGGACAGCAGGGAAACTCCCTTGTAATTCAAATGGGGGCTATGGGATCTTTTACATCCATCTGAGTTTGCAGACTGAGCCTCATTTTAGCATCTCATCCAAAAGATGGCACCCTCAACAGTGCAGCACACCCTTAGTACTGCACCGGAAGCGTCAGCCTGGATTATGGTCTAGCGTTCCCTCTGTGCTGCGCTGTTATTTTCAGTGCAATTCGCCCGGAATCGGCCAAACTAGTGCGACACTTTGAGGAATTTCAACTGCAAATTGCATCCAATGTAATTTTAGTTCCCTTGATTTTTTTGTACTAGAAAGCACCACAAGCCAGCCTGGCCTATAAAACTTGCCACACTCGTGGATCGAGTGAATCATCAAGGCGGGTTTTTGCTAATTGTCCCTAATTGCAGCCTCTTGAGAAGGCTGTAGAAGTTAAACTGGTTCTTGAAGCCACTTTTGGCACCTGCACAAGTTCAGGAATTGACTGAATGATAATCAATTAAAGAAGCTCTGAAACAGAGAGAACCTACATCACTCTGCTCAATTAGCTTCACCATCACAGAAAGTGAACAGCAAGATCTTGAATCTAACTCAGGGTTTTGCTTTATCATGCCTGTGGGTTTCTAAAATATGCTTCTCTAAAATGACTGCTTCAGGGCATGCTTGCTAATACATTATGAACAATTTGCCCTAGCTACAGCTTATAAATAATGGAGTTCTCTTTTGCAAGCAACATGGAATTTTTTTTGAAAGTGGTTGAGTCAGTGGGAGAGTCTAGGGAAGGTAGAACTGTACATACATTACAGTGAAGGCATACTAACCAGACTAGCTCACAAACTAACAGGGGGACAAATGTACAGTTCACAGTGAAGTCGCAAGCACAAGGATTCTGCTTTAATAGTTTAGAATTTAATTTAGGAATATGTGACTGTTTCCCTCACTCCACCCTCCTGGAACGCAATACATCTCCATCATCGCATTAGCAATATCCTGGGAAGAGCTTGCCCTGGATCACTGCACCTGGCACGACCAGAGCAAGAGCATGTCCAAGGCAGAGAGAAAATGCACGGAGAGGAAATCCCAAGGCAGCAACTCACCCAAAACTCAATCCCATCCTGTGTGCAGCAGAACCTTCCGGGCCCAGATTGGCTGTAGCAGTCACCTACGTACCTACCGGGGACCTACCCTACACCCCAGATAGTGAACATGTTCATCCTTTCAGGTGAAGATAACCAAGAAGGAGAAACAAAGTTGCCCTGGGAGCATAAATATGCGAACGCAGGCAAGCTACTGTCTCAACCCCACCCTTCCCCCCTCCCACAACACGCACTTCCCTAACAGGTTCACTGTGACAGTGATAAAGCATAGGGGATTAGGGTTAATGCACTTCTCCAACCTCAAGATGCTAAAACAAACCATATTTTGCTCTTGCCATTAACCCAAACCTTTATAAATTGAAGGAATTAGAAAAATGCAGTAATAGCATCTCTAATATAAAAAAATCTTTCACATTTGGAAATAGTGACTGCTCATGAATAACACACACACACACACACACACACACACACACACACGTACGTTGCAGTGTTGCAACAACTGAGATGGTGCAGTCTGAATGCATTGCCTTGCAGGCTCTACTTTACCAATCTCAGCACGAGGTTAGCTATAAAGAAAAGCAAGTTTGAAACAAGAGCAGAAGCGCCGCACATACTCAGCAGATCGAAAACAAAAAGACTCAGAAATTCTGGCACGGCTCTTGACCCACCCAAGCTGCATCCCTCGACCATCATCAAAAAACAGACGATCTGGTCAATATCACTCACAACGCTATTTGTGTGAGCTTTCACCCCTCTGCTTTGAAATAGTACCATGGGATCTTTTGCAACCACCCAAGCAGGTAGATGCGGTCTCGGCTTAACAGCTCACTTGAAGGACAACTCTCTCACCCCGCTGGGGTGTCAGCCTGGACTTTTGCGCTCAGGCCCTGGAGTGGGACTTGAACCAGGAACGTTGTGGTTCAGAGACGAAAATGCTTCCAGCTGAGCTATGGTTGACACCTAAAGCTTTCAAAGAGGAACTGGAAAAGCACCTGAAGGGATTAAAAAAAAAATTGCAGGGCTATGAAGAAAGACTCTGGGAGTGGGACTGGCTAAGGCTAAACTGCGCTTGCAGAGAGCTGGCATGGCCTCAATGGGCAGGATGACCTCCTTCTGAGCTGCAACAATTGTAGGATTGTTCTGTGATTCTATTCCTCCTCCTTCTCCCTCACAAGCAGAATAGCTGCTGTGCAATTTGAGGTTGCAAATTCAGTGGCAAGAGATTATTCAGGACCGTGGGGCACTAATATTGTGGTGGTTTTGACTAGAAGTATCTGCATATTTACAGCACTCCTTGCATAACAAAAAGACCAAGGCACTTAACTGGGAGGCAAAGGGAGCTGCAAAATTACAGGAAAAAGCCAGGTTGTCTTAGGAGGAAAGGTTGGGCCTGTATCCATTGGAGTTTGGAAGAAGGAGAGGCGGTCTTATTGAGATGTTTGACACGGTTGATGCTGAGAGGATTTTTCCCTCAACGGGAGAGGCTAGAACTAGGGGACACAGTTTAAAAATAAGTTCTAGTTCTGTCGAAGGGTCATGAGGACTCGAAACGTCAACTCTTTTCTTCTCCGCCGATGCTGCCAGACCTGCTGAGTTTTTCCAGGTAATTCTGTTTTTGTTTTAAAAATAAGGCCATTTAAGAGAGAGATGAGGAGAAACATTTTCTCTCAAAGGCATTCTCTTCCCCATAGAGCAGTGGAGGCTGGGTCATTGAATATTTTTAAGACTGAGTTAGGTAGATTCTTGACTGACAAGGGAGTCAAAGGGTATGAGGGTAGACAGGAATGGAAAAGCAGGGGCCAAGGGTATATAGGACTTGGAACACCAAATGGGTTGCAGGAGGCAGGGTTCTGGATGATTTGACATTTATGCAAAGCAGAGCTTGCATGAAAAGTCAAGCTTTAGGGTGATGAAAGTACGGCTAGCATCAGGCTAGGGACACAGGCAAGCAATGGTGCTAGTGCAAGTAGGTGGTCTTGGGTGACAGACTGGTTGTGTGATTCCGAACTCAGCTGAGGGCTGAACAGGGCACAGGTCATGTGTCTTCAGCTTCAGGTGAAATGAGTAGCCAGGGAATAAAATCAACCCTCAAGGGTAAAGTTCCAGCAAATTATGAGTTAGAAAACAAAACATACATTTAAATCTTTTCCTTTCGAAAGATGCCATAGATTCCCTTTTGAAAGTAATGCCTTTCCAGACTTGCAATAAGCATGAGTAATGGTGGGGGCTTAATCAGGCAGCAAGCCTAACAGAGAAGGAGTCTTACTAACACTACCAGGGATGGTGACAAAATCAATCTTCATTACAGCAGTGAGCACAAAGTCACTGGGTCATAAGTTATTCCTTTTATGAGAAAGACACAGGGTTACATAAACTTGTAAAAGAGCAAACACCCCCAGAAGAGTATAAAGCATCAGCTGCTATGAAGGTTATTCAGCAATTTCTCATGATTCATTTCAAGGTTTGTTCCTAAAGTCAATGAGGTAGAGAAGAAAATTGCATCTCTTTTCCCCCCTCCCCCCATGACTGCTATTTGAAATATAATGAATAGCGTCATTAGTCACCAGCATCATTAAACAATGTGAAAAATGTGCCCTTTCCACGACTATTTAAACAAACTGGGAAGGTGGGGAGCAAAAGAGGAGGAAGAAAATGGTCAATTCTAACTACAGTGAGCCAGGTGCTTCTATAGTAAAAGTGCTGAGGCTCTCAATGCACACAGTTATTACTGGGTAAAACAGACAGCAACTTTTGGCTTCCACACACACACAATTAAATATGGAAATCGACAGTTAATCCTCCACAGAGTGCACTGTTGCAGTCTTTGCTAATGGAACAAATCACAGTCATGGAGTGAACTTAAGCTAATTAGTCTTATCACCGCACTAAAGACCAATGAGAAGTTTGAACCATGTTCAAACAGGAATAATTGGGTTTTTAACAGTGTAGCGACTCAATAACAGATGAACTGCCTCTCTAACCCTGAAAAATACATTTTACATGTGTGGACCATCATTTCCTCAGAACAAAATTAAAGTTGCAGATTTAAGAAAAATAATTTAAAAAAAAGATTAACATTTCTCCCTTAATTCCACATGCAGGTCCTAATCTCCGTTTCATTTTCTGTGCAATGATTTAAATGTAATTTGTATTTCCTGCTGTTTACTTCCTGCTTTGACATCTGTGAGGGTTCTGCAACGTAATTGGTTGATCAGCCTGCCTGCTACCTACCCTGTTCACAGATGCCACAAATCCTCTGTGGAGGGCGCTGAATTCAAACAGAATCAGAAAAGTGTAAGTCTGTGCTCCAGAGCCTGCTAAAATATGTAGGCAACTTTCCTCATGGTCAATTGTGAGCACAATCCCTTTACCATTGACTGTAAAATCTAGGCTGATATATGTACACACAAAGGTTGACAGAGACCTTGCTGAAAAGTCAACTCACTTCTGCAAATGTGTTGCCCTCAAATGGCACCAACATAATCGGTGTGGTATTGCATGAGATATTCTCTGGCATTTCAGCCCGTCACTTCCTAACTTAAACCTGCCTGTCTGTCAAAAAGGCATACTTTTTGTATGTACAATAAGTACATACTTATATGAAATGTTAAAATGTGCATACAAATGCCAGGCATATGTAAATGTTCTTCATACTACCAGTAGAACCAATCAACTGGCGGTGCACAGTATAGAATCATAGAAAGTGCCGGTTTGGCACATCTGAGAATCATAGAGCACAAAAGGAGGCTATTCAGCCCATCCAAAACAGATTATCTGGTTGGTCAATGCAAGGTAGGTCTTGCCGGCGCAGGACCTCTTTCTCTGCTGTTACAATTCTAAGATTCTAAGGGCATCATCACATTCTGCCTGTGGGAGTTTGCTGTGTGCACTTACAAGATGCACTGCAGAAATTCACCAAAGCTACTTAGTCAGCACCTTCCAAACCCATGACCACTGCCATCTAGAAGGACAAGGGCAGCAGAGACATGGGAACACGACCACCTGGAAGTTCCTCTCCAAGTCACTCACCATCCTGAATTGGAAATATATCGCCGTTCCTTCACTGTCGCTGGGTCAAAATCCTGGAACTCCCTCTGTAACAGCACTGTGGGTGTACCTGCACCGCATGGACTGCAGCAGTTCAAGGCAGTAGCTCACCACCACCTTCTCAAGAATCAATAGGGATGGGCAATAAATGCTGGCCTAGCCAGCAACGCCCATGTCCCATAAATGAAAAAAAATTTGGCTACTGCATTTCCCACATCACAACAGTGGCTACACTTCAAAAAGTACTTCACTGGCTTTGGGATGCAAAAGGCACTATATCTGTGCCACTCTTTATTTTTCAAGTGAACTCATGGAATCTGACCATGGAACCAGGCAGTGTCTACTGAATAGTTGGACTGAAAATTGGAGGAGGAAGTTTAAGGCAAACATTTCAACAACTAGTTCACTTAGCACATTGTGAACTTGGGTCCATCTGCCAGGTATGTTCCGTATCCAACAGATCAGGTGTGTTCGGTGTCGAGGGTGGGGGTGGAGTGGTTAAAAAACGAAGCAAGTCAGATACATCATCAAAAGCATGACCAGATGCAATGTTAAAGTATAGGCAGTTCTGCCCTTGATATATGGAGGCTCCTGTGCCAAAACTCGTTGTAGGCCCTTTGGGTCTAATGCCTCCCATTTCTAGAGCAATAAACTTCTGGTTCAATAATTGAAAACATAAACCATTAACAATGAGAAGAGGAAAGGCCACAGCAGAAGTAGCTTGCAGGGCTGGCTCTGGCTGTTTAATTTCCTGGAGGAGAATCTCTTTGCGCTAATAGATGTTATTTTAAAAAGTCTTAGTACTTTTTTTTGAAGAGATTGGGGAACAATATATTGAAATGTTATTTGCCAGTAAAAATTTCTAACCCGGCAAATTTGTAAATTTTATCAAAGATAAATCTTGCTTTCAAGCTCTGACATGCAGCCAAAAAAAGGACACAGCAAGATAGAAATGCACATTCTCTGGGGAGCATGTTTCAGTGACGACTTCAGGAAAGGTTGTGTGAGAGAGTGAGTTGGGGGGAGAGAGAGAGAGAGAGAGGGGAAGAAAGAATCACATTTGTGAGACTTCTCTTGATATTGGGTACTTCTCCAACACCAAGACAGGCACAATTTTTTTTGATGGGATGTGGGCAAGGTCAGCATTTGTTACCCATCCCTAACTGCCCTTGAACCAAGTGACTTGCTAGGCCATTTCAGAGGGCAGTTAGGAGTCAACAACATTGCTGTGGATCTGGAGCCACATGTAGGCCAGACCAGATAAGAGCAGCAGATTTCCTTCCCTGGAGGACATTAGTGAACCAGATGCATTTTTACAACAACCGATAGTTTTGTGGTCATCATGACTGAGACTAACTTTCAATTCCAGGTTTTATTAATTGAATCTAAATTCCACCAGCTGCCGTGATGGGATTTGAACCCATGTCCCCAGCGAATTAGCCTGAGCCTCTGGATTACTAGTCCAGTAACATTACCACTGTCTCCCCTATTTTTAGTTCACAAATAAACACGAATTAGGAGCTGGAGTAAACCACTCAGCTCCTTGATACTGCTCCACTATTCAATTTGGCTGATCTAACTGTAAGCTCCTGTCTACCCCGATAACCTTTCACCCCCTTGCTTATCAAGACTCTATCTACACCAGCTTTAAAAAATATTCAAAGACTCTGCTACCACCACTTTTTGAGGAAGAGAGAGTTCCAAAATCTCACAGCCCTCAGAGAAAAAATTTCTACTCATCTCTGTCCTAAATGGGTGACCCCTTATTTTTAAACATTGGCCCCTAGTTCCAGATTCACCAACAAGAAAAAACATCCCTTCCACAGTGACCTTGCCAAGTCCCCTCAGGATCTTATATGTTTCAATCAAGTTGCCTCTTACTCTTCCAAACTCCAGCGGATACAAGCCTACCCCTTCCAGCTCTTCCTCATAAGACAACCTGCTCAATCCAGGGCTTAGTCTAGTAAACCTTCTCTGAACTGCTTCCAATGAACTTACATCCTTTGTTTAAATAAAGATACCAATACTGTACACAGTATTCCAGATGTGATCTCACCAAAGCCCTGTATAACTGAAGCATAACCTCGTTACTTTTGTATTCAATTCCCCTCGAGGTAATAACATTCTACTAGCTTTCCTAATTATGTGCTGGACCTGCATATTCGCCTTTTGCAATTCATACACTAGGACCCCGAGATCCCTCTGCATCTATTAAAGTCACACACCGTCCTGACTTGGAAACACATCGCCGTTCCTTCACTGTCGCTGGGTCAAAATCCTGGAACTCCCTTCCTAATAGCACTGTGGGTGTACCCACACCACATGAATTGCAGTGGTTCAAGAAGACAGCTCACCAACATCTTCCTGTGAATGAATACAAAAAAATCTCAGAGTTCTGCAACCTCCCACCATTTAGAAAAGCCTCCTTTTTATTTTTCCTGCCAAAGTGGATAATTTCACATTTTCCCACTTATTTAACTCATCTGTATCCCTTTGTAGCCTCCTTGTGCCCTCTTCACATCTTACTTTCCTACCTATCTTTGGGTCATCAGCAAGTTTAGCAACCACACCTCCAGTCTCTTCATCCAAGTCATTTATATATTTTGTGAAAAGTGGAGGCCCCAGCGCTGATCCCTGTGGCACACCACTCGTTACATTTCACCAACCAGGAAAAGATCCATTTACTTAAGGACGACAGAAGGAAATCTGTTGTCCCTGCCTGGTCTGGCCTACATGTGACTCCAGACCCACAGCAATGTGGTTGAAACTTAACTGCCCTCTGAAATGGCCAAGCAAGCCACTTAGTTCAAGGGCAATTAGGGATGGGCAACAAATGCTGGCCTTGCCAGCGACGCCCACATCCCATGAATGAATTTTTAAAAATTCCCTTTCGAAAGCCACGGTAAAACCTGCCTCCAACACACTCTCAGGCAGCGGATTCCAGATCCTAACCACACGCTGTATAAAAAAGTTTTGCCCATCACCCCTCTGGTTCTTGTCCCCTGCACCAGATTCTCCACATTCTACCCTGTCCGGACTCCTCACGATTTTGAACACCCCTGTCAAATCTCCTCTCAGCCTTCTCTTTACTGAAGGGGACGGCCCCAGTTTCGCCAATTTACCCACGCAACTGAAGTCACTCATCCCTGGAAACACAGAAATACAAGTGATTGTTGAGGCGAGTGAGGGCCTGGTGATAGCAATGCAGGACTTGGTAATGGGTTAGACTGCGAGCAGCTGAGCTGGAAAAGATAGACAGCAGATAGAGTGGCGACACGTGGGACTGGGCCACAAAGATCGGGAGCTTCCCAGTGGCCAACGGCAGGCTTGCTATTGCGTCCTTAGTTCTGATCCAGAAACTTTACTCTGCTATCCAAGTTAGTCTCCATTTCAGCTGTGATTCCCAGAGGGGAATTTAAGCGAATTGAGCAGCCAATTGCTAAGCTGACGCAGAGCCCTGAACGCCAAACACAGTCCGCTCAGCTCGGCTATCAATTTCCAAATGCTTCTTTTTCCAAAACGATTAAGCAGATTAAGAGACACAGAAGCACAGTTCCTCGGTTTACACCCATCCACCTTCTAGCGAAAGCACAAAAATAAGAGGATAACCCAATAAAACTGTTAGTCACAATTTTAAGAAAATGGCCAGAGAGAATTCTGTTTTGTAAAGGGGTGTCAGTCAATCAGTATTGCATGCTTTTCGCTCAGGAAATAAAGGGCTGGACTTTAGGCAAATGTTGACATTGGCTTTCTGTAGCTGGCTGTGTAAAGGGCCAGGAATCTCCATTCTTCTTTTCCTTTTACGTACTAATGCTGCCCAACTTGCCCCCAGCAGCTACAACGTGACACAATTAATGTGCTCACCCTGGATTTGCCAAGGTTCTGTCATCTGATGCTCAATTCATCAGGAAGAAAAGGTTCACGGCCAATTTCAGAGTGACCCGTATTTATCCAGCACATACCTCTGGTGTAGCATTGCCATACAGATTTCTGCAACTGGCTCATTCTCATGTTATACTGCAGTGCTCAAAAGAGCGCTTGTGGTTAATTGACTGGAAAATGCCATTCTTTCCTCACCCCCACCCTGAAGCTGTTGCCTCTTGCACCGGGGCACTATTGCAGCAGTGTTCAACTGCACGTCACACGGTGGCACAATAATGAGAACTGGATAAAAATCTTGCAAAAGGATAAACTTGCGGGGTTAGGCGGGGGCGGGGGGGGTTTGGTGGTGGTGGTGGTGGTGGTGGTGGGGGTTTGGTGGTAGTTCTGGGGAAAGAGCAGGGAGAGTGGGAACAACTGGATAGCTCCTTCAAAACTCCAGCACAGCACAGTGGGCCTCCTGCTGTGCTGCATCATTCTATGATTCCATTCTACAATTCTTCATCTGTGACCCTGCAGCTCGAACATGTACAAGCTGCACAACTGTGGTGGAAATCACAAGCAAAGTCTGTTCTAGCCGATATACGCACTTCCAGCCAGGGTCACTGCATCAACGATCAGCCAAGGGGCACAATGAATGATTGTATTTTCACTTGCTTCGCTGATGAGCGCTGTGGTCGACTGTCTAGCGCCTGCAGCACAGCACAGCGAGATAGGCAACATGGACTAGGAATCGGGCCTGCAATGTTGCATCTGTGTGGTTCACAATGGGGAGCACACTGTGAATCTGAGTTATTTACAGCAGAGGAGGAGGCCATTCGGCCCATCCCGTCCAAGCTGGCTCTCCACAGAGCAAACCCATCGGTGCCGCGCCCCACCCTATCCCCGCAGCGCTGCAGGTTTATGTCCTTCAAGCACCTGCCCAATTTCCTTTTGAAGTCATTGTTCGCCTCCGCTCCCCCATCATGGGCAGCAAGTTCCTGGTCTTTGCCACTTGCAGCGTAAAAGGTTCTTCCTCAAACTCCCCCTGCATCTTTTGCCAAAATTTTCAATCAGTGTCCGTCAGTTAATGGGAACAGCTTTTTCCTTGCCTAGCTTATCCAAACCTGTCATAATCTTGTACACTTCTACCAAATCTCCGCCCCCCTCCCCCCTCCACCCCACTCCCATCTCTCGCTCCGGGAAGAATAATCCCGACTTCAACTCTCGGCTTCCTTTTTGTAGAGCAGGAACACTTGGGTGTGGGTGTGTCCCAAGCTCTTTAACCCAGAGCCTAATCTTCATGGGAGAACCTTGACAGGCTGCATTTTTCTGCAGATTCTAGCAGGGTTTAACAAATCAATATTTCCAGTCAGTGCCACTGGATATCAAACGCTGTTTTGAGTCACCCCCAGTCCCAACACTGGTTAAGATCTCCTCATTCCACACAAACCAGTGATTGAATTTAGGGCTTTCTTAGTCCGTCACACAACATCAAGGGCACCTATACGATGTGTCACATCGGGAGTTGAAGGATTCCCTCTTATCCATGATGTCAGAGGAAGGCAGAAAGGTTTATTCAGGTACAGGGAAGAGGTAAGATCAAAAAGCAAGAAAAAAACACTAAGTTTTGCTTTGCAGATGATCCTCTAATACAGTTTCAAATGAGCAACAATCCTGGGATCCAAATCCCAAATATTGTGCCTTTACAGAATTCTTATGGTGCAGAAGGAGGCCATTCGGCCCATCACATCTGTACCAGCTCTCCAAATGAGCATTATGGCTTTGTGCCATTCTCCTGCCTTTTCCCCATACCCTTGCGCATTGTTTCTATTCAAATAATCTTCTAGTGTCCTCTTGAACATTTCGATTGAATCTGCCTCTGCCACACTTCCAGACAGTGCATTCCAGACCCGAACCACTCGCTGTGTAAGAAAGTTTTTACTGTGTATAAAGATAGAAATGTATGTCATTGCTTGGAGGCTGGAATCACGTGATGGAGAATACTGCAGCTCACTACAGGCAGTCCTATCCTTCAAATTCTCCAGGTAACTAGCCGCCCTCTAGTTCCTCATCTCTAGCTCCTGCCCCCTCATTAAATTCTGTTCTACTCTTGTCTGTGATATATGCAGTGATGTGGAACAGCCAGTGTGCATTAAAATCAAATTGCCCTTCCCCAGGGAGCAGCCGCCTTATATATTTTTCAGGTCTGTCTGTGCCAGTGCGCACGTATCTGCATGTGTTTGTGTGTGTGCGTGTTTCTGCATGCGTGTGCGTGTTTCTGTACGCGCGTGTGCGTGTTCCTGCACGCGTGTGCGCGTGTTTCTGCGCGCGTGTGCGTGTTTCTGCGCGTGTTTCTGCATATGTGTGTGCGTGTGTGTAAAACACATTCACACTCACAAGCAACTATATATGCACATTAAAAATTCACGGGTCAATAATGTTATGAGTCACCTTATACATGACTTTATAGGATAATTCAGAGAGTTCTCAGCATATTAAAATAAACCAAAGATTCCAATCCGATTACATGTGGTGCAGAAATGCAACCCCAGGCAAAGGGTTAATTTACAGTGGCCACTTGGCTGCCAAGTCAAATACTTGACAGTTACAGAGCTTATTCCAAGAATACCAGAGATTACGAAATGTTATTCAGTACCACCCACATCTCCAATTCTAATTTAATAACACTGTGCAAAGGCTTGGGTTTTGGAAACATTGTTCACATAAAAGCATTAAGGCTTAGGAGGGTTACGTCTTTTTTTTAAAAAACAAAAAGCAGCTGGATGAGTATGTGATTGGGAGCAGAATCTGTGGTTAATAAAAAGGAGAGATGCAGGCTGTACATACTTTTGCTCTGTGGGGAGGGGTTGCCAACCCTCCAGGATTGCCTGGAGTCTCCAAGAATTAAAGTCTAATCTCCAGAACAAATGCTGCGAGCAGAGGAGAGAAATCATAGGAGGCATTGAAACAGGTCTTTATTTTTTAAAAACTCTTTCAAAATTATTGGTTAAAAAAATACTGGAGATGGGGGCGGGGGGGATGGCGGCGGTCGAGGTTACTTGATTGGGCTGAGCAGTTGTTGGTAGGAGATCATGTGGTGAAACCTCAAGAAATATGTCCAGAGTTGGCAACCCTGACTGTGGGTCTTTTATGCAGTGTCAGTTGTGGCTCAGTGGGTAGTACGCTTGCCTGGGTCATAAGGCTCCTGTTTCAAGTCCCACTCCAGGAATCGTGCACAAAGTTCCAGGCTGACACTCCAATGCCATACCGGGGGAGTGCTACACTGTCAGAGGTGCCATCTTACAGGTGGATGTAAAACTTCCCATCGCACTATTCTGCAGAAGACCAGGGCTGGTCTCCCTGGTTCCCTGGCCAGTGTTTATCCCTCAATCAGCATCACAAAAACAGATGATTTGGCCATTATCACATTGCTGCTTATGGGAGCTTGCTGTGCACAGATTGGTGCCGCGTTTCCAACGTCACAACTCTTCAAAAGTACTTCATTAGCTGCAAAGATTTCTGGCAGCCATAAAGGGCACTCTGTAAATGCAAGTCTTTATTTTCCTTCAGTTGACAGCGTTATTATGAGTTACCCTTCCCTGAAAATGCAATGGAAACAAAGGCTGAAGCTGTGTGGACGACCCTGTAAGTGCATCAAGCTGGCTGCAGATGAATTCCCAAAGCATTACAGACATTACAGCGTCATATTTCAATCATTAAAACAGTACAGACTAGTAAGACAAGCACAGCGCTAGTAGGTTGTGATTCTCAAGACAGGCAACATGAAATGGGGGGGGGGTGTTGATTCTAACCTTAGCCCATAATCTTCGAGGTCCTAAACCGAGGCCCCGTCTACCCTCTCAGGCGAATACAAAAGACCCCGCAGCATTATTTCAGAGAAGAAAAGGAGTGCCCTCCTCAGCGTCCTGGCCAATAGTTATGCCTCAACCAACATCACTGGAAAAAACACTATCTGGTCATTATCTGTTTATTGTGGGAGCTTGCTGTACACAAATTGGTTGGTGTGTTTCTCTACATTAGGACAGTGACTGCACCGTCAATGGCTGTAAAGTGCTTCTGGATGCCCAGGGCTTATAAAAGGTTCCGGGTTCCTTATACATGGAGAGGAGAGGAGAGAAGGTAGGTCTTCTGAAACCTATGCCTCACTGGAATTATCCATGTTCCAGAAAAATAGCAACAGCAGCCTCTCGAGCCTGTTCCACTATTCAATAAGATCACGGCTAAACTGTATCTTAACTCCATTTACCCTAAAAAACTCTAGCAGTTTGGAAATGCTCAACTCCCCCCCCGCAACCCCCCGCGCCCCCCACCCTCCTCCCCAGCATCAACAGCAATTTTGTTTGGTGGGTTGGGGTGGGGGTTGGAGTGCAGAATTACAAATTTCCACTTCTCTTTCGTGTGAAGAAATGCTTCCTGATTTCATCTTTGAGTGGTCAAGCTCTAGGTTTTAAGAATGCTATCGCTTGTTCTGGATCCCTCACCAGAGAAAGTAGTTGCTCTCCATCTACCCTATCCTTTAATCATCTTAAAACACCTGAATTAGCTAACCCCTTAATCATCTATACCCTACCTATGTTACCTGGCTGCATGCATTAACCTGTTTAGTCCAGGCATCATTCTGGTGAATCTGCTGTGCCCCCCTTCCCAAGGCCAACATATCCTTCCTGGGGTGTGCTGCAGACGTGAATGCAGTCACTCCAGACGGGACTTGATCGGGGCTCTGATGGCTACCACATCATTTCTACCCAAAGGGTCACAAGGGTTCCTGAGCTATTGGAACTGGAGGTAACGGGGGAAGAGGAGAAGGAGAATGCTGTTCCCTGCTGACAGAAGACCAGGGCTGAATAATAGATGTGCTGATAGAGGAACTTTCTTTCGAATTTTGTTTAACTTCATCACCTTTGCACATCAGGGTGTGTTTATGCAGACTTAAAACGGAAACTTATGAGCCTTCCGTTGTCTAGTGACACATGAGGCAGACAAAGCAGGTGCTAAAGTCTATTCCCATAGCTTGTTTTTCCTGGAACTGGTCGCCAGAGACTAGCTTGAGGGGCGTCACTCCACATCAAGCATGGTTGACCAGGGGGCTCTCCTGCTCTTACTGCCTGCCATCAGACATATTGGAAGGATTTACAGGTTAATAAATGACCTGTTGGCCACTTTATGAACACTCTTTCCTAGGCCATGAAGTCCCAGAGTGGGACGAACCCAGAGCTTCTGGCTCAGACACAGGGACGAAACCCACTGCATCACAAGACCTCCTCCATTTATGCCGAACTTACCTTCAAATTTAAAGGCTAGGATAGAGTCCTTGATAGGAGGGGCTGAATGGATTGACTTCTCATTCCTTATGTTTGTCACATTCCCTTCCCACCTTTCTTTTCCTCACCGAAGGTGGGACATCTTCTCCAAGGACTCCAGGGCTCATCCTATTCTACAGGTGGATGCTAACATGGGGCAGAACATCAATCCAAGGTAACTCTCTGTGGCACAGGCTGGTCTCTGAATTGGTGGTGTTCCCACCCTACCCTACCCCACCCCACCCTGCAACAGTCCAGCTGAGATTATGGTCTCAACATGGAGGAGGAGCCCACAGGCCAGATTCTATATCCTACAACCATCTTCCCGTACTCAAGAAATTTCCCCCCTCCCCCACCCTCAAACTTAACACTTCCAAATAAAATCACCCGCTTATTGTTGGGGGCAATGGTGGGGGGGTGGGGGGGAGTATTGATCATTAACCGAGAGCAAAATTTCCATAAAACCTGATGTTTTAAGTCCAATTTTATGAATGTTTTTCTGTGCCATTGCAAAAGGCCCAATGACAAGCAGCGCAACACAGGTGCGTCTGTCTTTCCATGGCCATTTTCTCCTCTTGGGGGGGGGGCGTCCCAGATGTGATACTTTCACCACTGGGGACGATTATAAGATAGAAAAGCAGCAGCATTTGAGACCTTGCTGAGGGCCAGGCACTGGTGCAAATGCTGCTAATTGCTGGCGCGCACTTGGAGAATGGTAAGCTGGTGAAAGAACTGGCGGAGGAAGGTGAAAGGTGAAAAGCAACATGGGCGGGATGGGGGGAGGTGGGGGTGAGGGGGTGAGGGGGGGAGTGTGACAGTGGGGTGAAAAGGGAGAATTTCTTAATCTGCCGGACCCAAGCTGCTATTGCAATATAAAAATAACCCTCTCTCTCCGTAATGCGTAGCAGGCAATATGCCACTTTCAATCACCACAATTACAAATACCATCCCCATAGGAAGCCTAGTGTACCGACAATATAATTACCCCTCATTACAATGTATACAAACAAATCGGCAGGTCACCAAGGTTTAAATACAGCTGTAAAGTAGGTCCTCACAACTACTGACCAACTCATTAGCATCAGGAAATGTTGCACAAACCGACTGTCACACTGAGCCAAGACTTTCTCCCTCTCCTGCCCTGAACTCGAGCTGCTCCTCAAGTTTCTCGGTGTAGCTTCAGAGAGACATTACAGCCTTTCCCAAACGGTACTTCCAGACACTTTCTGTATTTTCTTTTAAGAACAGGCCACTAGTGAACCAGTAACCTTTATATAAATGATCAAACTGTCACTTTTAACTCTGGGTCACACACACATCTTCCAAAAACAAGGAAAAATCTCCTTGTGCAGCACTCCTGTGTTATGTGAAGTGGGGATGGGACGGGTCAGTAAAGTATTATGGATAGCCACTTGTGAATCTCTGCAGCCTTAAGTTTTTGTTGAAAGTCCTGCTTAATTTCAGCAGCATGTCTCTCTTCTGGAAATGTTTTACACGGCTTCTAATGACTGTTAAAATATCACACAAATATTGCAGCGCACTGGTTTCATGGATCAGCCAAGGCACAAGATTTGAGTTTTCATTAGTTCCTGAGAATGGCTGTGACTGTGATGGGGGCTGAGAGGCAGCTGGTGGGCAGACTGTCAGGCCCTTCCCTCCGCCCCCCCATCAGGGGAGAGAACAGAGAGGTAAAGGTGCATCATCAGGCAGCTGCCAACAGGGCGCATGGACCAAAACAGAGAAAGCAACCCACCTTTGATCTTGACTTTGGCTGGTGTGTCTCTCGGGGGAGGGGAGGGCAGAGAAAGAACCTCTAATCGCTACATTCGCTTTCATGTTTTGATCCATTCCTATTGTAAAATGGGGTACCGCCTGGCTCTCTGTGACCAATGCTATGGGGGGGGTCATAGAATCATAAAAAGTTTACGGCACAGAAAGAGGCCACGTTGCCCATCGGGTCTGCACCTGCTGAAAAACTAGCCACCCGGCCTGATCTCACTTTCTAGCGTTTGGTCCATAGCCCAGCAGGTTACGGCACTTGAGGAGCATATCCAAACACCTTTTAAGTGAGCTGAGGGTTTCTGCCTCTACTGCCCTTTCAGACAGTGATTTCCAGACCCCCCAACAACACTATGGGTGAAAAACAACCTTTGCTCATCTCCCCTCTAATCCTTCCACCAATCACTTTAAATCTATGCCCCCCTAGTCTCTGACCTCTCTGCTCAAGTAAATAGGCCTTTCCCATCCACTCTATCCCAGGCCCTTCACAATTTTATTCATCTCAATCAAATCTCCTCCTCTGTTCCAAGGAGAACAGCCCCAGCTTATTCCAATCTTTCCTCATAGCTACAATTTTCCAGTCCTGGCAACATTCTCGTAAATCTCCGCTGTACCCTCTCTAGTGTAATTCCATCCTTTCTGTAATGAGGTGACCAGAATTACACACTGTACTCAAGCTGTGGCCTAATTAAAAAAGGCATCTCAGAAATGCAGAGAATAAAAGTTGCAGCCACCATCATGATCTCCTGCACATCTTAACTATTTTGCCTGTTTAAGGCATAAAGAGTCTCATTCTGCTTTGGCTGCTGCTTTTGGAGAAGGAGATGTACCTGCCCTGACAGAGGTCCTGCCCACTGCTAACAATCAGGATTGCAATAGCAATTCAGGAACCAAATAAACACAGAGTCCATTAGGGAAAATCAAGTCTACAGAACAAAATTATAAGGCAATAATAAGGAAACAATATTGCTTTTTAATGAATTAGCAACATGTGAAGGAACAAAAAATTTCAAACAGATGTTCACATAATAATAGATTCAGGTCAATGGCATCAAATAAACACAGTATGTGCCAATCATATAAATTCAAAGGGAAGTGATCCATGCACTTCATTAACAAAGAACGTTCACTTTCAAAGCTCTGGAAAACAAAATTATAACAGTTTAGTGTCTTGGTGTGATCCGACATGCATTGAACCAAACAGATGGTGACTCTAATCGATGGATGTTGGTGGAGAGGTCAAGAATTAATACCATGCCACAGCACAGTAGATTGTGTTGTTGGAAAAGTTCACCATCTGGGAAATAAGGGCTGAAAACCCATCTAATGGCACAGTGATCCAATGTAGAATTGAGCAGGAGACAGCTCTCACCCAACAGAACAATCAGGTCTCCCACTAAAACAACTTGCATTTATTTTAGCGCCTTCAATTTAGCAAAAGTGCCCCAAGACATATCATAGGAGCAGTTATCAAACAGAATTTGACACCAAGCTACACAAGGAGATGTTGGGATGGGTGACCCAAAAGTTTGGTTAAAGTAGATGACGTTTAGGGGTGAGGTCCTGCCACATCCACCTGTGAATGGTGGTAACCAGTTAAGCAACTATTGGGAAGAGGAGGCTCTACAAATATCCACATCCTCAATGGTGGCGAAACCCAGCATGCAAGTGAAAAAGACAGGGTTGAAGCATTAACAAACATCTTCAGCCAGAAGGGCAGAGGGGCTAATTCATCTTGACCTCCTCCCATGATCTACACCATTACAAATTCCAGACTGTAGCCAATTCGATTGACAATATCAAGAAGTGGACAAATACACTGGATACTGTGAAGGCTATGGGTGTACAGCTGAAGACTTGTGCTCCAGAACTAGCTGCTCTCCAGCCAAGCTGTTCCAGTACAGCTACAACACTGGTGTCTACCTGACAATATGCCCAGCTATGTCTTGTCCACCAAAAGCAAAACAAATCCAACCCAGTCAATGACCGCCTCATCAGTCTACTCACAATTATAAGTGAAGGAAAGTGTCATTAACAAAAGAATCAAGCGGCACTCACTCACCAATAACTTGCACACAAATACTCAGTTTGCGTCCTATCAGGACATTTGGCTCCAGACCTCATTACAACTATGGGTATGAAAGAACTGAATTTCAGAGGTGACGTGAGAGTAATTGCCCTTGACATCAAGGCAGCTTTTGACTAAGTGTGGCATCAAGGAGCCCTAGCAAAACTGAAGTCAATAGGGATCAAGATGAAAACTCTCCATTGTTCGAAGTCATGGTTAGCACAAAACAAGATGGTTATTGTTGTTGGAAGCCAATCACCTCACTCTCAGGCCATCAATACAGTGGTTCCTCAAACCAGTATCTTAGGCTCAATTATGACCTTTCCACCCATCTTAAGGTTCAGAAGGGAGGGTGCTCCCTGATGATTCGACAGTGATCAGCACCATTCACCAGTGCTCAGACAGTGAAGCAATCTGAAGCATATGAGGAAAGACCTGGACAACATTCAGGGTGATAAGTGGACATTAACATTCATGCCACAAAGGTCTAGGCAATGACATCCTAGCTCCATCCAGACAGAGTGTCTAACCACCTCTTCCATGACGTTCAATGGCATCCCTATTGTCAAATACACTTCTACAATCAAAACTTTGGGAGTCACCATTGACCAAAAACCTAACTGGACCAGCCAAATAAATACTGACTACAAGAGCAGGTTAGAGGCTGGGAATGCTGCAGCGAGTAACTCACCTCCTGCAAGCCTGTCCACCATCTACAAGGCACAGGTCAGGAGTGCGATGGAATACTGCTCACTTGCCTGGATGAGTGCAGCTCCAACAGCACAAAAAGCTCAGCAACAACCCAAGGCAAAGCAGCCCGCTTGATCAGCACCCATTCACCACCTTGAACATTCACTCTCTGCACATTATGGTTGCTGCATTCAACCACTGTTAGATGCACTGCAGCAACTTGCCAAGACTCCTTCAGCAGCGTCTCCCAAACCCGCCAGCTCTACCACCTGGGACAAAAGACAGAAATCCTGGCAGTGGGTCACATTCAGAAGAAAAGGGGGCGAAATAGGAAGGAGTTTTTTTTTTTAAATGGGCGTTTGTTTTCTCTTGTTGACACTGTATTTCAATGATGCCAAATGGCCAACTACTCTATGCATAACTGCCGTCTACTATGTACATACCCCTTCCGTTACACACAGGACAATACAGATGTATCTATTTAAGCTGCATCAAGTGCCTATGCAAGTCTGTCCTCCCAACCCCTCCCAGTTAAAGGCACAGCTCCTGCATTACTATTAAGCACTGAACAACATTTAACAACGGTTCAACCTGCCTGTCATTAATGGTGACCATTAATGAGACAAACTAAACACCAAATGTGTCGAGTATCTAACCCGTTGACTGCTTTGTGATAAGCTGGCTGCAGTTGTTCAAAAATCATTAATCCTTCAGAGTGGATGTCATTACACTTTAACCACATGGAGGGTTCAATCAATGTCTAACACAGCACACTCAGCCAGAAATAAAAAAGGCAGAAAATTGACCTCCTAAATGGCACGGTACAGATTAATACTGAACACAAAGCTAAAGTTACTGGAAAGTAAGCTCATTTTGGGGTTTGAATGATGATTGCAAACTGCTCTAAGCGTGGCACTCATGCTGCAACATAAAAATCGCTCGGTATCTTTAAGTCTCCACTTGCCACACAAATGGTGATTTAAATTCAGAGTCACGCCATACGTTTCAAACTGAGCTCATTTTTAATCCTGAGCAAACTCAAACGAATGGTCTCCGTGGCAACCCTTCCAGGGGTGGGTGGGGTTCCTCAAATGCCTGAAATCCGTCTTCGAGATGGGGACGGGGTTTGTCGCAGGAGTGCTTTCAAATGGTTGAGTTTTCATTGGCCAGCATCTTCCGGTCGGTGAGCGGGGGCAGGGGCGCGCTCGCCGAGGGGTAAAATGGGCGCAGGGATACGTCAGGCGTGCATCTCAACGTCACCCCGCGTCATTTAGATTTTGGGTTCGGCGGGCGGGCATCCGTTAGGGCCATTTAAAAACTAATTAACCTGAACGATGGACCTGCCCATCCAACCTCAAGGTTGGCGGGCAGGCTGGGGGCCCAGGCAGGCCTCGGAAAAAGCATGAAGCCTCATCCACCGGCGGGATGAGGTTTCATGAGGGTATTTACATTTTTATCAAATGCTTAAGTAAAAGTTAAGGACATGTCCCAACTCCTCGTGTGACAGTGTCACATGAGGGGACGTGACAGGGAAATTTCTCTCATTACCTTTATTTCAACTTTTGAACCGGAGCCGATCTCTGAGGCAGCACTTTGCCTCAGGGAGATCTGTGCGATCATGCGTGAAAGGGCGCGCTCCCGGCTGAGGGAATCCCCCTGAGGGGATTACCGCCTCCCCCCCCCCCCCCCAGCCCGCGCAAGAAGTGCAGCTTCCTTAATTGGCCCACCCACCTAAAATGGCGGGGGCACCAATCGGAGGTCCAGCTCCCACCCCCCCACTCGCTCTTGTACTCCCCCCCGCCCCCACCCCACCCCCCCCCCCCCCCCCCCCGCCCCCCCCAAACAGGGGGAAAATGTTGCCCATTGAGGTGAGGGATGTCAGTGGTGGAGTAATGAGTAATCGAATCAGCTCAGGTCAAACCCAGCGCCAGCCATACACAAAAATCCCCCTTCACTGATTCCAACAATGCACTTCAAACTGATTTCCTACTGCATGAGTGTAACATTTCGATGTACCATACCAATTATCCTGGTGACCTGACAGAGAAATATTTAGGCCCAATTAATGGAGAGTTATGGGTAGTTGAGTTTAGCCAAAATTCTGTTGCTCGTGTCCTAACTTGCACCAAGTTCCGTTCACCCATCACTTGTGCACCCACTGACCTACATTTGCCTCTGGTCTGGCAGCGCAATTTTTAAATTCTTATCCCTGTTTTCAAATCGCTCCCTATCTTTGGAACCTGGGTCAGCAACCCTCCCAGATCTCTGTGCTCCTTCAATTCTGGCATCTTGCGCATCCCCCGTTTTAGTCACTTCACCATTGGTGACCATGCTTTCAGCTGCCTGGGTCCTAAACTCGAATCCACTCCCTAAACCATTTGACCTCTCCATCCTACCTCTTTGACCAAGCTTTTGGTCACCTGGTCCTATTACCTCTTTAGGTGGCTCAGTGCCAAATTTTGTGCCAAATTTTATTTGATAACGTTCCAGTGAAAGCACCTTGGGACATTTTTCTAGGTTAAACGATGTTATATAAATGCAAGTTGTTGTTTTTGTAAAATGGAGTTGTGGGACAGATCAGCCACGGTATAACTGAATGTTGGAAGAGGCTCGAGGGGCTGAATGGCCTACTCCTGGTCCTATGTTCCAGTCCCAGGTTGTGGACTAGCAGCCAAGCTCTTTTCACATAAGTTTTCAAAATTGGGTATCCAACCAAATGGCTGAGAGTTGCGCATCCTAAAACTGAGAAGAGTGGGAGAGAAAGTGAGGCAAATCAAGTAGTGGTTAGGTTTGAAAAAAAACCTTTTGATTGTAGAAAAAGTCTGAGTGATAAGGAACAGGCATGGTGTTGAGATTCTGAGAAAGAATGGGACTGAGTAAGAGACAGCTGGATTTAAATTGCCTTTTGTGCAATGTGTCTAGACTAAAGGCGATGTGACATTTCTCTGCTTTGCACCATAATAGTTTGGATGACCTTGAACAGTAAGAGCCAAACTTAGAGCAGCAATAGTTCTCTATTTCAATGCAGTAAAGATGAAGAGAGGGAGGTCAGTTTGGAGCCCTTTACAGTATGTGAGTAACAGGAGAGGCATTTAGCTTTGCAACAGCTCAGCCTACGCAGACCTGGAATGCCCCAGGTTTGATCCCTAGTACATATGGAATACATTTTCAACCAAGAAAGCTTTAGCAATGCTACCGCTGGCCTCAGCAGTGCTGGCTACGGAGATGAAAATCAGCTGGGTTTCCTACCCCTGCTCCCTGTCTAACTACTCCAACTGGAGCTCTCTACACCTTCTTCAACTGTTGATATCCACTCATAGTTCAGCAGTCGGTGAATACTAGCTTCACTGGTGTGGAGAATTACTACTTAATGGCAGGCCAGCAACACCCATTAAACTGAGGTAAAAGCAAAACACTGCAGATGCTGGAAATCTGAAACAAAAACAAAAACTAAAATAGCTGGAAAAACTCAGCAGGTCTGACAGCATCTGCGGAGAGGAACACAGTTAATGGTTCGAGTCCGTATGACTCTTCAACAGACATTAAAACTGAAAACCATTAAACTGAACCTGAACAAAGAGTCAATGCTGAAGAGAAGGTGGTAGAAAAAGGGTGGAGGATAAAAGAAAAAGACTCATTCCAACTTCCAGGGGTAAAGAAAGAGCAGCAACTTAATCCAGCACAGTACCCAACCCCAGAACAAACATGTATTATGGAACGATCTCTGTGCTCCTCCAATCCTGGCCTCTTGCACATGCCCTATTTTCATCGTTTCACCATTTGCTGCCGTGCATTCAATGGCTGAGGCCCTAAGCTCTGGAATACCCTCCCCAAACCTCTCCACATCACTCTCCTCTTTTAACTCGGCTCCTTAACATCTCTCTCTTTGACCAACCTTTTGTCACTAACATCTCCTTCTGTGGCTCGTGTTACGATGTTGTTTGACAACTGCTCCGATCAAAAGCCTTTTCCTGCTATACCACATTAAATGGGCTATCTAAATGCAAGTTGTTGTTGCTACTGCTTAGCGTTCAGCTTTTAAAGGTAAGATTTGGTTTGGCTGAGAAACTGAGGTTCTAAAATGTTATAACAGCTGCTAAACCAGCATATAGAGGAAATCCCCAACCAGGCAACAGTAAACCATAATGCCATTAAAACTGAGCAATGGTAGGTATCTTGGAAGGAGAGAACAGTCTGTAAAAAAGCAGTAATGACAACCATTTCATTACAGAAAAGATTACAGGGGGCGCAGAAAAAATTGCAAGTCCCTTACCTCTGAACTTTTAAGATTGCAAAACTACTACAATCATAACCCAAGGGGCATGGGGAATTTAAAAAAAAACGTATGGTTAAGACATAAAAAAATGAGAGCAGGAGTAGGCCATATGGCCCCTTGAGCCTGCTCCACAATTCAAAATAAAATCATGGCTGATCTGTCACCTCATCTCCACTCAATCCCCATATCCCTTAATTCCCTTAAATGCTGCTCTACCCTGATCAATCACGGTCTTGAATGTACTCAATGATGGAGCATCCTCTGAGGTAGAGACTTCCAAAGATTCATAACCCGGAAGAAATTTCTGCTCACCTCAGGTGATGGTTGAGCCCTTAGGATTTGGAATGCACAACCTGATTGAGTGGTGGATACAGATTCAAAAGAAGTCTTCAAAAGGGAATTGGGTAAGTAACTGATGGAGAAAAAAAAAATCAATGCAGGTATACGGGAAATATCTTTTTGAATGAGCCAGAGACTGGATGGGCCGAATGGCCTCCTTTTACACTGCGCTGTTCTACGATTCAACTCTCCATCAAAACAACAGTCCTCATTGGACAATGAAGAGTGCAGGAGGGTATGCCAGAAGCAGCAACAGGCATACCTAAAAATGAGGTGTCAACCTGATAAAGCTATATCACAGGGCTACTTGCGTGCCAGACAACATAAGCAGCACGTGATAGACGGAGCTAATTGGTCCCACAACCAGTGGATCAGATCTAAGCTCTGCAGTCCTGCCACATCCAGTCGTGAATGGTGGTGGATAATTAAACGACTCACTGGAGGAGGAGGCTCCACAAATATCCTTATTCTCAGTGATGGAGGAGCCCAGCACATCAGTGCAAAGGATAAGGCTGAACCATTTGCTATGATCTTCAGCCAGAAGTGCCAAGTGGATGATCCATCTCGGCCTCTTCTGGAGGTCCCAGCATCACAGATGTCAGTCTTCAACCAATTTGATTCACTCCATATGATATCAAGAAACTACTGAAGGCACTGGATCTGCAAAGGCTACGGGCCCTGACAATATTCCGCCAATAGTGCTGAAGATTTGTGCTCCAGAACTTGCTCTGCTCCTAGCCAAGCTGTTCCAGTACAGCTACAACACTGGCATCAACCCAGCTTTGTGAAAAATTGCCCAGGTATGTCCTATACATAAAAAGTAGGAAAAATTCAACCCAGCCAATTACCAACCCATCAGTCTACTCTTGATCATCAGTAAAGTAATGGAAGGGTCATCAATAGTGCTATCAAGCGGCACTTGCTTAGCAATAACCTGCACGCTGACCCAAACCTAGCACATAGGAAGATGGTTGTGGTTGTTGGAGTTCAGTTATCTCAGTTCCAGGACATCACTGCAGGAGTTCCTCAGGGTAATGTCCTCAGCCCAACCGTCTTCAGCTGCTTCATCAATGACTTTCCTTCCATCATAAGGTAGAAGTGGAGATGTTTGCTGATGATTGCACAATGTTCAGCACCATTTGCGACTGCTCAGGTACTGAAGCAGTCCATGTCCAAATGCAGCAAGACCTGGACAATATCCAGGCTTGGGCTGACAAGTGGTAAGTAACATTTGCGCCACACAAGTGTCTGGCAATGACCATCTCCAACAAGAGAGAATCCAACCATTGCCCCTTGATGTTCAATGGCATTGCCATCACTGAATCCCCCACTATCAACATCCTGGGGATTACCATTGACCAGAAACTGAACTGGACTAGCCATATAAATACTGTGGCTACAAGAGCAGGTCAGAGGCTAGGAATCATGTGGTGAGTAACTCACCTCCTGACTCCCCAGAGCCTGTCCACAATCTACAAGGCCCAAGTCAGGAGTGTGATGGAATACTCCAACTTGCCTGGATGAGTGCAGCTCCCACAACATACAAGAAGCTTGACATCGTCCAGAACAAAGCAGCCTGCATGATTGGCACCACCATCCACAAACATTCACTCCCTCCACCACCGATGCACAGTAGCAGCAGTGTTCAAGCAGGTCACACATGGCCCAAGAACCAAGAGGAGAAATACTTTTCCAGGGAATTAGAAACATAGAAACTGGGAGCAGGAGTAGGCCATTTGGCCCTTCAAGCCCGCTCCACCATTCATTATGATCATGGCTGATCCTCTATCTCAATGCCATACTCCCGCTTTCTCTCCATATTACTACCCTCACCAGTTGAAAACAAAGCAAACCACCATTTAAAATGATTCCAGGGAGATTCATGGAAACTCTGGCATTACACCAATTACTTGCCAATGGAGGCGTGTGCTCTCATCACACATTGCAGCAGGCGGGTGGTCAAGGCATCAGCTGGGAACAGCTTGGACTGATGCAAGTTCAGATATTGTTCTGATTCCCTTCTCGTTTTAAAAGAAACTGGCTCCCCATCAATGATAAGAGGCCATGCTTATGGCAACTAGTTCCAACCTTAGCCAAGATGAAGTGAGAACAAAGAACAAAGGAAAGTACAGCACGAGAACAGGCCCTTCGGCCCTCCAAGCCTGTGCCGATCATATTGCCCGTCAACTAAAACATTTTGCACTTCCGGGGTCCGTATCCCTCTATTCCCATCCTATTCATGTACTTGTCAAGCTGCCTCTTAAACACCACTATTGTACCTGCTTCCACCACTTCCTCTGACAACAAATTCCAGATACTTACTACCGTCTGCGTAAAAAACTTGCCCCGCACATCTCCTCTATAGTTTTCTCCTCTCACCTTAAATCTATGTCCCCTAGTAATTGACTCTTCCACCCTGGGAAAAAGCTTCTGACTATCTACTCTGTCTATGCCACTCATAATTTTGTAAACTTCTATCAAGTCGCCCCTCAATCTCTGTCGCACTAGTGAGAACAACGCGAGTTTCTCCAACCTCTCCTCGTAGTTAATAACCTCCAGACCAGGCAGCATCCTGATAAACCTCCTCTGCACCCTCTCCAACACCTCCATATCCTTCTGGTAATGTGGCGACCAGAATTGCATGCAATATTCCAAGTGTGGCCTAACCAAGGTTCTATACAGCTGCAGCATGACTTCCTAGCTTTTATACTCAATACCCCTACCAATGAAGGCAAGCATGCCATATTGCCTTCCTGACTACCTTATCCACCTGCATTGCCACTTTCAGTGACCTGCGGACCTGTACACCCAGATCCCTCTGCGCTTTGATGCATGTGAGGGTTCTGCCATTAACTGTATAATTCCTGCCTGTATTAGACCTTCCAAAACGCATTACCTCGCATTTGCCCGGATTAAACTCCATCTGCCATTTCTCTGCCTAAGTCTCCAACCGATCTATATCTCGTTGTATCCTTTGACAATCCTCTTCACTATCTGCAACTCCTCCAACCTTAGTGTTGTCTGCAAACTTACTAATCAGCCTAGTTACATTTTCCTCCAAATCATTTATGTATACTACAAACAGCAAAGCTCAATGCACTGATCCTTGCGGAACTCCACTAGTCACAACTCTCCATTCAGAAAAGCACCCTTCCACTGCTACCCTCTGTCTTCTATGACCAAGCCAATTCTGTATCCATCATGCCAGCTCACCTCTGATCCCACGCAATTTTACCTTCTGTACCAGTCTGCCATGAAGGACCTTGTCAAAGGCCTTACTGAAATCCATGTATATAACATCCACTGCATCTTTGTCACTTCCTCGAAAAACTCGATCAAGTTAGTGAGACATGACCTCCCCTTCACAAAACCATGCTGCCTCTCACTAATATGCCCATTTGCTTCCAAATGGTAGCAAATCCTGTCACGAAGAATCCTCTCCAATAATTTCCCTACCACTGACGTAAGGCTCACTGGCCTATAATTTCCTGGATTATCCCTGCTACCCTTCTTAAACAATGGAACAACGTTGGCCATTCTCCAGTCCTCTGGGACCTCACCCGTAGCCAGTGAGGATACAAAGATTTCTGTCAAGGCCCCAGCAATCTCCTCCCTTGCCTCCCTCAGTACTCTGCTGTAGAGCCCATCTGGCCCTGGGGACTTATCCACCTTAATGTTCTTCAAGACGCCTAACACCTCCTCTTTTTTGATCTCAACATGATCCAGGCTATCTACACACTCTTCCGCAGACAAATCAACCGCTAAGTCCTTCTCTTTGGTGAATACTGATGAGAAGTATTCATTTAGTATCTCTCCCATTTCTTCTGGCTCCACACACAAATTCCCACCTCTATCCCTGAGTGGGCCTACCCTTTCCCTGGCTACCCTCTTGCTTTTCACATATGTAGAAAAGGCCTTGGGATTTTCCTTAATCCTGGTTGCCAGTGACTTTTCATGACCCCCTTTTAGCCCTCCTGACTCCTTGCTTAAGTTTCTTCCTACTTTCTTTATATTCTCCACAGGCTCCATCTATTCCCAGCCTTCTAGCCCTTACGAATGCTTCCCTCTTCTTTTTGACCAATCTCACAATATCCTTCATTATCCAAGGTTCCTGAAACTTGCCATGCTTATCCTTCATCCTAGCAGGAACATGCTGGTCCTGAATTCTTATCAACTGATGTTTGAAAGCCCCCCCAACATGTCAGTTATTGATTTGCCCTCAAACATCCACGACCAGTCTAGATTCCTCAGTTCCTGCCTAATATTGTTATAATTAGCCTTCCCCCAATTAAGCACCTTAATCCGAGGACTCCTGTTATCCTTATCCACCAGTACCTTGAAACTTACTGAATTATGGTCACTTTTCCCGAAATGCTCCCCTACTGAAACTTCGACCGCCTGGCCGGGTTCATTCCCTAATACCAAGCCCAGTATTGCCCCTTCCCTAGTTGGACCATCTACATATTGTCTCAGGAAGCCCTCCTGGATGCACCTTACAAATTCTGCATCATCCAAACCCCTAGCATTAAGTGATTCCCGGTCAATATAGGGAAAGTTAAAATCACCCACCATAACAACCCTATTGCTTTTACATCTTTCCAAAATCTGCTTACATAACTGTTCCTCAATCTCCCACCAGCAATTGGGAGGCCTATATAAACCCCCAACATTGTGATGCACCCTTCCTATTCCGTAGCTCTATCCATATTGCCTCTCTGCATGAGCCCACTGAGGTGTCCTCCTGTTGTACAGCTGTTATATTCCCCTTAACCAGCAGTGCAACTCCCCCACCTCTTCTACATCCCTCTCTATCCTGCCTGAAACATCTAAATCCTGGAACGTTTACCTGCCAATCCTGTCCATCCTTCAACCAAGTCTCTGTAACAGCAATAACATCATGGTCCCAAGTACTAATCCAAGCTCTAAGCTCATCTGCCTTGCCTGTTATACTTCTCGCATTGAAAGAAATGCATTTCAGACCCCCAGTCCCACTGTGTTCAGTAATTTCTCCCTGCCTTTCCCCTGCTCTTTCCCCTGGTTTCATGTTATTGTAGAGAGACAGCTTTGCTCTGCTTCATGATTTGGAGATGTCGTCACAGGAGGTGGGGCTGGGGGAGGGGGGAGGGGGGGGGGGGTGTGGGGGGGTGGCAAGACCAGCTCCGCATCTTTAGCTGGCACTACAGTGGGATTTGGCAGACGAAATCTTGTGCAGTTCTGCCCTGCTGATGGCGCTTTAGTGAAATCTATGAAAGTAAGGTAAAGAGGTATATCCTGCTCCCTCTTGTTGCTGGTGTGGGGAGAAGATCAAGTCCACTGTAGACCTGCCAAACTGGAGGTCGCACTGTGCTTCTGGACACACTCGGTCAGCAAGAAGGTAAAGTCCTTTAACCATGACCCTAATGAAGTCCTTCCCAGGGATGCTAAGGAGTGAGATGCCCCTGTTGTTGTTGTGATCTCCTCTGTCACCTTTGTCTTTGTATATAATGGGATGATTTTTGCCTCATGCAGGTCCTGTGGAATGGATCCTACCTTCCAACGACTGTCAAGCAAGGATGCTCAACAAAATTCACCTTCAATGTTTGTGACACATTCTGGGCATCTCACAGAAGTTCAAAGTCATGAAGTGGCAGTCCTCTCAAAGGCAAATCTCCCAAGTGTGTAGGCACTCATCATGCAGAGGCAACTTCACTATCTTGGGCACGTTCGCAGGATGGAAGATCGTCCACATACCCATGGATTTTCTGTATGGTGAGGTAGCCGGAGACAGACAACCAGTAAGACGTCCAAAACTCCACTTCAGGCTTGCTTGCGAGTGTGACATGAAGACCCTAAGTATCGAGTTCTGCACCTGGGAGACACCAGACAGAGGGAAAGGTCGACTTCACCCGCAGGCCGATGTGCACCACCATCACCATCAGCGACTACAGTGCCTTGGCAACAGGAGCCAACACCAAAAACAATGGCCCATGATGTCACCCGATAACCATTTCACATATGGCGCTTGTGACAGAACCTGCCTCTCATGGATTGGCCTCTTGAGCCATTGGTAAAAGTGAACAATATGAAGCGCTCTCATTCCCAACGGATTTGGTTTGCTGCGTGTCCATCATCTTACATGGATGAAAGGTTGTCGACGATGATGACGATCTCTTGAAGACCTCTGTCTGATTAGCCCTGGTGACACAAGCCATATCTTCTCATAGCACTCAGTCAAACCTTGTTTAAAAAAAAAGTGAGCTTATCCTCAGACTTCTTGCAATCCCAACCTTTTAGACACTTAGCTACAACTTCTTGATTGATTGTCTTTCGTCCTTGTGTCATTAACCATAATCATTTAGCGAAGCTTCATAAGTTTTACCAAAATGATTCAAAGGCTCAAGGCCAATGCGAAGTGTAGATCCTCAGAGGTGCCCGGTTTCTTCAGAATCAGATGGGACTTCATTTCACCTTGTACCCTTGTAGGCTAGGATGGGAATTCCAGAGCTATCTTTACTTCTCTTCTACATCCCCATGGACCTTGGTCCCTCATTTTTTATTTTCCATCTTATGAAAACTAGTTATTGCAACAGCATCAAAGCAGAAATAGAAAGGATCACTGGAAAATAAGTCACTCCAAACTGTAGGTAGCGATCTCCATCAACTGATGACTGAGAGCTAGTTATTTGTTTGGATTGTTTGTGGGGCTGATGGAGAGGAACTTGAAAAGGAAATGTGTTAACTTGTTTTTGCGTGCAATGAAAAATATGCGTCAACTTTTCATTTGACTTGTTGGTTTTGGCATCAGGCTGTGGGTTTCCATAGTTAAGAGATAAAAACGGCCTCAGTTGATAAACATTCTTTTGCCTCGTTTGAGCCACGCAGTTGGGCAGATTTAGCTGTGATTCATTAATTAGCAAACAGTAATCAGGAACAGTCAGCCTTCCGCAAGGTTATCTCCTCTACGTAGGTACGATGACACCGAGCTTCAGTCTTATTTGGCTCTTTCCGATTAGGAGTCAGGGAGATCTTGATTTCCAGGGTAACAACGCAGGAAAGGAGGAACAGTTTTCAGGGAAAGCGTGTTTTCAGTTTTAGGATGAATCATAAAATGGGTTTACAAGCCCAAGTTATAAAGAAAAAGAAAGACTTGCATTTATATAGCGCCCTTCATGACAACCAGACACCTCTAGAGCCAATGATCTACTCAAGAAATGTAGTCGCTGTTGCAATGCAGGACTCACGGCAGCCAATTCTGTGCACACCAAGCTCCCACAAAATGCAATGTGATAATGACCAAATAATCATCTTTGGTGATGTTGAACGAGGGGTGAATATTGACCAGGGAGAACCGTCCTGCTCTTCTTCAAAAAAGTGCCGTGGGATCTTTTGCATCCATCCGAGCAGACAGAACGAACCAATGGCATTTGGCGAAAGTTTCATCATGATGCATCTCAGTTCAGATGGATTTAGGAGGTTTATCTTTAAGCCTGGACAGTCCTGGTGGATATTGTTAATTTGCTTTCCATATCCTTCCTTCACTGTTAACTTTCACACTGCAAAAATTGACAGCTGTACATAACAGCAAGTTTGTCAAGCGAGAAATTAACTGTTAATTGTGCATGCATATAGTCAATGTATATAACACACAGGATGGACAGTGTTACACAGCAGCAGCTGTTCCAGGAGTTGACATAATGTCAACTCTTTGGCATCTGAATATGAGCTAAGTCTTTGAGACACATTATTCTGGTTAATGTAATCGGCCATGGTTTTTTGCCTGGTGGTTTAATAGGTTAGAGCATTGCCAATTGTGAAATGGAGCCAAATACACAAGGTACCAAGATTGATCCTGGCCCTGTGCTGCTGTTAGATCATCTCAGTCCTGGCAGCAATGAACAAACAAACTTAAGATAGAACATAAGAAATAGGGGCAGGAGTAGGCCACGTGGCTCCTCGAACCAGCTCTGTTATTCAATAACATTGTCACTGATGTGATTGTAGCCTTAACTCCACTTTCCTGCCTGCACCCCTGCAACCCTCGACTCCCTTGTAAATCAAAAATCTGCCTATCTCAGCCTCGGATATATTCAACAACCCAACTTCCACTGCTCTCTCGGGTAGAGAATTCCAAAGATTAATGGCCCTCTGACCTTAAATTAACTCACGTTCACACAGCGCCTTTCATGGCCTCAGGGTGTCCCAAGGCACTCTACATCCAATCAAGTGCAGTTATTGAGGTAATATGGGATGCGCCATAGCCAATCTGGGCACAGCAAGCTCCCGCAAACATGATAATGGCCAGATTATTTGTTCTTCAAATGATATGTGCCAAGATACCTGGGAGAACTCCTCTGCTCTTCTCCAAAGTAGTGTCACGGGGGCAGCAGCAGAAAGACCTTGGTTCAATGTTTCATCTAAAATTCTTGAAAACAACAGCCTTGAAGCACAAGTTCTAACAAGAGAGGCCCACACACGAAATGTTAACTCAGTGCTCTCTCTGCAGATGCTACCCAACGTGGTGTAGCAAGTGTTTCCCGTTTCTTGTGCTAAATTCCGATGAGCCTTTGAGTGGGGCTACAAAAGACGACATGGGTAAAATAAATGAGCCAAGATTCTTGGGCCTGACTGCCATACATTGATCCTTGCCAAAACGTGCACGTGAACAGGACTGTAAAAGAGCCCTCAACCACTCACGATCATGATCGACAAGTGAACACCGAGCCACTGGTGAGAAGTATTGGAGGTGTCCCCCAAACTGTACCCCAGCAATCAGTAGCCAGAGTGCCCCCACCGTCAACTTGCCAGCCTGCGACTTGCACCCCCCATGGGAATTTGGTATTATTTCCCTGAGTTTTACTGGGATTTGCACAACTCCCTGTGAAGCACCTTGGACAGTTAGCTACGTTAAAGGTGTTACATACAGAAAGCAGCAACTGACTAGAATGAATTACAGGCAAGAATGCCACCTAAGATCTTTGTAGACTATGAATAAAATACTGAATATTGGAAGACTTCAAAAGCCTGACTCTTTATGCAATTTTTAGCATAGCCCTGCAATCACTGGAGAGCTTGGATCTGTTGCTGTTTTGATGATGATTTTGTATCTGTGTGTCTTACAATGGGTTAAATAGAAAAGCTCCTGCATCAAGGGGTGAACTAGCCAGAAAGCATATTGCAGCATTGAAGTTAAGCTCTTGGGTAGTCAATGTTAAGCAAATTATAATCACAACGTAGTCAAACCAACGAGGCAGCTCATGTCCATGTATGGATGTATCTTTGAGAATCAAGACCACAGGTATGTACAGCATGCAGCATTTGGTAAATGTATAAGTGCTCAGGGGAGGGAGGGAGAGGGGGGGAGAGAGAGAGAGAGAGAAAGAGAGAGTGGGAGACAGAGAGAGAAAAAGAGAGTGTGAGTGAGGTGGGGGTGTGGGATGGAGGGGCTTGCGGTGCTGTGCTATCTCACAAAAATGGGAAGTGAATCCTAAATGAAAAAAAAGGAAACTGGACACAGCTTTGGATTAGTGTGCTATAATGTCACAACTGAAACCTGGGCTTAAATAGGAACAGAAGGAGGAGGCCATTCAGTCCCTCAAACCTGCTCTGCCATTCAATTAGATCATGGCTAATCTGCACCTCAACTCCATTTACCTGCCTTTTCTCCATGTATCTGAATACCCCTTACCCAACAAAAGTCTAATCCATCTTATTTCTTGAAAATTATGGGGGACAGGCTTGAAAAAGTGGAGTCGAGGGCAAGATCAGATCAGCCATGATTTTATTGAACAGTGGTGCAGGCTGGAGGGGCCAAATGGCCAACACCTCCTCCGGCACCCTTAGCTTTTTGGGGAAAAGAGTTTCAGATGTTCCCTGTGTGTAATAAAGCTCTTCTCTGAGGTGCCTATGTCCTGCTTCCTGTTCTTTATAAGTGTCCTCCCCATCTATCCTCACTCGCATTCATGAGCCTTGACAGCAGGTAGTGGCTGGCCATGCAGCCACAGTAGGCCTCATAGGGAAGCCTGGTCCTGTCCTCGCACAATATCTACAAGCCCACGTATGGGCACAGACAACCTGTGGGAACTGGTCCATTGGCATGAAGAGTGGGAAGCATGGCCAATTTCCCTATTCGCCCACCCAGGAGCGCAACCAATTTGAAGTGATCCTGAGTTTGCGCTCTCCCAAGCAGGTAATCCAGGTCCCAGAATGTTCATGAATAAAAATATCAAAGGAACTCCAAAATAGCAAAAAAAACCATAGAGTGCCCAAACAATCCGCTTTTAAGATACGCTCAAGAAAGCCAAAGTCATGAAACGGTGCATTTTGTTAAAAAGCATAAAAGAGGTGTTTTATGTAAATCATTTTGCAAACCCAATTTGCAAATGAGACAGTTATAAAAGAGCAGGGAATTCTCCTAGTGGCCTTGCAAATTAAGACAGGTTCATCTGCTCATTGTTATTTTGACACAATCAGTGTGTTTTGTGTGTCAGACCACAACGTTGTTTCTAAAAAACCTTTCCGATAACGATCTTGAAACGAAGGGCTTTAGGTAAGATTCCAACAAGCAACTACTTAGAAGCATTTGGAAGAATTTATGTTATAATGTAATTCAGTTCTGCAAATCAAACTCATCCTGTAACAGGTGGCATTTAAAGTAGAAGCTCCACAAAGTTGTTGCAGAAACTCTGACCCAGACTGTTAGTACGGAATGATAACAACTTTCATTTATAGAGTGTCTTTAACATAGAGTCTTAACTGCCCTCTGAAATGGCCTAGCAAGCCACTTCAGTTCAAGAGCAATTTAGGGATGGGCAACAAATGCTGGCCTTGCCAGCAACACCCATATCCCATGATAGAATAAAGAACGAAAAAAAAATGCAATAAACTGTATCAAGGTACTTCATGGGAGAACGATGAGACAAAATAGTCCACAGTGTAGGCCAGTCAGAAAGGGGTGACGAGTGAGAGGAAGTTGATGCAAGTCAGATTATGGGCGGAAGCGCTTTCCATGAGTTCAATGTTGTGGATGGTGGAGATGGGATGCTGAAGTAGGGACAGGTAACTTTGGGTCGGAATTCCGTTTTGGGCTCAAGTAAGATATGGAGGTTGTGAACATTCTGTTTCAACACCAGGCAATGGCCAGGACGAGAAATGGAATCGGAGCACGTATGGGAACATAGTGTTGTGGAAGGGTTAAAAAGAATAATGATTTTGGGCGCCCCAATATTGAATTGGGGGAAACTTCAGCTCATCCAGGGCTGGATGTCAGACAAATAGTCCAACAACACAGAGGCAGAGGAAGGGTCAAGAGAGGAGGTGATGAGGTGGTTCTGACTATCATCGTTTATGTGGAACATAGAGTTTTTGGATGAGATGTTAAGCCAAGGCCCCATCTGCTCTCTTAGGTAGAAGTAAAAAGCTCTATGGCACAATTTTATAAAAGAGCAGGGAATTCTCCCTAGTGGCCTGACTAACATTTATCCTCAACCGACATTACAGAGATTATCTGGTCGTCATCACGTTGCTGGTTTTGGGATCTTGCCACGTTTCCTACAGCAGTGCCTGCATTTCAAAATGTACTCAACTGGCTGCAAAGCACTTTGGGACGACCTAAGGCCATGAAAGGGAGTTATATAAATGCAATTCCTCTTTTTTCCTCACCTTGAATGTTCTCTTGCTGGGAACGGGTGCTCAAGGGCAAAAAACGAGCATTGTCCCTCACCTCAATCCCATAAGTTAACCTGCCGGCTAGAGTGTCAGTGACGCAGGTTACTGAGCAAGTTTGCCAGGCAGTGAAAGATTTGAGGCGGAAAGCGGAGGGGGTAGGTTAATGTAAAGAGAAAAGCAGAGTTTATGAGGTGATCTTCTACAATTAACTATGGTGAAACGCTTCATAAAGATAGGTGTTGGTTCCCCTTCCCACACCTTTGATCTGGCCAACTTTATTTATATATAAAAAAATGGAACAAACATCATGGAAAAGGAGTACAAAATGTTTCCCTTCATGTGGCCCAATTTCTAGGGGACTGGCACTGAGCAGCTTTCCACAGCGCTCGATTAAAAAAAAACATTAATTACTTCAAAGCTACAGGCTTAGCTGATTTCAGCTCAGATTACTAAAAAAAAAAGCAGAATGTGCTCTTTTCTTAAATGAGAGACTTGGATGGGAGTTTGCTGTCGGTTTGGATGCAGCAATCACAGCCACTTGGCGATTTCAGTCTTGGCTCTCAATCCCGGGTCGTATCTGGCTGAAGATTCTCTTGTTTCCCCGGCCATCTCTGTTCTCGATCCAGAGACCACATATTACTTCAGGTCGTGCCTGCAGGCTTTCAGCCTTTCCCTTTTGGCTTTCAAAAACCATGAACTCATCCAAAACCTGGCCCTGCTTGTGTCCTAACGGCTGCCTCGGCCTAGATCCGATACTCCAGTCTCTGGAGGAGGAGTGAGTCTTGAACCCCCAATTGTCTGCTTCTAAACAACGGGTTTCTAAACGGGCACTATATTATTGCAAGTGTAACAACTAACTGCTGTGGAGGAAAATTCGAGAATTTGCCCCCATTCTTTAGCACAATTTGGTCGGTTTGATTTAAAGGGGGGGGGGGGGGGCTTTTTAAAATCATCCTAGCACAGTTACCAGAGCGTTAATGGGTCTAGGTCTTTGCAGCAGAGAGCTTGCTGGAACGTACTGCCTACTCAATAAGCGTGCATAAATCGCAAAAAATAACTGGAGTCCAGATTTGGATCTCAAACAAATGCATTCTATACGTGGAATTCTGCATAGGTATAAACATTAGAATGGAACGCAGCAAAGAATTAAATCACAGCTATATGAGGAGAGCCAAGCAAACTAAATAAAAGCACTGATTCTAATTGGCAGAGATAATCTTACCCGACAACTCCAGTCCACTACTTCAAAGGCCTTTCAACAACAACAAAAAAATACACAGGGGCTCTGTTAATCTCAAACTGTGGCTCATGCCATAACTCTCTCAGCTGAGTCAGCAACTTGAAGGCCCCTCCCCCAGGGCCTGAGCACTAAAATGATGTCAACACTCTACTCCCAGCAAGATGGGGATGCTGCATGGTCTGAGGGAGGCCCTTTGCTTGGGTGGTACTTTAAGACCACCCCCCACCACCCCCCCCCCACCACTCTGCCCCATCTACCCCCCCTCAGATAGGAGTTAGTTCTGTTATTCCCATGGTATCCTGAGCAGCATTCCTTCCTCAACCAGTCTTGGCCATTCATCATTGCAGCCTGGAGAATCTTGCTGTGCGCAAAATGGCTCCTGAGAAAAACAATCCTTGCATTTCAAATGAACTTCATGAAATATGAAAAGCCGAGGCCCTCAGCAGACTTCAACTTACGATTGTAGTGGCTTTGTTTTAAAGTAACTCTTCTGTTTAATATTTTAAGCAAGGTTCACAGAAATAAAACAATGCCACACAAAAATGTTTCAATTGAACTAGCTGTCCACGAGAAAGCAAAGCCAACTTGAAGCCTTTGAGTGAGGCACTGTTACAATGCAGGGATCATTGGGCCAGGGAACACAGGCATAATTCAATCCGACTGTGAGGCCGGATATTTTGTCCTTTTTATTATCCCATTATAATTGCTGTGCCAAATTTAAAATGAACACTGTTACAAATCTTACCCCAAAGATTTGAGCACAAAATCCAGGCTGACATCACCAAGGGAGTGCGGCATTGCGGGAGGTGCTGTCTTTCAGGTGAGACATTAAGCCGATGCTCCGTCTGCCCTCTCAGGGGGCACAGGAGATCCCGTGGATACATTTGAAAAGGTAGGGGAAGTTGCAGCCAGTGTCCTGAGCACAATAATTATCCCTCAACCAACATTACAGAAAAGTACAATGATTTGGTCATCATCATGTCACTGTATGCGAGACCTTGCTGTGTGCAGATTGGCTGCCACATTTCCTATATTACAAGAGTGGCGATGCTTCAAAAATACCTTGTTGGTTTTGGGATGTCCTGAGGCTGTGAAAGGCACTATATAAATGCAAGCCTTTCCCTTTTGTGTAACACTTTATGACACCCTCTCGCCAGCAGCAGTGGCTGCACCATCTCCAATGGCTTGGGGCAGGTGTGACTGAAAGTTAGGAGTGAAATTATGGTGTGACAAGTTTATACAGGCAGTGTCCATTTTAAATATGAGCACAAGAATTAGGAGAGAGGAAAGTTGGTAGGAGGGTCACAAAAGACTTTTTAAAAAAAAAAATCTTTTAAACATCCACAGTAAGTGCACGCAGGCACATACCCCGGTTAATGAATATGTGGTTATGGAATTAAACAATTACACCCTCTTTAACAGTGTACAACTTTCTCTTCACATAAAATCCCAGCTGTAAGTCTTAAATGCAATCTACTGGAGTGCCAAAGAGGGAACATTTTTAAGTATTCTGCTGTAACATCTTGCAAAGCCCCTACTGCAAATGATTTTACATTGGCACATATTCATCATGAGGCTCTAACGCATCATTATTTCAATGCATGGACTGCAGTGGCTCAAGCTGGTGGCTCACCACCATCTTCTCGAGGGCAATTAGGGATAGGTAACTAAAAGTTGTCTAGCCAGCGATGCTCGCATCCCATGAACAAATACATTTTTAAAAAATGCAGACAAATACATTTTAAATTGATTGCAATCACTTTTCTTTTAAATAAAATTGTAATTGTCATTATCCTAAAAACATTATTTTCACCATCCATCCCACAGTTTTTACACAACAGAAAAAAACATTACCAACATCTACCAAATATTGCGCTCTCCAGTTAATTCAAATAATGAAAGCTTGCTGGAAGAGATTCATTGTACAGGAGTCTATTTCCGGTAGGTTTACAATAATTGGTTAATAATGAATGACTGCCTATGCTGCACCAATAGATTGAGAAGAGACAGGTTGACACGTAAGCTCTGAAGATCAATATCAGCAGTACAGACCCTTCAACACTTCCCCACCCCCAGATCCTTATTGCAGAGCTGCTTATATAATAATGGCCCTCCATCCTTTTGCTCTATGATTTCACTTGCTTTAACCATGGCCTCGGCATTCCTAGTGTTTACCAACCCACGTTCTCTCTCCATGACCATCTCATCCTCTCCCCACTCAACTTTCTCACCTTTTATGCTCTCAATATACGGTTCCTCTCTCAATATTACAAAAAGATTATGGAGACGATGCGAAACAAAACAAGATGGACAAGTTTGATACCAGAACGTTAGAGGTTATAACCAGCAGGCTGAAGCTCCTTTCACTAGAGAGAGGGTTGCAGGGTGACCTGGTGGGAGGTCTTTAAAACTATGAAAGGGCTCAACAGGGGTAGACATGGAGAAGTTGTTTCCACTTGAGGTGGTGCTGGGGGGCAGGGGGAACTGAAACTAGGGATCACAAATATAGGGTAGCCACGAAGAATTGAGCAAAAACTTCTTTATCCAGAGAGTGGTGAGAATGTGACATTTGCTACAAAACAGAAAAGTTGCTGCCTTTGAGAGGAAGCTAGATAAGTAGATGTGGGAGGTGGGGGAAGAATAGAAAGTTATGCACAAAGGTGTAGTTGAATTCGGGTGGGAGGAGGTTCATGTGGAGCATAAACACAGGATAGACCAGGTGGGCCAAAGTGCCTCGGTCTGAGCTCTAAATGCCATTAAATTATATAGGCAGCATGTACCTGGCTATGTTTGCAGACATTGAATGTTGGCAGGCAATTTACTCATGCACAATCACCACTTTGCCCGATACAAATGTACCTGTTGTTGTGTAGAGACTGGGAGCAAGATCCCTGCCCAATATTTCCCTTACCTAGCTCGAGGTCAAGTACTCCCACCTTGTAATGTACCGTGGAGCAGGGAGCAAACTTGAGACCTTTCCTGATCAATACTGATCAGTTCCACACTGGGCCAGCAAGGTAACTCTCAACAATAATCAAACAAGAAGTTGTCTCAGGCACCAAGTGAACAGCATTAAGTCACAGATATGTTTGAAAGGAAAGAGGGAGAAAAATAGAAAACATCAGGAAATAAATAATTTTCATTTATATAGCCACCTTTCATGGACTCAGGACCACGACCATGAAACCATTGTCGGTGGTTGGAAAAACCCATCTAGTTCACTCTTGTCCCTTTAGGGAAGGAAATCTGCCATCCTTACCTGGTCTGACCTATATGTGACTCCAGACCCACAGCAATGTGGTTGATTCTTAATTGCCCTCTGAACTAGGGCAATTAGGGATGGGTAATAAATGCTGGCCTGGCCAGCAACGCCCACATCCCATGAATGCATTAAAAAAAGGACATCCCAAAGTGTTTTTCAGCCAGTGACGTGCTTCTGAAGTGCAGTGACTGTTGTAATGTAGGAAATGTGGCAGCCAGTTTGTGCACAGGAAGCTTCCACAAACAGCAATGTGACAATGACCAGATAGTCTGTTTTAGTGATGTTGATTGAGGGATACTGGCCAGGGCACCAGAAAACACTTCCCTGCTCGTGCCATGGGATCATTGAGGCCATGGTATCTTTCACACCCAACTGAAAAATGTAGATGAGGACTCGGTTTAACTTCTCATTCAAAAGACAGCACCTCCAGTGGTGCAGCCCTCCATCGACACTGCACTGGAGTAAAATCTTAATATTGCATCATCTTTTACAGCAATAATAACAATAGTTTCTGCCAGTCCACATTTTCTGATTGGTCAGTGGGTTGAGTTTGTGGGTGGAGCCTGGTGTACACACCACAGTTAATAGGCTCTGGCCCCATTAGTCCCCAGCCTTCGTTACTGTGCTCCTGATGATGATGATGGGGGTGGGGGCAGGAGAAACATGAGAGAAGGAGGGAGGGTGACATGGTATCATAGGACGTGTGGGTGGGTGGCATAGAAGGGGAGGACATCATTGGAGAGGTAAATGGGGGTGTGGGATGGCATAAGGAAGGGTGGGATGAGAGACGATATGAGAGGGATGAAAGGAACGACATGGGATGGGTATAGCAGGACAGCAATGGCATGGGAAGAATGGGATGGTTGGGGATGGGCATTTAAAGTAGTACTGTGGTAATGAAGATACTAATTTGACCGTAAATGTATTGCGGGTTTCTGCTGGTTAACATTAACAAGGATAACAACAGAATATTGCAGCAATGGCAGTGTTTTGTGCTGCCATGTTGGACCAACCATATAAACAATCTAACTCATTTCACTGCAGTCACCCGTACCATCCACCCAACCCCAACTCCACGGAGCTACCTCCAGTAGCAGTCTGAATTTGTCAAGCTGCTGATTAAATATGTATCACTGCCGCTGCTTTAATGTATTCTGAAGAGACAGCAGTGATAAACACTGTACGTGTGCATTACAAAATAGTAGAGTGTTCCCAAGGCATTTAAGAGGCAAAACATGCAATTCAATGTTTTCTTCCAACTCTCGCTTGGGTTTTTTTTTGTTTGAATTCAAAAAATTCAAACGTTCCCATTATATCTCCCCACCACCCCTCCCCTTCCCCCCCCCACCACCACCACCACATGGTCATGCACCTGTTCAGGTCTCTGTGCCACTATTTCACTGGTTGGCACCAGTGTGACCTGCCAGCAACAGCTAGAGAAAGGTTTGCTGGAGCAACACTGGAAAGTTGAGTAGAAAGACAGAAAAGAAAATCCATCATTCCACCCATCTCCTCTCAATTTTCTTGCTCATTTTGTCTCACTGCAGCAGCCGTCCAAGACCTTGCACAAGCAGGCTACTCAGTCATGCTATGATAGGCAAGCCTACCTCTGTCCTCATCAGATGCCCACACATGTGCCTTTTCCACCAGGAGTTAATGAGCAGCAGGGAGGCTAGCTGGATTTTCCCCTTCCCACCAGCACACACTGAGGCCCTCCTCACCCCAACTATTTCCTCATCTGTTGTCTGCTCCCTAAGCAGAGAATTGCGCTTCCTTGATGTCATTTTATATTCGAAATCTGGATTAGAGTCAGAAAGAATCCATCAAGAGAGTTTGAGACAATGGAGTTCTACAGTGTCTCAGTAAATATTCACATGTGAGATTGGAATGCACCCACTGTAGCCGGCACAGGCATGATGGGCTGAATAGTCTCCTTCCATTCTATATTACATTATGATTTCATGATTTGAACCCAGTGGGTTAGTTTCCAGCAGTCTTCTCCGTGGATGATCGTAGACAGCTTGGCTGGTCGTTCAGCTGGCCAATTGTCAGATATGGAGAACTGGGAAAGGATCAGGGGTCAAGCCCTTGGTTTCCTGCCTAACTTGGAACAAAGGAACCAAACACACGGTCTGTCGATCTACTCTGAAAGATCTGGTAAGGAAGCCAAACTCAACAGAAAACTCCTATTAAAAACTCTTAAAGCAGTCCAACTAGATTTCAGTAAAATGAAGTATAAAGGATATATACAGCTCACTAACTAGGGACAGGGCAGTGTGCTTTACAATTTGTTCTAGGTTACAAAATAAGCTGCATTACATTGTTCACTCAACAAATTAGCTTCTTGATTTATAAAGTTTTAAAACTATTTTGTTAATATCTGGACACGTCTTGTTATAGAGTGTTAATCAGTCTGCCTTTCAGGGGATGGTAGAGATGCACATGATGGCACATACCTGTTTATGGTATCCAGTTTGTATAACAAGCAATTTTATTGTTGATTACCCTGGGTCACTCCATCATACACTAGATATGTAAAAGTAAAGCAAAGGTCCTAATTATAAGGGATGAGGGATCTACTGATAGGGGACATCAAACTCGAGATTACTTTAGTGGTTTGAAATTTGACCATTGTCTGATCCACAGAGGAGGCTGCTCAAACATTCATGAACTGGAAGTTTCTTCTATTTTCACTAAGCTTACACCAACAGTTTACACAAAACCAATAATGATCAAAATTTCCAGGCCCCGCAAGGTTTATTATCACCCAATGGGACCCAATAACCTTGCTAACCTGTCCAAATACGTAGCAAAGACCCAGATATGTAGTCAGCGGTGAAGGAACAGAGCTCACCATTCTTCACTTTCTATGGACTTTTGCACTGAAACTTAACAATTAGAAAGTAATTTCAGTGCAGTGCACTCTGCAGGAGAGCTGGAACCTGTGTGAACACAGCAGGCAACTGTGTATCTCCTTAACCAATCAAAATGAAGAATCATCATTTGGTGCTACAGAACTTGAGTATTGCTGAAAGAAAGAGACACGTCAAAGCTTTTCGTCTTGCACTCATCAGGACACTTTGCAAGAAAGTCAAGCTGCCTAGTTTAAATTTCAAACAATGCTTGGCAATTAACTGGCAAACACCATCAATTGGTGCATTCTCCATGACAATGCCTCTATCAATCAGAGACCACTTGCCAACCAATCAGCACTCTCTTCTCATACAGTAGAAATTGTTGTTTTCCCTGTATGTCTCTTTTTTCAGCAAAACTCAAGACTGAAGAACCCTTACAGAGATTGCAGAGTCTAAACCAAAAAGCTGGAGCCTTTAATTCAATTCTAAATCATGTGGAAAAAGTGCAATGGAGAGAGAGAAAGAAAGATGGAATGAAGAAACAGATAAAAAAGACAGCAAGAAAAAACATTAAAAAGAACATTCTTTCAATCTCCAACCATAATTAAAAGATGGAAGAACAAAGCTCCACACTTGTAAAATTTCATGTTCAGTGCCAGAGATGTTGTTTCACTATAATTAAGACATACCTTGCTCTGGCATATTTGAACAGACAAGCCCTAACATTTTGGCGTGAGTTCAGTGGGAATGTTCCCCTTCCATGTATCAGAATGCCGAGTCTCTCAGTGCAACACTGCTTCTGGAGGACCAGGGCAACTCTTAAGAGCAACTTCCCGATTTCCACCTTTAACAGCATGCGTGGGATTGCTGGAAGTTGCTGTCCGATTTACACTTTAATGAAGATGAGCACTGATAACCTCACTGTTATTTCTACTGCAAATCCAAGCCAAAGTTTCTACAGAGTTTGCATCTTGGAATCGATGGATGAAACAAAAGTCTCCAGAAAGTGTAGGTCAAAAAAAAAAAGCTGGCCCAGAATAATTCTATTAATTCTGGTGACTCTGACACAACCAAACAAAACTCTCAGTGATAAACTGAGGCTGAAGCATTTTAGAGATTAGTAAGCAATAGCATTGACCACCTTCAAATTTCTGTCCTGTTACTTGTGGCAGATTAAATAGTTAGATCGATCCAATTGTAGGAATTCACATAATAAAGTTCCTTCACATAGTGAAGAAGCAAAACCATTTTGGGATCTGATTTAACATTATGCTTCAATTTTGGACCAGCACATTGAAGATAATAGGCTAACAAGAGGATTTCAATTCTTTGCTATTGGACCACGTATAATCTATTGGGCAACAAGTTAGGAGTAAATATATGCAACTACAATTCAGCTGGATTCAGTCTATTTAGCTTCAGTCTTGCACAAGTGTGCAAAAATCTGAAGATAAAAAATTATTGCTTCGTATGACATATTACACATTGCCACCAGCCCCCACCCCCACCCCCCACCCCTTTGTTGACATGGTCTCTTTGCAAATGCGGGTTTACTTTCCATATTGTTAATTTTAATTTCAAATCTCTGGCATCTGTGGCTTTTCCTTTTCACCTTTCTTGATTGGATTTTTGAAAAGATAGCCATGCAACTGAAGAACTCCAATGCTGGCTCTGCCTCATGTCTACACATCCACAAAATACCTTACATTAGGAAACACTGCAGATTGAGTAGGAAAAGCAGCATTGGCTGGATTATCCCCTCCCCCCACCGCCTGGGATCAGAGGGGAAGAATAGGGAGGAGCAAACTTTAATGAATCCCATCTGTTGCCCCAGGGAATCAGGCGTGGGATCGTCCTGCTCAGTATGACTCCAATGACCCATGTGCTTGGAAAAGCCTGTATTTTCTTCTGTGCAATGTCCCTTTAAGACCAAAACGGTACTGGAGTATTCTGAAAGAGGGTTAATTGGTTTCCTGATTATGACATCATTGCATTCTAAAAAATACCTAGGTGACCTGAGGTTGCCATGCATATGAACAGCTAAGAAGTAAAGGCAAAATAGAAAGATGATTGCAGAGTGGTTGGGTCAGCCAGTGTTTTCTGTCTGGCAGTTCAGAACATACTGTGAATTTGTGTAAAAAGGAAATAAGCAAGGTTCCCTTCAAATGGAAGTTTTCTGTTTGGAAATCTTTGTACCGACCCTGATGTTGAAACAGATCTCTGAGAATAGAGCAGAGAGTGTGTTACCGTGTGTTATACAGTTGGAAAGAGCAGAGAGCTCCAGGCAGGAAGGGTAAAGGATTGTGAATTGGACAAGACCCATTTCTGCAGTTTCAGCATTGCCAAAGCCCACCAGACAGTTTGAAGGCATTAGAGAAGGGAGTCTCTGGCGATTCTGTGCTTTCCGGACTGTCATGACCTGAATGAGAGAAGGTGCGTTGGTAGCAACCATGTCCAGGGAAGTTGGATGGAATATGACTGCTGGTGAATACGACTCAAGGGCCAAAATGATAGAGTGGGAAGTCAGAGATCCTACATAGCAGAAGCTGAGGTGGAAAGATGGAGATGGGCTGACATTTATGCAGGAAATAATCTGAATGCTTGTAATTAAGTATCGACTACTTGAAGTGAAAATTAACTTTTAATTTGAAATATCCTTCACCTGTTAATTAATGTTTGAATTGCAGTAAATCTTTGCTTAACATTGTAACTGTGTTTCTGAAAAGTGCAACTTTAAGTGAAACAACATTAAGCGAATCAGATTTTCTCATTATAACCAATGTAAAATCTGTCTTTAGATTCTGTAAGAACTTCCTTGTCAGAAAAAAATCATTAAAACATAATACCCTGTAGGTCAAAAGACTTTACAGTGCTAAATGCCTATATTCATAAATGAAATAACTTAAGAAAACATATATATTATAATATATAAGAAATATGTTAAATCTTTCTACATATCTTTTGCTTGCTGCCTGTTCTGCTTGCTAACCCTCTGGTTTGCTGCCTCTCCTGCTCGCTACCTCTCCACCTCCCTGACCTCCCCACTTGCCATCTATAGTCTTTGCCACCCCTCCTGCTTCCCACATTTCCCACTCGCCGCTTCCCTCTCTTGAACCGCTTGGACGATGAGCAGCAAGAGGCAGGAAGAGCAGCCTGGAGAGAGAGAGAGAGAGAGAGAGAGAGAGAGAGAGAGTAGCTTTGAGATGGAGGATTGGGGAGGTAAGCCACAATCTGGAGAGACAGACAGTCAGTGACAGGGAGGGAGGATAGCAACCGGGAGGGTCAGCAAGAGGAGGCGCGGTGGTAACTGGGAGGGTCAGAGAGTGGGAGAGGCCACTCCAAAATGGCGTCGATTGGGGTACGTGACCCTACATCAGAGTTGACGCAAAACGAAATGAAAACAAAGCTCCTGACGCTAAGTGTGAATGGCCACTCCATTAACTGCATGACATTAAAGCGGAATGACTTAAAATGGGCAACTTAAAACGGCGGCTTACAGCATGTTGATTTTGGTTGATTTGTTACAGTCAAAGTTGTAAAAAGTGAAATCTTGCCCATCGGTTTTCTTTCTGTTGGCTGTGTGGAGATTCCGTTCTTTTAAAGGTTATCAGTCTCTCCAGAGATCCGGTGACTCAGTACCATACCATGTAATCCGTGTTTGTTCAGGATCCCATCTTCTGCTAAGAATTATCAATATGAAATCTCAGCATTCTTGTGACAGGAAACCAAGAAAGGTTCTCATTTACTTAAAACACAGTTAGAAACACCAATGTTAAAGAATTAAGCATTTGGCTTGAGTGTTTCCAGGTTCCTGAGCATATCCAGATATCCCTGAAAATATTCCATTAACGCAATGTATTCCCCACATATTTGAGCTGATGACACAACAATAAGATCACCCTCAAATAGCAAATTGCTTCCCACGTTCTCCAAACCTTGCACTTAGTGGACATGAAAGGCTATTCCTCAAGAGTAATTCTTATTACAAAGTTCCGTTCAGTCAACTCTGGCTTCTGAGATAAGTCTTTGAATCTTTGCCAAGCCAGTATTTCTAAAGAAACATTTCACAGCAACCTCACCAACATTCCACATCCATCATCCTGTTCTCCTTCCCCCACCCCACCCACCCACTTACACATACTCCACACCGTCTCATGGTGTTGGAACTCAGCCACAGAATCATAGGCCTTTTGACTGACAAACAGGCACATGTGTATAGTTACTCTAACATGTGGCTGAGTTTAAAACTCCTACAGTGTTGTCATGGGCATCACAGAATACAATACTCATTACAGAAAGCAATTGTTTTAAACCCCAGAACAAAAATCAAAACTCAATACATACACATGAACACAGAAATGAAAAAGGGTAAATTGCTCAACTCATCCCCCTCATCTTTTAGGTGCTTTGGCTTTTTATATAAAAAAACGCTGGTTCCTTGGGAAATATCAGAAAGAGCTCTTGACATCTCCAACAACATCACATTGCCCTTATATGGCACCTTTAATGCTGAATTATATGGCACCTTAAATGCAAGAAATCTTCAATCCAGGAGGGTAGATGTTGAACATCAGATTCAACAGGAATGCATCTCTGACAGGGCAGCATTCTCTCATTGCTGCCCTGGTGTGTCAGGCTGGGTTATGTGCTCAAGTCTCCAGAGTGGGGCTTAAACCTAGGGCTCTCTTGATTCTGAAGCAGGACAGAATTACCAGCTGTGCTGCAGCTGATGCCTACAAACTTAGCGTGGATGCAAAGCACATTTACACTAAACTTGTATGTGTTAAAATTGGTTGTCAATCATTGGGCTGAGTGAATCAGAGTGGGGTTCTCTCTACTGGAGATCTTACTCCAAATTGGTATTAGGTTAGCTGCCAACTCTGCACTTAGACAGAACTGATTAGGGCCACTAATGCAGTTACGTAAATGCACCATTAACCTAGCAGCCGTGTTCAACTGCATTAAAAGATTCGTTCTGATGGGAACCGGTAAGTGACATTTCTCAGATGACTGGAAGGGTGAGGTTAGGGAGAGACCAAAAGCAATTAGCAAATATTTTCTTTTCTAAAGAAGGTCGGATTCAGGACTGGAGCCACGTGGAGTGGAGCCACTTCACTGTATATAAACAAAATACTGAAGTAGTCTTTGACACAACGCCAATACTTCCATAGAATCACCTTCTGACAGCATTCCAGCAACCCACAAGCACCTTCCATCGCCATACCAACACTTCGATAGAGTCATCTGTACACAAGTGCATTTAACTCCTTGGAAAATCCAGTTTCGAGTGGGCCATTAGGCACAAAGTAGTTATAAAACATTTGAAGCATTTTTATACAGTCATAGGAATTTCGACACCAACGGAAGTCAATTGGCCTATCATACTTGTGCCAGATCCACTTTGCTCCCATCTGCATTAATTACTTTAATGTTCTCCTAGTTGCCTCTCTATAGACTTGAGGTCATCCAATACTCTGCTGCCTATGTCTTAACTCGCACCAACTCACTAACCCACATTTGCTCCTGGTCTGGCAAAGCCCTGATTTTAACATTTTCACCCTCGTTTTCAAATCCCTCCAATGGCCTCATCCATCCCTGACTCGGCCAGCGTGACAACCCTCCAAGATCTCTGCACCCCTCCAACTCCACCCTTTCGCACATTCCTGATTTTATCCAACCTTGGCAGCCATTCACTGTCTAAACCCATGCTTTGCAGCACCCTTCCCAAATCTCTCTTTCTCCCTTTAAGATACTCCTTAAAACCTACCTCTCCAACCAAACTTTAGGTCAACTGTTTGTTAACGCCCCTGTGAGTTACCACAAAGATGTTTCTGTTACATTAAAAAGGAGCTAAATAAAATGTGAGTTGCTGTTATTTTTAAAACGATATGATGACCTACTGAAGTCAATCAGTTGTCACTGCCATTGCTAGCATCACAGCCACAGGGGCACACAGTCCTGTCCGTACTTGCTGGTTGAAATTGTGAAAATATCACCAAGTATAGGGGTTTCCAGCTGCTTTGTTTTCTCGCCCATGTAGAAGAGCATGAAATGTAACAGGTTATTCATTTTGATACTGGCAAAGGAGCTTGTATGGGGAGGGGGGTAGGAATTGTTGGGGGGAGGGGTGCGACAGTGGGGGGGAAAAGAGAGAAAAACATGGTGATTTAAAATAGATAATTAAATTGTAACTGAGAAACACATTAAATGACTGGAATACCTCAGCCGTTAATATTTCTTCGGCCCTGCTCCCATCTGATTCTCTACCAGCCATTTCTACCCCACCCCCCTTCCCCCCACCCCCCCATCTCCCCCCTCCTTCCCTGCAATACAGGGAACAGCAGTAGACAGACCGTGGATAATGATATGTCATCTTGCAATCCAGGGGAAGCTGTTGGATGTATCAAAGTTAGGCGTCTCTATGGACAGAAATGAACACATTGTACGAAAGGAGAGTCAGTTAAAGAATGAGACCATTAGCCAAATGAAAGCTCATTCCTCAAAATGCAGCTTCAATCTTTTTCCAATTTCAGGCCACGGTCAATAGGGCAGAAACGATTGATAGCTCAATGGAAACTAATACCCAGGCGACATTTTATTTTAAAAACTGCACCTGTATTGTGTTCCTGCCTTTGAAAGATGCACTGGAGCCTCTAGACAGTGCTGACCAGCGCAGATGCTGGTTTCCATCGCTATCTCCAGAAGCAAGGTGATGCACAATCACAATTTTAAAGAAATTGTGCGTGTGCCCAACATGACACTCGCACAGTTGTCTCAACTGGTCCTCCACATCCACCCTACAGTGCAACAGGGGAGAGCTCAATGTCCCAAAGCAGTTACTAAATCCAAAGGACTCAATTTCACATTATAAATAGTCAAATGTGGCAGCCAATTGGTGCATAGTAAGCTTTTGAAACAGAAACAAAATAAGTTACCAGTTAATCAATACTAGGGTTCAAAATAAAATCAGACATTTACTTGAAAAGGAATTCGGGCTGCAGGGCTATTGAGTGGTGGGGGTGGGGTTCATAGAGCAGAAGTGTATGGAACTGATTGGATATCCCTGTGTTCTGTAATGTTGGTCAGGACATTCTACTCTCCTTCGAACAGTGCTCTGGGATCCTGCTAGGCTACCCAGAGCTTGTCTGTCTCTTGGTTGTGTTCCACCATCACCTAAAGAATGAGTCACTCCTCCTTTCTGACAATTTGTAAAGTACCTTAGGGAGCTCCTTCAGTTAAAAGCATTTTTTAAGTGCAAGCTGTTTATATCGTCAAGAGCTGCCCTTACTAATTAACTACAATGCAGTTAATATGGGCATCGAATACAAACGCCAGGAAATTCTGCTAAACCAGAGAAAACACCAGCTCAGCTGCAGCTGGAGAATCATGTCCAACTCTGGGCAGCACGCTTTAGGAAGGAACATGGGGGCTTTGGGCAGAGTACAGAAGAGATTTAGTAGGACGGTTCCATGGATGGGGAAATTACAGTTCCATAAATTGAGTGAAGCAGCTAGGGGTGTTCTCCTTAGAGCAGAGAAAGTAGAGAGAAGATTCGATAAAGGTTTAAAATCATGAAGGATATGATGGAGCAAATACGTTCCCAATGGTGGAAGGGTCAATAACCTGAGAGCACAGGTTGAAGCTGGTTGGCTAAAGTATCAGAGGCAACATAGGGAACAACTTTTTTTTAATGAAATGATTGGTTAGGATTCAAAATGCACTGCCTGGTAGATAGGCACCTGTTCACTAATTCAGAATGTACTGCCTGATAGATAGGTGTAGTAATTATAGTTTTAGGAAACAAAGGACTGTAGCTTTAAGAATAATCCTGAGCTGTAAGATCACATGATCTGGGTAAACAAATGTGTTAACATTGTGGGGAACCCCAGAAGAGAGTTCTTTAGTTATGGAGTTTGATGCACATGTGTAGTTGCTGCTGCTGTCTTGTAAATAAAGTCAAATGTTTCCACTGAGAAAAGTTGTCTGAAGATCAACTCTATAACAAACTGGCGATGCAGATAAATCAGATTCACTGCTGTAAGTCATCTAGTGATTGTGAGTATCTAAGTTCATTAAAAACAAAAGATATACTCATCCGAAATGCCACAGTTTGGCAGAATCAGTCCCTTTGATCCAGCCGCTGATGATTGGTCTCAATATATATCTTGCGTTCTTCTTTCAAGCAAACAAAATCAGGGAGGAGGAAAAGAAGAGAGCGATTCTCCTAAGTATTTATGGAAGCAAGACCTTTGGTTTAATTTGAAGCATGACGGGCCCCAGTGTCCCAGATTCAAAGACTTTCAGTGAATTAGTAGGACCTTGTTAAGGGACATTTCCAGCCCAAGCCCTCAGTCACAATGCAGAGGTTCAGGTTCAATTCACGAAATAGAGCCCCCAGTGAGGCAATTGCTCCTTACATGGCGAAATTAAAACAGCTAACGGAATATTTTGATCTTGGTGAAACCCTGAATGACATGCTCAGGGATTATTTAACATATGGTGTGCAGGAAGATACTATTCAGCGCAGATTGCTGGCTGCAGTGAATCTCGAATTTAAGAAAGCGTTAGAAATAGCGCTGGCAATGGAAAGCGCTGTGAGGGATTCACAAGCAATTCAAGGGGCGCAAAATGGTGCCGTTCTCCTAGTCGGGAGGGAACAGTCAGCCGAAAATGAGGTGAAAAGTCGAGACTCTGCCGTGAAGCGGGAAACAGCCCCCGCTGACTGAAAAATGAGAGGAAGCAGCTTAGTGACTAAATCTAAAATAACTTCCAGTGACATGGAAACAATCATTCTTCAAGTGATTGGCAATTTTAAAAAGTGGAATGTTATTTTTGTCACAGAAGCTGACACATAATGAGGCAGTACAAAGTGTGATTTAAACAGGCTTCCAAATAACAAACAAAGTCCAATGAAGTCTATAGCGTAGAAGAGCCAGAAACAGCCAATTCTGACATTTATTCATTATTCAGTATGAAAGTTGGGATGACAGAGCCAATTATTGTTACAGTACAACTGAATAGTAAACCATTAAAAATGGAAGTGGACACAGATACTTCTACCACTATAATAGGAGAACACACTTTCAGATATTTAAATAAAAAGTGATCAACAATTAAATTTGGAACAAACATCTGCCAAGTTGAAAACGTACACGGGCAAAATAATTCAAGTAAAAGGTATCACCAGAGCAACTGTTCATTATAGACACCAATTGGCACATCTACCAGTGATGGTTTTGAAAGGCAAAAGACCAAGCCTTCTAAGTTGAAATTGGTTGAGGGAAATTAACCTCGACTGGCCAGTGAGATTTCAAAAGGAACCTGGGAGAGTTCCTGAGTTGAAAAAGGAACAAGGCAAGGTACTTCAGAAAGAGCCTGGAGAGTCCAAGGACTGCAACAGGATGAAAAAGGAGTGTGTAAACATTCAGCAACCTGAAGAAATGAAGACTGTCTTAAACAATAACATGGAAGAACAGCAGGAGAAACTCAAGGAGACTCTGCTGAATGACAGAGTTCAAGAGGAGGTGAGTAACCTTCGCAAGGAAAAAGAAAACCTGTTGAAAAACCTTCACACATGACAAGGATCCTTCAGGTCAAAGTTTGTGCCTCTGGAAAAGTATGAAGAGAAATGGGAAGAATTTAACACCTCTCTGAACAAACTGAAGAACCGATTGGCAGAGAAGACTCAGCAAAGTTCAAGTTTCCAGGAGGAAGCCGACAGATACAAGAAGGAGACAGAAGAGCCGAAGAATCAGCTAAATGAAGCTAAAGAGACTTTGAAAGCAAAAGTCATAAAACTTTCCAAGATGCAAGTGGATAATGAAGTCTTGGGTAGCTCAACTATTGAACTAAGACAAGCTGAGATTGCATCTGAGAGAAGTCTGGCTGACAGTGAAGTCAAAAAGAAGGCCAAGACTAAATTCTGTGGTAAAAGGAAGAAGATACCCAGAAAAAAGATACAGAATTACTGATGAGGTGCCGTCTTCGGACAAGACTAAGCCTGATACTTCCCAATTTGGAGGGGAAGGTGGAGAAAAGTCAAGGGAACCAAAAAGCGACTCATGACTTGTTTAGCCGTGAGTGACAATTTACTGTTGGAGAAGCAGTATATGTAAAGAATTTCGAACCAAAGTGGTTACCTGGTAAAGTGAGTTCAGTGACCGGGCCATTGTCGTACCACCTGGAAGTGGAGCGCCGGATCACCCGTAAGCACGTGGATCATTTAAGGAAAAGAGAAATACCCCAACAAGATATCGTTCCACCTGTAACCATTACTGAACTTGTGGTTCCTGTTGAAGTTGCTCAGCCAAGGACAGACATGCCCGATGTCTCTGTCAGAGTGGAAGATACTGAACTGCCTGTGCCTAATGAGGTATCTGAGGTGAATGAGGTTCCACAGAATGTGTTTCCTACAAAAGAATCTGAAGTCGTGGAACTGTGACGTTCAACACGGACTAAAAAACCAGCTGAAAGACTGAACTTGCAATTTCATGGCCTGTGTAAATTTGTAATGCCATGAGATAAAGATCGTTAAATACAAAATGTATAGAAAAGTTAAAGAGGGAGGGGATGTAGTATTTATAGTTTTGGGAAACGTAGGACTGGAGCTTTAAGAATAATCTGGTGTTGTAAGATCACATGATTTGTGTAAACCAATGTGTTAACAGCACTGGGAACCCCTACAAGAGAGATCTTCTATAGTTATGGAGTTTGATGCACAAGAGTAGCTGCTGCTGCAGCTGTTTTGTAAATAAAGATAAATATTTCCATTAAGAAAAATTGTCTGAAGATCAACTCTATAACAACAGTGTACTGTTCACTGATTCAGGATGCGCTGCATGATAGAAAGGCTCCTGTTCACTGATTCAGAATGTGCTGCCTTACAGATAGATAGGCTCTTGTTCATTGATTCAGAATGCACTGCTTGATAGATACATAGGCTCCTGTTCACTGATTCAGAATGCACTGCCTTATAGATTGATAGGCTCTTGTTCACTGATTCAGAATGCACTGCCATATAGATAGTGAGGCTCTTATTCACTGATTCAGAATGCACTGCTTGATAGATAGATAGGCTCTTGTTCACTGATTCAGAATGCACTGCTTCTTAGATAGACAGGCTCCTTATCACTGATTCAGAATGCACTGCTTGATAGATAGATAGGCTCTTGTTCACTGATTCAGAATGTACTGCCTGATAGATAGATAGGCTCCTGTTCACTGATTCAGAATGCACTGCTTATAAGTAGATAGGCTCTTGTTCACAGATTCAGAATGCACTGTCTTATAGATAGATAGGCTCTTGCTTACTGATTCAGAATGTACTGCCTTATAGATAGATAGGCTCTTATTCACTGAATCAGAATGCACTGCTTGTTAGATAGATAGGCTCCTGTTCACTGATTCAGAATGCACTGCCTGATAGATAGTGAGGCTCTTATTCACTGATTCAGAATGCACTGCGTAATAGATAGATAAGCTCTTGCACACTGATTCAGGATGCACTGCTTGATAGATAGGCTCTTTTTCACAGATACAGAATGCACTGCCTTATAGATAGATAGGCTCTTGTTCACTGATTCAGAATGCACTGCTTCTTAGATAGACAGGCTCCTTATCACTGATTCAGAATGCACTGCTTGATAGATAGATAGGCTCTTGTTCACTGATTCAGAATGTACTGCCTGATAGATAGATAGGCTCCTGTTCACTGATTCAGAATGCACTGCTTATAGGTAGATAGGCTCTTGTTCACAGATTCAGAATGCACTGCCTTATAGATAGATAGGCTCTTGTTTACTGATTCAGAATGTACTGCCTTATAGATAGATAGGCTCTTGTTCACTGATTCAGAATGCACTGCTTAACAGATAGATAGGCTCTTGTTCACTGATTCAGAATGCACTGCTTGATAGATAGACTCTTGTTCACTGATTAAAAATGCACTGCCTTATAGATAGATAGGCTCTTGTTCACTGATTCAGAATGCACTGCTTGTTAGATAGATAGGCTCTTGTTTACTGATTCAGAATGTACTGCCTTATAGATAGATAGGCTTTTGTTCACTGATTCAGAATGCACTACTTATAAGATAGATAGGCTTTTGTTCACTGATTCAGAATGCACTGCTTGTTAGATAGATAGGCTCTTGTTCACAGATACAGAATGCACTGCCTTATAGATAGATAGGCTGTTGTTCACTGATTCAGAATGCACTGCTTCTTAGATAGACAGGCTCCTTATCACTGATTCAGAATGCACAGCCTTATAGATAGATAGGCTCTTGTTCACTGATTCAGAATGCACTGCTTGTTAGATAGATAGGCTCTTGTTTACTGATTCAGAATGTACTGCCTTATAGATAGATAGGCTCCTGTTCACTGATGCAGAATTCACTGCTTATAGGTAGATAGGCTCCTGTTCACAGATTCAGAATGCACTGCTTGATAGATAGATAGGCTCTTGTTCACTGATTCAGAATGCACACTGCCTGATAGATAGTAAGGCTCTTATTCACTGATTCAGAATGCACTGCTTGATACATAGATATGCACCTGTTCACTGATTCAAAATGCACTGCCTAATAGATAGATAGGCTACTGTTCACTGATTCAGAATGCAATGCTTGATAGATAGATAAGCTCTTGTTCACTGATTCAGAATGCACTGCTTGATAGATAGATAAGCTCTTGCACACTGATTCAGAATGCACTGCTTGATAGATAGATAAGCTCTTTTTCACAGATACAGAATGCACTGCTTCTTAGATAGACAGGCTCCTTATCACTGATTCAGAATGCACTGCTTGATAGATAGATAGGCTCTTGTTCACTGATTCAGAATGCACTGCTTATAGGTAGATAGGCTCTTGTTCACAGATTCAGAATGCACTGCCTTATAGATAGATAGGCTCTTGTTTACTGATTCAGAATGTACTGCCTTATAGATAGATAGGCTCTTGTTCACTGATTCAGAATGCACTGCCTGATAGATAGTGAGGCTCTTATTCACTGATTCAGAATGCACTGCTTAATAGATAGATAAGCTCTTGCACACTGATTCAGAATGCACTGCTTGATAGATAGGCTCTTTTTCACAGATACAGAATGCACTGCCTTATAGATAGGTAGGCTCTTGTTCACTGATTCAGAATGCACTGCTTCTTAGATCGACAGGCTCCTTATCACTGATTCAGAATGCACTGCTTGTTAGATAGATAGGCTCCTGTTCACTGATTCAGAATGCACTGCGTGATAGATAGTGAGTCTCTTATTCACTGATTCAGAATGCACTGCTTGACAGATAGATAAGCTCTTGCACACGGATTCAGAATGCACTGCTTGATAGATAGATAGGCTCTTGTTCACAGATACAGAATGCACTGCCTGATAGATAGATAGATAGGCTCTTGTTTACTGATTCAGAATGCACTGCTTCTTAGATAGACAGGCTCCTTATCATTGATTCAGAATGCACTGCTTGATAGGTAGATAGGCTCTTGTTCACTGATTCAGAATACACTGCTTGATAGATAGATAGGCTCCTGTTCACTGATTCAGAATGCACTGCCTGATAGATAGTGAGGCTCTTATTGACTGATTCAGAATGCACTGCCTTATAGATAGATAGGCTCTTGTTTACTGATTCAGAATGTACTGCCTTATAGATAGATAGGCTCTTGTTCACTGATTCAGAATGCACTGCTTGTTAGATAGATAGGCTCCTGTTCACTGATTCAGAATGCACTGCCTGATAGATAGTGAGGCTCTTATTCACTGATTCAGAATGCACTGCTTGATAGATAGATAAGCTCTTGCACACTGATTCAGAATGCACTGCTTGATAGATAGACTCTTGTTCACTGATTCAGAACGCAGAGCCTGATAGATAAATAGGCTCCTGTTCACTGATTCAGAATTCACTGCTTGTTAGATAGATAGGCTCCTGTTCACTGATTCAGAATTCACTGCTTGTTAGATAGATAGGCTCCTGTTCACTGATTCAGAATGCACTGCTTGTTAGATAGATAGGCTCTTGTTTACTGATTCAGAATGTACTGCCTTATAGATAGATAGGCTTTTGTTCACTGATTCAGAATGCACTGCTTGTTAGATAGATAGGCTCCTGTTCACTGATTCAGAATGCACTGCCTTATAGATTGATAGGCTCTTGTTCACTGATTCAGAATGCACTGCTTGAGAGATAGATAGGCTCTTGTTCACTGATTCAGAACGCACTGCCTGATAGATAGTAAGGCTCTTATTCACTGATTCAGAATGCACTGCTTGATACATAGATATGCACCTGTTCACTAATTCAAAATGCACTGCCTAATAGATAGGCTACTGTTCACTGATTCAGAATGCACTGCTTGATAGATAGATAGGCTCTTGCACACTGATACAGAATGCACTGCTTGATGGATAGATAGGCTCTTGTTCACAGATACAGAATGCACTGCTTGATAGACAGACAGACTCTTGTTCACTGATTCAGAATGCACTGCTTCTTAGATAGACAGGCTCCTTATCACTGATTCAGAATGCACTGCCTGATAGATAGATAGGCTCTTGTTCACTGATTCAGAATACACTGCTTGTTAGATAGATAGGCTCCTGTTCACAGATTCAGAATGCACTGCTTGATAGATAGTAAGGCTCTTATTCACTGATTCAGAATGCACTGCTTGATAGATAGATATGCACCTGTTCACTGATTCAAAATGCACTGCCTAATAGATAGATAGGCTACTGTTCACTGATTCAGAATGCAATGCTTGATAGATAGATAAGCTCTTGTTCACTGATTCAGAATGCACTGCCTGATAGATAGTGAGGCTCTTATTCACTGATTCAGAATGCACTGCTTGATAGATGGATAAGCTCTTGCACACTGATTCAGAATGCACTGCTTGATAGATAGATAAGCTCTTTTTCACAGATACAGAATGCACTGCCTTATAGATAGATAGGCTCTTGTTCACTGATTCAGAATGCACTGCTTCTTAGATAGATAGGCTCTTGTTCACAGATTCAGAATGCACTGCCTTATAGATAGATAGGCTCTTGTTTACTGATTCAGAATGCACTGCCTTATAGATAGATAGGGTCTTGTTCACTGATTCAGAATGCACTGCCTGATAGATAGTGAGGCTCTTATTCACTGATTCAGAATGCACTGCTTAATAGATAGATAAGCTCTTGCACACTGATTCAGAATGCACTGCTTGATAGGCTCTTTTTCACAGATACAGAATGCACTGCCTTATAGATAGATAGGCTTTTGTTCACTGATTCAGAATGCACTGCTTCTTAGATAGACAGGCTCCTTATCACTGATTCAGAATGCACTGCTTGTTAGATAGATAGGCTCCTGTTCACTGATTCAGAATGCACTGCCTGATAGATAGTGAGGCTCTTATTCACTGATTCAGAATGCACTGCTTGACAGGTAGATAAGCTCTTGCACACGGATTCAGAATGCACTGCTTGATAGATAGATAGGCTCTTGTTCACAGATACAGAATGCACTGCCTTATAGATAGATAGGCTCTTGTTCACTGATTCAGAATGCACTGCTTCTTAGATAGACAGGCTCCTTATTATTGATTCAGAATGCACTGCTTGATAGATAGATAGGCTCTTGTTCACTGATTCAGAATGTACTGCCTGATAGATAGATAGGCTCCTGTTCACTGATTCAGAATGCACTGCCTGATAGATAGTGAGGCTCTTATTCACTGATTCAGAATGCACTGCTTGATAGATAGACATGCACCTGTTCACTGATTCAAAATGCACTGCCTAATAGATAGATAGGCTACTGTTCACTGATTCAGAATGCAATGCTTGATGGATAGATAAGCTCTTGTTCACTGATTCAGAATACACTGCTTGATAGATAGATAGGCTCCTGTTCACTGATTCAGAATGCACTGCCTGATAGATAGTGAGGCTCTTATTCACTGATTCAGAATGCACTGCTTGATAGATAGATAAGCTCTTTTTCACAGATACAGAATGCACTGCCTTATAGATAGATAGGCTCTTGTTCACTGATTCAGAATGCACTGCTTCTTAGATAGACAGGCTCCTTATCACTGATTCAGAATGCACTGCTTGATAGGTAGATAGGCTCCTGTTCACTGATTCAGAATGCACTGCTTATAGGTAGATAGGCTCTTGTTCACAGATTCAGAATGCACTGCCTTATAGATAGATAGGCTCTTGTTTACTGATTCAGAATGCACTGCTTGTTAGATAGATAGGCTCCTGTTCACTGATTCAGAATGCACTGCCTGATAGATAGATAGGCTCTTGTTCACTGATTCAGAATGCACTGCCTTATAGATAGATAGGCTCCTGTTCACTGATTCAGAATGCACTGCCTGATAGATAGTGAGGCTCTTATTCACTGATTCAGAATGCACTGCTTAATAGATAGATAAGCTCTTGCACACTGATTCAGAATGCACTGCTTGATAGATAGGCTCTTTTTCACAGATACAGAATGCACTGCCTTATAGATAGATAGGCTCTTGTTCACTGATTCAGAATGCACTGCTTGATAGATAGATAGGCTCTTGTTCACTGATTCAGAATGTACTGCCTGATAGATAGATAGGCTCCTGTTCACTGATTCAGAATGCACTGCTTATAGGTAGATAGGCTCTTGTTCACTGATTCAGAATGCACTGCCTTATAGATAGATAGGCTCTTGTTCACTGATTCAGAATGCACTGCTTGACAGATAGATAGGCTCTTGTTCACTGATTCAGAATGCACTGCTTGATAGATAGACTCTTGTTCACTGATTAAGAATGCACTGCCTTATAGATAGATAGGCTCTTGTTCACTGATTCAGAATGCACTGCTTGTTAGATAGATAGGCTCTTGTTTACTGATTCAGAATGTACTGCCTTATAGATAGATAGGCTCTTGTTCACTGATTCAGAATGCACTGCTTGTTAGATAGATCGGCTTTTGTTCACTGATTCAGAATGCACTGCTTGTTAGATAGATAGGCTCTTGTTCACTGATTCAGAATGTACTGCCTGATAGATAGTAAGGCTCTTATTCACTGATTCAGAATGCACTGCTTGACAGATAGATAGGCTCTTGTTCACTGATTCAGAATGCAGTGCTTGAGAGATAGATAGGCTCTTGTTCACTGATTCAGAATGCACTGCCTGATAGATAGTAAGGCTCTTATTCACTGATTCAGAATGCACTGCTTGATAGATAGATATGCACCTGTTCACTGATTCAAAATGCACTGCCTAATAGGCTACTGTTCACTGATTCAGAATGCAATGCTTGATAGATAGATAAGCTCTCGTTCACTGATTCAGAATGCACTTCTTGTTAGATAGATAGGCTCCTGTTCACTGATTCAGAATGCACTGCCTGATAGATAGTGAGGCTCTTATTCACTGATTCAGAATGCACTGCTTGATAGATAGATAAGCTCTTTTTCACAGATACAGAATGCACTGCCTTATAGATAGATAGGCTCTTGTTCACTGATTCAGAATGCACTGCCATATAGATAGTGAGGCTCTTATTCACTGATTCAGAATGCACTGCTTGATAGATAGATAGGCTCTTGTTCACTGATTCAGAATGCACTGCTTCTTAGATAGACAGGCTCCTTATCACTGATTCAGAATGCACTGCTTGATAGATAGATAGGCTCTTGTTCACTGATTCAGAATGTACTGCCTGATAGATAGATAGGCTCCTGTTCACTGATTCAGAATGCACTGCTTATAAGTAGATAGGCTCTTGTTCACAGATTCAGAATGCACTGCTTAATAGATAGATAAGCTCTTGCACACTGATTCAGAATGCACTGCTTGATAGATAGGCTCTTTTTCACAGATACAGAATGCACTGCCTTATAGATAGATAGGCTCTTGTTCACTGATTCAGAATGCACTGCTTGATAGATAGATAGGCTCTTGTTCACTGATTCAGAATGTACTGTCTTATAGATAGAAAGGCTCCTATTCACTGATTCAGAATGCACTGCCTTATAGATAGATAGGCTCCTGTTCACTGATTCAGAATGCACTGCTTGATAGATAGGCTCTTGTTCACTGATTCAGAATGCACTGCCTTATAGATAGTTTGGCTCTTATTCACTGATTCAAAATGCACTGCCTGATAGATAGTTAGGCTCTTATTCACTGATTCCGAATGCACTGCCTTATAGATAGTTAGGCTCTTATTCACTGATTCAGAATGCACTGCTTGATAGATAGGCTCCTGTTCACTGATTCAGAATGCACTGCTTGTTAGATAGATAGGCTCTTGTTCACTGATTCAGAATGCACTGCCTGATAGATAGTTAGGATCTTATTCACTGATTCAGAATGCACTGCCTTATAGATAGATAGGCTCCTGTTCACTGATTCAGAATGTACTGCTTGATAGATAGATAGGCTCCTGTTCACTGATTCAGAATGCACTGCTTATAGTAGATAGGCTCTTGTTCACTGATTCAGAATGCACTGCTTGATAGATAAATAGGCTCTTGTTCACTGATTCAGAATGCACTGCCTTATAGATATATAGGCTCTTATTCACTGATTCAGAATGCACTGCTTGATAGATAGATAGCCTCTTGTTCACAGATACAGAATGCACTGCCTTATAGATAGATAGGCTCTTGTTCACTGATTCAGAATGCACTGCTTGATAGATAGACAGATTCTTGTTCACTGATTCAGAATGCACTGCTTCTTAGATAGACAGGCTCCTTAACACTGATTCAGAATGCACTGCTTGATAGATAGATAAGCTCTTGTTCACTGATTCAGAATGCACTGCCTGATAGATAGTGAGGCTCTTATTCACTGATTCAGAATGCACTGCTTGATAGATAGATAAGCTCTTTTTCACAGATTCAGAATGCACTGGTTCTTAGATAGACAGGCTCCTTATCACTGATTCAGAATGCACTGCTTGATAGATAGACAGACTCTTGTTCACTGATTCAGAATGCACTGCTTCTTAGATAGACAGGCTCCTTATCACTGATTCAGAATGCACTGCTTGATAGATAGGCTCTTGTTCACTGATTCAGAATGCACTGCCTGATAGATAGTAAGGCTCTTATTCACTGATTCAGAATGCACTGCTTGATACATAGATATGCACCTGTTCACTGATTCAAAATGCATTGCCTAATAGATAGATAGGCTACTGTTCACTGATTCAGAATGCAATGCTTGATAGATAGATAAGCTCTTGTTCACTGATTCAGAATGCACTGCCTGATAGATAGTGAGGCTCTTATTCACTGATTCAGAATGCACTGCTTGATAGATAGATAAGCTCTTTTTCACAGATTCAGAATGCACTGGTTCTTAGATAGACAGGCTCCTTATCACTGATTCAGAATGCACTGCATGATAGATAGATAGGCTCTTGTTCACTGATTCAGAATACACTGCCTTATAGATAGATAGGCTCCTGTTCACTGATTCAGAATGCACTGCCTGATAGATAGTGAGGCTCTTATTCACTGATTCAGAATGCACTGCTTAATAGATAGATAAGCTCTTGCACACTGATTCAGAATGCACTGCTTGATAGATAGGCTCTTTTTCACAGATACAGAATGCACTGCCTTATAGATAGATAGGCTCTTGTTCACTGATTCAGAATGCACTGCTTCTTAGATAGACAGGCTCCTTATCACTGATTCAGAATGCACTGCTTGATAGATAGATAGGCTCTTGTTCACTGATTCAGAATGTACTGCCTGATAGATAGATAGGCTCCTGTTCACTGATTCAGAATGCACTGCTTATAGGTAGATAGGCTCTTGTTCACTGATTCAGAATGCACTGCCTTATAGATAGATAGGCTCTTGTTCACTGATTCAGAATGCACTGCTTGATAGATAGATAGGCTCTTGTTCACTGATTCAGAATGCACTGCTTGATAGATAGACTCTTGTTCACTGATTAAGAATGCACTGCCTTATAGATAGATAGGCTCTTGTTCACTGATTCAGAATGCACTGCTTGTTAGATAGATAGGCTCTTGTTTACTGATTCAGAATGTACTGCCTTATAGATAGATAGGCTCTTGTTCACTGATTCAGAATGCACTGCTTGTTAGATAGATAGGCTTTTGTTCACTGATTCAGAATGCACTGCTTGTTAGATAGATAGGCTCTTGTTCACTGATTCAGAATGTACTGCCTGATAGATAGTAAGGCTCTTATTCACTGATTCAGAATGCACTGTTTGATAGATAGATAGGCTCCTGTTCACTGATTCAGAATGCACTGCCTTATAGATTGATAGGCTCTTGTTCACTGATTCAGAATGCAGTGCTTGAGAGATAGATAGGCTCTTGTTCACTGATTCAGAATGCACTGCCTGATAGATAGTAAGGCTCTTATTCACTGATTCAGAATGCACTGCTTGATAGATAGATATGCACCTGTTCACTGATTCAAAATGCACTGCCTAATAGGCTACTGTTCACTGATTCAGAATGCAATGCTTGATAGATAGATAAGCTCTCGTTCACTGATTCAGAATGCACTGCTTGTTAGATAGATAGGCTCCTGTTCACTGATTCAGAATGCACTGCCTGATAGATAGTGAGGCTCTTATTCACTGATTCAGAATGCACTGCTTGATAGATAGATAAGCTCTTGCACACGGATTCAGAATGCACTGCTTGATAGATAGATAGATAGGCTCTTGTTCACTGATTCAGAATGCACTGCTTCTTAGATAGACAGGCTCCTTATCACTGATTCAGAATGCACTGCTTGATAGATAGATAGGCTCTTGTTCACTGATTCAGAATGTACTGTCTTATAGATAGAAAGGCTCCTATTCACTGATTCAGAATGCACTGCCTTATAGATAGATAGGCTCCTGTTCACTGATTCAGAATGCACTGCTTGATAGATAGGCTCTTGTTCACTGATTCAGAATGCACTGCCTTATAGATAGTTTGGCTCTTATTCACTGATTCAGAATGCACTGCCTGATAGATAGTTAGGCTCTTATTCACTGATTCCGAATGCACTGCCTTATAGATAGTTAGGCTCTTATTCACTGATTCAGAATGCACTGCTTGATAGATAGGCTCCTGTTCACTGATTCAGAATGCACTGCTTGATAGATAAATAGGCTCTTGTTCACTGATTCAGAATGCACTGCCTTATAGATATATAGGCTCTTATTCACTGATTCAGAATGCACTGCTTGATAGATAGATAGCCTCTTGTTCACAGATACAGAATGCACTGCCTTATAGATAGATAGGCTCTTGTTCACTGATTCAGAATGCACTGCTTGATAGATAGACAGATTCTTGTTCACTGATTCAGAATGCACTGCTTCTTAGATAGACAGGCTCCTTAACACTGATTCAGAATGCACTGCTTGATAGATAGATAAGCTCTTGTTCACTGATTCAGAATGCACTGCCTGATAGATAGTGAGGCTCTTATTCACTGATTCAGAATGCACTGCTTGATAGATAGATAAGCTCTTTTTCACAGATTCAGAATGCACTGGTTCTTAGATAGACAGGCTCCTTATCACTGATTCAGAATGCACTGCTTGATAGATAGACAGACTCTTGTTCACTGATTCAGAATGCACTGCTTCTTAGATAGACAGGCTCCTTATCACTGATTCAGAATGCACTGCTTGATAGATAGGCTCTTGTTCACTGATTCAGAATGCACTGCCTGATAGATAGTAAGGCTCTTATTCACTGATTCAGAATGCACTGCTTGATACATAGATATGCACCTGTTCACTGATTCAAAATGCATTGCCTAATAGATAGATAGGCTACTGTTCACTGATTCAGAATGCAATGCTTGATAGATAGATAAGCTCTTGTTCACTGATTCAGAATGCACTGCCTGATAGATAGTGAGGCTCTTATTCACTGATTCAGAATGCACTGCTTGATAGATAGATAAGCTCTTTTTCACAGATTCAGAATGCACTGGTTCTTAGATAGACAGGCTCCTTATCACTGATTCAGAATGCACTGCATGATAGATAGATAGGCTCTTGTTCACTGATTCAGAATACACTGCCTTATAGATAGATAGGCTCCTGTTCACTGATTCAGAATGCACTGCCTGATAGATAGTGAGGCTCTTATTCACTGATTCAGAATGCACTGCTTAATAGATAGATAAGCTCTTGCACACTGATTCAGAATGCACTGCTTGATAGATAGGCTCTTTTTCACAGATACAGAATGCACTGCCTTATAGATAGATAGGCTCTTGTTCACTGATTCAGAATGCACTGCTTCTTAGATAGACAGGCTCCTTATCACTGATTCAGAATGCACTGCTTGATAGATAGATAGGCTCTTGTTCACTGATTCAGAATGTACTGCCTGATAGATAGATAGGCTCCTGTTCACTGATTCAGAATGCACTGCTTATAGGTAGATAGGCTCTTGTTCACTGATTCAGAATGCACTGCCTTATAGATAGATAGGCTCTTGTTCACTGATTCAGAATGCACTGCTTGATAGATAGATAGGCTCTTGTTCACTGATTCAGAATGCACTGCTTGATAGATAGACTCTTGTTCACTGATTAAGAATGCACTGCCTTATAGATAGATAGGCTCTTGTTCACTGATTCAGAATGCACTGCTTGTTAGATAGATAGGCTCTTGTTTACTGATTCAGAATGTACTGCCTTATAGATAGATAGGCTCTTGTTCACTGATTCAGAATGCACTGCTTGTTAGATAGATAGGCTTTTGTTCACTGATTCAGAATGCACTGCTTGTTAGATAGATAGGCTCTTGTTCACTGATTCAGAATGTACTGCCTGATAGATAGTAAGGCTCTTATTCACTGATTCAGAATGCACTGTTTGATAGATAGATAGGCTCCTGTTCACTGATTCAGAATGCACTGCCTTATAGATTGATAGGCTCTTGTTCACTGATTCAGAATGCAGTGCTTGAGAGATAGATAGGCTCTTGTTCACTGATTCAGAATGCACTGCCTGATAGATAGTAAGGCTCTTATTCACTGATTCAGAATGCACTGCTTGATAGATAGATATGCACCTGTTCACTGATTCAAAATGCACTGCCTAATAGGCTACTGTTCACTGATTCAGAATGCAATGCTTGATAGATAGATAAGCTCTCGTTCACTGATTCAGAATGCACTGCTTGTTAGATAGATAGGCTCCTGTTCACTGATTCAGAATGCACTGCCTGATAGATAGTGAGGCTCTTATTCACTGATTCAGAATGCACTGCTTGATAGATAGATAAGCTCTTGCACACGGATTCAGAATGCACTGCTTGATAGATAGATAGATAGGCTCTTGTTCACTGATTCAGAATGCACTGCTTCTTAGATAGACAGGCTCCTTATCACTGATTCAGAATGCACTGCTTGATAGATAGATAGGCTCTTGTTCACTGATTCAGAATGTACTGTCTTATAGATAGAAAGGCTCCTATTCACTGATTCAGAATGCACTGCCTTATAGATAGATAGGCTCCTGTTCACTGATTCAGAATGCACTGCTTGATAGATAGGCTCTTGTTCACTGATTCAGAATGCACTGCCTTATAGATAGTTTGGCTCTTATTCACTGATTCAGAATGCACTGCCTGATAGATAGTTAGGCTCTTATTCACTGATTCCGAATGCACTGCCTTATAGATAGTTAGGCTCTTATTCACTGATTCAGAATGCACTGCTTGATAGATAGGCTCCTGTTCACTGATTCAGAATGCACTGCTTGTTAGATAGATAGGCTCTTGTTCACTGATTCAGAATGCACTGCCTGATAGATAGTTAGGATCTTATTCACTGATTTAGAATGCACTGCCTTATAGATAGATAGGCTCCTGTTCACTGATTCAGAATGTACTGCTTGATAGATAGTTAGGCTCTTATTCACTGATTCCGAATGCACTGCCTTATAGATAGTTAGGCTCTTATTCACTGATTCAGAATGCACTGCTTGATAGATAGGCTCCTGTTCACTGATTCAGAATGCACTGCTTGTTAGATAGATAGGCTCTTGTTCACTGATTCAGAATGCACTGCCTGATAGATAGTTAGGATCTTATTCACTGATTTAGAATGCACTGCCTTATAGATAGATAGGCTCCTGTTCACTGATTCAGAATGCACTGCTTATAGTAGATAGGCTCTTGTTCACTGATTCAGAATGCACTGCTTGATAGATAGATAGGCTCTTGTTCACTGATTCAGAATGCACTGCCTTATAGATATATAGGCTCTTGTTCACTGATTCAGAATGCACTGCTTGTTAGATAGATAGGCTCCTGTTCACTGATTCAGAATGCACTGCTTGATAGATAGTTAGGCTCCTGTTCACTGATTCAGAATGCACTGCCTGATAGATAGATAGGCTCTTGTTCACTGATTCAGAATGCACTGCCTGATAGATAGAGTGCTGTTTTCTCTAAATCTCTTTTGATGTATGTATCCAATTCCCTTCTGATGGTTATTATTCAATCAGGATGGGGATAGATGACTCTCTATTCCCTCTCCGCAGTCCCCTTTCACCCCCAGTTGGAATGGGAAAGCATCAAGCCCATAATCAAGTCAGACCCCCAGTGTTAACTGAAGAGCAGGTACCTTAAACACTCAGCTCTGTGATGTATTGTCCCAGCACTAGTGAAAAGCTATAATTGGATTGTATGAGAGAATATACTCATTGAGCTACATTATTGTGGATCCTGAAACATTTTTTAAAAACACCAAAGCAGACTAATTGATGTTCCACAGCTGTTCACATTGGATGCTATGAGGATTCCCACAAACTTTTAATAAGTGATTCAAAACTAGGATTCAAACATTAAAAACATTGTCTGCAAGGTCAGGCTAGATAAAAGGTGCCAATTTTTCCCTAAGTGAGTGGGCACATTCACATCTAGAGAGCAACACAGAAACACATGTGCATGCACATACAGACACACATCACCCACAGACACACCCATACTGCACATACAGACACATACCGACACACACCACACATACAGCCACACACGCACCACACTTATACACAGCCACACATGCACATACAGACAGAGGCACACGCACACACAGGCACACACGCACATACAGACAGAGGCACACGCACACACAGGCACACACGCACATACAGACAGAGGCACACGCACACACAGGCACACACCGGCACACAGAGGAGGTGATGCCCTTTAAGGAAGGAAATCTGCCATCCTTATCTGGCCTGGCCACATATGGCTCCAGACCCACAGCAATGTGGTTGACTCTTAAATGTCTCTGAAATGGCCTAGCAAGCCACTCAGTTGTATCAAACTGCTACAAGTCAAAAAGGAATGAAACCGGATGGACTACCCAGAATCGACCTAGGCACCATAAATGACACGGCAAACTCAGCCCTGTCTATCTCACAAAGTCCTTCTCACTAACATCTGGGGGCTTCTGCCAAAATTGGGAGAGCTGTCTCACAGACCAGTCAAGCAACAGTCTGACATAGTCATCCTCACGGAATCATACCTTACAGATAATGTCCCAGACACCACTATCACCATTCCTGGGTATGTCCTGTCTCACCGGCAGGACAGATCCAGCAGAGGTGGTGGCACAGTGGTATACAGTCAGGTGGGAGTTGCCCTGGTTGTCTTCAACATCGACTCCGGATCTTCTGGCATCAGGTCAAACATGGAGAGGAAATCTCCTGCTGATTACCACGTACCACCCTCCTTCAGCTGATGAATCCATACTCCTCCATGTTGAACACCATTTGGAGGAAGCACTGAGGGCAGCAAAGGTGCAGAATGTTCTCTGGGTGGGGGACTTCAATGTCCATCACCAAGAGTGGCTCGGTAGCACCACTACTGACCGAGCTGGCTGAGTTCTAAATGACATAGCTGCCAGACTGGGTCTGCGGCAAGTGCTGAGGGAATCAAGAGGGAAAAACATACTTGACCTCATCCTCACCAACTTGCCTGTCGCAGATGCATCTGTCCATGACAGTATCAGTAGGAGTGACGACCGCACAGGCCTTGTGGAGACAAAGTCCTATCTTCACATTGAGGATACCCTCCATCATGTTGTGTGGCACTACCACCTAAATGGGACAGATTTTGAACAGATCTACAGCTCAAGACTGGGCATCCATGAGATGCTGTGGGCCATTAGCAGCAGCAGAATTGTACTCAAACACAATCTGTAACCTCATGGCCCAGCATATCTCCCACTCTACCATTACTACCAAGCCAGGGGGTCAACTCTGATTCAATGAAGGGTGCAGGAGGGCATGCCAGGAGCAGTGCCAGGTACACCTAAAAATGTGTCAACCTCATGAAGCTACAGCCAAGCAGCAAGTGATAGACAGAGCTAAGTGATTCCATAACCAATGGATCAGATCTAAGCTCTGCAGTCCTGCCACATCCAGCCATGAAAGGTGGTGGACAATTAAACAATTCACTGGAGGAGGAGGCTCCACAAATATCCCCATCCTCAATGATGGGGGAGCCCAGCACAGCAGTGCAAAAGATAAGGCTGAAGCATTCGCAACAATCTTCAGTCAGAAGTGCCAAGTGGGTGATCTATCTTGGCCTCCTCAGGAGGGCCCCAGCGTCCCAGATGACAGTCTTCAGCCAATTCGATTAGCTCCACCTAATATCTGGTGACAATATTCTGGCAATGGTGCTGAAGACTTGTGCTCCAGAACTTGCCACACCCCTAGCCAAGCTGTTCCAGCACAGCTACAACACTGGCATCAACCCAGCTATGTGGAAAATTGCCCAGATATGTCCTGTACACAAAAAGCAGGATAAATCCCATCAGTCTACTCTCCATTATCAATGAAGTGATGGAAGGGGTCATTAACAATGCTATCAAACGGCACTTGCTTAGCAATAACCTGCTCACCGGCTCTCAGTTTAGGTTCCGCCAGGGCTACTCAGCTCCTGGTCTCATTGGTTCAAACACAGATAAAAGAGCTGAACTCCCGAGGTGAGGTGAGAGTGACTGCACTTGACATCAAGGCAACATTTGACCGGGTGTGGCATCAAGGAGTCCTAGCAAAACTGGAGTCAATGGGAATCAGGGGGAAATCTCTCCACTGGTTGGATTCATACCTAGCACAAAGGAAGATGGTTGTGGTTGTTGGAGGTCAGTCGTCTCAGCTCCAGGACATCACTGCAGGAGTTCCTCAGAGTAGTGTCCTCGGCCCAACCATCTTCAACTGCTTCATCAATGACCTTCCTTCCATCATAAGGTCAGAAATGGGGATGTTCGCTGATGATTGCGCAATGTTCAGTACCATTCGCAACTCCTCAGATACTGAAGCAGTCCATGTCCAAATGCAGCAAGACCTGGACAAAATCCAGGCTTGGGCTGACAAATGGCAAGTAATGTTCACGCCACACAAGTGCCAGGCAATTAATACCTCCAACAATAGAGAACCTAACCATTGCTCTATGACATTCAAGCACAGTACCATCGTTGAATCCTGTACAATCAACATCCTCAGAGTTACCACTGACCAGAAACTGAACTGGGCTAGCCATATAAATACTGTGGCCACAAGAGCATGTCAGAGGCTAGGAATTCTGCAATAAACAACTCACCTCCTGACTCCCCAAAGCCTATCCACCATCTACAAGGCAGAAGCAGGAGTGTGACAAGCATGCCCCACTGACAGACACACACAAACACAGAGGCAGCAGACATACACAGACGCGCACACACACACATACGCGTAGACAGGCAGGCAGGTGTGCGAGCACAGGAAGCTGCGCACAGGCAGGCACGTGCATGCACACACACCGGCAGGCAGGCATACCTCATCACAAGTAATTTAGAAAGTTAAAATGGATTCATGTACCTGCACAAGCCACAAACTCTACACCATGTTTATTTTGAAAGGCTCTGTAACTCTTTTGAGTACAAACCTGTTTCCATCTGTTTCAGATGAAGTTACATTGTTTCATAGTTTACCAGTGTGAGATTTGAACTCTTGATACTCTTTTGAGTAAACCTGTTTCCATCTGTTTCAGATGAAGTTACATTGTTTCATAGTTTGCCATTGTGAGATTTGAACTCTTGATCTTGGGGTTACAAACCCAGTACCATAACCACTTGGCTATTTAGGCCAAGCCCAAAAATATGGAACGCTTCACGAATTTGCGTGTCATCCTTGCGCAGGGGCCATGCTAATCTTCTCTGTATCGTTCCAATTTTAGTATATGTGCTGCCGAAGCGAGCACAAATTAGTCTTCAATCTGTTTTTCAGATGAAGTTACATTGTTTCATAGTTTGCCATTGTGAGATTTGAACTCTTGATACTCTTTCGAGTACAAACCTGTTTCCATCTGTTTCAGATGAAGTTACATGTTTCACAGTTTGCCATTGTGAGATTTGAACTCTTGATCTTGGGGTTCCAAACCCAGTTCCATAACCACTTGGCTATTTAGGCCAAGCTGAAAGGCTCTGTATGCCTGTCCTGCAGAGCCTGTTAGAATTAAAAGCCTATCATTGGGCTCGTTGTGACACTGAAGGGTTAATTAAGTGACACTGAAGGGTTAATTAAGTGACACTGAAGGGTTAATTAAGTGAATGGCTGGACTTTATCAGCACTGTTAGTAAATGGAAACCTGATCAACCAACACCAAAAAGAGCCACAAACACTTTTCCCCTTTTCAAAAGGTAAGAAGCAAGGAGGGGATGAACAACTGAAACACACCTTTATTTTATATACCAGCCAGGCTGCCTACCCTCCTGAATGTGAATGAGATGAGCCAGCTCTAATCCATCCATTTCTGCTATAGCACAGACCCATCTCCCAGGGAAACAGAGGCTTGGATGAATAAAAAGAGCTCACTACCGCATTGTGCCTCTACTAAAATACAGTGATGTCAAGATGTGTTATAGTAACACAACAACCTATTTGAGGGAGACAGTGGTCTAGTGGTAATATTACTGGACTAATAATCCAGAGGCTGAGGCCGATGTTTTAGGGACACAGGTTCAAATCCCACCATAGGAGCTGGTGGAATTTAAATTCAATTAATAAAAATAAATCTGGGACATAAAGCCAGTCTCAGTAATGGTCACCATGAAGCTGTCAGTGATTGTCAGTCATAAAACCCAATCTGGTTCGCTAATGCCTTGTAGAGATGGAAACCTGCCATCCTGGTCTGGCCTACCCATAAACCCAGACCCACAGCAATGTCGTTTACTCTTAATTTTTTTTTAAATATTCGTTCATGGTATGTGGGGCATCGCTGGCTAGGCCAGCATTTATTGCCCATCCCTAACCACCCTTGTTCAGAGGGCATTTAAGAGTCAACCATGTAGCTGTGGGTCTGGAGTCACATGCAGGCCAGACCAGGAAAGGATGGCAGATTTCCTTCCTTAGTGAACCAGATGGATTTTTACAACAATCGACAAAGGTTTCCTGGTCATTATTAGACTTTTAATTCCAGATTTTTATTGAATTCAAATTCTACCATCTGCCTTGGCAGGATTTGAGCTCAGGTCTCCAGAGCATTACCCTGGGTCTCTGGATTACTAGTCCAGCAACAATACCACTACGCCTCCTCCGGCGATGCCCTCTGTAGTAAGCCACTCGGTTCAAGGGCAATTAGTGATGGGCAACAAATACTGGGCTTACCAGCGATGCCCACTATCCACGAAAGAATACATTTAAAGAAAAATCTTTAACATTGTAAAAACATACCAAGGCACCTCACGTAAACACAAGGTTTAAATACAAAAGATACTGAGCCAAAATAAAGAGATTAGGACAGGTCACCAAAAGCATGGTCGAAGAGGTGGGTTTCAATGAAGTCCTGCAAGGAGTGGAAGGTGGACAAGTTGGGACTAGGCAGGTGAAGGTACAGTTCAGCATGGTAGAACCAAGCCTGATGCTGCATGACTAAACCAGCTTAGCCTGACATGCTCAAGTTTGTACCCCTTGGACATGAGGCCCCATACCAGGGCAACAATAAACAATGAAGACTTGGCTGGGGTGGAGGGCATCGAAAGGTAGAGGCAAGGGCCCTAATGGGCCAACCAACAGCTGTAGAGGTGAGAGGCTCAGCAGTTTGAGTGCAGGGGCAAGGAAGGAGACTTCATTCCCCACCCCCCCCCCCCACCCCCAATCCTCCAAAGTTGTACACAGAAGGAAACGGAGTTGAAGGAGAATTAGAGGGTATTGAGGATGGCTGGGGCAAGGGATAAAATAAAACGGTTTTGATAGCCATGAAGGTGATACGAGGCCATGGAAGTAGAGAGGCCAAGAGAAAGAGTGAGGCCACAAGTGGCCATGAGTAAGGGTAGGTGAGTTTATCTAGAGGATGAAGTTTAGAGTGGGCCAGAGGAAAGTGAATTTGAAGGAGAGGGATCAGGGAAAGTCAAGATGGAGAGTAAAATCAGCTAAAACAAGAAGCTACTCAGGGCAGAAATTAAGGGAGGATAACACAAAGGACAAACTGGGTTTTATATAGCACCTTTCATGATCTTAGGATATCCTATGCTAAAGTTATGTTAATTGTTAAACTGAAGGATGAACAGGTGGAGGGTATTGATTAATTAAGTACATATAAACGGTACACTTGTTAGCCAGATTTCTTTTATATACACACACACACACACACACACACACACACACACACACACACACACACACACACACACACTTCCCAATTGCCTGTCCCTCTTCTGTGGTTACATCTGCACCCAGGTGTCCCTGGAGAGGGAACATGCAGCGTCCCCAGAGTCACCCGAGGCCTTCCATGGCCAGTGGGCGCCACTGGAGTGCCTTATCTCTGCCCAAAATGACATTTTAATTTAAATTACTAAGTTTCCTTTAAAATTTTATTTTTAACACAGTGATCCTTTAAGGGGTGGCTCATTATCTAGTTAGTTTATTCTGTTCATTTTGAAAAAAAGAGAATAAATGGGATGCTGGGTAGGTAGGAGACAGAGATATCTGATGCTGCATTCAGTAAATAAACCTACTAACATGTAGAGCATTTGTGTTTAGATTCATACTTCACCATATGGCTTGGGACCCATCTAACACCCCATAGTACTGAAATACTTTTGAAGAGTAGTAACTGCCTAAAGCATTAATTGCAGCTGCCAATTAATGCACAGCAAGGTCCTGCAAACAGCAGTGTGATAACAATCAGAAAACCTGCTTTAAGTGTTGCTGGTTCCGGGATAAATATTGGCCAGGGCACTGGGTAGAACCCCACCCCTCCAACCCACCCCATGCTCCTCCTCAAAATGGTACCATGGGGCTTCTTAATGCTTACCCAAGTGGGGAGATAGGGTCTTGTTTTAAGACCCCCATCTGAAAGATGGCACTTCTGATGGTGCAGCACTCCTGCAGCCAGGACTATGTACTCAAATTTCTGGAACCAGGAAGAAACCAAGTGTGAGGCAGTATGCAGCAAGAGCCTAATAGAGTGACAGGGGGTGGAATAGTTTGAAGTGTATGAAAGTGGTCCAGAGGATTGGGGGAAGAGACCAGGGGATAACTTGTTGATTAAGACCACGCCACCATTGTGGGGCAGGTAGCAGGAACTATAAGGCAGATCTGTAGAAGGAACAGGTGTGGGATGGTATGATTTACATCAATGCCATATTACCAATGTAATCACCAACTTGTATTTACATTGCGCATTCAACACAGTAAAAGCTCGCAACCTGCGCCTCAGGAGCGTTTAGACCAAACTTGATTTCGAGTCACAAGACAAAACTTTAGAACAGATCACCAAAAGCTTGGTCAAAGTGGCAGGTTTTAAGCAGCATCTTAAAGGAGGAGGGAGAGAGGTCGAGAGGCAGTGAGGTTTAGGGAAGGAATTCTGGAGCTTGTGGCCAAGGTAACTGAAGGTATGGTCACCGAAGGAAAGCGGGAATGCGCTAGGGACCAAAATTGAAGGAGCGCACTGATCTCAGAAGATTGTAGGGTTGGAAGGGGTCAGTGACGAGGATGGGGTGAGGCCATGCTGCGATTTGAAAATAGGGGTGAACTTGTTCTTTAAAATCCGTTGCCAGGCTGGGAGCCAAAGTAGGTCAGTGAACACAAGGTGACAGGTGAATGGGACTTGATGTATGGGTTATATGAGATGCAGAGTTTTGGGTAAGCACACGTTTCTGGAGGCTGTGAGTGAGTGGTCTCGGTGCAGTGATTATATCTGTCGGTAAAGGAGAGTTGGTTAGTGAGGTGAACGCTGGTGAGGTTAGTCCACAGTGGGTGTGATGAAGTAAGGATAGAGCAGTTGGGATTGCTACTCTTGAGGAGACAGCAATGGGTCCATTGGAAAATATTGAGAAAGGTACAGAGAGTAGCCATGAGTGTGTTCAAGGTTTGTTCCAACATGGACTGGCAGTAGAAGGAAGGCAGGCTGAGGAACAGTGGAAGGCTGGGATTTGGGTTAGGAATCCAGGACGAGAGAGATTAAAAGTTGGTCTGGCTGGGTGAAGTGCTTGGGAAAAAGGAGAAGAATCAAAAGGGAGAAATGGAAGTAATTGGCGCAGGTCCAGAACAACATCCAAAAGGACACCATACAGTCTCTGACACCATGACATCAACGCTCGAAACATAGTCATTTTTAAAGGAAACTATCCTCTATTGGGGTGTGATTGTGATTCATCTCCTGGAAATATTGACTGGACTTCATGTCGAGTTCTACAGCTGCCAGCCAACAGCTCTCTGATATTTTACCCAAGTGGTTGATCTTTATTACGAGAGTTCGATTGCTGGAACCTATTCAACCATAGGTGGCGGCCGAGAGGGGGAGTCTCACCAATTTCCTTATTCTCGTCCAGTGCAGAGACACTGCACTCAATGCTGCAGCATCCCTGCTGTCACCATGACTGAGGTGGGTAGACTAAGCAGAACCCAGGGCCCTCCCTGGTCTGTACAGTTCAGTATCACACTGGGCAGGGTACTGGAGGGCTAAATGGAACTTGGAGCTCAGCTTTCTAAACAGTCAGAAAGAAATCAGCATTTAGAACAATGGGTTTGTTTTTAATATATTCCATTAAAAAGCTCAAACAAGATCCAAGGAAAGATAACAGCTTGTTAAAACCGTATTGGTTGTAAAATGTGTTCCTCTCTGTTGGATTTCTATTACCCAGATGTTTGTCTTTACAATGCAGTTTTCTATTTCCAATATGACCTAGAGTTTAAATTGGTTGCATTCTGTACTTCATGGCCCTGAATTTTCACCAATGGAGCTGACAAATTGGAGAATCCATTAAGCAGAAAAGAGATAGTCAATGACAACTTGTATTTAAATGGTAGTTTTAATGTAGATAAACAATCCGAGCTGCTTCATAAAGACATGAGGAAAATAAATGGACACAAAGGAGAAGGAGAAAAGATGCTGGATGGGGATGTCAATGCGATGCGATTTTAAAGAGAGTCTTAAAGAGGTGAGGTGGGAATTCTGGGAAGCAGCTGCAGGCTTATCCATCAATGGTGCTGCAAAATTGATGTGACTCCAGGATGGTGTGTTGCCTCCCTGGTGCCAGGGTCAAGGGTGTCACTGAACAGCTGCAGAGAATTCTAAAGAGGGAGGGCAAACAGACAGAGATCGTGGTACATATAGGTACCAATGACATAGCTGGAAAGAGGGATGAGGTCCTGCAAGCAGAATTTAGGGAGCTAGGAAGCAGATTGAAAAACAGGACCTCAAAAGGTAATAATCTCCAGATTGCTTCCAGTGCCACACGCTAGTGTGTATAGAAATAGGAGGTTAGTCCAAATGAATGCGTGGCTGGAGAGATGGTGCAGGAGGAAGAGCTTTAGATTTCTGGGACATTGGGACCGTTTCTGGGGGTGGTGGGACCTGTACAAGGCTGATCAGTTGCACCTGAACCGAAATGGGACCAACATCCTTGCGGGGAAGTTTGCTAGTGCTGTTGGGGAGGGTTTAACCTAACTTGGTAGGGGGATGGGAGCCTGAGAGGAGGTTCAGCCGGGGGGAAGATGCACAGCCAAAATTAGAAGAGAGAGAGATTAGAAGTGAGCTGGAAGGCATATAAATTATAGGCCATTTAAGACACAAAGGAGTTTGACAAGGTTGGGTGGTATTTATTTTAATGCAACGAGTCTGACGAATAAGGCAGATGAGTTGAGGGCATAAATTACCACATGTAAGTATGATGTCATTACTGTCACAGAGACATGGTTGAGAGAGGCGCAGGATTGGCGGCTCAATGTTCCAGGGTCTTCAGGCGAAGCAGGGAAGGAGGTAAAGGAGGAGGGGGTATCGGAATATTGATCAAGGAATCAATTACAGCAGTAAGGAGGGATTACATCTTAGAAGGTGCCTCAAATTAAGCCATATGGGTAGAACTTTAAAAAAAGGAGCAATCACATTGTTCGGGAGCCTACAGTACACTCCCAGCAGTCAGAGAGAAATAATAGAGGAGGTATGTAGGCAAATTTCAGAGAAGTGTAAAAATAGTAGGGTAGTAATAGTGGAGGATTTCAAATTCCCCAACATTAACTGGGTTAATCATAGTGTGATAGATTTAGAGGGAGCAGAATTCTTAAAATGCATCCAGGAGAGCTTTTTAAGCCAGTATGTAGAAGGTCCTACAAGAGAGGGGGCGGTTCTGGACTTAATCTTAGGTAATGTGGTAGAGGTATCAGTGGGGGAACATTTTGCAGACAGTGATCATAACTCCTTTAGATTCAAGGTTGTTGTGGAAAAGGACAAGGATGGGCCAGAAATCAGAGTTCTAAACTGGGGGAAGGCCGGTTTTAATAAGATCAGATATGATTTGGCCAGAGTGGGCTGAGAGCAGCTACTTTTAGGTAAATCTGCGTCAAGAAGGAAATAGGGGCAAGAGTACAGGGCCAACATATTCCAGTAAAGACAAAGGGTGGGACCAATAAATCCAGGGACCCTAGATGTGGAGGGATATACAGGATCGGATAAAGAGAAAAAGGGAGGCTTAAAGCAGATACCGAGGGCTCAAAACAGTGGAAGCCCTAGAGGATTATAGAATATGTTGTGGGGGGGGGTGGATTTTAAAAAGGAAATTAGGAGAGCAGAAAAAGGGGCATGAAAAAACATTGGCAGGTAAAATAAAGGAAAATCCAAAGTTATTTTACAAGTACATTAAGAGTAAGAAGATAACTAGGGAAAGAGTAGGGCCCATTAAGGATCATAGTGGTAATTAATTTGTGTGTGGAGCCGGAAGACATAGGTAGGGTTCTAAATGAATACTTTGTGTTGGTGTTCACAAGTGAGAGGGACAACATGGGTATGGAAATCAGGCAGAAGGACTGTGATATAATTAAAGAAATTAGCATAGAAAGGGAGGAGGTTCTAAGTGGTCTGGCAGGCTTAAAAGTAGATAAATCTCCAGGCCTGGATGAAATGTATCCCAGGCTGTTGAGTGAGACAAGGGATGAGGTAGCAGGGGCTCTGGCAATAATTTTCAATACCTCTCTGGCCACAGGAGAGATGCCAGAGGACTGGAGGACAGCCAATGGGGTATCATTAGTCAAGAAGGGAGGAAGGGATAAACCAGGGAACTACAAGCCAGTCAGTCTAACCTCAGTGGTGGGGAAACTATTGGAAGCAATTCTGAGGGACAGAATTAATCTCCACTTGAAGAGGCAGGGATTAATCAAGGAAGTCAGCATGGTTTTTTTAAGGGGTCATGTCTGACCAACTTGATTGAATTTTTCGAAGAGGTGACCAGGTGTGTAGATGAGGGCAATGCATTTGACATAGTCTACTTGGACTTCAGCAAGGCTTTTGATAAGGTCCCGCATGGGAGACTGATAATGAAGGTAAGAGCCCATGGGATCCAAGGCAATTTGGATGTGGCAGGAAGCAGAGGGTGATGGTCGAGGGGTGTTTTTGTAACTGGATGCCTGTGTCTAGTGGGGTTCCACAGGGATCGGTGTTGGGTCCCTTGCTGTTTGTGGTATATATAAACGATTTAGATTTGAATATAGGAGGGTTGATCAGTAAGCTCACGGATGACACGAAAATTGGTGGGGTGGTAAATAGTGAGGAGGATAGCCTTAGATTACAGGAGGATATAGACAGGCTGGTCAGATGGGATGTTTATCCAATGCACAGACTCTACCGAATAACAACGCAAGCAAAGCCACAAGCACACGTCAGCACTGAGTCTGTCCATGGCACTCGAACAACATACCAATGTGTTTTGGACAGAGAGCAGAAAAAAATCAATAGAAGCTTGCACTCGATTTAAAAACAGAAACAGAAGTCAGGGGATAGGCTGATTAAAGAGGTGCATCATACAGCAACATGACAACATCTATTCACAGCAGCTCTACAAAATTCAACTATCTGCATCTGTGGGATCGGATTTAACAGGTTATTTTAAGTATGCCATTCATTGAGAGCTATGTAATTGCAATTTAAATGTTTGAGGTTTGTCACAGGATCTTGTCTCACATGCAGGTGAAGGGAAGTCAAGTGTTATTTTCATAATCCATTCATTGGCAGCCATGCCTTCAGCTGCCTAGATCCTTATGTGGCTAGGTGTCAAATTTTGTCAGATAATGCTCCAGTGAAATGCCTTGGAACATTTCACAATGTGAAAGGTGATATGTGAATGCAAGATGTTGTTGTTATAAATACTTACACATCACTGTTCACATACCAAAATATTCTAAGATGCTTTGTAGGGAAGTACTGACTAAGACAGAAGTTATGGGACTTGACCATACAATGCCAAGCACATGCTGCTGTAACAATTGAAGGAATGGAAATAACTGTGCAGAAGCTGTTCAGGCACCGATTGGACAATGTAGCCCCTCGTATAAGAGACAGATCCCAACTGGGAAAAGGGAATCCAGCCACCAATAGAAGGATGGAGCTTTTTGCCCTGTGAACCTGAAGGATACTGTTTGATCCAATCTCCAGTCCTCTTAGTGCAGCTCATCAGTGAGCTGAAAATTGACAAACACAAGTACTCAGGCTGGTTCAGTATCGGCGGAGAAGAAAAGAGTTGACGTTTCGAGTCCTCATGACCCTTCGACAGAACTGTTCTGTCGAAGGGTCATAAGGACTCGAAACGTCAACTCTTGTCTTCTCCGCCGATGCTGCCAGACCTGCTGAGTTTTTCCAGGTAATTCTGTTTTTGTTTTTGTTTTGGATTTCCAGCATCTGCAGTTTTTTTGTTTTTATTTACTTAGGCTGGTTCAGTGCTGGAAAAGTCACCCTTACTTCACATGGTCCTGGAGTTCAAGCGCACTCTCAGGTTTTGGTACATAACCCTAGGCCGACACTCATGCCTCAGCAGAAATCTCCGCATTGCAAAGGTACAATCTTTCAGGTGAGACCTCTGCCCACTCAGGTGGATATAAAAGATTGAAGAATGGCAGGGAGTTCTCCCAGTTCCCTGACCAACATTCCCCACGTGGCCAGCACCACCAAAACAGCAAGATAAAAGCAAAATACTGCAGATGCTAGAAATCTGAAACAAAATCAGAAAATGCTGGAAAAACTCAGCAGGTCTGGATGGGAATAGAGGGATACAGACCCTGGAAGTGCAAAATGTTTTAGCTGACGGGCAATATGATCGGCGCAGGCTTGGAGGGCCGAAGGGCCTGTTCCTGTGCTGTACTTTTCTTTGTTCTTTGTCTGGCAGCATCTGTGGAGAGAAAGACAGAGTTAACGCTTCGAGTCCGTATGACTCTTCTTCAGAGCTCCGAAGAACTGTTCAGAGATCTGAAGAAGAGTCATACGGACTCGAAGCGTTAACTCTGTCTTTCTCTCCACAGATGCTGCCAGACCTGCTGAGTTTTTCCAGCATTTTCTGTTTTTGTTCCACCAAAAGTGTAACTGTTTATGCCTAAAGAACAACAGTAAATCATGCTAACATAAAGTGGTCAACTTTGAAATGCTTTGGAACATCTTGAGAAAAAAAATCTACATTTACATCATGCCTTTTGGGACCTCAGGGCATCTAAAGTGCTTTCTTCCTCCAAAAATACACTTTGTTCATCAAATTTGTAAAAGTACATACATAACAGTTCAGATTTAATATTACATAAAATGGAAAACACATCAGCTCCTTTCCATACAGCATGAGGCACTCTGAAGTACCTCACTTATAATTACAGGTTACACTTACAATATTCATTTCGTGAACATACAGCCTGAGGGGTTTTCCATGATTTCCAACCTCTCAGTGCACTATGGCTGTAAGGCCTGAGACAATGGCCTTTGCCAATTGAGCCTCTGCAGTAGCTGCATCAAGCTTTAGTGCCTCCCTCAGCACGTAGTGCTGGACCTTGGAACGTGCCAGTCTGCAACACTCGGTCAGGGACAACTCTTTGCGCTGGAAGACCAACAAGTTTCAGGCAGAACAAAGAGTGTCTTTCACCAAGTTGATGATCCTCCAGCACCAGCTGATGTTTATCTCAGTGTGCATCCCTGGGAGCAGCCCATAGAGCACAGAGTCCGGCATCACAGAGCTGCTCACGATGAAACACGACAAAAACCACTACATCTCTCTCCAGACCTTCTTTGCAAAGGCATATTTCAGAAGTAGATGGACAATGGTCACCTTCCCCTCAGCCCCCCTTGAGGGCAGTCTGCAAAGGCAGAGAGACTCCAAGCATGCAGGAACGATCTGATGGGGAGGACCCTTCTCACCACGAGCCAAGCTACGTCTTGGTGTTTCTTTGAAAGTTCTGACAATGAGGCATTCTGCCAAATGACTGACAGTCTGCTCAGGGAACCATCCAACAGGATCCACCGAGTCCATTTCCCACAGGGCCTCAAAGACATTACATGCGAACCACTGCCTGATGGCCATGTGATCAAAGGTGTTTTTCTGCATAAACTTTTGCACGAGGGACAGACAGTACAACACTGTCCAGCTGACGAGTTTTGCACTGCAAATTAGACAGGCCCATCTTTCGCAACACCAGGGACAGATAAAAGCTCAGCACGTATTGGCACTTGGTTTTTTGTATACCAAATGTCTATGGACAGTTTGATGCAGCCACTTTCAAAAGTGGCCATCAGGATGAAAGCAACGTTGGGTAAGTATCCCCCACCTTTGCCTAGAGATTTGTACATCACGTCCTTGCAGTCACGTTTTTGAAGTGTAGTCCTGCCTCGTAATGTAGCAATTACAGCAGACAATTTGCATTCACAAAGCACCCATAAACAGTAACGTGATAGTGGATCAAAATCCTGGAACTCCCTCCCTAACAGCACTGTGGGTGTATCTACACCACATGGACTGCAACAGTTCAAGAAGGCAGCTCACCGCCACCTTCTCAAGGGCAACTAGGAATGGACAATAAATGTTGGCCCAGCCAGCGACGCCCACATCCTGCGTATGAACTAAAAAAAAAAGAGGCCAAAATACTCTGCTTTTTTGTGATGCCGATTGAGGAAGAAATATTGGCCAGGACACCACTGAGAACTTCCCTGCTCTTCTTCATAATAGCCTTGGGAGATCTTTTACATCCTCTTGAGGGAGCAGGCAGGATCTCAGTTTAACATCTCATCCAAAAGACAACATTGCAGCCCTCCCTCAGCACCACATTGGGCTGGCAGCATAGGTTTTGTGTTCAAGTCCCTGGAGTGAGACTCACTCCCACAATCCCTCACTCAGAGGTAACACTGCTCCCCACTAAGTCACAAGTGAGAAATGCTGAAGATGCTATAAGTGCTAATATTTTCCCCTGAACTCCTACTAAACACGTGTGTTTAAAAAGAAACTAGAAAAGTAGGAGAGAGAAAATGAGAAGAATTAAGGCTATCAAAAAAAAAAATCAAAACAAAACCAATCACAGGTGGAGCTGAAATGTTTATCTGCGTCAGGGGCAGAAGCACTGACAACTAAACACAGAATAAGATGGGTTATCTGAGGACTGGCAATTGAATACCAGATAGTCTGAGAGGGAAAATAAAAGCAAATTTTCCAAAAGATGAAATTATTATATGTGGTGAAGAGGCTGGAACAATTTCTACCCCACAGCCTGAGCAATTAGTGACATTAACTTAGATTCCTCATGGAATGCTTCATCCCACTTGGCTTCCTCAGTGGGCTTTTCCAGTTTTGCCTCATCCTGAAACCTGGCCATCCACCTTAAGTCAGCAACTCTCAGCATGTACGGCATAAAGGAGACAGGATATCGTAACTGCTGTTCGGATTGAACACAGCCTTGAGGCTACCTCCTCTGAGGGTGGGGAGGGAGGCGAATATTGAACCCTCTTTAATAAACAACCACTATACAATGGAGTGACCTCAAGCTGACACTGGGAACAGCACATGCAAATTCACAAAATGCAACTTCTGCTCCCTGAGGTTACAGGGATTACAGAACACTGGACAAATCCCCAAAGCACCACCATTTCACCTGCATGTCTCCCTAACAATCCCTCCCCCACCACCACCCCCCCAATGACTCTTGACTGGGCTTCCACTCAAATGATGCATTTTTTTTTACAACAGCAACAACAGTTTGGAGGTACTTGTCATTTTAAGCGAAGGCTCAGCTTTGAAAATGCCCAAATACAGGGGCAGCCCACAGAGATGTCGGTCTCCCCACTTACTACAGCTTTGCAAACACCAAGAGGTCAGGAGGAGAGGGGATTGCTGGCAGTGTGAAGATGCACAAACTCCTGAGCTGGCAACCAATGTCAAACTTCACAGGAAATTTAAGATGTCCATTTTAACCACTCAACAAAAGTTACTCAGTATGCAAATACGGAAGTTGACATGATTTACTGGATCAGCTTATGTATAAAAAGATCCATAAACATTAATGTGTCTTGCAACAGGGGGCAGAGGTGGGCAATGAAAATCGATGCTGCAATGATATCTGGTGTTAGGCTTGTTCCTTTCTAATATCACAGCATAAAATGTTAAAATTTGCACCAAATGCAGACGTGCACTCAACACAATGAGAACTGGTAGAATAACCACTTCGGAGAGTTCAAAATATTCCCAGTCGCCAACCAAAACTCCAGCATTTTGCAGTATGGTCACTCTTCTGAATAAAAAGATTTCCACATAATCCTCTTAGCTGGGTCATGCCAATCAATCTACACTCCCCCCCCCCCCCCAAAAGCCTCATAACATTCTGCAGTTTTCATAGGTATGTGTGGATACAGTGGAAATGCAGAGAGAAAGGACCATCATTAGGTGAACAAAACTATGGCACAGTAAATGAAAGCTCAATCTATTCTCAGTGAAATAAAAGAGGGATATATGCTACTAGAAAAGAAGTGCTGGTACCCTTTATTATAGAATCATATAGAACAAAAGGAGGCCATTCAGCCCATCGTGCCTGTGTTGGCTCTTCGAAACAAGGCTCTCCAATTAGCCCTACAAAACAGTAACATTACTTAAGCAACAGTGTTCTTAAAATAAACATCTATGTGTTTATGTCAACAAATAGGTTTAAGTGGAGTTACGAAAGGTTTAAAACAGGAATGTTTGTGACAATTAGGAGCAAGGGGGCCGAGGTTGCAAATATAGAGAGGATCTGTACAGCAGACTGGGAGGTGTGCAATACTATAATCGCCTGTGTGCAATTCTGTATCCCCAGTATGTAATATTGTATCCCCTGCCTTCAGTTACCTTCCTCTCCTTGTCTTGGAAAGGGAGCACTAGCCAGGGCATCTGGCCGACGAACTCCTGCCAGGGTTTGTGTTCCTCCTCGGAGCTGATGAACACCACCTCCAGCTTGTCGCCGTGCTCCCCTTGCTTGAAGCGGCTGTAGAAGTCGCCGAGCGCCGCGTTGAACTGCTTACACGAGGCGCTCCAGCTGCAGCCGAAGTAGAGGGCGAGAAGCCGGCCGTCGGAGCCCAGCGGAGAGCTCTCCACCTCGGCCTGATCGCGGTCCGTCAGCCGCTCCCCCAGCAGCTCGCAAACCAGCTCAGACATCTTCTCAGCAGCAACAAAAATCAAGAGACAGAGAGGGAAGGGTGGGGGGGGGGGGGGGGGGGGGGTAGGGAGGGGAGGGGGGGTGGGGAGGAGGGTAGGGTGTGAAGAGGGGAATAAAATCTTCTTCAATGCAAATAATTCACAAGATTACTTCCTTCGATTTTTACTCGATTCTGTAATCTTTCCCCCCCCCCTCCCTCCTCTCACTGTCTCTCCCTGTGTCCACACACTCCACTCCCACCTATGGGACATGGCAAAGCTGAGCTCCAGCACTCCTATTGGTTCCACCAGCAAATTTCTTCTTCAGCAAGACTTTTGTTCCCCAGTATAAAGAATAAAACTTCTTTCTTCTTTTGTGCAAAGTTTTTTTTTAAAAAGAAAGATGTTGGACAAATACTTGAGGGGTGGGGAATCTGGGGAATGGGATGAATTGGATGCTTCCTTCAAAGAGCCAGCACAGGCACGATGGGCTGAACGGCCCCGTTTTATGCTGTACCATTCTACGGTGAATAGCAGATCCATAACGCAGTGGAGAATCAAGCAAAGTGCGGAAAGGCCAAACGCAGAATAGAGAAAGAATGGGGTGAAGAGAGGAAAAAGTACCCCAGTAAAATAAAAGGGAACACTGAAGTCTTTCTAAAGAATGAGCATAAATTTGGGATGGGAAGCGGAAGCACAGAAGAGGAATAAGTGAGAAGCATTTTTTTGGTGGGAGAGGAGGTGGGTTGGGTTGGGTTGGGTTGGGTTTGGGGGGGGGGTGCCGAAGTGGGGAAAAAGGAATTTGAAGTGATTTTGCTAGACTGCCCCGCAGGGAAGCCACTTTCCCCATCCAAAGGGTAAGCTCTGTGCATCTTTGCACCCAGGGATGCACTTTTTTTTATATTCATTCATGGGAATGTGGGCGTCACTGGCTGGACCTGCATTTATTGCCAGTCCCTAATTTAAGAGTCAACCACATTGCTGTGGGCCTGGAGTCACGTGTAGGCCAGACCAGGTAAGGATGGCAGATTTCCTTCCCCAAAGGACATTAGTGAACCAGATAGGTTTTTACAACCAAAAGCAATGGTTTGATGGTTATCATCAGACTTTTAATACCTGATTTTTTTTTTCTGAACTCAAATTTCACCATCTGCCATGGTAAGATTGGAACCCAGGTCCCCAAAGTTTCTGAAATTCTAGTCAGTGACATTACCACTGTACCACCATCTACCCCCATACTGCAAATAAACCCAGGCACAAATGCATTTCACTAGGAATTACTTTGTGGCTGAATTTCCCCAAGCGTTTACCCCAATCTAATTGATCCCTGTGCCCCCACCCACTTCAGCTCAAGATAACAGCTCTATTATCCCTACTCCAGTTTCAAGAGGCAGACACCCAAATTTCCTACAATTGTGTTGCTTCAAAATAGGCTTAGAATTCAACCTAGAACTTCAGGGAAACAGGATAATTTTTCTGTTGTTTTATTGTTTTTTAAAAATAATTTATTCCCTCAGTCATGTTCTTTATTTTCTGTTTCTTTCAAAGCAGTTTTATGGCAACAGTACAAGTTATATTTAAAATTGAAAATCGTCCACACCTCCAACACTGCAGCACTCCCACAGTACTACAAAAGAAATGTCAGCCTAGATTATATACTCAAATCCCTGGAGTTGAATCCACAACATCAGAGAGAAAAGTGCAACCACTGAGCCACAGCTAACACTAATACACAGACAAACATTAATGGTTGAATGACCAACAGTCAGGTTTCTTGAAAAGCCATAAAGAGGCAGAAAGTGATCGATAATACATGAATATTGCCTCAGTAAAGGGAAGACAACATTCTTACATTAAGTAGTGCTGAAAAAAATGAAACATGTCTAAGCTTTTCATCTTGCACTCATCAGAACACCTGGCAAGAATACCAACATAATGGGGAAACAACAATTTATACTCTATGTGAAGAGAGTGCTGATTGGTTAGCAAGTGGTTTTACCATGGAGAATGCACCAATGATGGTGACTGACAATTAACTGCCAAGCATTGTTTGAAATTTAAACCAGATGGCTTGACCCTGATTGGTCAATGCATTGCCCTGAGGAATGAGTCAGCGAATGGCTATCACTCATTTTGTTTAGCTAAAATTACATTACAACATCTCTCCCTTTACTTTGGAAAGAATATTCTCATGCAATAACAATACCACCCATTGCTGTTGCAGTCTGGAAGGGACGGGTTTGTCCATTTCCAAGACAACAGGAGAGAAGTGGCCAAAGGTCAAGAAACAATGATCTGAGCCTTACATTGTACAAGCTATTTATCAAATATACAGGAGTTGACCCTATAGCCTCTTATAACTATTTCATTTCCAGCTGAGGGAAACCAGGTATATGTGATTCAACACAACGTGCGTTTTGACACAACAATTTAATTAAAAGACTGTATCCCTTGAACAAGAAAGTGGACAAAAATTAATTTCCAACAGAGGGCATGCAAGTAGTTATAGATTAATACCTAAATTCTAACCTGTCTTAAAAGCATCAGGTCACTTATTGGAGAAGACAAGGAAATGAACGATTCTGCTCATTGTTCCAACTTGTCAATAGAAAATTCTTCTTCCTTGTATTCAAGAGGGCTTTCTGCATTAATGAAGGATGATGACGTCCAGCTGGTTACTGAACATGCCTGCCCCAATGATTTGTCTATTATCTATCAATTATTACCTGCAGATCTGCAAGTCTAGAAACCTTCCCACTGTTCAAAACCTTCCCACAAGCCAGCATTGTCCTTATTTGTCCCCCTTTCTCCTCCTGAATCTCTGATTTGCATTGAATCATCTGTTGCAAATAATTATTCTGCTGTAGCTATCCCACAAACTTTATCTTTGAAGGGTTTGAAGAGAGTTCATTTCATAATGTCATTGCTTATATCAAAAACTCAATGCAATTCATTTTAAAATGAACATGGGCACATTTAATTTTTTTTTTACCTCACCCACACTAATGAAGATGTTGATTCACACTGTGTGTGATTTTCCCTCCAGCAGCTTGCTGAAGCAGCCATTTTTTATTTGTAAGATGTTCAGTGAATAACAGCAAGCTATTTGGCTTTGGGTAAAACCACAACCAAACTGATCTTCTGCACACATTCAAGAAGAGTTTACTGCATAGCGATCTGGAGCAGGAATCCAGGCTCATTTACCCCATCAATGGCTCAGGTTCAATATGACCCTGTATCACCCCGATCTTCACCCCAGCTGAGGACAGATAACTCAACACAAATCAGAGATTCAGGAGGGGAAAGGGGGGCAAATAAGGACAATGCTGGCTTGTGGGAAGACTTTGAACAGTTTATAGACTTGCAGATCTGCAGGTAATAATTGATAGATAATAGACAAATCATTGGGGCAGGCATGTTCAGTAACCAGCTGAACATCATCATCCTTCATTAACTATATCAGCCTGTGCTCAAACCCAGTGGAGTGTTTCATCAGTGTTTCAGGCCTGAAGGGGGGTATTTAAACTTACCCAATGCTGACACCGTATGGTCACCTTTGGTAATAGTTATGAAAAAAAGTGCACTGCAAATCCCATAATCAAATGTTTGCTTTTACCGTTGATTATAATAATAAATTTGACATAATGACAAGCTCTATAGTAAGGGTGCACAGATTTAAACCAAACTGAGGAAGATCACCAGAGAGTTTATATGTAGTTACATTACACAGAGGTGAGTGAATGTATGGAACTTGCTGCCTGGAGAGGCAATGAGATGTATTGTTATACCACTTAGGGCTGTTTCATCGGTGGTGGTACAATGTTACTGTCACTAAACTAGCAAACCAGAAATCTATTCTAATGTTCTCAGGGTACAAGTTCAAATCTCACCACAGCACCTGATTAAATTTAATTAATAAAATATGGAATATCCAGTCAGCTTGGTGACCATGAAAGTATCGTTCATTGTTGTGAAAACTCATCTAGTTCCTTAATTCTCCTTAGGGAAGGAAATCTGCTGTCATTATCTGGTCTGGTCTCCATATGACTCTAGACGTACCCTAAATGTGGTTGAGTCTTAACTGCCCTCTGAAATGGCCTAGCAAGACACTCAGTTCAAGGGCAATTAGGGATGAGCAATAAATGCTGATCTTGCCAGCGACACCGACATCGCATGAAAGAATAAAAATGAACTTTAGTTTTCCCTTCACATCATTCATATTTTTAAAATTTATTCATTCATGGAATGCAGATGTCCCTGGATAGACCAGCATTTGTTGTCCATCCTTAATTTCCTTTGAAAAACATAGGAAATAGGAGCAGGAGTAAATCAATTGGCCCTTCGAGCCTGCTCCGCCATTCACATGGCTGATCCTCTATCTCAACATCATACTCATGTGCTCTCCCCATACCCCTTGGCACCTTTAGAGTCCAGAAATCTATCTACTTCCTTCTTAATTATAAAAACAAAAAAACTGCGGATGCTGGAAATCCAAAACAAAAACAGAATTACCTGGAAAAACTCAGCAGGTCTGGCAGCATCGGCGGAGAAGAAAAGAGTTGACGTTTCGAGTCCTCATGACCCTTCGACAGAACTTGAGTTTGAGTCCAAGAAAGAGTTGAAATATAACCAGCTTATATTTCAACTCTTTCTTGGACTCGAACTCAAGTTCTGTCGAAGGGTCATGAGGACTCGAAACGTCAACTCTTTTCTTCTCTGCCGATGCTGCCAGACCTGCTGAGTTTTTCCAGGTAATTCTGTTTTTGTTCCTTCTTAACTATATTCAGTGACTTGGCCTCTACAACCTTTTGTGGTGGAGAATTCCACAGGTTCACCACCCTCTGATTGAAGAATGTTTCTTCTCATCTCAGTCCTAAGTGGTCTACCCCATATCCTGAGACTGTGACCCCTTGTTCTAGACCCCCCAGCCAGAGGAAATATCATCCCTGCATCCAGTCTGTCTATCCCTGAAAGGATTTTATATGTTTCAATGAGATCCTCTCTCATTCTTCTAAACTCCAGTGAATACAGGCCTAGTCGGCCCAATCTCTCCTCATACGACAATCCCAGCCATCCCAGGAATCAGTCTGGTGAACCTTCGCTGCACTCCCTCTGTGACAAGTATATCCTTTCTGAAGTATGGAGACCAAAACTGCACACAATACTCCAGGTGTGATCTCACCAAGGCCCTGTACAGCTGCAGTAAGACATCCTTGCTCCTGTACTCAAGTCCTCTCGCAATGAAGGCCGACATACCATTTGCCTTCTCAACTGCTTGCTGCACCTGCATGCTTGCTTTCAGTGATTGGTGTACAAGGACACCCAGGTCCCTTTGTACATCAGCATTTCCCAATCTATTACCATTTAAATAACACTCTGCCATTCTGTTTTCCTTACCAAAGTGGATAACTTCACACTTATCCATGTATTTGCCCACACAGTCAACCTGTCTAAATCACCTTGAAGCCTCTCATCACCTTCCTCACTGCTCACATCCCCACCAAGTTTCATCAGCAAACTAGTAAACATTACATTTGGTTCCCTCATCCAAATCATTGAAATATATATATTGTGAATAACTAGGGCCCAAGTACTGATCCCTACGATGGTAGTGAGCTGTCTTCTTGATATTGCTGCCGTCCATGTGGAGCAGGAACACCCACAGTGTTGTTAGGAAGGGAGCCCCAGGATTTTGACCCAGTGACAGTGAAGGAACAGCGATATAGTTCCAAGTCAGGTTGGTGTGTGGCTTGGAGGGAAACTTCCAGGTGGTAATGTTCCCATGCTACCCTTGTCCTTCTAGGTGATAGAGGTCGCAGGTTTGGAAGGTGTTGTTGAAGGAGCCTTGGTGACTTGGTGCAGTGCATCTTGTAGATGGTACACGCTGCTGCTACTGTGCATGGATTGTGGGGGAAATGAATGTTGAAATTGGTGGGATGGGGTTCCAATCAAGCAGGCTGCTTTCTTTTGGATGGTGCTGAACTTCTTGAATGTTGTTAGAGCTGCACTCATCCAGGCAAGTGGGAAGTATTCCATCACACTGCTGGCTTGTGCCTTGTAGATGGTGAACAGGCTTTGGGGAGTCAGAAGGTGAGGTGCTTTCCACAGAATTCCCAGTCTCTGACCAGCTCTTGCAGCCACAGTATGTATATGGTTGTCTGAGTTCAGTTTCTGGTCAATGGTAACCCCTAGGATGTTGATAGTGGGAGATTCAGTGATGCATTTCTCTGCATTCAAGGGTATTTGCCATTTCTTTCCCATCCTTTAATCGAACTCCTTCTCCAATTTCCTGCCTCTCTTAATCACAGCTTGCTGTACCTCTCCTCTAATGGACAGGACAGCCGGGTGCAACAGCGATAGGATTTTCCCAGATCTTGGTTTTCCCACAGGTGCAGGGCACCAGTGACTGCATTCACGTGGTGCTCAGATCTCCATTGTGACACACGGTCAACTATGTCAACCACAAGGGCTTCCATTCGCACTTTAGAAGCATCTGATCCTTTATCTACATTCAGCACCTGACCCCTTCAGGGGCACAGCTCCACTGGTGACAGCTGCTGAAGAGATGGGGGCCAGCCCTCCTTTAAAGGTACTGAGAGCACACCGAGAGATTGCCGGAACTCAGTGACCCCTGCCCATGACATTCTTGCAACAATGACTAGCACCATTGAGGTCCAGGCATCACTAATGTGTCCAGGGAGTGTGAGGCCGGACCATCACTTTGGTCTGAAGGTTGCACAAAGTGCAGGGAAGAGGCCCTGGACTGAGAGACCTGCCTTTTATCTTGTGCAGAAATGTTTCACATCTGAGTGACATGAACACTGTTCATCAGAACAAGGAGCCATAGGAAGGGAGACATTCTTGAGAGTTTATTTACAAAAGTGAACATTATGTACCCGTGCCCAGGCTGTGCAACTACATCTTCTTAACTTTCCTAACCCTGCCGGTATATCTTGGACATCTACAGCGGAGGTGGAGACAGCCTGCTGACTTTGACGCCCTGTGATGATCTTGGTGGGTTTCCTCTGGAGGGCCGAGACCTGGAGAGCCCCAGCCTGCTTTCGGAGTCCTGCTGTGTGGCAGTGAGACCCTCCTCAGCCTGTGGAGATGGAGCTGCTGAGGTCACAAGAAGAGGAGATTCAGATGGGTCAGAAACCCGACGTCACCTGGGTGGATGGCCCCGGAGGGGGTACACCTACTGATCCCCCTCCCTATGGGTGCCCAAGGGACCCTGGCTGACTCCTTGTGGAGAGGGGGTAACTGGAATGAGATCAAGTGTACACACTGTTGGAGGCCAGCCAAGGCGTCAGTGATAGAGTTGAGCCCACGCAGCAGTGCAGGAGTGACGTCCTGGGCCAAGGTCTCAATAGCAGCCGCCATCCTACCAGTGTTGACCTCAGTGTGTTGGCATGCTGTCACTATCACTTCAGAGTGAAGGCGGATGGACTCCTCCATCGTACCTTGCAATCTGAGGAGTGCAGCGGACATCCCTTCCTGATGTTCCCAAGCTTGCCTTTGAACTCCAGCAACTGTGACATGACTGAGTCCAGAGGCTCATCATCTGACTCAGCAAATGTCTGACCTCCAGCAGTCCTCCGAGTGCTGGATGGGGAAGTCCCTGCCACCGCCTGCTGTGGATCGGACTGTGCTATGTGCTCACCAGATTGTGATCCCGAGCCTACTGTAAAGCTAGGTTCCACCGAGGTGTGTGTCTCTGCGCTGGTGGAGGGTGTGGGTGAGCGCTGTGACAGGACTTCAGGGAGGGTGCCTCCAGATTCCTCTTCAGAGGTTTTTTCGGGGCTTGGTTGGAGGCCCTGGGTCATGGGCTCCATTGGCTGTTTCCCAGATGTGCCTGCAGAAGCAAGGGGAGATAATTAGTGTATGGCAGTGGCCTGTGAAACAGGACACATCATTCACGGCATGGTTGTCTGATGGATGTTGCACTGCTGGATCTTCACTTGGTACAGCAGCGCCGACCTCATCGTCAGCACAGGACCGATCCAGATCCTCACCAGCCAGCTGGATAGCTCTGTTTCCAAAGTGCGTGGGGACCTTGATTTCAGGCTTTCCTCCACTGGTCTATGACCTCTCCCTCTTGTTGTGTGCTAGCTTGTTCTGGATGAATAGAGGTGGAGAGAGTATAAGCAATATGCCTGCCAGGCAAGATGATAAGTATGCGTGGCCTGTGTGTGCAGAGTAGTCCCATGGATGGGATTAGGACGATGACGGTGAGTGTAAGACAGTGAATGGTGAAGTCCCTTGAACTGGCAGTGAGTGAGGGCCCTGTGGATGTGTGATGGGTTTATGAGGGTGTGAGCTGAGAATGATGAGAAGAATAACAGCCTGGTGGAACGGAGGAGATCATTCATCCTCTTGTGGCACTGGGTGGCTGTCCTCTTGTGAAGGGTGTTGTTGCTGACCACCGCTGCCACTGGCTCCCAAGGCGGATTAGTGAGGTTGACCATCCTGCATCCAGAGCAGGGAGAGGGGCCGTTGTGGTGGGCCTCCACTGCATCTAAGAGGCGCTCGAGGGACGCGTCATTGAACCTGGGGGGCTGCAGTCTTTTTGCCTTTCAGGGCTGTGTCTTCTCTGCAGCAGTAGTGGGCTGGAAGCATTGAGATGTGTACGTGCGGCTGGACTTATATATATAGAACTTACCTACTTACTATTATTTAAATACTTACTTACTTAAATATGGCGCCCTGCATGCTCAAGCGGTGAGGTCATGGCGTGGCGGGCAAATGAGAGCCTGTCTACCATGGAAACGGCGTGTTTCCCGGGAATGCATAATTAAATGGTGCGATTGGGACAATATGGCATGAAAAACGGCCATTGCGGCCAACGGGCAAAACAGTTTTACCTGCTCACTACCGCACTTAGTACAAATTTGGGACGATTCTACACAATGTCTCAATTAGTGAAGCTTCTCTATTTTTAATACCCTGTATCTTAATTTTCATATCAAGTTGCCAACTGATTCCGTGGATAGCACACTTGCCTCTGAAGGTCATTAGTTCAAGTCCCACAACCAGAAACCTGAAGCTATAATCCAAGCTGCAGTATTGAGGGACTGCTGCACTGTCAGAGGTACTGTCTTATGGATGTGAAGTTAAATTGAGGATCTACCTGCCCTGCAGCTTTTTTAATAGATTCATTCATGGGATGTGGACATCACTGGCAAGGCCATGGTTGTAAAAGACCTCATGGAGCTATTTGATTAAAAGTAGGTGACTTGTCCGAGTGTCCTGGCCAATATTCACCCCTCAACCTACCTCCCTTTGCCCTAAGAGGGCATTGGCAACCATGTTAATCGTGCTCCATGTAAATCTTGCTCTAGAGGAGTCTACCATTGTTGGCGGTACATGCACCCAGCTGGCAAGATTCTTCAAAAAAGATCATTCTTTGTCTACTTCGATCTCTTTTACCATCAATCTTTCCCATCAGCATCAGACTTTCTAAATCATGACATCTTTTATTACGTGCCCAGGAAATTCCAACTGTCTCTCCCTGATCTTGGGCAGCAGAGTTCTTTTGGGCTCAGATTTTACTTGCACATCTTCATTAGTAATGCCCAAGATATCTTCATTACTCACCTGAAAAACCACAACGCTGCAGCCTCAATGCTTCTCTGCATCATCCAACATTCGCTTCTGTATGTCCAGATTGGTGTGATGGAGCATGCCAGGATTAATTGGACCTAATGGCCTGGGTGACCTGAATGAAAGAGGGGAAATGTGGATCGATTGGTGTCCAGCAAATGATCAGGTTATTCTAAATACCTGGTTCAAGGAGCACCCAAGAAGGAAATACACATGGACAAGTCTTGGCAACATGACCAGAAATCAAATTGACAGTGTGACAAGAGATGGTAGTGTAGTGGTTTGTCCCTGGACTGGTAATTCAGAGTCCTGGGGATCTGGGTTTGAATCCCACCATGGCAGATGGTGAAATTTGAATCCAATAAAAATCTGGAATTCAAAGTCTGATGATGACCATGAAGCAATTGTTGTAAAAACCCATCTGTTTCACTAATGCCCCTTTAGGGATCTGTTGTCTTTACCTGGTCTGTTCCATAGCACTCTTAAATGCCCCTCTGGACAGGGAAATTAGGGATGGGCAATAAATATGATGCCCACATCCCATCAACAAGTTTTTAAACAAAAACCTGAAACGCAGTTCAACAAACAAAGACCTACCTGGGTGCCAACCGCAGAAGTGACCATGTACCTGTCATTCGCACCATCAAAATAATGCTGAGGAAGTTGAAAAAATCAAGGAGATTAAAAAGACTAGATTGTGAGCCGCTCAATTAAAGAAAAAAAATAAAGTGGAAGTTCAAAATCATTTCAAACTGCTTAAAGACCAAAGAAATCATCCAAAGCATCAGTGTCAATGTCAACAACCAGCATTCCAATTAAAGAGAAAGGAATGAAAATGGATGACAGATGAAATATTTGACCTGATGAAGTGCAGAAGGAGGTTCAGGAATTGGACAAAAAGGATCAAACAAAAATGTGTTGGGGAGAAGGAAAAAATTTGATGGAATAGAAAAACGTAAAAACACAGACTCAGGAACAATGTGTTAAGCCATTTGGGAAATCACAGGAAAAAGCGGGTGTACATCTGGCAGATGCAACAAAGGGAAACATGGGCAAGTTATCCTGGAAAGGGAACAAGTGCTGGAATGATGGACTGAATACATACAAGACTTATTTGAGGACAACAGACAAGAAGAAAAGCCAACAATTAAGAAAAACACACATGGTCTAAAGATCATGAAAGATGAATTAAGAACAATAATAAATAAGGTGCAAAACAATCAAACCAAAAGCCCGGGTGAAATAGTCACCGGACAATATAAAGTTTAGAAGACTTTAGAATAGACAAACTGACTCTCATCTTCAATGAAGTTTCTGGGAGAAATCCTGGAAGACGTAAGTAAATCAATATTTATTGTGCTTCCTCAATCAAGACTAAAAGAAAAATAAAATACTACAGATGTCGGAAATCTGAAATAAAAACAGAAAACACTGGAAATACTCAGCAAGTCTGGCAGCATCTGTGGAGAGAGAAACAGAGTTAATGTTTCAGGTCAATGATCTTACATCAGAACTAAAGCAGATCATCTGGTCATTTATCTCGTGGCTGCTTGTGGGAGCTTGCTTTGCATAATTGGTTGACACGCTTCCATCATTACAACCCTTCAAAAATACTTCATTGGTTGTAAAGCTTTTTGGGACATCCTGAGGTCAGAAAAGGTGCTATGTAAATGTGCATCTTTCTTTTTCTTTCTCTTGTTGGAGCCTCTGAAAATACATAAATATTCACATTCCTGCCCTTTAACTACACATTGATTTTCACGTAAAACTCAGTTAAACCAAATGAGTTGACCAGGAAGAGCCAACATACCCTTTTCCAAACCCATACTGATTCCACAGGGATCATCAGGTACCCTCTGGTGCTTCTTGGATGGTGCCTGGCCGGAATAGCTATTCCTCATGCATTGAAACATAAAACATGACTATTAATAGATTGTTTGACTGAGTCTATCGCAGCTGCTTCTAATCCTGTTCTCACCCAAAGTCCATGGGTCACTGGAGCATGATCCAGAGTGGCACCTCTACAAATTTTCCATACCTTCCTCAAACCAGGTGTACTCAGACTAACTGTGGTAGGCCAACCTTTGACTTATGCTTTGAAATGCTAAAACTGCACAGGTTGGGATTTGAATGATGGCATGTTGTCTGTATCTCCAGAAGTTATTCACAGGCCAGGCAAGACATTTATCCACTGGATCAGCAGAATCCAGCTTAATCAACCACTTTGTTAATTGGTCTGTACCCTTCGCAAAATTTTCCAGCCAAAGGGATAGATTGGTGACCTACTAATGGTAGCTAATATTGTCAGCCTTGACTCACTGGACAGCACTCAGAATAATTTGGGTCCAAGTCCCACTCTAAAGACTTGAACAGAAAAAATCTAGGCTGATGCCACAGTGCAGTACTGAGGGAGTGCTGCAATGTCAAAGCGCTTGGCCTTTGGATGAGATGTTAAACCCAGGCTCCGCCTGCTCTCTCAAGTAGACATAAAGATCCAATGGTACCGTTGCAAAGAAGAGTTATCCCCAGTGTCATGCCAAATATTTATCCTTCAATCAACATCACTAAAACAGATTTTCACACTCCTAGTTATGGGACCTTTCTGTGCGCAAATTGACTGCCACGTTTCCTACTTTACAACAGTGACTGCTTTCAAAAGTAGTTTATTGCTAATCCTTTTTTATTTTCTTTCAGATTTAGTTAACTTATGACTGAATACATAATTTAATCAACATTTGTCAGATTCTGCATTCAAAATTAAATAGTTTCAAGTTTAATAAATAACTGGTAAACTTATTTAAAAGCAATGCTCATGTAGCCACTACTGTATACATCTGACTGTTTGCATTGACATAGTTTAATTATTATGAGCATAAGTGTGTGGGTTGCATTTATTTCAGGTCTCTTTCCTTTTACCTAGAAAGTCTTTTCTGCAAACTCTATTATTTTTAAACTCAACCAGGTTTAGTAGGGCAGAGAAGCCAAAATGAGAACTGTCCTTAATAGCTGCTTCACCTCCTTCTCCACTCTTCTGCAGCTATAATTGTTTGAAGTAAGTAGTGTTAGTAAACCTGTTGAATGTAAGTGCTATGAATATTACCTACAGTGAGACAGTATTGTAGGAGAACCTTCATCACATGGACTGCAATGGTTTATGAAGAAGGCTCACCACCAGCTTCCCAAAGATCAACTAGGAATGACCAATAAATGCCAGCCTTGTCAGCCATACTCATATCCTGAGAGTGTATAAAGAATACACAAAGGTCACTATACATAAGTGAATCTCAGTAACTTTACCACAGAAGCAACCATTGTATCCCAAGCCACACCAAGAGACATAATACATGAACACAGCTTCTCAGTGTAATTCACGTGCTACAGGGAACACTGAGTACGTCCTTCACCCCGACTATGCTACCTTAAAGTGAACACCAGTCAACAGTACAACATAAATTCATTAAGTTTTGTTAGCTATTTTAATGGGCGTTTTAAAAATTAACATAATTAATGTTTGCACTATTAAAATACTGTAGATGTTAGAAATCTGAAATACAAACAGAAAATCTGGAAGTACTCAGCAGGTCAGGCAACATTCTCAAGAAAGGAAGAACGTTAACGTTTCAGGTTGCGATGACCCTTCATCAGAACTGAATGGTTATCACGGCCTTAAATGTTAACTACATAATTAATGTTTGATTTCTTATATGCAGAAATCATCCAAAAGTAGGATTGAATCCTAAATGTAGATGCTGAAACTTCTGTAGGTCTGAAATGGTGATTATTAAAAATCAATCATGATCAAAAGACTACATGCTGATGGAGTTAAGGTTATAGCCATACATACATTGGTGGGGTGGGGGGGTGGTTGGGGAGTGTGGGGGTGGGGTGAACCCAATTGTTGGAACCCAATGGAGAACAGTAACACACTTGAGATGGTTAGTGGGAAAAGGGAGTTGGGGAGGGGATATCCAAAGGAGAGAAGTAAAATAATTAGTTTATTTTCCCTTTGCAGTGAAAGATTGGAAAAATGGAGGATTCAATGCAACTAAGCTCTGAAAATGCTGCTCAGACCCGTGGTAACCTGCTCCTGAGGAAAATAAGGGGATTGATACCCATCAACTTCTGGCAGGAAGTGAAATGTATTTCCAGACTGGCTGGGCCAGTGGTGAGTTTACACCCACCTAATATCCCATCATATCCTCCACACTTCACTCTCTCCAAAAACGTATCCAATTGCCTACCAAACACATTTATATCATCTCCTTCAATGAGCTCATTAATACAATTCTCTTCACTGTGCCTATTTACATAATCTCTTTCAATTCATCCCTTTATTCAATTTCCTTCATTGAGCCTATTTATAAAATCCCCTTCACTGATTCGATTTGTATAATTCATTTTCTTGAGCCCATTTAGAAAATCCCTTTCAATAACCTTGCCCGTTAACTTATTCCACAACTTCCTACGCTAAAGGTGAAAGTCTTCCACTTGATTTTGTTTGATTGCTTCAAAGGCCATAACTTCTAATTTGTTTAACCTTATAATTGAACCTTATTCCTTTTGTAATTGCGAACACGTCAATGAAATCAACTTAAAATTGCGTCACCTTCTGAGAAAGAGAAATTGCAATTACATTCAGTAAGGGATATTATTGGTTTAATTCAATTTAATTTAGGTATAAAAGAATTTGATAAAAATTTAGTGGCCTTTGTATATTATTTATCATTCATTTTCCTTTGACAGATTTTGACACAGCTGATGATACTTCTCATAAATATTGTCAACTCTGCATTCTGTGGACATTTAGGAAACATTGAATTGGATGCAGTTAGTCTAGCCACAGTGGTGAGTTTATGTTCAGAATGTGCACATTTATGTGTCCCATAGTGAAAGGGCAATATTCATCGTTCTAGTGCTCAAGAAAGATGGCTCCATACGCATTTGTGGGGATTTCTATATATTTGTATCGTCTATAAAATAGTGATGGAAATGCATTGCTTCCGATCAGTTTGAAGCTTAGTGCCTTTACCAGCTGATGAAATGCTCCTTGTGAAAAAGCCTGGGCGTTACCTGCTGTTCTCAGTGGAAGGACAATGAGAAAGCAGCAGTTGCTTCAGTGGTCCTAGGCTAAAGAACAGAAACACCAGCTAGGAATCCCAGCTCATCACCATCGTCAATGAGCCACCCTGGAAGTCCGATGTGTGTGGACATTGGGTGAGAATGAGATTGGGCTCAGTCTGAATGCTCTTCGTGGGCAGATAATCCTCTGACAGCCATTTGGATCACACATGGGGACTGGTCACTTGTGCAAGGTATTCATGGGCTGCTGAGGCTCATGGCACTATAGCAACAAACAGAACTTGCATTTATATAGCACCTATGCATCCCAAGGAGCTTGATAGGATCATAAACAGGCAAAAAAAGCTTGACACCAAGTCAAAGAAGGAGGCATTAGGATAGATGGCTAAACGCTTGATCAATGAGGCAGGTTTTAAGGAGAGCTCTGAAAGGAGGAGAGAGACGTGATGAGGCAGAGGTTTAGAGTGAGAATTCCAGAGGCTGGGATCCAGGAAGCTCGAAGGAATGGCTGCCAATGGTTGGATAAAGGACATGGGGCCTGCATCACAGGCCAGAATTGGAGGAACACAGGTTGTAAGGATGGAGCGGATAGCACAGCAAGAGCACAGCAAGGGCCATGGAGGAATCTGAACACAAGGATAAGAATCCTAAATTCAAGACACTGGTGGTCGGGACCCAATATAGATCAATGGTCACGGGGGTCATTGGTAAAGCTGCCTTGGCATAAGTTGGGATACGGGGAGCAGAGATTTGGATGACATTCAGTTTACAGAGCTTGAAATATTGCAGTCCAGCTAGGTTGGCATTGGAACAATTGAGTCTGGAGAAAACCATAGAGTATCATGGTGCCTGATAGAAAGGAAGAGAGAAAAGGGAAAAAATGAGGAACAAAAAAATCACAATGGTATTTTATTTGTTTATATTTAAAAATTCCGATTTTGTATTATTTTTTAGCATGTTGGTAACATCTAGGACGATATTGCTAAATATCCCTGTTTTTTATTTATTTTGTACAGGTAATAACTGTATCAGGTTACTCTATAGCTGTCGGCTTATCTGCAGCATGTGACACACTCATGTCTCAGGTAGGTGCAGCTAACCCCAAGCTGAATAAAAACCATTTGCTAAGACAATAAAGCCACAAACTTCCATGGGTCTGGAGCAAACAAAAATAAACTTTACTATATAAGGTCAGAAAGATAAAAGAATTTGCAATATCTATCTTATACTCATAACATTCAGGGTAAATATGAGGTACATGTGAATGAACAGGCAAACTGTAGTTGGACACACCACGCTGCACAATAAGTGGCAGATGACGACCAAGACAGATTCCATGGATTTCTCAACAACCCACCTAGACATCAAGGGCAGAATTTTACATTCGGTGTGCGAGTGCGTGCCCGACACATCGGAACATAAAATGACGCACGATGGAGTTGGGCATGTGTCCTGATGTCATTGCGAAGTTGGGCGATATCTCGTTCAGCGGGCACACGCTGGAGTGGGCCGCGCAGCTGCTGATAATTGAAAGGCCTGTTAAGGCCATTAACCAGGTAATTAACCTGAATTTTACGCTGCCCGTCCAACCTTACAGTCGGTGAGCAGGCGAAAAGGCCAAGCGGCCTTTACATTTTTCAGGAAAGCTCATCCACGAGCGGGATGAGGCTTCCTGAAGCTATTACAAATTAAATAAAAAGTTTCATTTGAACTTAAACACATGTCCCATCTCATGTGACACAGTCGCGTGAGATGGGACATGTTTCGTTGAATTTCTCTGCTCTTTGTTAATTTTTTTCAAAAAGCGCTTCAAGACAGCTCCGTGCCTCAAGGAGATTGAAGCGTTCTTTCTGGCGCCCAAGTGCAAACTGCATGTTAGTGCCTGCTCTCCTTTCTTCGCCCGCACAGATAGCGCAACTGCTCGCGATCCAGGCATGGCAGGCCTTATTTGGTGAAATCACAGTGTGGACTTGATCGCGGGTGGCTGATGGCTCTATGAACGCCCCCCCCACAACCCGCCCGCTTCCACCTTGCCCACCCGGTGAATGGAACAGCCTGGCCCAGGAAACACTGAGTCAGCCAGCCTCATTGGAACTCTGTTCCTCTCATGAGGAATTCCAGTCTTTGCCTTCAAAGATCTTGCCTGAGAATTTTTTCCAACTGTCACTCCAACTCTGATGGGTCTCAACAACCTTCCATCTCATCTCCTGAGACTCAATTTCCCTGGATTCCCAAGGCTGCACTCCAGCACTAACTCACAAGCACAATTTCAGCTCTTTGGCCATGCCAAGCAGAATGCTATTGCTCCAAAGGGGTAGCTTCGACCCCAACGGCCCGCAGCACAGAGTCACCACTCTTCCCCTACCTTTTTAGGTCTTTAGTGCTTCTGCTAAGTGTGGAAGTACACCAGCGTGCAGGGATCCCCAGCATGTTTTCGTTCTTGGGTCAGCTGCGATTCCGTTGGCTGCGTCATGTGAGCCGAATCCTCAAAGCCATGCTCTGTGGCGGGATTGCTATTGGCAAGGATACAAGGATGTGATACAGGGAAGTCAGCAAGTGAGACTTCAAGCTGACTGGGATTGGAGTCGATGCATGGGAAGTCCTCGCTGCTGATCAGAGCGCCTGGAGACAAGCAGCCTGGAAGGACATGGGAAAAGCAGGGGGCAAAAGAAATGAGCAGATGGCGGAAAAGAGAGCCCACCAGAAGGAAACCAAACATCAGTCGGTCTCGGACCAACGCTATTCATCTGTATCAGCTGCGGAAGGGACTGCCACTCACAAATTAGCCTCCACAGCCACAACAGACGATATTCAATGCAGAAGTGACATACACCCTGGGCACAGTCCTTTGTCTCCCAAAGCAGACAGATGCCAATAATAATACAATGACCAGCAGTCTGTCACTTGATGCTGAAATCAATATACGCATCATAAAAGCTGTCACTGTTTTGTCCAAGCTGAGTAAGAGAGTGTGGAACAATAACAAATGGATTGAGAACACCAAACTGCAAGTCTACCATGCCGGAATTCTCAGCGCACTCCTTTACAGTAGTGAGGCCTGGGCAACATATGCGGGCAGGAGAAAAGGCTTCCACCCGCCCTGTCTCAGATGTATCCTCAATATTGCTTGGTAGGACAAGGTCACCAACTCAGAGGTCCTGGAGCATGCTAATCCCATCAGCATACATTCATTGCTAGGCTAACGGCATGTCACAGGATCACAGAATTGTTACAATGCAGAAGGAGGCCATTTAGCCCATCGTGTCTGTGCCGGCTCTCTGGATGAGTATTATGACTTAGTGCCATTCTCCTGCCTTTTCCCTGTACCTTTGCACATTGCTTCTACTCAAAGTAACATCTAATGCCCTCTTGAATGCCTCGATTGAACTTGCCTCCACCACACTTCCAGGCAGTGCATTCCAGACCCGAACCACTCGTTGTGTGAAAAAGTTTTTTCTCACATCACATTTGCTTCTTTTGCAAATCACTTTAAATCTGTGCCCTCTCATTCTTGATCCTTTTACGAACAGGAACAGTTTCTCCCTATCTGCTCTGTCCAGCCCCCTCATGACTTTGAACACCTCTATCAAATCTCCTCTTAGCCTTCTCCTCTCCAAGGAGAACAGTCCCAACCTCTCCAATCTATCTTCATCACTGAAGTTTCTCATCCTTGGAACCTTTCTTGTAAACCTCTTCTGCACTCTCTGCAATGTGTCACATCCATCCTATAATGTGGTGCCCAGAGCTGTACACAATACTCCAGCTGAGGTCTAACTAGTGTCTTATATAAGCTCAGCATAACCTTCTTGCTCTTGTACTCTATGCCCTTATTAATAAAGCCTAGGATACTATATGCTTTATTAACTGCTCTCTCCACCTGTCCTGCCACTGTCAATGATTTATGCACATACACATCAAGGTCCCTCTGTTCCTGCACCCCCTTAAGAATTGTACCCCTTAATTTATATTGTCTCTCCATGTTCTTCCTACCAAAATGCATAATCTCACACTTCTCCATGTTAATCGGATGGATGACAGCCATATACCCAAAGATCCTCCATACAGTGAACTGGCCACTGGGTCACAACAGCCTGGGAGCCCATACCACTTCCAGAAGCTACAAGCCAGATATGAAGATGAAGACACTGACATCTGAGAGACAGTCGCATGACATTGGTCATGCCCTGTGGAAGCTGACAGCTTGGAAGGGCACTGGAAGATGTGAGTAGAGACAGAAAACTCAGTTGACCAAGAAAAGGGCCCAGAGACAGCAGGGGCCAGCAAATCGTGCACTTTTGCAGCAAAGGCAGCAGAGACTGCCACGCCAGTGTGGGGCTCCTGAGCTGCACCAGGTAATGCTTAACACAGAGTTGATCACCATGGTGCAAACCATCGTGTCGCAAGAGGGAAGGCTTCCAAAAACCATACCTTTTAGTTGATTTACCAAATCAATCTTAGTCAGCTCCAATGCGCGATCTGCAGATTCTGTCACATGCGAGGCAGGTGGTGCCTGGAGTGTTGGGTAAATGAGGTCTTTGGAGATTTGTGTGCTCTCACTGACGCTTCAACTTCACCTTTGCATGTTCCTTAAGAAGCCTCTCGATGTGTTCAGTGTCTGTCTGAATAGACCTTATCCATTTTGGTTGGTCACAAGCCAGGGACTCCCATGAGTCGATGTGGGTGCTTGACTTCTTCAAGGATGCTTTCAAGACATCCCTAAAGCAGTTCCACTGTCCTCCTGGGAGTCTCCTGTCACAACTGAGTTCTGAGTAGAACAGTTGCTTTGGGAGTCTGGTATCAGGCACATAAATGACATGGCCTGCTCAGTGGAGTTGGTTTTGAGTGGGTAGCACCTCAATTCTGGGTGTGTTGGCTTGGGAGAAGACACTGCTGTTGGACTGCTCTCCTTGCAATCGGATTTAAAGGATCATGAGAAGGCACTGTTGGTGGTACTTCTCCAGTGCTTTGAGGTGTTTGCTGTAGATTGTCCAAGTCTCCAAAGAATGTAGGAGTGCGGGGATCACTTCCGTTCAGTTTAGTCTCGGATTTGTGATCCTGGTCCTCAAATACTCTTTCCTCATCAGCCGAGTGCTGAGCTAGCACATTGGAGGCGACGATGAGCTTCATTGTCTATGTCTACCTTCATTGAGAGGAGGTTCCCAAGCTATGGAAAATGGTCGACATGATCAACATTGATCTTAATCAGTGTGGGGATGGTGGGGGGCTCAGAGAGCAGGGGTGGGGGTGGGTCGGGGGGGGGTGTAGGGGGCATTGTTGGAGGTGTTGTGCTTTGGGAACTGGTTGGAAGAGGACCCTAGCTTTCCAGGTATTTAGCAATAGGCCCGTTTTCTCATATGCTTCAGGGAAGGAGTAGGAGCTCAGTTTCTGAGTGAATGCACACCTAAGCGCCATCTGCATACTGGAGCTCAATGACTGAATTTGGAGTGATCTTGGTTTTGGATTGAAGGCAGCCCAGGTTAGATAGTTTCCTACCTGTTCTGTAAATTATCTCCAAGCCTATGGGTAGTTTGTTGGAGGAGAGCTGCACTATTGCAGCAAGGGAGATGGGGAAGAGGGTTAGTGTTTGGCTGTCCTGTTTGAATACAATCTTCACTGAGATAGAGTCAGTGGTGAATCTTTCGGTGAGGAACACGGCTTGCATGTTATTATGGAGTGGGCAGAGGATGGCGAAAAATTTCTGAGGGCAGCCAAAATTGAGAAGGATACTCCGTAAACCTTGAGGAAGCTCTGAAGCAGAGTCATGCAGGCTCGAAACGTTAACTCCGTCTCTCTCTCCATAGAGGCTGTCAGACCTGCTGAGTTTTTCCAGCATTTTCTGTTTTTACTCCATTAGCCTGAATGGCTGACAGAGTCAAAGGGTTCTGTAAGGTCAAAAAAGGCCACGTGCAGCAGTTGGTGCTGTTCCTTGTATTTGCAGGGAACCAGGGTGTGATATAGCAGTCAATATTGATAGAATATCTTTAACAAATCTTTTAATCTGATTTTCAGACATACGGCAGCAAGAACTGGAAGCGAATAGGAGTGATTCTCCAAAGAGGGATTCTCATTCTCATGATAACCTGCTTTCCCTGCTGGGCCATCTTCATAAACATCGAGCACATTCTTTTGGCTTTAAAACAGTCTCCTGCAGTGGCCAAGTGAGAGTCTTGTTTATTCTCTAATTTCAAAAGAGAAGAAAATAAGACTATTTGAGTGAAAGAAAGGAGGCGGTCCACTGGCCCAGTGACAGAGTGTGTTAGTGAACACAGAAGTGTTGGATCAAGGAATGTTAGGATGGAGGTTCCAAATTGCACATTTACATATAGTGAGGGGTTAATCTCAGCTGGATCAGTGTCAAGCAGAGGCCAGCTGGTCTCCTCAATAGAGAGGGAGTCAATGAAATGGTGAGTCGACCATCTTACAGTGAACGCCGCCCGGCATCCAGAGCAGCAGCAGCGATAGGGAAATGCAACAGGTCACATGCTTTCCTGTGAGGTGTAGTGGAAGTAAGAAATTAACTCATAATTTAAAATGGAAAATAATACAACAAAGAAATTCCATTATAGAACTAAACAAAATGGGTTTGAGTCCTTGGAATACGGGGGATTTCAGGAGAGTCCCTATATCAATCCATCAATCCTCTCCACAAGCCCAGTCAGTGTCACCGTGTAACAGGCTGTCGGAGGGACCTTTCAGTTCATGGACTGAGTCAACTTTACTCTCCCCCAGAATCCTTTGCAGACAGATGACTGAAAACTGAGAAAGTGTGACTGAGTGATCCTGTGATTCAAACTCAGGTCTTATTGGGAGTTTGACACAAAGTTGATCTAAACACCAGAACAGCTGCTTGTTGGTGCTTCAGAAAATAAATAGAATCATAGAATTAGGATAGTATAGTACAAAAGGAGGCCATTCGGCCCATCAAGTCTGTACCATCTGTTTTGAAGGTCAATCCAGTTAGCCTCGTTCCCCATCTATCCAGGTATCCCCGTAATTTTTTTCTCCTTCAAGTATTTATGCAATTCGAATTTAAAGATAACTATTGAATCTGCTTCCACCACCCTATCAGGCAATGTGCTCCAAATTCTAACCACTTGTTGCAAAATAACATTTTTTTCCTTAAGAGGCCTCTCATTCTTTTGCAAATTACCTTGGAATTGTGCCCTCTGGTTATGGATCCTTTAATAATACCTCTTTATTTACTCTACCTAAATCCTTCATGATTTTAAACACCCTTATCAAATCTCCTCTCAGCCTTTGCTGCTCACAGGAGAACAATACCAAGCTCCCCATACTGTCGACCGCAGTGTAATCCCCCATCACTGGAATCATTCTAGTAAATCTCTTCTATACCCTCGCCAAATTCTGCACGTCTCACCATTTCAAAAGGATTGTGGATGATTTCCTCTGCAATTACAGGAAATACGGCTTTGAAATACTTCAGTGGGAGACAGGAATATCAGGGTAGAAACTGGTCCTTGTTGTGCCAATTTCCCAGGTAGAAAATGGGGACAAAAAGGACCAGTTTCGGGAAGCAACACCTGTGCCCATACTGCACCTGCATTGCAGGTACCTGCCATATTGGGAAAGGTGATTTTGTAGGGGTTTCAGGCAGTCGTGTACAGAGACATTTCCCTGTACATGTAAATGAAACAGTAAAATGGATGTTGATTTCATACCTGTAAGACTGTTGCACCAGTTGTTAGCCGAAACATCAGAGTTGTCGGAGTGACCATTTCAATGATACATTGTTTTCCTTCTTTTGTTGTGTTTCACACAGAGGCCTGGCTGTGACTCCGCTATGTGCCAGGTCTAAATACCTGTCTTCTTTGGCACGGCACCGTATGTTGGTACCTCACTAATGTTGCACGACTTTATTACCTCAATTTGAATTTATCTTTGGTTCCAGATGATGATGTTCGATGTTTTCCCTTTTATAATCAGAATCTTCTATTCTTGTTACAGTTTAACACAACAATATGTGAAGATATATATTCCTGGTCTTCCTGTAAGTACAGTAATTTATTATAGGTAACACACAATAAAAGACACACACAATGACACACACACAACGACACATACACAATGTCACATGCACACACACATACACACAGACACAATAACACACACACAATGACACACACACACAATAACACTCACAGTGACACACATACACAAAATAACACACACACATACAATGACATACATACACATAATAACAGACACAATAACACACACACAGGAATACACACAGAATAACACACACACAATAACACATGCACACTAACACATGCACACACACAATAACACACACACAATAACACACTTACACGCACACACAATAACATACACACACGCACACACACAATAACAAACACAAACTAACACACACAATAACACACACACACACACAATAACATACACAAACAATAACACACACACAATAACACAGACACTAACACATTAACACAAACACACGCATACAATAACACACACACACTCACTCACATACACACACACACACACACAATAAAACACAAACACACACACGTCATTCATTACCTGAAATGTGCACATAGCAAAAGAGTCAGCGAAGCTCACAATAATCTCCTTGTGACTAGGAATATCAGAACAGGAGTAGGCCATTCAGCCTGTTGAGCCTATTCCTCCACTCTATTAGAACATGGCTAATCATCTACCTCAACAGCTCTCTGGAGTAGAGAATCCTAAAAATTCACCACCCTCTGACTGAAGAAATTCCTCCTCATCTCAGTCTTAAATGGCTTACCCTTTATCTTGTGACTGTGTCCCCTGGTTCTAGAACCACCACCGTCCCCCCACCTGTCCCCCCAGCTAGGGGAAACATCCTATCTACATCCACCTTGTCACACCCTGTAAGAATTTTGTAAGTTTCAATGCGATCACCTCTCATTCTTTGAAACTCTAGAGAATACGGGCCCAGTTTCCTCAATCTCTCCTCACAAGACAAACCTGCCATCCCAGGAATTAATCTGGTGAACATCCATTCCATGGCAAGTATATCCCTCCTTAGATAAGGAGACCAAAACTGTACACAATACTCTAGGTGAGGTCTCACTGAAGTTCTATACAATTGCAGCAAGACATCTTTATTCCTGCACTCAATTCCCCTTATGATGAAGGTCAACATATCATTTGCCTTCCTAATTGCTTGCTGCACCTACATGCTAGCTTTTAGTGACTCATGAACAAGGATACCCAGGACCCTTTGGACATCAGCACTTCCCAACCTCTCACTATTTAAGAAATATTCTGTCTTTCTGTTTTTACTACCAAAGTGAATAACTTCATACTTATTCACATTATATTCCATCTGCCATGTCCTGGCTCATTCACTTAGCCTGTCCACGTCCTCTTGAAGCCTACTTGCATCTTCCTCACGACTTACGTTCCCATCCAGTTTAGTGTGATCAGCAAATTTGGAAATATTACAATTAGTCCCCACATCCAAATCATTTATATAGATTGAGAACAGATGTGGCCCCAGCACTGATCCTTGCGGTACCTTACTAGTCACAGCCTGCCATCCTGAGAATGACCCATTTATTCCTACTCTCTGCTTTCTGTCTGTTAACCAATCATCAATCCATCCAAGTATATTTCCCCCAATTCCATGCACTTTAATTTTATTTGCTAACCTGTGTGGGACCTTACCAAAAGCCTACTGGAAATCCAAATACACCACATCCACTGGTTCTCCTTTACCAATGCTACAAGTAATATTCTCAAAAAACCCCAACAAGCTTGTCAAACATGATTTCCCTTTCATAAATCCATGCTGACTCTGCCCAATTTTGCCATTCTTTTTTAAGCGTCCAGTTATCACGACCTTTATGATAGATTCTAACATTTTCCTTACTGACGTCAAACTAACAGGTCTGTAGTTCTCCATTCTCCCACTTCCTCCCTTCTTAAATAGTGGCGTTACATTTTGTACTTTCCAGGCTGCAGGAACCTTTCCAGATTCTGTAGCATTTTGAAGGATAACCACCAATTCATCCAATAACTCTCTAACCATCTCTTGCAACACTCTGGGATGAAACTCATCTGGTCCAGGGGAGCTATCAGCCTTCAATCCAGTTAACTTTTCAAGCACTCCCTCTTTACCATCGTGAATTTCTTTCAGTGCCTCAGTTTCACAAGTCCCTTGGTTGCCTAGTATTTCTGGGAGATTTCCCGTATCTTCTTCCATGAAGACACACATACAAAGGGCAGAATATTGCGCTCGTTGGGCGGGCGTGCGCTCGACCCCAGTAAAGGTAAAATGACGGGCAATGATGTCGGGTGAGCATCCTAATATTCTCACTCGGAGGGTGCGCATGGGAGCCGTGCCCGCTATTAATTAAGTGGCCTATTAAGAAACCAAGTGACTTGAATTTTTCACTGCCCATCCAACGGTTTGGTTGGCAGGTGGGCGAAAAGGCCAAGCGGCCTCTGCGTTTTTGGCAAAACATCATCCACAGGCGGGATGAGGTTTTGACCAGGGATTAAAAAAATAATTAAAAACTTTTAATGCTCATACTTAACATGTCCCTGCTTATGTTTCCATTATTTTTTAAATCTTTGTTTTTATTATTAAAAACCTTCAGCTCCCTGAGGGAGCTCTGTGCATGTGCGGACTTCCGCGTTAGATGCTCCTCCTGCCCCCATCCCGGCAGTGCTGAGCACTGCAGTGCGCGTTTAACACTGGCGGGCCATTAATTAAAATACAACCTGCATTTTTAAAATGCACACAAGCCACTGGCTGGAATGCTGCAGCGTGACTCCCGAAGAGGTAATGGAACCCCACCCTGTTGCCAGACAAGCTACTTCTAAACACAGCCAGAAACTAACTGTTCCCCCACGGTAGTGACAATGAGACATAAAGGGAGATGGGTATCGTCTCATGAAGAAATCCTGTGAGCAATGCCCAGACAGACTTGTGATTTTGCTTCCCACTTGGAATATACAAAGAAGGGGTTAAGAGTGAGCTGAAAAGCTACCCTAGTGTCTGTGGGTGGTGGTGGTGTAGTGGTATTATCACTGGACTGGTAATCTAGGAACCCAGCATAATTCTCTGGGGAATCTGGGTTCAAATCCCACCACAGCAGATGGTGGAATTTGAATTCAATAGAAGTCTGGAATTGAAAGTTTGATGTTGATTGTTGTAAAAACCCATCTTATTCACTAATGTCCTTTAAGGTGGCAGTGGTGGCATAGTGGTAATGTCACTAGGCTAGTGTTCTAGAGACCCAGGTAATTTTCTGGGACCTGGTTTGAATCCCACCAGAGCCGATGGTGAAATTTGAATCCAATAAAAATCAGAAATTAAAAGTCTGATGATGGCCATGAAACCATTGCTGATTGTTGTAAAAACCCATCCCAATCACTAAGGAAATCTGCCATTCTTACCTGGTCTGACCTACATGTGACTTCATAGCCACAGTAATGTCATTGACTCTTAAATGCCCTCTGAACAAGGGCAATAAATGTTGGCCTAGCCAGTAACACCCACATCCCATGAGTGAATAACGTTGATCAATGATAAATTCTCACATCCTGCAAATGAATGTCTGTTGGTGAGTGTCCTGGGAGAGAGCAAGTGCTGGAATTTTGACTCAGAAGTAACAGCCACACACAGTACCCCATGATTGCTCTCCCTCTCTACTGAATTCAGCTCTATGGGAACCTCGAAACTGACGATTCATCTACCGGAGTCAGCATTATTGGAATATGGAATTGCAGGGCTCAATCAAGCTAAGAACTGTTCTGTTTACTTATATATATATATATATATATATATATAGTTATATTTATTTACTTCAAGCTAAATTCTTACTTTTAACCTGCATAACTGTATATGCACCTGTTTTATCCTTTCTTGCCTTTAGTAGTTAATAAACCTACTCTTACCTTTCACTCAAGAAAGTCTGATCAAATTGGCTCCTTCAAAACCAGAACAATTGGATCTGGGAAAAAGTTATCCGTGAAAGGGATCCTTTTTAGATTAAGTCCTGTTGTGACCAACAGAAGTGAGGGGTGGGGGTAGCTGAATAAAGACAGGGAGTCGGTTCATCACTCCTCAGCCAGGGCATAACAATTTGAGGGGGTGTCCCAGCCAGACGGTGACAAATTGAGGGGTCTTGCCTGAATCAACCACTTCAGGGCTCCTCACCTGGGGGGGGGGGGTGGTGAGTCATATGAAATTGGAGTGCTTGTCTGGGAATTGAACAAATTGGTGGCTCGGAGTCTGGAATATTTCTCCCCGCAGACGAAAATTAGAGTGGGGAAAGCGAGTTGTCCTTTTGAAATCAATATTTTAGAAGCTACAAAATGACTTTCTTGAGTTTGTACTACTGAAATGGTAAAATGTCCACTTTCGATGCCAGTAGCTTTCTAGCAGGACCAAAAAACAGTTACTTTTGAGGATCTGCAGGTTCTGTCCCTCGAACAGTTAACAGAGTTAGTGAGGCGTTTAGGATTGGAGTTTCGGCCAAAAGCCAGAAAACCTGAAATTTTAAAAGGGGCGGCCAATGGTCTACAAGTGGAAATTGAGGACGATGAAATGGATAGCATAGCAGTAAAGAGATTAAAATTGAAAGAGTGGAAATTAGAACTTCAGGAGAGAGAAAAGGAAAGGGAGTTTCAGGAAAGGGCATGAAGGGTAGAGGGAGAATTTCAGGAGAGAGGAAAGGGAGTTCCAACCAAAGCAGCTTGAGCTGAGGAGCAGGCATCCCACTGGGTCCCTTGAAGACACCACTAGCTTGGACTTAAGGATTGAGGCAACCCAGTTTGCTCAGCTAATCCCTAAGTTTGATGAAGCAGAGGTGGAAGCCTTCTTTATATCTTTCCTTCTTTATATCTTTCCTTCCTTATATCTTTCCTTCTTTATTTCTTTCCTTTGTTATATCTTTCCTTCTTTATATCTTTCCTTCGTTATATCTTTCCTTCTTTATTTCTTTCCTTCGTTATATCTTTCCTTCTTTATTTCGTTCCTTCGTTATATCTTTCCTTCTTTATATCTTTCCTTCGTTATATCTTTCCTTCTTTATTTCGTTCCTTCGTTATATCTTTCCTTCTTTATTTCGTTCCTTCGTTATATCTTTCCTTCTTTATATCTTTCCTTCGTTATATCTTTCCTTCTTTATATCTTTCCTTCGTTATATCTTTCCTTCTTTATTTCTTTCCTTCGTTACATCTTTCCTTCTTTATATCTTTCCTTCGTTATATCTTTCCTTCTTTATATCGTTCCTTCGTTATATCTTTCCTTCTTTATTTCTTTCCTTCGTTATATCTTTCCTTCTTTATATCTTTCTTTCGTTATATCTTTCCTTCTTTATTTCTTTCCTTCGTTATATCTTTCCTTCTTTATATTCCTTCGTTATATCTTTCCTTCTTTATATCGTTCCTTCGTTATATCTTTCCTTCTTTATTTCTTTCCTTCGTTATATCTTTCCTTCTTTATATCTTTCCTTCGTTATATCTTTCCTTCTTTATTTCGTTCCTTTGTTATATCTTTCCTTCTTTATATCTTTTCTTCATTATATCAATCCTTCTTTACATCTTTCGAGCAGTTAGCACAGCAGTGAAAGTGGCCGGTCCAACGTGGTCCCTATTACTACAGAGAAAGTTTTCAGGAAAGGCTCACGATGTTTGCTCCCTCCTGCCTGAGAAAAGTGCCGCTGATGATGAGGCAGCAAAAAGGGCTATTTTGAATGTGTACCAGTTAGTGCCGGAGGTGTACTGTCAGAAATTCCACACCCTCAGGAAACGGCCTGACTAGACGTACCTGGAATTTGAAAGGCTTAAGCAACTTGCTTTTGACCAGTAGGTGCGGGCACTTAAAACAGAAGCCACTTAGGAAAACGTCCATTAAACAATTCTCCTGGAGGAGTTTAAAAACCCCCTATCCTTTCTAATGAGACCACATCTAGAGGAGTTGGGGGGTGGGGGAGGGAGGTGGGGGGTGTGGGGGGGTGGTGGTTTGGAGTGGGGGGAGAGGGGCAGGCAGGTAGCTACACTGGCCGACAATTATGAATTGATCCACAAACCTTTGTTTCAGAAGAGACCCTCCCCTAGTCACCCCCAACCAACTGGAAAGGACAGAGTGCGATGGCAGGGGTGGGGTGATGGTGAGTGAGAGGAAGCTGAGCACCCAGGGGAGAGAGGGAAATTCTGGAGCCCCTCCTCAGGACAGAAAAGGTGCTGCTGAGGTGAAAAGTGAAGCCAAGAAGCCTGTGGACAGGGTCGACCTGCTCCTCGATCATGACCTGGCGGGATCAATGGTAATGGCATCTCCAGTGGTCTCAGAGAAGTCCTTTGAGGTCAAGGAGACCGAACAGCTGCAGGAGGAAGGGCCTGCCATTTTCCCTGACTGTGTGGTAACCTGGTCTATGGCCTGACAAGCTCCAACAGAGGAAGCTGAAGTGGCACGGCTGATAGAAGACCCTCCGGTCTGCTTATCTGAAACCTCTTTCAGGAGCCTAGAAGACCCTAGGGAGATGATGAATAAACCTGTTCGCTACCTGGGACTCACCCAATGAATCCACTCCGTTCGAATTAGTTTAGGAGCACCTAGTGTGAGGGCCTCTGAAACTCATCACGGAGAGGTTTTTAGAGCAGAAGGAGGAGCTCTCCATTTTGGATTACATAGTCGTGTTCCTGAAGCGGCTCATGAGAGCCTGCGAAATGGCCCAAGAGCAATTGAAAATCTCTCAGACGGCTATGAGAAAACAGGCCGACAGACATGCCAAGAGCCGACCATTCCAGCCAGGAGACTATGTGTTAGTGCTTCTACCAATACCAAGTGAACCCTTACAGGCCTGGTCCAATGACCCATACAGAGTAGCAAAGCAACTCAGGGAAGTGAACTATCTAATTGAGACCCAGATCAGGGGAAAAAGCAAAGGCTGTGTCATGTCAACATGATAAAGCAACATCACAGCCGAGAGGAGGACAATCAGGTAACAGTTTGATCCATTGCCACCGACTTGGAGGAGGAGGGTAGCAGTGGGGATGAACTGGTGGGAGACGTGGATGAGGCCCACACTGAACCCCCTACTACCTGGCTAACCAACACTGAGATACTAGTCAACTTAGACTCCTTGTTCTCCCACCTGGTGCAGAACAGTAAGCTGACCTGATGAGGCTGCACACTGCATTTAAAGGTTCATGCAGGGACAAGCCAGGCTGCACCACCCTAGCTCTACATGATGTGGATGTGGGAGAGGCCCAGAGAAGCTGGCCCAGGAGATTAACTGCACGCTGGAGCACCAACTAATAGAGCCTAGCAGCAGTAGCTGGGGCTCCCCAGTTGTGCTCATGTCCAAGCTGGACGCTCCACAAGGTTCTGCATTGATCACCGAAAAGTTAATGCAGTGGCCCGAACCGACTCCTACCCGATACTCCGGCTGGAAGACTGCATATACAGGACAGGTAAAAGAGCCTACGTTACTAAGATAGATTTACTCAAGGGATACTGGCAGGCTCGCGTGAAGGAAATTTCCGCCTTCGGAACTCCAGATGTGTTATATCAGTGTCAGGTTATGCCCTTTGAACTCGGGAATGCCCCGGCTACCTTCCAAAGGTGGATGAGACAGGTAGTGGTGAGCTTGTCCAATTGTATCATGTACCTGGACGACCTCCTAGTGAATAGCGACGCCTGGGAAAACCATAGAGCAACTGGAAGCCCTCTTCCAAAGAGTACAGTCAGCTAACCTAGTGGTCAATCTTGCAAAGAGCGAGTATGCTAAGGCTAAAGTGGCCTATCTAGGACAGGTAGTAGGTCAAGGACACATTCTCCACAGGGCTGCCAAGGTATAAGCTGTAGCCCAGTTCCCCATTCCCACCACAAAACGGGAAATCATGAGGTTCTTGGGAATGTGTGGGTTCTGCTGCAAGTTCATCCCAAACTACAGCACAGTAGCCACCCCCCTGACAGACCTACTACAGAAAAAAGCAAAGGTATTATGGACTCAGAAATGCCAGACAGCATTCGAAAAGCTGAAGACCATTTTAATTGGTGAGTCCGTGCTCGCAGCCCTGGACTTTAATCAGTAGCCATTGATGTGAGTGACATCGGGGTAGGGGCTGTTCTCCTACAGGAGGATGAATCTGAAATAGAGGGACCAATCAGGTACTTCTCTAAATAGCTCAACAAACATCAGAAATGGTACTCCACAGTAGAGAAGGAGACCCTCGGTTTATTACTGGCCCTCAGGCACTTTGAGATATATGTCTGAAATGGATACAGAGATACCACAGTCTATAGCGACCCCACAATCTGTTAACTTTTGTGGGAAGGTTTAAGACCCAAAATGCCAGGTTATTCTGTTGGAGTTTGTTCCTCCAGACGAACCACTTAAAAAAATCACCCACATTCCTGGGAAATCTAATGTGATTGCGGACGCCCTGTCCAGAACTTAAAGGAGCCCAGTTGGAACTGGAAAAGGTAAATTGATCATTGCTAAAAGAATTAATGTGTGTGTGTTTGTGTTTTGTTGTTTATAAGCTTTTCCCTTTTTTTGTAATGAAATGAGAATGAATCTCATTACAAAAAAGGGAAAACTTATAAACAACAAAACATTCTCATACACACATGAATTCTTTTAGCAATGGTCAATTTACCCTTTCCAGAGAAAATGGATCTCACTTCATTCCGGGGAGGAGGGGAAGTGTCAAGATAATGAAAGAAAAGCACCAAATTGCATCTGGATTTATTAGGCTTTAAAAAATAAAAGCTGAGTTTTTAAAACGCACGCAAGCCACAAGGCTGGAATGATGCAGGATGACTGCCTAAGAGATAATGGAACCCCACCCTGTTGCTAGACAAGCTACTTCTAAAGACGTCCAGAAACTAACTGCTCCTCCCGGTAGAGACAATTGGACCTAATGGGAGATGGGTATCATCTGATGGAGAAATCCTGTGAGCAATGCCCAGAGAGATTGGTGAATTCTCTTCCCACTTGGAATATATAAAGGGGGTAAAAGTGAGCTGAAAAGCTGCCCCTGTTTCTGTCTATTGGTGGGTGTTCTGAGAGAGAGCAGGTGCTGGAAGTTTGACTCAGAGGTAACAGCCACACACGGTGCCCCTTCCCCTATGCACCTCCTTCCCCATGCACCTCCTTCCCCCATGCACCTCCTTCTCCTATGCACTGCCTTCCCCCATGCACCTCCTTCCCCCATGTACCTCCTTCCCCCATGCACCTCCTTCCCCCATGCACCTTCGTCCCCTATGCACCTCCTTCTCCCATGCACCTCCGTCCGCTATGCGCCTCCTTCCCCCATGAACCTCCTTCCCCTATGCACTGCCTTCCCCCATGCACCTCCTTCCCCCATGCACCTTCGTCCCCTATTCACCTCCTTCCCCCATGCACCTTCGTCCCCTATGCACCTCCTTTCCCTATGCACCTCCTTCCCCTATGCACCTCCTTCCCCTATGCACCTCCTTCCCCCATGCACCTCCTTCCCCCATGCACCGCCTTCCCCCATGCACCGCCTTCCCCCATGCACCGCCTTCCCCCATGCACCTCCTTCCCCTATGCACCTCCTTCCCCCATGCACCTCCTTCCCCCATGCACCTCCTTCCCCTATGCACCTCTTTCCCCCATGCACCAACTTCCCACATGAACCTAATTCACTATTCACTCAATCTCCGTCTTGCCTGTTCAGCTTCCTGCTACAGTAATTAACACCAATTGAACTTTCAGCTGATTGACAGATAACTGCCACTACCAGACTAACTGTATTAAATGTATCATTCAACAAGCTGTATCTATCAGGATGACCTCAGCTGGGGTGCCATAATGACTCAATGCCCCATGTTTGGATAACAGAGCAAGTCTTGAAGAGTCAAGACAGGTAGCATCAGAGCTTCAGTATCTCACCAAAATTCACTGCTCCCAGTATGTGAGGGAAAGAGTGAGTACTGGCAGCTCTTTGATCATAGAAAGTATCACGGGTGAACCACCCTCTCCTTCATTCAATGTCTACACACGTACGAGACTTTCCACCATAAGTAACCGGTGATCAAGAATCGCTCATTTCTTACCCTTCATTGCCTAGAATTGCTGAGACTGATAACAATATCACCTGTGCTCCCCATAGTCCTGTCCAAATCTCAGCCTGCCATTTGACTCAGTGACAGTATAGCTGTCGATTCATCTAATAAGCCATTCTAGATTCACCCAATCTAGAAGGAAAAATCACATTTATAGAGCACCGTTCACACCCTCAGGCTATTCAAAGCACTATACAGGCAATGAAGTACTTTAGGAATATACTAGTGTAGGAAACACTGCAGTCAGTTTGCACACAGTAAGCTCCAACAAACATCAAAGTCCTAAATGACTACATAATCAGCTTTTCGTTCAAATATTGATTCATGGATAAATATTGAACAGGACACTGGAGAAAACTTCAGTGATCTTTGAATTAGACCTTTTATGTCTACCGAATAAAGCAGAGAGAGAGTCACCCTTTAACACGTCATCTCACAGGCAGCGCGTCCGACTGTGCGGCACTCCCTCAGTCATACACCGAGTGCCAGCCTAGATTTCTCAGTCTAATGACTCAAAAGGAGGAGCGCTACAAACTGGGCCACAGCCAGCACATTAATGCAAAGCTTGGACATCTCAGGTTCTAGTTAGCTATAGCTTGGCCCCTGCAGAACCTGCGTAAATAGCCTGCCATCAGGTCAAACATTATCCCAAGCATGGGTCTGACTGAAACTTTTGAAGAAAGTTTGAATGTAACCTTTTTTTCTATTTCAGTAATGATTGGCACACTGTCTTCTGCTAATAATTTTCAATATTTTTTCCTTAGGCAGTATGTCTTTACGAGTTAGAGATCAAATACCTGCAGAGTCAGGTAAAGTCACTGAATTTTAGAGCTTGCATGAAATTACTTTGATAATTATTTAAGTGAGATGTACTTGGGTGTTGTCAGTTTCATACCTCTTATTTCGATGATCAATTGCAAATGGGGAGAAGGATCATAATATTTCAGGGATGAATTTGGAAGAGGTGGTCACAATCATTGAGTATTACAAAATATTATCAGCACAGAAACAGGCCATTCTGCCTAATAAATCCATGCTGGTGTTAGTGCTCCATACGAGAATCCTCCCACCCTTTCTCATCTAACCCAATCAACATATCCTTCTATTTGTTTCTCCCTCGTGTGCTTATCTAGCTTGAACTGTTCACCTCAACAGCCCTTTGGGTGAAATTTTACGGCAGTGGGATTTTATGTTTCCGCTGAAGCCAATGAGGTTTAGAATGTCTCAATGCATTTTATGTCCCCAACCCCACTGAAACAGGGCCATAAAATTCTGCCCTTCGTGTCCAATTACATGAAACTGGTTTCTTAGCTCAAAGGGATCAAGTGAGGGTTATTTCCACCATCATTTTTGCTCGAGTGTTTTTTTTGGTGGTAGAGATTATGGGGTTCGGTGTACCGTCAGAAGTAAGCTAGGTGAGAATCTGCAGTATATCTTATCAATAATAGATCTGTAGCCAGAGCCACACTGGTAGAGGAGGTGGATAATGTGTTCAAGATCACCACATAACAAATTCAACTTCATGTGTTCAGACACAGTTGGCTCCGACGAGATGAACGGTAAGCATTCCATCAGGTAGGTGATTTTCAGATAGTCTAGAGAAACTCTGAGAGTTCAAGAGATGAGGCACTCACTGCTGAGTATTCAGTTTCCATCCGGCATTGTAGCCACAGTGAGTAGAATTGTCCGTGCCCGCTGGCGTCAGGTGTACTCAGTGGTGTTAGCAGACAATATGGCGAGAAGACCAGGAACCAGTTTGCGATCGTCCGCTTAGCCCATCAGTGGTGGGCTGTGTTCCCTATCATTGGATGTCGGGAACCTCATTGTAATACATCTGCTTATCTTTATAAGGCCAGCCCACTGGAATCATCCCCCCAGCTGGACCGTCCGCCCATGTAGATGCGATTGCATGACGATGTGTTTCATAACAGCATATAGAGGGCATGCACCTGGTGGGAAGGGAAGCGCCCACGCATTAGGGAAATCTTGTATAAAGTGACCGTTCCTCTGCAGCTGAGATAGTTCAGGCACAGCCACATTACCATGCATGGAGTTGGGCCTCTAGCTTATCTGCCCACCCAAGCAACACAGAGGCATCAAAGAGCCACCAAGTTCTCCAAAGATTTTTACCCCTCGGGCACAGGCTGTAAACTAATGAGCATTTTAATGGACGGCAGAGCAGTTGGATGATTGGGCACATTGTACAATCTCCTTGCTAAAGCTGGCCATGGAGCAGTCACTGGTGGAGATGCTCATAGCCCCAGCAATGTCATCATCCCAGTTTGGACCAGTCTCCCCCATGGTTCAAACTAACAGTGCAGCCTTGCAGTGTGGGTTAGGAGAATCCCTGTGTCTGAGCTGAGAGCACAGCATGCAGTCCAATGGGCAAAGCTGCTGCCAATCAGTCAGGTGGAGTGGGGCGGAGGTGGGTGGGGTTTCGGGCGGCCATGCAGTGCACTAATCTCTGACCATCCAAGTGGTGGCCAGCACTCTCCGGGATGTGTTAAAGGGCCTTCACACTTAACCAAGTTCTTAGTACATCCATGCTAACTCACATGTCTCTCTCTTTCATCCTGCAGGAGGAGTACATCAGGATCATGGAGCCTGGCGAACTAGCTGTGTGCCTTGTGGTGTTCAGAGGGTGAAGACGATGGAGAACAGAGCAACGGAGGTGCCTGGCTGCACAGAGGGAGGAGCAGCACCCTCAGGAAGAGGGACTGGCTGGGGCTCCCACACATGTCATTGAAGAGCAACAGCAAGGACGTGGCTGATGACAGCTGTGTGGAAGCCTCAGGCTGCAACAGAGCAGAAGTATGATGAGGCTTATGCTGCAATTTGCAACTTGGTGGAGCAAACAATCGGGATGCTGAAAAGGAGGTTCCGGTGACTGACTGGTCTGGTGGAGCCCTGCAATACTGTCCGCAGAGGATGTCACACTTCGTCATCTGCTGCGCCCTTTACAACCTGGTGCTGCAAGTGGGAGAGGAGCTGGCTGAGGAGGAGCTGGAGATCTCCTCCAATGAGGAGGCCATTGATGGGGCTGAGGGTGACGAAGTCCTTGAAGGTGACGATGACAGGGATGAGGCCAGACGTGGCATGCGCACTTAGGTGGCCCTCATAGCTGCCAGATTTGTGGAGGATGATGATGACATTGCAGTGAGAAGACACCATAGATCCTCTCATCGCATCTGTGAACGTTTGACTCCAGTCTGGCTTATGGCCGTGCGCATACCCTCTGTGATAATGCTCCTGTCATGCAGATGCAGTGGAGGTCCTAATAGTCGCTCTTTTCCAGGAGGATGATGACGACATGCAATGAGGATGCTACATAGATCTTCACAAGGCCTCTGAGAATGTCTGACTCCTGTCTGGCCAAGGGCAGCTCACTTGTGCTGTATGATCAGTGTCATATCATAGAGACGCAGCCATGAAACTTTAGAAGCATTTGATCCTTTGTGCACCTTCAGCACCTGACCCCTTCAGGGGCACAGCGCCACTAGTGACAGCTGCTGAAGAGATGGGGGCCAGCCCACTTTTAAAGGTATTGAGAGCACACCGAGAGAATGCCGAAACTCAGTGACCCCTGCCCATGACATTCTGGCAGCAACGATTAGCACCATTGAGGTCCAGGCATCACTAATGTGTCCGAGGAGTGTGAGGCTGGACTATCACTTTGGTCTGAAGGTTGCACAGAACACAGGGAAGAGGCCCTGAACTGAGACACCTGCCTTTATCTTGTGCAGAAAGGTTTCACATCTGAGTGACACGAACACTGTTCACCAGAACAAGGAGCCATAGGCAGGAGACATCGTTGAGAGTTTATTGATAATAGTGAACATTATGTACAAGTGATCAAAACCTGTGCCCAGACTGTGCAAGTACATCTTCTTAACTTTCCTAACCCTTCCGCCACATCTTAGTGCTCCCCGGACATCCACAGCGTAGGTGAAGGCAGCCTACTGATGAACTTGACAAGCATTCTCTGGAGGGTGGAGATCAGGAGGGCCCTGGCCTGCTTTTGGGGTCCTGCTGTCTGGCAGTGGCATCCTCCTCGGCCTGTGGAGCTGGAGCTATTGAGGTCATAGGAAAAGGGGATTCGGATGGGCCAATCACTCCCAGAGCCACCTGGATGGATGGCCCCAGGGTGTGCAGTCACTGATCCTCCTCCCTATGGGTGCCCAAGGACCCCTGGTTGATTCCTTGAGGAGAAGGGGAAGCTGCCTGCACCCCTCTCGCATACATACTATTGGAGACCAACTATGGAGTCAGTGATGGAGTTGAGCCCGCGCAGCAGTGCAGGAGTGACGTCCTGGGCCAAGGTCTCGATAACGGCCGCCATCCTACCAGGGTTGACCTCAGTGTGTTGGCATGCCGGTGCTTTCACCTCAGACTGAAGGCGGATGGACTCCTCCATTGTGCCTTGCAATCTGAGGAATGCAGCAGACATCCCTTCCTGATCTTCCTGAGCTTGCCTTTGCAGCTCCAGCAACTGTGACATGACTGAGTCCAGAGGCTCGTCATCTGACTCAGACTCAGCAAATTTCCAGCCTCCAGTGGAGACAGTCCTCCGAGTGCTAGAAACCTCGGAAGTCCCTGCCACTGCTTGCAATGGATCAGAAAGTGCGATGTGCTCCCCAGGGCTACACTAAAGCTAGATCCCACCGAGGTGTGTGTCTCTGCGCTGGTGGAGGGTGTGGGTGAGCGCTGTGATGGGACTTCAGGGAGGGTGCCTTCAGATTCCTCTTCAGAGGTTTCCTCAGGGCTTGTTTGGAGGCCCTGGGTCATGGACTCTGTCAGCTGTTTGCCAGATGTGTCTGTGAGAGCAAGGAGAGATAATTAGTGAAGAAGAAAGGTCTGAAGTCTCTGTAGAAGGGTCATACAGATTTAAAATGTTAACACTATTTGTCTCTCCACATATGCTGCCAGACCTGCTGAGCTTTCCCAGCATTTTCTGTTCTTATTTTAGATTTCCAGCATCAGCAGTATTTTGCTCTTACCTTGAGATGATTAGTGCATGGCAATGGTCTGTGAAAGAGGACACATCATTCACGGCGTGGTTATCTGATGGATGTTGCACTGCTGGGTCCTCACTTGGTAGAGCAGTGCTGAACTCACCATCAGCACAGGACCGATCCCGGTCATCGCCGGCCAGCTGGATGGCTCTGTTTTCAAAGTCTGTGGGGGCCTTGATTTCAGGCATTCCTCCACCGTTCTGTGACCTCTCCTCTTGTTGTGTGCCAGCTTGTCCTGCATGGATAGAGATGGAGGGAGTGTAAGCAGGACACCTGCCAGGCTAGATGATAAGTGTGCCTGGCCTGTGTGCGCAGTGAGTGGTTCCATGGATGGGATAAGGACAATGACGGTGTGTGTGAGAGAGTGAATGGTGACGTCCCTTGAACTGGCAGCGAGAGAGGGGCCTGTGGATGTGTGATGGGTTTGTGAGTGTGTGACTTGAGAGTGATGAGGAGAGTGACTTACCCTGGCTGAACAGAGGAGATCATTCATCCTTCTGCGGCACTGGGTGGCTGTCCTCTATCACAGGGTGTTGACCACCACTGCCACCACCTCCCAAGCCTGGTTGGTGATGACGCTGCCCCTCCTGTGGCCAGTGCAGTGGTATAGGACACCATGGCAGGCCTCCATGGCACCCAAAAGGCTCTCGAGGGATATGTCACTAAACTGGGAGGGGGGCTGCAGTCTTTTTGCCTTTCAGGGCCATTCTGTCTTCCGTGCAGCAATCCTGGGCAGGCAGTACTGAGAGGTGTGTGCGCCGCTGCACTTGAACTATGGCGCCTGGCATGATGAAGTGGTGAGGTGATGGCGCGTTGGGTGAATGAGGGCCCTGCCACCATTAAAACAGTGTGTTTCTTGGGAATGCATAATTAATATGGCAGGTTTGGGCTGATACGGTGTGAGAAGCCACCATTGAGGCCGATGGAGAAAACATTGTTTCCCCCACAAATACCGCATTTAGCGCAAAGCTGGGACGGTTACACCCAGTGTTGATATGGCTGGTCCGGTTATGTTTCTGATGTGGTGACCTCTAAGCATTATGTGTGCACACCAATGCACCCCTTAGAGAGTTAGATATCAAAGGAGAAACCCTTACCATCCCTTACTAATTATTTGTTCCATTGTTGAATCCAACACAGAGCGTGAAATAGGTGCATCAGGGGAAATATTTGAATGAGTTGCTTACCAGAGAGATAGCAGCCTATTGAATGAAGCAGTGGTTCCAAATCTCCTGTACTCTGGGGAAGCATGATGATGGATAGAGTAGCTCCCTGGTGCCCAGGGAAGATGAATTTGATGATTGAACTGCAAATATGGACAACTAGAGCTGACAAGTAGGCAAGTTCCAACAATGAACCCAGACCAAGTGAGGGAACGTAAGACACCAAGAGATAGGAGCAAGATTAAATGACATGACTGTCGAGCCTGCTCTGCTATTCAGTATGATCCTGGCTAATCTTTGGGTTCATCTTTTTTGCGCACTCCCTATATCCCACAATTCCCTAATAGATTAAACATCTGTCTATCCCCATCTTAAATGGATTCAGCGATGGAGCATCCCAATACTCTGGGGTAGAGAATTCCAAAGATTCGTGGTCCTTTGAGTGAAATAATTTCTCCTCATCTCAGTCCTAATCCTGAGACTGTGTCCCTGTGTTTTAGACTCCCCGACCAGCGGAAACAATTTCTCAGTGAATAACCTGTCAGATTCCTTCTGAATCTTGTATGTTTCAATTAAATCGCATCTCATTCTTCTAAATTCCAGAGAATATGGATCCAATTTATTCATCTCTCATTCCTTATGGAGAAAAGTGATCCTCCTAGATCGGGGGCACATTGAAACCCAAACATGGATATTGGGAGAGCAGCTGCACTCTATCTTGCCCTATCTTGGCACCATGCCCAACAACCTGTTGGTTTATTGAAGGGCAGTTCCAGGAATGACTTTATTGTTTTGTTTCTACCTCAGGGGATCATCATGCCTCAGGTTTTCACTGGTCTCATAGCCAACATCTTCAACGCTGTCACCAATTATCTCTTCCTCTTTGTGCTGAAGCTGGGAATGCCGTAAGTAGCAAATAAATATAAAAATGTAAATGTCAAATATATATTCGAATCTCAGCCCTGATCAATTAATCTTTCAGTGAACAATGAGCTGATCTTTATTTGAAGCTGCCTTTAATATGTGAACTTGTTCCTCAGGAGCTCAGCTGTTGCCAATGTTCTCTCTCAGTACTGTCAGGCTATTCTCCTGTTTGTGTACATTCGATGGAAAAAGTTGCATGTTAAGATCTGGGCAGGTAGTTTTCAGGGAGAGTAATTTACACTTTGGGCAATGATGTGAAATGGACGATATCTAATTAGCCACCCAATATACAACTTGGCGGGGAGGGGGATGCATTTTAACCTGGTAAAAACATGGAGATAAACAGAACCAATTGAACACCGAGGTGATCTGGATGTTATGAATGATTTTCTCTCACCCGACTATGTATTGTGTTAGTAACTCCATTGTTTTATTTTGTATAGGATGGTCTACTGACTGCCTGCAGGAGGGGGGCCATTTTATACGACTGGCAATTCCTAGCATGTTTATGCTATGCATTAAATGGTGGACTTCTGAGATTGGAACTTTCCTCATAGGTAAATAAAGTAGCTCACATCTTAAGAAAACACACATTCCTCCATTGTTATGTGGGTGAGACAGTGAGAGGAGTCAGTTATCAATATATAGATGTGGTAATCTGCTGAATATTATACCTGTAACAAGAATGTTATAATGGAAGATCACATGATCTTAGTATCCAATCGCATAGTAGCGCAGGCTACCTCTGTAGTTAGTAGACTGTACTCAGTAGTTATTAGCAGCAGTAGTGTACAGATAGATTCTAAACAGTAAGCATATGTTTAGTTGCTGCTGAGTACCTTTGTAAATAAACACAGAGTTTCTACCTATGAGTGTCTGCTACTCAACTCTGTCATTAGTTCCAAATCAGCTACCACTCACAATAAGCACACGAACAGGATCCAACAAACTGGTGACTAGTATCCAACAATAGAGTGAATAGGTACAGTCAGAGCAGCTTTATTAAGAGGGACATTGAATATAAAAGCAAGGAAGTTACATTAAACTTGTATAGAACACTGACCTGGATTCACCTGGGGTATTGTGCCTAGTTCTGGATGCCACACTTTAGGAAAAGTATATAGAGAGAGAGAGTGTAGAAAAGATTTACAAGAATGGTCCCAAGAATGAGAAACTTCAGTTACATGGTTAACTTGGAGAATTTGGGGCTGTTTTCCTCAGAGAAGAGAAGAGGAGATTTGATATCAAAATCATGAGGGGTCTGGACAGAGTTGATAGGGAGAAACTATTCCCATTGGTGGAAGGATCAGGAACAAGAGGGTACAGGTTTAAGGTAATTGGCAAAAGAATCAATGGTGACATGAGGAAAAACATTTTCACGCAGCAAGTTGTTAAGTCCTGGAATGCACTGCCTGAGAGTATGGTGGATGTAGGTTCAACCGAGGCATTCAAGAGGGAATTTGATTGTTAGCAGAAAAGGGAGAATGTGTAGAGCTACGGGAGAGGGCAAGCGAGTGGCACTAAGTATATTGCTCCTATAGAGACACAGCCCAGACACAATGGGCTGAATGGCTTCCTTCTGTGCTGTGACCATTCTGAGATTCTGAGACAAAAAGGCCACTCTTCCCCCTGAGGGCTGTGAGCTTTACAATGGTTCACTAATGCACACAATATGAAATGAGTGAGGGAGAATTTTACTTTGACTGGGATTGGGAAACAGTTGAGAGCCAATTCATGAAAGAAGAGAAACCATTTTCCAGCAAATTCTAATCTCCAGTTAGCCCCCCAGATATGCCCCCCCACCACCACCCCCGTGGATCCAGATTAGAAAACTTCTCACTCAAAAGCTTGGAGTGAACCAGATTCCTGAGGAGGACCTTTCCCCAAAATAAAATAACAATTTAACCAGATACTCATTGGCTTCATTACCTTCCCTGTTTATTTTGTGTAGCAGTTTAGAGGAGACAACGAGTTCCACTCTGTCTCGAAGGCCTTGGGTGAATGTCAGACTCATAAAGAAAGACTTACATCCATCCAGAATCTTTCATAACCTCAGGATGTCCCAAAGTCTTTTATAACCATTGAAGTGTTTAAAGCCTTCAGGCCCCTCCAATTCCCCACTGCGCCCTATCACTTTAACCTCCTCCAGTCCCATGACCCTTCGAGATCTCTGAACTCCTCCAATTCAGGCCTCTCGTGCATCCCCGATATTAATTATTTCATCATTGATGGTCATGGCTTAGGCTGGCTTGGCCCTAAGGTTTGGAATTCTCTCTTTAAACCTGTCTATCTCGTCCCTTAAAAACTCCTTGAAACCTTGCTCTGTCACCAGGTTTTTTGTTATCTGTCCTGGTAACAAAAATGTCAAAAATGTTTTAATAATATTGCTCTTGTTAAACGCCTTACCATGTTTAGCTATTGTCAATGTGCTGGATAAATGTAAATATGATGTTGTTTAAGCATAGTAAATGTAACATAGGAAATGTGGAGGGAGTTTCATTCATGGTTGGCTTACTTTCCAAGCCTTATTTGAAAACCCAAAGATCTTTGAGTCAAAAAATAAGGAATGCTGGGGACACCAAGCTAAGGCACTGTGTATCAATGCAGTGGATATTGAGAATCTTGTTCAGTTCCATTCATCATCAGCATGAGGAAGAAGCTGATCTTCAGCAAATATTGAGAAGAATTGTATTTGTGTGGCTTTGCATTGTCAGTTATATTTCATTGTTGACCACTATACCAATTTTTATATTAAATTAAGATTAAGTTAGAGAAGAGTAGGGGAGTTCTGACTTCTCCTTTACAGATTTGGGGGATAGTGGATGTAATAATTATGGTTTTATTTAGCGTTTACTGGAACTTTAAGAATAATGCTTGTTAAGGAAGATCACATGATCTGTAGTAACCAATAGGAGAGTATCAGGGGCTGCCTCAGCAGTTAGTGTAGAGATGAAGCTGGAGTTGAAAACACAAGTGTAGTTGCTGCTGAGTATATTGTAAATAAATTAATGTTTCCACCCAAGAAGTGTCTGCAGATCAACTCTATCATTAATAGTACAGCATGGCTACCCTATAACAAACTGGTGATGAGGATAAAACAGGATTGAACAGAATAAATCAAGTTAGAAAGAAATCGGCACAGCACCTTGCTCAGCGATTTTAAATAGCAATCTCCGTTAGAATTGAAGAAGCTATCCCCTCTCAAAGTGCCACAATTTGCGAGAATTTATCATTTTGAACTTGCCACAGATGATTGGTCTCAATACATAGAACGCCTCAGATATTTGAATAATGGTGAACATCAATGAAGTTTAGAAGAAACAGCCGCTAAGCTGGGAATATATAGGTGAAGATATTCAAGTAAAAGGATTAATGGTCATTATGCAAGCCAATCGGCAAAGCTACCAGTGTTAGTATTGAGTGGCAGAAAAACAAGCCTTCTTGGATGAAATTGGCTAAGAGAAATCAACCTTGATTGGCCACTGAGATTCCAAAAGGAAGCAGGAAGCATTCCTGTTTTGAAAAAGGAGTATGCAAGGACTCAACAACCTGAAGAAATGCAGGCTGTCTTAATCTAAACCCTGGAAGAACAGCAGGAGAAACTTGATGACAGAGTTCGAGACGAGGTGAGCAACCATCGAAGGGAAAAAGAAAACCTTTTGAAAGACCTTCACACACTACAAGATTCCCTCAGGTCAAAGTTTGCACCTCTAGAAAATGATGAGCAGATCCCAGTTCCACAGGAGCTTGCTTTACTATTAAATTTCTTAGATTCCTCACCGGTATGTGCTCGACAGATCAGAGACTGGACAAGTTGGGACCCAGTCCTATCTCAAGTATGAGAACAAGTGCTTTATGGTTGGTCACAGGAGCCCATATCTGATTAAATCAAACTAACTTCAACAGAAGACATGAAATGGCCAGCCAGGATGGATTCTTATTGTGGAGAGCTTGAATGATAGTTCCTCCAAAGGGAAGGGAGCCACTTGTAATTGAGCTACACAGTGCCCATCCAGAAATTTCCCGAATGAAGACCATAGCCCACAGCCATCTATGGTAGCCTGAGATGGACTGGAAATTCTGAGGGGAGGGTAATCAGAGGTTGGCACACATTCCCCAAAATAAAACACAAGTAATTGCTTTAGGTCTGCTAAAAGATTTTGTTCCACAATTTTTTCTCTCTTAATGTTAGTTTGTTTCAATGAAGTTTAATTTACTGATTATTCTTTCAATCTGTTCACAGGGTTGATTAATGGAGTTCAACTTGGAGCCCAGTCCATTGTTTACCAGATCATAACAATAGCGTACATGGTAAGGATGAAGATTCTGTACAAGTGTAATACTTACATGCCTAATACACGTTTGACTAAAGGATAGCAATTTTAACACATGGGAACAACATTACAATTAGCACTTGTAGAAGGGGAGGCAGTGGCATACTGGTATTGTCACTGGGCTAGTATTCCAGAGACCCAAATTAATGCTCTGGGAACCCAGGTTTCAAATCCCACCATGGCAGACGGTGAAAATTGAATCCAATAAAAATCTGGAATTAAAATTCTGATGATGACCATTGTTGATTGTTGTAAAAACCCATCTGGTTCACTAATCCCCTTTAGGGAAGGAAATTTGCCATCCTTACTTGGTCTGACCTACATGTGACTCCAGACCAGCAATGTGGTTGACTCTTAAATGCCCTCTGAACAAGGGCAATAATTGCTGGCCTAGCCAGTGACACCCATGAACGAATATAAAAAGAAATACATTAAATGAAGGTTTAACATTCTCCTCTTTTTTCTGCACTTTCAATAAGGAACTATTCTACATGGGCCGGATTAAACAAGGTGCAGGGCTCTCAACCCCTAGGTCAAAAAACCACGGGCAAGCCCCCCCTGCCCCCCCTACTCCAGCAGGGATTGGGGGGGAGAGTTAATTGGTTTAAGGCAGAACCTCTGCCCCCATTTGGTCAGGAGGTCCTGCCTCTGGGAGTTGTCAGCCTTTTCTGGTCCCAGCAGTGCCACTGGGGTGACTGGACCTAGGGCCCCAGGGGGCTTGTTAAGGAGGCATTCGTGCCTTTGTTCATGACCAGCCTGTGCATTGAAAGTTGCCAAGATGGATGCTCCTGCCGCTAGTTAAATCCCAAATGTGGTGATATGAGGCCCTTAAGTGGTTGATAATTGGACACTTCCGAATTTCATTTGGCCCATAAGCAGGCAGGCTGCCCAATGCCTCCACTGCCACTTGGAATTGGGGTGGAGGTAGTAGCTAAGTGGAGGGCATGGTGCCCATGGGCCCTGGCCTGCAAATCCAATGCCAGGAGAGCCGTAAAATCCAGCCCCTATTTAATCTGATCCTTTACAGCTTATTTTCCACTCTGCTGAACGGATAAACGTAACGCACCTTCAATAATACCACGAACCTATTTGTGAAGTTCCTAATCGTCTATATAAAGAGTCACAAAAATTTAATCAATAAAGGAGACCACTCAGTCAATTTTGTCAGCAATGGTGCTAGCTCGTCAATCGTCTACAACACCATTTCTTCCAACTCCTCCGCTTGATCCTTCCAGTGTTAACCCTGAGACATGCCTCTTTGTTACCAGTGAAAGCATTTTCACCAGTTACCCTCTCAAAAATTTCACACCTTTGAAATCCTTGATCTGATTGTCCTTTAACCTTTTCTGTTCCAGGGATGAAAGCCCCAGTTTTCACCTGTTGTTTGTAGCTATAGCCTCTCATTCCTTGTGTCATCCCAGCGAACATTTGCACTGCTCTTTTTGTGAGGTGGCCGGACTAGGTGCAATATTTCAATTGTGACCTGACCAGTATCTTGTAGAAATTCAATATCCATCCCAACTTTTATATGAAACTCAGAATCTTATTTACTTTTTTATGACCATTTCTGAGCGTACTCCTTCATTTTAAAATCGATACATCAGTACCCTGGGATCTCCCAATGTTCCTCTACTGTAATAAACAAGGTGACCATGTACTTCGTTTCACTGATATTTATTCAAAAATGTGTTACTGCCAGGTTTCTCGGCATTAAACTGCATTTGCCACCTATCTGCCCACAATGCTAACCTGCTTACATTCCCCTGCAATCTCCTGAATCATTCCTCGGTTTGCCATCTCTCTTAACTTGGTATCAGCAGCAAACCTCAATGTTTTGCGAAGATGCTTTTCATTTCTACTTTCTCAAGGGCAGATAAATTGTAAAGGGTTGGAACCGATATGGTTTTAACAGCAATGACAACATTGCTCCTGGCACCTGTATAGATTGCTTATGGAATATGTTGCCACAGGGCAGGTGCTGATGTGCATTCAAATGTTGTCTGGAGCTTCCTAGTATTTCATTTTCATTTCATTCTTCAACAACAATAACACCTTTATATAGCACTTCTAACAAAGTAAAATGTCTTAAGGCGCTTCACAGGGGTGTTATGACGCAAAGTTGGTTAGGGAGATATAAGGACAGGTGAACAAAAGCTTCAAAAAAGACATAGGCTGGGATTTTCTATGCCCGCTGGTGTTGGGCGTGTTCAGTGCGTGAGAGGACAATATGTCGCGATCAGTTTCATGGTGTCGTGAAACCGGTTCAGGATTGTTCACTCAGCCATCCCTCCATGGAGGGCCACGTTTCCCACCATCAGATGTCGGAGAACCTAACTGTAATATATCAGCATATCATTATAAGGCCAGCCCGCCGGATTCATCCTCCCCCCCCATCCCCAACCCCCCGGCTGGATCGTCTGCTCACACTGGCGGAAGAACACGTTGACGTGTTTCACAACAGCACATAAGCAACGTGCACTTGGCAGTCTGCACTTCACTTGGGACTTCAAGGTTTGTTTGCCTCCCTTGCTTCGCAGTCATCAGCACCAAGTTTCACAGGCAGCACCATATCACTTTTACAGGGGGCTCACTGCAGGTCTCCACCTACCATTTCAGCCATACGTGGGTGGCTTTTCAATGGCTGCAGGGCTAGGGCTTGCTAGGGGAAGGGGAAGAAGTGGCCTCAGACAAGGGAAGAGGCTGCAGGATGAGGGCTGTACTGGGGAAGGAGGGTATCTATCCCAGGGTGCCTGTGGGGACCCATGTTGATCTGCACAAGTGGCCTCAAAATGGTGAGGGCTGAGGAGGCAGCCTCCAGAGGAGATGAGGCCAGATGGACATGTGAGGGTGTGTGTGTGTGAGAATGGGTGGTGATGCCCCTTGAGCTGGCAGTGAGTGAGATGCCAGTGAATGTGTGATGGGCTTGAGTGTGAGAGTTTGGAGTGATGAGATGGTTGCCATACCCTGGCTGCACGGATCAGATCATTCATCGTCTATCTGCATTGGATGGCCAACCTCTTCTGTGCAGCATTGGCACTGACCACCACTGCCACTGCCTCCCAAGCCTGGTTGGTCAGGCCGCTGCCCACCTTGCGGCCAAAGCAGGGGTAGAGGACATCGCGGCGGGTTTCCATGGTGTCCAAAAGGTGTTCTAATGATGCATCACTAAACCTAGGGGCTGCAGTCTTTTTGCCTTTTGTGGACATCTTCCCTGCAGTAGTCCTGGGCTGGAAACACTGAGATGCATACACGCATCTGAACTTTAAATATGGTGCCTGGTGTGCTGAAGCAGTGAGATAATGGTGTGGCGGGTGAATGAGAGCCTGCCCACCATGGAAACGATGTATTTCCTGAGAATGCATAACTGACGCAGTGGATTTGGGACACAATGGGGTGAAAACCCACCACTGTGGCTGGCGGGTTTACCCATGTGCTACCGCACTTAGTGCAAATCTGGGATGATTCCGCCCATAGATTTTATGGAGCAAGATAAAGGAGAGAAAGGTAGAGAGGCTGCGTGTTTTAGGCCAGGAAATTCCAGAATTTAAGGCCTATGCTGCGGAGTTAATGGCACCAACATTGGAGCGATGGAAATCAAGGATGAGCAAAAGACGGAAAGTGGAGGAGCACAAAGATCTTGGAGGATTGCAGAGCTAGAGGAGGTTACGCTGATGGGGAGGGATGAAATCATGAAGAGATTATATTGAGTATCGGAAGGCAATTTGATGACAAAAGCGGAGGACAAAAGGAAGGGATTCAAAGTAATTAGTAACAGTAACTCTAGCTGATTTTATTCCTTCCAGAAGCCTGGAGGGCGATGAAGGGGGTGGGGTTGGGAGTTATGGGTAACGAGATTAATTGTAAAACCAACCACTTCCCAACTGAGATCGGGTAACTCAGCACAAAGGAAGGACTGAACCTCTGACCTTCCTGATCTGTTTGGTGATACATCCACCCACAGGTATATTGGCAGAGCAGTTACTTTCAGCAACAGATTAAACGAAGAGTTTTGGAGGAATGGAAATAGAGAATAAACGTACAAGTAATTATTTATGCTCTTTCTCCTGCAGATTCCATTAGGATAAGGCATGGCTGCAACTGTTCTTGTGGGTAATGCACTGGGTGCCAGTAATCCAGAGCAGGCTGTAAACTCTGCTAAAGTTGCTATATGCTGTATTGGTGAGTCCAATAGTTTAAACTTATTGGCTAAATCTGTGGTTATTCAAACAACATGTCCCTCACAATCTCTCCAATGTTCTGCCCCTTCAAACTCTCCTGAAAGAGTGGCCCTGTTCTGGAAAGCCAGTTGGTGAAGGATGAAACTGGAACCAATCTTTACTCAGTCTTATATTTATTTGCAAAGTGAAACAATATATGCATACACCTCCTAACACAACCGAATACGATTTCAGTAAGAGCTCAACTGAAAGCCCAATTAATGCTCTCCGTCTTCATATTAAATACAATTGATATTCAGCTATCCCACATTTAGCACTTCTAATGTGTTCCTAAAAAATGGCAAGCTAAGCGAAAACGTGTTAAATTAAAATCACTTCCCCACATGAAACCACATAATAAGGTCTAATCCTGCTCTATAATATTTACTTTAAGAACCTATTGGCTGCCTAGCCAGCCCAAAAATCCTCCTTCAACTTTACAACTCTTAATGACTTGCTACTCGTTCTGCTTACCTCCCGATCGCCACTTCCTACTACCCACTCACTGCCTTCCCCGACTCCTTTACTCCCTCCCACTCATCACTTCTCTCTCTTTCCTGCTCACTGCTTCCCTCTTCCTCCTGCTCATAAATTCCCTCTCCCTCTGGCTCACCACCCTTCTCCCATCAGGACTCGGATGAGCGGCGATGAGCAAGACAGAGAGCCAGGAAGCATTGGACAGGGCAGTCAGGAGAGTGGGGAGGGGGGGCGGTGGGCGAGGGGATCAGAAGAGGTGGCCAGTGAGGTGGCTGCATGTGTCAAAAAACAGACTGAGGGTGGGGTTTTCCGCACCCCCCCGCCGCTGGGATCTTCCGGTCCTGCCCGCAAGTCAATGGACTTCTGGCTGGGGCACCGCCTCGCCCATGGCAGGTCCCAACCTCAATGGGGCCGGAAAATCCCGGTCAGAGAACGCACAGTTACAAAGTGGCTCTTGGCACATGCGCAGTAACTGTGCTAAAAATGGAGGCAAAGCTATTTGGGTAAGTTCTATTACTTACAAACTGCATTAAAACAAAAACATACTATTGGAATGTGCTTTAAATGAGCAAACCTGTTCGATTAACAGATTCCCTTTCTTTTTTTTTCCAGGAAAACTTAGAGTTAATATGCACAACATTTCAAAGCAAAGCAAAAAATGTTCATATTCCTAACAATTTCTTTGTACGAGCATTGTTTTGTTTTTGTAAAACAGTCAGACAGTTGACGGCTTGCATCCACCATTTAATTTTTGAGATGTCCTTTCTCTTCAGCATTTGTTTCCAACCCGTCAATCCACAGCCTTTTGTTATTCACACTTTTTGTCGCGTGTACCCCACAAAGAACAATTATCTGCACAGCACTCAACAGGGGCTACGATCTTCAGTAAGTCCCTTGTGTAGAATCACCCTTGAAATATTTGACAAATAGAGTCCCGTACCCAGTGGTTTCACAACAGCCAGTGTTTCAGCAGCAAAAGTACTTCTCACAACCCCTTTTTTAGCTTCCCAAGCCAAAGGACAATTGCCAATTTCACCATATTACAAATCCAACCCCACTCAAAATGCTCACCAGGAAGATTAGCTTGGGAAGCATCACTGAAAATGATGACCTTTGTGTTTTTTGAGTGACCCAAGGTTGGAAATTTAAGTTTTAATTTAAGCATTTTTCAAGATTGAATTTTTTTTCAATGTATTAAGGACAAATTCTCGACTTTAGGGTGTTTCATCATAGTACTGAACTTTGCCACATCAAAACTAACTTCTGGTCTAGTCTGAGTGCATACTCACTTTTGCTTTGCACTATCTTCCCTTATCATTTCATCACTCCTGCCTTCCTCCCTGTCACAGGCCTTGTTTTTCATTCTATCCCCCTGTCCCTTCATCTGTGTCTTTACACCTGCTTTCAAACATGCTACAACTCTAATTTTTTGCCAGTTCTGATAATAAGTCAATGATTAACGCTGTTTCCCTCTTCACAGAGGCTGCCTGATCTGCCGAGTCTTTCCAGACTTTTCTGTTTTTATTGTATATTTTTTGGATAGGATGATCCCATGTTTGGTGCCTGATCTGTACTGAGTTAGCTGATCTCAGCTGGGATGTCAGTTTGAGTTCGGCCTCTGCAATCTGGATTAGGGAGGGGAAGATCGGCCATGGTTGCTGCCCCCGATGGTTATGCAGAGTGTGGGTGTGGACACTGAGTGAGGACAGGAACAGACCCAACATTGATGACTCCTCCTGCACACGGTCAAATAGATTGACACTCATTGTCCAGGGTTAATCAGGTAGAAGATTCCTGAAGCTACTTACAGGAGCAGTATGGGGAGAGATGGAGGCCATTAAATGTACCCAGACAGGGAGTCAACAGTCACTAAAACAGAGGGGAGGTGGGGAACTCATGTGTTGGAAAAAGAGACTATAAATGGAAGCAGTGAACTGTATTTTTTTTTTAAAGTTTATCCAGAAATTCAAAAGATTATTTGATAAGAATTCTTTGTGTTTTACATGTGTTCTCAGGGTGCATCGCCTTAGCAATTGCAGTGATACTTGGAATGCCAAAGAATTTGGTTGGCTACATCTTTACCAATGACAAGTTAGTAAAAACATTGTACAGACGCAAAAACTCATCAATACACATTCAAAATGGATTAAAGAATCACGTGAAATCTCTCTAATATCCCTCTTTTCATTTTCCAGTGAAATTGTTCATTTAGTTGCAGAAGTAATTCCATTATCTGCTGCTTGTCATTGGTTTGATGCCTTGGGGGGTGAGTATTTCCATATCTGTGATATCAATACAGGTTTCCAAGTGACATTTCTGTTGTTGCTAATTTTTAAATATTAACTCCGTTATTTTAAATTTATTCTGTCATATTTATTGTCTTACCTCCAGCACACATCCATCAGATTCTGTCTGTCCCATTCCATAGTGCCATGCTTCCATTTCCTATTCTGTTACAGATGAAATTCAATGTTACATAGAATGTTACAGCCAATAAAAATTGCGAGGAAGCTGTTCGGGTTGTAATTGGCTGGTTTTAGGTTATTTTTTTCTCTGTGTTGTGAATAGGAGGTACCTGGGCTCCCAAATTATTGGTTGAAGTCAGTTCCATAATTGTACTGAAAGATTTGGGCTGGAGAGCGGTTAGCTCTGGTGCACTGGCCTTCAGCGCTATCAGGGTCACCTAGTCTTTGCTGTGTCCAAGACAGTCAGCAGCTCCAAAAAGGGTGAAGCAGATCAGAGGGATATTGACACTGATGATGGTCAGGAACCTCTGGAGGTGGCTAAGTGGAACTTGTCATTTGACAATTTCCCATATTCAAGACGTCTCCTTGGAATCACACTGAACATACAGCGGGAGAAGCCCCTGAGGAAACACATCCCCATTGCCTGTTGTATCAGAATGGTTTAAAGTGTTTCTGTTTCAAGGCTTCCTGTGGTTTTAATTTTAATTGATTTTTTAAGCTGAAACGTGGAGCCCACAACAGTAGAGCGTAGTCTCATGGCAACAAAGTGACATCACGTTGCTGTTATCACACTATAATAGAGACTGCAAACTCAGAGTCAACAGTCGCATAGGTTTGGATCATAGGAACAGGAGGAGGCCATTCAGCCTCTTGAGCCTTCTCTGTCATTCAGTTAGATCATGGCTTATCTGAACCTGAACTCCATTGTCCCACCTTGGCTCCATAAACAATGATACTCTTACGCAACAATAATCAGCTTCATTTATCCCTCAGCATCCACAGAGTTTTCGGGAGATCTAATCAATTTGCATGTTTTGATTTCAAACTGAAAAAAGAGGTTTTATTTGTTACCTTTAACGGTAACAACGCAAGCAAGTGAGTTGACCTTCTCAAGGGCAATTAGGGATGGGCAATAAATGATGACCTAGCAAGTGAAGCTGACATCCCATGAATGAATTAACGAAAAACGTGAGCTATTCCCTATATAACATCAGTGACTGTGTTTGAACTGTAATCCATTAGTTCAGAATTATTTGGGGACATGTTAAGTCACTAGGTTTGGTTTCTGTCCTGTAGAAGCCACAGTTGTAGTTGTTGTGTAATCACTGTAATATATTCTGTTTGTCTATTCTACAGGGTGTGAGTGATGGAGTGTTAAGAGGAGCTGGGAAGCAGAAACTGGGAGCTATTGGAAACTTAGCTGGATACAGCCTAATTGAGTTTCCTATTGGAATCTCCCTGATGTTTGCTGCAAAACTTGGAGTAATTGATAGGAATTAAAATAGTTTCTTCCTTTGTTCTTTACTGACAATTATCACCCTCTACTCACTTTTTAAAGGTTTGGGGGCGGGGGGCGTAGTGGGGGGTGGGGGGGGGGTGGGGGGTCAGGTTTCATCTCGAGATCAGTACTGGAGAGTGTAGTTGGGTGGAAGTTTAACCAGCCCTTTGTGATTTTGAAGCCAATGTTTATCAATCCTCACTCTGTCCCATTAGATAGGGCACCTTCCTCCCATAGCCATTTTTCATCTGTAACCATAGACACTAGAATATTGGCAGGAGGAGAGCATCACAGCTGAGCCAAGTCAAGGGTCTCACCCAAATTCCACACAGGCACATTTCCAATATGGATTGTTAGATATTAATCAGGAGCCAAACTCTTCATGTCAAATCCAGGGGTGCTGAGGCCAGTAGCTCTGTGCTGCCTGACACCAGCCATCTGATGAAGGTGAAAGAGTTTCATAAAGGAATGGATATGGAAGGAAAACTCAACAGCATTGTCTCCATTCTCACTGCCCCATTGTTATTTTGTAGGTTTCTGGTCTGGAATGCTCATTTCCACATTTATACGAGCAGTTTTCTTTCTGACTGATTTACAGAATGAACTGGATTAAAGCATCCAATGAGGTAAAAGCAGATAATAGATAAGTATTTATTAAACTAATCTTTTGTGTAAATTTTTATTTTCTTCCCACACACTTGTCTCCTCATTGGCCAAACGAAAAGCCAGAGAGTATCTTGGTTATTTTACTACCCAGTAGGAAAGCGTCAACTCTTTGGTGTAAATTTCCAATCTGGATGACTGGTGTCATTGTATATTTTATATCTTGGAGCCAACATGACACACCAGTTTCTATATGTGTAACAGGTTTTATTCACAGTGCTTTAAAATGTCTGCTCCATGCTTACAGATCTAGCTTTCAGCAACTTCTACAGTTAGTTTACTTTTCTCAGAATCCACACCCAGGCTTAGCTAATCAAGCAAAGTGCACATCAATAGCAAACAGACTCAGATAATTAAACACAGAACAAAAGAACAATTGAACACTAACAGTTGCTTGGTAGTACAGAACTTGAATATTACTGAAAAGAGACGCATGTTGCTGAAACTTTTCATCTTGCATGTATCAAGGTGATCAAAAGAACGCCAAATTTCAAACAATCACAACAATTTATACTACAGGACAGAAGCACCTTTTTCAGATTGTTGTGATCATTTGAAATTTGGCATTCCTGCATTGGTCCTGATGGGTGCAAGGTGAAAAGCTTCAGCAACATGTCTCTCCTTTCAGCAATATTTACGGGTAACTTCAAATTCAAAAGTTCACATGTGCCCACTTCTAAGGCATTAAAACATGGATTGGAGATTGCTTTGTGCAGAACGCGTTACCTCTGTTGTGCCCTTCCTTTGCTTTAATGCTACTTTTTTCATATTTTGCTTAAAGGGTCTGGTTAATGCGGGGATGATGAGAGATGTGGACACCTCAAAGAGAACCTCTGGTGGTCAAACCCCGTATAGGTCAACAGGTAAGAAAAGAATATTGTGCTGATTTTAAATCATTCCCCAGCTAGCGAATAAGAGTAGAGTAAAAAATTCTTTGGTATATTTTCATTAAATTATTCAAAATTACAAGTTAGTTTATCCAAATTTTGTCACAGGAAGTAGAAATGCGAAAGGGCCAAAAATGGGGAAGGTATACATGACTGTGGTGAGTTTGGTGGTGGGGAGGCATTTCATCAGATGAGGGAGTGTTGGGTGTGGACCCCGCCACCTTCCCAATTAAGCCAGGGGTGGGAAGGACCATGGCCAGCCTTCCTGCCCTCTCGCCAATTGAATTCCTTAAGTGGCCAGTTAAGGGACTCATCCAACTGCCACTGTTAACCGAGTGGTAACCCAATGGTGGGCAGGGGGACAACAATCCATGTTTGCTTGTGGGCTCCCAGGGGGGGTCCTTAATTCATAGGAACTCGGTGGCTGACCAAGGGAGCCGGCATCAGGAATGGGGCAGACCTGCTGACATTGAGTAGAAAACCAATGTAGTCAAAAACTAGGAGCCCGGGAACTTAAGTTGGTTGCCATGCTTTTGATAGGACAGATCTCCAGTTTATAGATCATGGGGTATTGACACTGTCTGGTGGTCATGGGGGAGATCCTTCATCTGATCACCAGCCCTCCTTAGAAAATGGATCAACTGGTAACAACATGTACTTAAAACCTTTCAATGTGATTTTCCAGAAGTGAACACAGGAAACAGCGCAGTGAATCCGATTCCCAATCCGATTTCCTTCCAATAATTGGGAGGAAAGATAAACAAGGACCAGGTGACAGATGAGTCTTTTATTCTGGACACTGGAGTGACCACGGTTGGAGAAATCTTGTCCACAAAACAACTGATCATTCGTCATGACCTAGCCTTCCTTTCAGGACCACTTGTACTGGCTATTGGACTGGTGATACATTTCATTCTTGCAAAGGACATGTAGACCCCAGTGAACAATGGAGAGACAGAGCAAGATTATTTTCTGCAGCATGAATAGTAAGACTCTGCCCAAAGGAAAACACAAAACCTGTTGCTACTGATGAACTCCAATCAACTTTCAAATAAATAATCAAGAAAGAATTGTCACTTGGTAGTACTGCTGAGTATTGTTGATAAAAGAGACATGCTGTTGAAGATTTTTGTCTTGCACTCATCAGGACAGAGTACCACATTTCAAAGGGAGCAACAACTTTTACCGCATGACAAAAGGGTGTTGATTGGTTGGCAAGTTGAATCTGATTGATCGAGGCATTGCCATGGAGAATGCACCAGGGAACTATTGCCCCCACATTTCTGTTTAATTCAAGAAAGGTGCAGTGCCTGGGCAGATTCCTTTTGTCTGCAGAGGACAAGTCCCTGCAAATGCATGTATCTTGCTTCTAGCAAGTGTAAGTGAGCCACATTGTGAGCCAAACTGATAACACTAAATTGGTAGTTATTTTAATTCTTAGCACACTTGGGATTGTTTAGCAAGTGCTGTCCAAAGACAGAATCACATCTAACGTTAGATATTATGTCCTAAGTTTTGCAAGCACGAGCTGGTTGAGTACGGTCATTGCTTTATCTATTGCCTCGACTAGTCAGTTTTGATTTGCCAACCAGTCAACACCCTTTCCTCATGATGTATAAACTGTTGCTCCCTTTGAAATTTGACATTCTTGCGTATGTCTTAATGAGTGCAAGACAAAAAGCTTCAAACCACGGGCAAAATTTTTAGTTCGGCAAGCAGGCGCATGCTCGACCTGCTCGAGTATGAGATGACGCTTTGACATCAGGTGAGCATCCTGACCTCAACGCGCAGTCGCGCAATATTTTAGTCGGCGGTCATGCGCTGGGGTCTGCTGACAATTAAAAGGGCTGTTAAGGCCATTAAATTATCAATTAAGTTAATTTTTTTGCTGCCCCTCCAACCCGTAGATGACGTTCCCCAAAGCAAATAAAAATAAAAAGTTAAAAACTTAATTAATAACATGGTCATGTGACAGAGTCACATGAGGGGACGTGTTTTATTACATTATTTATTCTTTTTATTTATTTTTTTGAAAATGCTTCATCTCTGTGCCCCAGGGAGATTATCAAGGGCGAACCCGCATGCAAGCTCGATGTTCGCACTCGCCCCGCTCACCCTCCTCTCCCCACCCACGCAGGCAGGGCTGAGCGCTGCCCCTCGCTTTTCACGCTGGGTGGGCTTAATTAGCTCGCCAGCGAGGAATCGCCTTCCGGCCCCGATTGTGGGAAGCGACTGGCTTCCCAACCACCCCCTGCTGAGTCTGCCTGACAAGGGCAAGATTCTGCCCCATGTGTCTTTTCTCAGCAACACTAAAGAAAGAACCAATAACAATGATCAATAACCAAAGACGTTGCTGGGACTAGAAAGGAAATTCTACTGAAAGAATTTGAACAGTTAGAAGCTAAATTAACAAGCTGAACCTCCAAGGTAATCACCTCGGGATTAGTACCTGAGCCACGGGCAAACTGGCATAGGGCAAATAAAGTCAAGGAGTTAAGCGCGTGGCTCAGAGACTGGTGTGAGAGGAGTGGGTTTCAGTTCATGGGGCACTGGCACCAGTGCTGGGGTAGAAGGGAGCTGTTCTGCTGGGATGGGCTTCACTTGAACCATGCTGGGACCAGTGTCCAGACGAATCGAATAGCTGGGGCCGTAGAGATGGCTTTAAAATAAATAAAGGTGGGGGGTGGGCGGTTCTGGAGAGGGGATACTTAGGTTTACAAAGCAAAGGGATATGGCAGCATTGCAGGGCAGCTATTTAGGTCATGATGGTCAGAGTGTGACAGGAAGGGATAGAGTGTACAAACATAAAAAAACAGCAGCAAATAGGGTCAAAGGGAGAAAAAATGGTAAAAAGACAAAATGAATGACTCTTCACTTAAATGCATGTAATATTCAGAACAAAATAAATGAATTTACAGCACAAATAGAGGTTAATTGGTATGATGTTATAGCCATTACGGAGACCTGGTTACAAGGAGATCAAAGCTGGGAACTAAATATTCAAGGGTATGTGACTTTTTGAAAGAACTGGCAGGATGGAAAGGGTGGTGGGGTAACTTTGTTAGTATGAGATGGAATAAGTACGGTAGCAAGAAATGATCTTGGATCGGAAGATGTAGAATCCTTAGGGGTGGAGGTAAGAAATAACAAGAGGAAGAAGACACTGGTAGGAGTAGTCTATAGACCTCCTAACAGTAGCTATACTGTAGAACAGAGATTAAATCAGGCGTAAATGAGAGCTTGTAAAAAAGGCAGTACATTAATAATGGGTGACTTTAACCTTGATGTAGATTGGGAATATCAAATTGGCAGACGTAGCCACGAGCAAGAATTTATACAGTGTATTTGGAACAGTTTCCTAAAACAATATGTTGTGGATCCAACCAGGGATCAGGCTATTTCTGATCTGGTAATGTGTAATGAGGCAGGTTTAACAAATGACCTCAGAGTAAAAGATCCCCCTAGGAAACCATGATCATAACATGATTGAATTTAGCATTCAGTTTGAGAGTGAGAAACTTGCGTCAGAAACAACTGTGGCAAACTTAAATAAGGGTAATTACAAAGGAATGAGGGCAGAGTTGCTGCAGTGGACTGGAAAAGGAGTTTAGCAGAAAAGATGGTTGATGAACAATGCCAATCATTTAAGAAAATAGTTCATGACTCACAAGAAAGGTATATCCCAGTGAGGAAGAAGGGTTCTAGGTAGGGGATAAACCAACCATGATTAACCAAGGAAGTTAAGGATAGTATCAAATTCAAAGAAAACACATACAATGTGGCAAAGATTAGCGTTAAGCCAGAGGATTGGGAAAGTTTTAAAAACCAACAAAAGATGACTAAAAAAAAACAAGGAGGGAGAAAATAAACTTTGAGGGTAAACGAGCAAGTAATACAAAAATGGATAGTAAGCGCTTCTTTAAATATAAAGAAAGGAAGAGTGAGTCCAAAGTGAACATAGGCCCCTTAGCGAATGAGGCTGGGAAAATAATAATGGGGAACCAGGAAATGGCAGAAGAGCTGAATAAATGCTTAACATCAGTCTTCACTGTAGAAGACAATAATAGCATTCCAAAACTACCAAATAATCATGGGGCAAAATGGGGGCAGGAAATAAGTACAATAACTATCACTAGCAAAAAAGTACTAGGGAATCTAATTGGACTAAAAGTTAAAAACAAAAAAAAACTGCGGATGCTGGAAATCTAAAACAAAAACAGAATTACCTGGAAAAATTCAGCAGGTCTGGCAGCATTGGCGGAGAAGAAAAGAGTTGACGTTTCGAGTCCTCATGACCCTTCGACAGAACTTGAGTTCGAGTCCAAGAAAGAGTTGAAATATAAACTGGTTTAAGGTGTGTGGTGGGGGGGGGGGGGGGGGGGGGGGGGGGGGGGGGGGGGGGGGGTGTGCGGAGAGAGAGGGAGAGAGAAGTGGAGGGGGGGTGTGGTTGTAGGGACAAACAAGCAGTGATGGAAGCAGATCATCAAAAGATGTCAACAACAATAGAACACATAGGTGTTAAAGTTGGTGATATTATCTAAACGAATGTGCTAATTAAGAATGGATGGTAGGGCACTCAAGGTATAGCTCTAGTGGGGGTGGGGAGGGCATAAAAGATTTTAAGATATTTAAAAATAATGGAAATAGGTGGGAAAAGAAAAATCTATATAACTTATTGGAAAAAAAGGAAGGGAGAAACAGAAAGGGGGTGGGGATGGGGGAGGGACCTCACGACCTAAAATTGTTGAATTCAATATTCAGTCCGGAAGGCTGTAAAGTGCCTAGTCGGAAGATGAGGTGTTGTTCCTCCAGTTTGCGTTGGGCTTCACCGGAACAATGCAGCAAGCCAAGGACAGACATGTGGGCAAGAGAGCAGGGTGGAGTGTTAAAATGGCAAGCGACAGGGAGGTTTGGGTCATTCTTGCGGACAGACCGCAGGTGTTCTGCAAAGTGGTCGCCAAGTTTACGTTTGGTCTCTCCAATGTAGAGGAGAACACATTGGGAGTAACGAATGCAGTAGACTAAGTTGGGGGAAATGCAAGTGAAATGCTGCTTCACTTGAAAGGAGCATTTGGGCCCTTGGACGGTGAGGAGAGAGGAAGTGAAGGGGCAGGTGTTGCATCTTTTGCGTAGGCATGGGGTGGTGCCATAGGAGGGGGTTGAGGAGTAGGGGGTGATGGAGGAGTGGACCAGGGTGTCCCGGAGGGAGCGATCCCTACGGAATGCCGATAAGGGGGGTGAAGGGAAGATGTGTTTGGTGGTTGCATCATGCTGGAGTTGGCGGAAATGGCGGAGGATGATCCTTTGAATGCGGAGGTTGGTGGGGTGATAAGTGAGGACAAGGGGGACCCTATCATGTTTCTGGGAGGGAGGAGAAGGCGTGAGGGCGGATGCGCGGGAGATGGGCCGGACACTAAAGGTTGATAAGTCCCCCTGGACCTGATGGGTTGCATCCTAGGACATTAAAGGCTACAGAGATAGCGACTCTAAACTCAGGGATCAGACAACTAGTTCTCGAGGGTTTACATTAAACTAAATGAAATACTTTATTAATTTACACAGGTTAAAATATATATACACACGGCTACAAATTACTACTATCATAACTTTTAACAAATTCTCAAACTAATCCCCATTAAAGCAACAGCAACACATAGACTTAATCAAAACACCAGGCAAAGCATTGTCACCTTACAAATTCAAAATGAGGTTGTTTTCACTGTGGAGCCAGTTGGAGGCTTACAGCTGCCTTTTGATCTTACATTGCCTCTGCCTGCACACCCAAAAATTACTGAAGTTATACCTACCAGCCCCATTGAATGTTAATTCTCATTGTATCAACAACCTCTTTCAGCTTCACCTTTTAACAAAGAAACCCCTTTCATAGCACCAATGTTTTTAGTAATATAGACATCTGGCTTGGTATCTGTTAGAAAGGCATCGAGTTTTCACTCCACTTCTTGAATGCTCTATTCAAAAAATGCAAATGCTCGCTACCTCTCTGTTTACACCTCAAACTAGTGCATCAAAGCACTCAGACTAGCTGGCTTTAATCCAATTAAGACATACCCATAAACTAAACCTATATATTTTTTTTAAAAATTCCAAAATATTATATACATTAAAATCTTCATGACAGTTACGCCCTTATTCAAAAAGGGAGGGAGACAAAAAACAGGTAACTATAGGCCAGTTAGATTAACATTGGTCATTGGGAAAATGTTAGAACCTATTATAAATGATATAATAGCAGAGCAATTGGAAATACATAATATAATCAAGCAGAGTCAGTAAGGCTTGATGAAGGGGAAATCATGCCTGACAAATTTATTAGAATTCTTTGAGGAGGTAACAAGCAGGATAGATAAAGGGGAACCAGTAGATACAGCATATTTGGATTTCTAAAAGGTGTTCAATAAGGTACTGCAAATAAGGCTACTTAATAAGATAAGATCCCATGATATTAGGGTAATACCATGGGTAAAGAATTGGCTAATTCATAGAAGACAGAGAGTTGGGATAAGGGGGGTATTTCCAGGATGACAACTTGTAACTAGTGGAGTACCATAGGGATCAATGCTGAGGCCACAATTATTTACAATATATATCAATGACTTAGATGAGGGAAGTGACTGTACTATTGACAAGTTTGCAGATGACAAAAGTAGGTGACACAAAAATCAGATTTTTAATCAGTAAGGGAATCAAGGGTTATAGGGAAAAGGCAGGAAAATAGAATTGAGGATAATCACATCAGCCATGATATCGTTGAGTGGCAGAGCAGACTCGATGAGCCAAATGGCCTACTCCTGCTCCTTTGTATTATGGTCTTATGATCAGTTATAAACTGATTTCCTTATGTCTCATGTAATGTTTGCCATCTTAGTATGGCTTGCTAAGACCATTTTCCCTTTCAGAGTCTGAATGTATAAGCTGACACTCTTGTCACAGTGGATGCATGTCTTGGACGGACTAGATAGCAACAGCTTAGCTTAGTTACTGAACCAATGTCCAAAGCCTCCTCCATCACAGCCATGGATATATTTTATCAACAGTTTGGACCCTCCTGAAGTGAAGGTACAATACTACGTCGTAAGTGGATAGGTGAGCTGACCATAGTGAGACGCCTGACCCTATAGACTTATAGCTTCAGCTCAAATATCAGCAAGGAAACATCTCACTGATGACCATCTACTACCCTGCCTCAGATGATGAATCAGGATTGCTCCATGGTGCACAGAGTAGAAAGGGCACAGAATGTACTTTGTTTGGGAGGCTTCTGTGCCCATCACTGTGAGAATGCATGTTATTTTTAAACATATTTTGGGGGAATACTGTGTTCTTCTGTGAAGAAGGATGTGTGTGTGTGTGTGTGTGTGTGTGTGTGTGTGTTTTATGACCGTTGCAGTTGGTAAAGCTGAGTTATTTAAAAATCCCAGAAGGAAACTTTAAACAATTGTCATAACCTATAATTCTAAGTGTTATGTTTGAGATGCAACTCTAAATTCAGGAATCAGACCACCCGTTCGCGAGGTTTTACATTAAACTAAATGAAACTTTTTATTAATTTACAGAGGTTAAAATATATACACACATGACTACAAATTACTACTATCATAACTTTTAACAAATTCCCAAACTAATCTCCATTAAGGCAAAAATGACCCATAGGGCAGGATCTTCTCCCCGTCGGGGGTGAAGTTGAAGGGCAGGCACACACAGGCACACTTTCGATTGGCACCCCCAATTAAGGCCCGCCCAGCGTGACATCCACACAGAAGTGCTATGTGCTCCCTGTGCGGGTGGGGGGGGGGGGAATCCAAAAATCGAGAGTGAGTTCTTTCGTGCACGCGCATGAAAGGGCACACTCATCTCCCTGAGGCTAAGTGCAGCCTCAGGGAGATCGGCTCTAAATGTCAAAAAGCTAAAAATAGAAAAATAAAACTTCCCTAACATGTCCCCTCATGTGACAGTGTCACATGAGTTGGGACATATCCATAATTTTTACAAAAACCTTCTTAAAATTTTTAAAAAACCTACATGAAACCTCATCCTGCCCGTGGATGAGGTTTCATGCTTTTTTAAATTCATGCTGGGGCTCCTAGCCTGCCCGCCAACCTTGAGGTTGGACAGGCAGGTCCCTTAATTGCTTAATTGACTCTGTCAATGGCCTCAATTGGCCATTGACAGGTCGGCGGGGGCACAGCTGATTTTCTGCGCCCCCACCTATCTCAAAATTTAAGTGGGGCGCAGTGACGAGGGAGTTCCGCCCGACATCACCGCGGATCATTCTACACCTCGGCAAGCGGGACCCAGTGAGCGGGCTTGCTGACGTGTAAAATCCTGTCCATAGACTGAACCAGACACCAGGCAAAGCATTTTCACCTTACGAATTAAAATGGGGTTCTTTTTACTTTGGTTCCTGTGGAGACAGTTGGAGGCTTTCAGCTGCCTTTTGATCTCATATTGCCTCTGCTCTGCACACCTGAAGACTGCTGAAGTTATACCTGCAACCGTCCACTGAATGTAAATTCTCATTGTATCACTAACCTCTTCTGACAATAAACCCCCTTTCATAGCACCAATTTTATTAGTAATATAAACATATGGCTTGGTAGCTGCTAGATAGGTGCCAGTTTTCACCCCACTTGAAAGCTCTATTCAAAAAATGCAAATGCACACTATCTCTTTTACATATCAAAACTAGTACACATCAAAGCACCCAGACTAGCTGGCTTTAATCCAATTAAGACACACCCACAGACTAAACCTCTATTTTGAAAGAACAATATTTTCCAATAATATACATTAATAACTTCTTGACAGTGTATAATATGTATAAATGATTTAATTAAGATGGAGAAAGGTTACTAGAGACAGGTTGTCTGGGAGGTTAAGACATGAAAGGATGGGAGTGTTAGGTGTGCATTTGTAATGAGATATTACGGTGGTTTTGAGGTACAAGCAAATAGGTTGGATCTAACGTTTGCTTTTTGAGATAAGTTGAGAATTTGATTTAACTAAGAATCTTTAGTTAGTGCCTAAATTCACAGAGGATGGAGTTAAAAGATTTTTCACTTTATTTGAAAAGATAGCTATGAAATTGAATTGGCCAAGGGATGCTTGGACTATACTGTTACAGAGTGTTTTGTCAGGTACAGCAATGAATGTGAATGCTAGCTCATCAGAGGAATACTCTGCGGACTACAACACAGTAAAGAGGGCAATATTAAATGCTAATGAGCTTGTCCTTGAAGCTTATCAGTTGAAGTTTAGGACTATAATAAAGAGACCTAATCAGACTTTTGTAGGGTTTGCAAGAGAAAAGTAAATTATCTGGGATTAATGGTTCAAGGCATTAAAATTAGACAAGGCTTTTGAAAATGTAAGAACGGTTATATTAATGGAAGAATTTAGAACTAGCGTTCCAGTAAACATCAAGACGTATTTACATGAGAGACATTGCAAAAAGATCAGGGAAGCTATTGGTTTAGCCAATATGCATGATATTTCACACGGACAGTGGAGTGTAGGAAAAGGGTCATATGGAAATCAGCAAGGAAATCAGAGACATAGTAAACCTAATGATGGTAAAAGTGTTAGTAATAAGGATCACGCTGAAGGACGCCAGTCTCTTAAAGATGAAAAGGTGTAAAGTAGATTCGAAGGCAGGAGACTGGTGTGTTACCATCGTAATAAAGCTGGACATAGGAGATCAAATTATTGGAGGTTAAATGGGAGACTGATTGCAGTGATAGGAATTCAGAAGAGTTCTGTAAATCAAAAGTACTGTGAGCTCTGACATCCAGGTGCAAGACAAACCAGTAGCTTTTGTACAGGTAAAGAAGGAAGAATCAGTGGCGGCTAGAGAAGTGGGAATGTATTCACAACCTACCCAAGAGAGTTCTGAAGGGCAGGTAGCAGAAATTCTTAAAGATTTTATATGCAAAGGGAAAATATACCCATGTTTACAGGGAAGACCAAGAAATGATGTCAAAATTTTAAGGGACACCGGGGCTAGCCAGTCCTCAATCTGGTGCGATAGTGCCATCTGTTGGCCAGAAGGGTTATTGCAGGAGAGTGTATTAATTAATGAGATTCATGGACAGGTGAAACCTATTCATTGTATGAATTAAATTTAAAAAGTGATTTGAAAACAGGAGAGGTGATTGTTGGGGTTGTAGAGAAATTGCCTATTATAGGGGATCAATTTATTCTAGGGAATGATATAGCTGGATCACAAATATTGACTATGCCTACTGTAGTGGAGCAGCTTGTTGAGACACAGTCAACAGAGTTTTACAGAAAGAGCGTCCTGAACTGTTTCCAGGTTATGTGGTGACGAGGTCACAGATGCACGAGTTTAAAGAGGAAGAGGAAGAATTTTGCGCTGAGCGGACGGGTGCACACCCAGCCCGTTTGAGCTTAGAATGCAGCGCGACGAGGTTGGGCAAGTGTCCCAACGTCATCGCACACTCGCGCAATATTTTGGTCAACGGGCGCGAGCGGCTGTCAGCGGCGCTTCTGCCGACAAGTAACAGGCCTATTAAGGCCATTAAAGTATTAATTGAATGCAATTATTCGCTGCCCAACCAACCTTGTGGTCAGCGGGCAGGTGAAAATGCCAAGCAGCCTTTGGATTTATTACGAAGCCTCATGGGCAGGATGAGGATTCCAACAGGAATTACAAATGAGGTAAGAATTTTGAAATATCGTTTATAGCAAGCCCCTGCTCAATTGACAAAGTCAAATTCATGGCCGTTAATTGGCCAGCCAGCGTGAAATCGATGCTGGGGCCTGATCACGGGTGGTGGTTGGCTTCGTGACCACTCGCGAGCCTGCCCTCCATGCCCTCCATGCCCGACAAGGTGATAATGCTGCCCTATGGCATGATGTGCATGATGTTGATGTGGGGGACTCAGATTAAATAAGGTAAAACCCATATAGATGAAATCCAGTATTTTGCTCAAATCCAGAAAGAAATTGAATTTATGCGCAAAATGACATCTTGGAGCCCATTAGCAGTCATTGGTGTTCACCCATGGTCATAGTGCCGAAACTAGATGGAAGGTAAATGCAGATAATAGGGCAAAGGCTCATAGTTTTGTGGCTGGGGAAGAAATGTTAGTATTGTTGCCAGCGTCAGGCGAACCATTGAGGGCAAGGTTTAGTGAACCTTACCAGATTGAAAAGAGACTGAGTGAGGTAAATTATGTAGTGAATACTACAGATAGAAGAAAGAGTCAACGAGTGTGTCATGTAAACATGCTCAAAACATATTTTAACAGAGGGGATAAACAGGAGGAGGTACTGGTAGTTGTAAATAAGGAAAAAGGGGTAGAAATGAAAGATTCTGAAATTGACCTTCCCCTGATTAAATTGGACAATGAGGAAGTGCTTAAGAATCTAAATGTGGTGCCAGGTTACCTTTCAGAAAATTGTCGGAGGAGCTATTGCAGTCACACAAGGCACTTTGCGGAAATAAATCGGGGGAAACAGGTTTAGCTGTGTATGATGTTGATGTGGGGGATTCAGATTAAATAAGGCAAAACCCATATAGATTAAATCCAGTAAAATTAGCTCAAATTCAGAGAGAAATTGAATTTATGTGCAAAATGACATCATAGAGCCCATTAACAGTCATTGGCATCACCCATTGTCATGGTGCTGAAACTAGATGATCACAAAGACTATGGCTGGGATTTTCTGACCACGTCACGGGTGTGACCCACTGCGGGTGAAGCGATGCCCCAGGCAGAATTCTACTGACTTGTGGCGGGACCGGAAGATCCAATTGGCAGGTGGGTGTGGAAAATCCTGCCTAATGTATTGATTACCAAAAGGTGAACACAGTAACAAAGGCAGGTTCACATCCTATTCCATAGTTGGAGGATACTGTGAGGATATTGGCAAGTACCCTTATCAGAAAGGGCAAAAGAGATATCCGCTTTCCTGGCACTGGATGGTCTATATCAATGCAAACTTTGGTATGAAAAATGCACCAGCAATATTTCAGAGGCTAACAAACACCATAATATATTAGGATCAGGCTGGGGCTCACTGAAGTTGCTGTTCTGAAAGAAGATGAACTGATATTGATGGAATAGCTGTAAATGAAAGTGTTCATTTGTGATCCTTAGCTTCTCTACCCTAATAAAACTGGTTGATGTAAAATATAACAGAATACGTAGGGGAGACTTTCCAGTTAAAGTAAGCATGTCATAAACTAAGTGCCATGTATTCAGTTTTGTTATTCATTATGTCTTAGGCTCTTTAGTTCAATAATGCATCATCTAAAACGTTGTTTCAACTCTATAATCTGTGATTAAGTTATTTAAGTCAGAACAAACATTTCAAAAAGCTGGTTAATAAACTTTTTGAAGTGTAGTCACTATTGAAATGTAGGAGATGCAGCAGCCAATTTGTGCACAGCAAGATCTCACAACAGCAATGTTACAATGATGGTCAATCTGTTTTCTGGCTATTGATTGAGGGGTAAACATTGGCCAGGAAACTCTTCTTTGAAATGGTGCATCTCAACATTTCACAAAAAATGACCATTAAAATCAAGCCACTCCAACAGCTATGATACACAAGCATAATTTCGCAGTGTAGTTCACATGCTGGAGGACACTGCTTCACCCCAACTCTACCTCAAAATGGACACCAGTCAACAGTACATGTTTAAAGAATTATTCATTCATGGAGCTTTATTATTTATTGTGATGGAAGCTTCAAAATTAATTAATATTTGATTATTCATATGTAGAAAGCATTGGACCCTGCATGTAGATGGTGCAATTCCTGGAGCTCTGAAAGAACAATTATTAAAAATGAATCATGACCACGCGTGCAGACATAGATTTAAAATTGTAACCATGTATTACATCAGCAGGGGGTTCTGTGGAATCCAATGGAGAGGAGTAACACCCTCAGGGTGGTTGGTGGGATGTGGTGTGGGGGAGGGGATATCCAAACGAGAGAAGTAAAATAACTGAAACAAAAATAAAAATACCTGGAAAAACTCAGCAGGTCTGACAGCATCTGCGGAGAGGAACACAGTTAACATTTCGAGTCTGAATGACTCTTCAACAGAACGAAGGAAAAATAGAAATGAGATAAAATATAAGCTGTTTGGGGGGGTGTGGGGGGGGGGTGGTGTGGGGCTGGTGGGACAGGTAGAGCTGGATAGAGGGCCAGTGATAGGTGGAGGAAAAGAAAAGATGGCCGAAGATGTCATAGACAAAAGAACAAAGAGGTGTTGAAGGTGGTGATATTATCTACGGAATGTGCTAATGGGGACGTTAAGGGTAGAAAGCAGGACGAGCAAGGTACAGATAGCCCTAGTGGGGGTGGGGTGGAGGGAAGGGATCGAAATGGGCTAAAAGGTGGAGATAAAATAATGAATGGACATACATTTAAAAATGATAGAAATAGGTGGGAAAAGAAAAATATATTAAAAAAATATATAAATTATTGGAAAAAGGGGGATAGGAAAGGGGATGAGGATGGAGGAGAGAGTTCATGATCTAAAATTGTTGAACTCAGTATTCAGTCCGAAAGGCTGTAAAGTGCCAAGTCGGAAGATGAGGTGTGGTTCCTCCAGTTTGCGTTGAGCTTCACTGGAACATTGCAGCAGGCCAAGGACGGACATGTGGGCATGAGAGCAGGGTGGTGTGTTGAAATGGCAAGCGACAGGGAGGTCTGGGTCATGCTTGCGGACAAACTGAAGGTGTTCCGCAAAGCGGTCACCCAGTCTGCGTTTGGTCTCTCCAATGTAGAGGAGACCACATTGGGAACAGCGAATGCAGTAGACTAAATTGAGGGAAGTGCAAGTGAAATGCTTCTTCACTTGAAAGGAGTGTTTGGGCCCTTGGACGGTGAGGAGGGGGGGCAGTAAAGGGGCAGATGTTGCACCTTCTGCTGTTGCAAGGGAAGGTGCCACGGGAGGGGCTTGAGGTGTAGGGGGTGATGGAGGAGTGGACCAGGGTGTCCCGGAGGGAATGATCACTACGGAATGCCGACCTGTTATGGTTCTGGGAGGGATAGGAAGGTGTGAGGGCAGATGCGCGGGTGATGGGCCGGACACGGTTGAGGGCCCTGTCAACGACCGTGGGTGGAAAACCTTGGTTAAGGAAGAAGGAGGACATGTCAGAGGAACTGTTTTTGAAGGTAGCATCATCGGAACAGATGCGACGGAGGCGAAGGAACTGAGAGAATGGGATGGAGTCCTTACAGGAAGCGGGGTGTGAGGAGCTGTAGTCGAGGTAGCAGTGGGAGTTGGTAGGCTTGTAATGAATATTGGTGGACAGTCTATCACCAGAAATTGAGACAGAGAGGTCAAGGAAGGGAAGGGAAGTGTCAGAGATGGACCATGTGAAAATGATGGAGGGGTGGAAATTGGAAGCAAAATTAATACATTTTCCTGGTCCAGACAAGACCATGAAGCAGCCCCAAAGCAATCATCGATTTACTGGAGAAAGAGTTGTGGGAGGGGGCCAGAGTAGGACTGGAACAAGGAATGTTCCACATACCCCATAAAGAGACAGGCATAACTGGGGCCCATGTGGGTACCCATAGCCACACCTTTTATTTGGAGAAAGTGCGAAGAGTTTAAGGAGAAATTGTTCAGTGAGAGAACAAGTTCAGCCAGACGGAGGAGAGTAGTGGTGGATGGGGATTGTTCGGGCCTCTGTTCAAGGAATTAGCGGAAAGCCATCAGACCATCCTGGTGGGGGATGGAGGTGTAGAAGGATTGGACATCCACAGTGAAGAGGAGGCGGTTGGGGCCAGGGGTGTAGGGCGTGAGAGGAATCACAGATATAGGTGGGAAGAGACTGGACAAGGGGAGAGAGAATGGAGTCAAGATAGCAAGAAATGAGTTCCGTGGGGCAGGAACAGGCTGACACGTTCGGTCTGCCGGGACAGTCCTGTTTGTGTATTTTGGGTAGGAGGTAGAAGTGGGCCGTCCGAGGTTGGGAGACCATGAGGTTGGAAGCTGTGGAGGGAAGATCTCCAGAGGAGAGAAGGTCAGTGACTGTCCTGGAAACAATGGCTTGACGTTCAGTGGTGGAGTGTTGGTCCAGGGAGAGGTAGGAGGAAGTGTCTGTGAGTTGACGCTCAGCCTCTGTGAGGTAGAGGTCAGTGCACCAGACATCAACAGCACCACCCTTGTCAGCAGGTTTGATGATAAAGTCAGGGTTGGACCTGAGAGAACAGAGTGTGGCAAGTTCAGAGAGAGACAGGTTAGAGTGGGTGAGAGGAGCAGAGAAATTGAGACAACTGATGTTCTCAATGAAAAGATCAAGAGCAGGTAAGAATCCAGAGGGAGGGGTCCAGGTGGAGGGAGAATATTGGAGGTGGGTAAAAGGATCCATTGAACGGGGAGAGGACTCCTGCCCAAAGAAGTGAGCACGGAGACGAAGGTGGCGGAAGAAGAGTTCAGCATCGTGCTGAGCCCGAAATTCATTGAGATGAGGGCATAAGGATATGAAACTGAATCTTTTGCTGAGTACTGAACGTTCAGCATCGGAGAGGGGAAGGTCATTGGGGATATGGTGAATACATGACTGGGGCTGGGATTAGAAGACAGGATGGGGTCAGAAGAACGGGCAGGGGTGGAGGGTCCTGAATGGGCGTTGGTGTCAATGAGTTGTTGGAACTTGCGTTCCTTTGCACCTGAAAGAAAGAGACAAAGTTTCTTGTTGAGGTGTTGGATGAGACAAAGATTAAAGTAAAACATGGGGCAAGGACAGCTTAGAGATGGGGTGAGTCGGTGTTGCTGGAGGGAGAGGTCGAGTGTGTTCATATGGCGGTGATAACTGGTTTATTTTTTAGTGAAGGCTTGGAAAAATGGAGAATTTGAAACAATTAAGCTCTGACAATGTTGTCCAGACTGGTGGAACCTGCAGTAATCCGTTCCTGAGAAAAATAAAGGGACTGATACCCACCAACTTCTGGCAGGGGGGAAAAAACGTATTTCCAGACTGGCTGGGCCAGTGGTGAGTTTACACCCACCTAATATCCCACCAAATCCTTCACACACTACGCTCTCCAGAAATATATCTACTTATCTACCAATCTCCTTCAATAAACTTGTTTACACTATCAGTTTCACTGAATCTATTAACAAAATACCCTTCATTGATTCCAATTATACGGTCCATTTTCTTGAACCCATTTAGAAACCCTCTTTGCCTGTTAACTTATTCCACAAGCCCCCATCTAAAGGATGAAAATCTCCTGCTTGCCTTTGTTTTATTGCTTCAAAGACCATAATTTCTAATTTGTGTGTCCTGACATTTGAACCCTTCATTAGCGAATGATTTGCCTGGAGCAACTTCGTCACTTCCCTTCATAATCTGGAAAACCTCAATGAAATCATTTTAAAATTGAGTCAGCTTTTTGAAGAAAGAAGACAATTGCTTTCAGTAAGAAATGTGATTGGTTTAATAGATTACAAGTGTTTTTTAAAGTTCAAGAATATTATCAAAATAAAGTGGCCAGTCTATATTATTTATCATTCATTTTTCTTTCACAGTTTTTATCACAGCTGATGATGCTTCTAATAAATATTGTCAACTCCACATTCTGTGGACATTTAGGAAGAATTGAATTGGACGCAGTTAGTCTTGCCTCAGCGGTGAGTTTATATTCAGAATGTGCACATTTATTCATCATAATGTATCGTCTATAAAATAGTGATGGAAATGCATTGCTTCCGATCAGTTTGAAGCTTAGTGCCTTTACCAGCTGATGAAATGCTCCTTGTGAAAAAGCCTGGGCGTTACCTGCTGTTCTCAGTGGAAGGACAATGAGAGAGCAGCAGTTGCTTCAGTGGTCCTAGGCTAAAGAACAGAAACACCAGCTAGGATTCCCAGCTCATCACCATCGTCAATGAGCCACCCTGGAAGTCCGATGTGTGTGGACATTGGGTGAGAATGAGATTGGGCTCAGTCTGAATGCTCTTCGTGGGCAGATAATCCTCTGACAGCCATTTGGATCATATATGAGGGCTGGTCACTTGTGCAAGTTATTCATGGGCTGCTGAGGCTCATGGAACTATAGCAACAACAATAAGATTTCATTTATCTAGTGCCTTTAAGGTGATAAAATGTCCCAAGGTACTTCACTGGAATGTTAACAGATAAATAAAAAATTGACATTGAGTCTAAGGAGACATTATGATAGAGGACCAAAATCTTGGTCAAAGAGGCAGATTTTAAAGAGTGTTCCTAAGGCGAGGAGAGAGATGGTGAAGCAGAGAGATTTGAAGTGTTGATTTCACCAGGAAATAGGAGGCATGGTTGCCAACAGTGGGGTTAAGGAAGTCAAGGTTGCACAAAAGGCCATCATTGGAGGAACACAGATTTCTCAGAGCATTGGAGGGATAGAAATAGTTACAGATCCAGGGAGTGGAAAGGCCAAGGAGGAACTTGAACACAAGGATAAGAATTCTAAATTTGAGGCACTGATGAATCAGTAGCCAGTGTAGGTCAGTGAGCACCATCCCCACTGATTATTTTTGTTATTGAGTGAGTTATTCATTTAATTGTGCGGGATCTTTACTTCTTTTCTATGGCGAAATAACTTGAAGACACTGATGTCAAAGAAAAGCAGTTCCCATTAGGCAATGGTACAAGGACTAGGAGACATAGGTTTACAGTTTTGGGCAAGAGATGCAGGGGAATGTGAGGAATAACTTTTTCACTCAGTGAGAAGTAATGCCCTGGCACTCTGCCTACAAGGGTGATGGAAACAGAGATAATGTATGATTTCAAAAGGAAATTGCTTGGGCATTTGCACTAAGTAAATTTACAGGGCTCCAGGGATATAGCAGGGGAATGGGACTTATTGGCTTGCTTTACAGAGAGTTGGTATGGACTCAGAAGGCTGAATGACTTCCCTCTGTGTCATAATTAGTTTATGATTCTATGATGTGTGGTCAGCCTTAACAGACTGCTGTGCAATCGTGTGGCTTAGATGAACGTGGTCATGGGTAAAGGGGAGTTTATGTGATTTAGGATATGGGCAGCAGAGCTTTGGATGGAAGAGTGGGTGGAAGATTGGGTGCTGGCCAGAAATCATTGGAATTGCCTGAGCCTGGAGCAAACAAAAGTGGATCAAGAGTTGGTATTTGACAGAAAGGAGAAATGATAGGGGAAAGAATGAGAAGTTATCAACAAAATCACCATGGTATTATATTCATTTATATGAAAGTCACATCTTATATTATTTAATGGCATGTTGGTGACATCTAGGATGATATTGCTAAATGCTTCCTTTTCTTTATTTCTTTTGGACAGGTAATAACTCTATCGGGTATCTCCATAGGTTTTGGGTTGTCTACAGCGTGTGACACACTCATGTCTCAGGTAGGTGCAGCTAACTCCAGGCTGTACAAAGAGCATTGATGTCCTCTTAATGTAGCAAAACTATTTTGTTAGGTCAGAGAAGAAGAAATCTTTCAACGTGCCTTGAGAAACACAATTCCCTGTGTGAATTTGACCCACACAGACCAGGATGTACCAGATGTAATTGCTGGACTGTCCTGGATTAGCTGGTCTAAGCTGGTGCAGTTTGCCTTAGAGGTTGAGGATAGGAAAATGATCCAGTAATTCTGAACCGGTAAGAACTTTGGAGGTGAAATTCCACTTGAGAGGAGACACAAAATAGTGAACAGCAAATTTCATCGAAAGAGGATTGAGAGAACACTTTAACCAGTGATTTGAAATGCTGAGAGGGATAGACATTGCAACACCATTGAATGGAATAAAAACAGAAAATTCTGGAAAAGCTCAACAGGTCTGGCAGCATCTGTGAAGAGAGAAACAGAGTTAACTTTTCAAGTCCGTATGAGTCTCCTTCAGCGCTGAAGAGAAGTAGAAATGTGATGGATTTTATACCGTTTAGTTTAATTAAATGAGCTGTGAGCATAAAATTAAAGGGTTTCTCGTGATGAAATGGACATGACCTGGGTTAGGACCAGCTCTCCCCATCCTGCAGTGTAGGGAATGTCTGGAATAGAGCCTCACCTAAGTTGTGAGTGTTTTGTTGATTGAGAGATGATTAAAGTCTGTGACCACTGAGATAGTTGCTGAGTTGTAAGTAAAGTGGTTCAGATGCACTTGCGATCTGGACAAACCTGGCAGGTTAAATGCTAAATAAGACTAGTATCCGATCATAATGCTTTGGTTAAGAGAGAGAAATATTTTAATCTTCTAATTTTTGGATATGTTATTGCCGTTGTATATTGTAGAGAAAAGTGGTGTCCATTAGAATGTGATCTATGTTGGTCAGTATTGAACCAATTCACTTTGACTTTTGTTCTGGTTTTCAGACATATGGCAGCAAGAACTGGAAGTGATTCTCCAAAGAGGGATTCTCATTCTCATGATAACCTGCTTTCCTTGCTGGGCCATCTTCATAAACACCAAGCACATTTTATTGGCTTTCAAACAGTCTCCTGCAGTGGCTAGGTTAGAATCTTACTTATGTTTTACTATCACTGTCACTGATTCAAAATCCTGGAATGCCCTTCCTAACAGCACTGTGGGCAGATAGTGATGTTCTATGATTTCCCTATTGTTCCCAACATCTTTTATTTTTCTTAATGGTTAATGCAATCTATGTGAAGATATTTATTTCTGCTCTTCCTGTAAGTAAATTATTATAGGTAGGAGGCACATGCAGACAGCTCATTAGACAAGTGAAGTCTTTCCTTACCGGAAATGTAGACGGAACAAGGGATTCCAGTCAGCAAAAATCGCAGTGGATCCAGTCTGGAAAGATTCATCAAGCCAACGTTATCAACATGGCCCCCTAGCTGACCTCAACTGAGAGCCATAATGACTCCGTGCTCCATGGCTAGATAATCGAAGAAGTCTTGAACAATCCAAAGTCAGGTGCCATCAGAGATCCAGCACCTCATCCAAGTCATTGTTTCCCATGTGTGAGCTTAAGAACATACAAAGTTGGAGCAGGAGTAGGCCATTTGGTCCTTCTAGTCTGCTCTCCCTTTTAATAAGATAATGGCTGATTTCTACCTTAGTTGCACCTTCTCACACTATCCCCATACCAACTAATTCCTTCGTATCCAAAAATCTATCGAGATCTGTTTTAAATACACTCAATGACTGAGGATCCATAGCTCTCTACCACAGAGAAATGCAAAGGTTCACAACATTGAATGAAGAAATTTCTCCTCACCTCAGTCCTAAATGGCCAGCCCAAGAACACAAGAAACAGGAGCAGGAGTAGACCACATGGCCCATCGAGCCTGCTCTGCCATTCAGTACGACCATGGCTGATCTTGGGCTTCAACTCCACTTTTCCACCAGCTCCCCTTACCCCTTAATTCCCTGAGAGACCCAAAATCTGCCTATCCCAGCCTTAAATATATTCAATGATGGAGCATCCACAACCCTCTGGGGTAGAGAGTTCCAAAGATTCACAACCCTTTGAGTGAAGAAATTTCTCCTTATCTCAGTCCTAAATGATCAACTCCTTATCCTGAGACTGTGTCCCCGTGTTTTAGAGTCCTGGATCAGTGGAAACAATCTCGCAGCGTCTACCCTATCAAGGCCCCTTCAGGATTTTGTAGGCTTCGATGAGACAACCTCTCATTCTTCTAAACTCCAGAGAATATAAGCCCAATTTATTCAGCCTCTCATCATGGGACAACCATCTCATCCTAGGGACCAATTTGGTGAACCTTTGGTGTACTGCCTCCAATGCAAGTACATTCTTTCTTAAATGTAGAGACCAAAACTGCACACAGTACTCCAGTTGTGGTCTCAAGAAAGCCCTGTACAATCTCAGCAACACTTTTTTATTCTTGTACTCCAATTCCCTTGCAACAAAGGCCAATGTGCCATTTGCTTTCCTAACTGCTTGCTGCACCTGCATGGTAACTTACTGCACTCCTTGTACAAGCACACTCAAGTCTCTTTGAACATCAACTCACCTTTTAAAAAACAATCTGTTTTTCTACTCTTATGACCAAAGTGAATAACTTCACACTTCCCTACATTATAATCCATCTGCCATCATGTTACCCACTCACTTAATCTGTCTATATCACTTTGCAGCCTCTCTATGTCCTCCCCACAGCATAGAATGTGTGCATCGCTGGCAAGGCTAGCATTTATTGTCCATCCCTAATTGCCCTTGAGAAGGTGGTGGTGAGCTGTCTTCTTGAACCACTGCTATTCATTTGGTGTAGGTACACCCACAGTGCTGTTAGGGAGGGAGTTCCTTTTGACCCAGTGACAGAGAAGGAACGGTGATATGGTTCCATGTCAGGACGCTGAGTGGCTTGGAGGGGAACTTGAAGGTGGTGGTGTTCCCCTGTATCTGCAGCTTTTGTCCTTCTCAGCGGTAGAGATCATAGGTTTGGAAGGTGCCGTTGAAGGAGGCATAGTGAGTTGCTGCAGTGCATCTTATACATCATCTTGTGAATACTGCTGCCACTGTGCGCTGGTGATGGAGGGAATGCATGTTCAAGGTGATGGATGGGGTGCTGATCAAGCGAGCTGCTTTGTCCTGGATAGTGTCGAGCTTCTTAAATGTTGGAGCTGCAATCATCCAAGTAAGTGTGTTCCATCACAGCCCTGACTTGTGCCTTATAGATGGAGGGCAGGTTTTGGGGAGTCAGGAGGTGAAACACCCACCACAGGATTCCCAGCCCCTGACCTGCTCTTACAGCCACAGTGTTTATATGGCTGGTTCAGCTTAGTTTAATAGTAACCCCCAGGAAGTTGATAGTGGGGATTCAGCAATGGTAATGCCATTGAATGTCAAGGGGAGATGGTTAGATTCTCCACTGTTGGAGATGGTTGTTGCCTGGCAGCTATGTGGTGCAGACATTACTTGCCACTTATCAGCCCAAGCCTGAATGTTGTCCAGGTTATGCTGTACTTGGACATGGGGTTGCTTCACTGTCTAAGAATTCTCAGATGATGCTGAACATTGTGCAATCATCAGCAAACATCTCCACTTCTGACCTTATGGTGGAGGGAAGGTCATTGATGAAGCAGCTGAGGATGGTTGGGCTGAGGGCACTAACCTGAGGAACTCCTGCAGCAATGCCCTGGGATTGACATGATTGACAACCAACAACCTCAACCATCCTCTTTTGTGCTTGGTATGATTCCAACCAGTGGAGACTTCCCCCCTGACTCCCATTGAATTTAATTTTGCTAGGGCTCCTTGATGCCTTGATGTCAAGGACAGACACTTTCATCTCATCTCAGGAGTTCAGCTCATTTGTCCATGTTTGAACCAAGGCTGTAATGCGGTCAGGAGCTGAGTGGCCCTGGTGGAACCCAAACTGAGCATCAGTGAGTAGGTTGTTGCTGAGTAAGTGTTGCTTGAAAGCACTGTTGATGACACCATCCGTCATTTTGCTGATGAGCGGGAGTACACTGATGAGCGGGAATTGGACGGATTGGATTTTTCCTGCTTTTTATGGCCAGGACATACCTGGAGAATTTTCCACATTGCTGGGTAGATGTCAGTGTTGTAGCTGAACTGGAACAGCTTGGCTAGGGGCATGGCTACTTCTGGAAGTCTTCACGACTATAGATGGGATGCTCTCAGGGCTCATATAGTCTTTGCTGTATCCAATGCCTTCAACTGCTTCTTCATATCATAAGGAGTGAATTGAATTGACTGAAGACTGGCTTTCTGACACTGGGGACATCATAAGGAGGCTGAGATGGATCATCTAACTTCTGACTGAAAATGGTTGCAAGTGATTCAACGATGTCTTTTGCACTAACATTCTCATGGGCTCCCCATTATTAAACAGGGAATATTTGTGTTGCCTCCTCCTCCTGTCACTTGGTCAATTGTCCACCACCATTCGTAACTGGATGTGGGAGACTGCAAAAATTTGGTCTGATCCATTGATAAGGAATACATATTGGCCAGTCACCAGAAAGAGCTGCAGTGCTCTTCAAACTGATCCCATGGGATCAGTGCATCCAAATGGTGGGCACAAGGGATGTTGGTTTAACATCTTCTCTGAAAGGCAGCGCATCAACACTGCAGCACTCCCTTAATTCCTGCACTGGGAGTGTCAGCTTAGATTTTTGTGATCAAGTTTCAGGAATGGGACTTGAACCCACAATCTTCTAACTCAGAAGTAAGAGTGTTACCAACTAGCAACATAATGCAGCATTTAGACTTTGAGTTGTAGATAGCAATAGTTTGGGCCATACAAGATCTGAGCAAATCACCTACAATCATATTGACCATAACCCCAAAACAGGTCTGGCTCAAATTTTCAAAAGCAATATGAATGTAATTTTCTCTTTTTCAATGATTGATACACTATGTTCTGTTAATTATTTTCAATATTCTTTCTTAGGCAGCATTTCTTTATGATTTAGAGACCAGATACCTTCAGAATCAGGTAAAGTCACTGAATGTTGGAATGTCCATGAAATTATTTTAATAATTATTGCAGCAAGATATAGCTTGGGAGTCTTCGGTTTCGTTTTCCTTATTTTGATTGTCAACTGCAATTGGACAGTTAATTAGAGGAGTTAGTTTGGAAAAAATAGCTATAATTACAAAATATTTCCAGCACAGTAACAGCCTATTTGGCTCAATAGAACCATACTGTGTGCAGCACGAGCCCCCTCCCACCTTTCATCACTTAATCCCATTAACATGCCCTTCTATTCCTTTCTCCTTCATGTGTTTATTTAGCTTTGCCTTAAATGGATCTGTGCTGTTCACCTCAATTAATCCTTGTGGCTAAAGAAATGAAACTGGTTTCTCAGCCCAAAGGGATCCAGTGGGGATCATTTCCACCTTCATTGCCTGGTCAGTAATAGGGTGGAGTCGATCACCAATGTAGAATCTGCCCAATTTTCATGCCACTGAAATCAAAGGGATAAAATTGGGTGGCTTCTACACTGGACAGGCAATTATCACCCAGACTGTGAATGTGAAAATTACCTTAGTGTCTTTTTATTTTTAATGTCAGTCTATTGGTCTCTAGCCAAATGCTAGAAGACAGCACCTTATTGTTGGCATTTTGATTCTCAATTGCTCCAATGGGGCAATGTCCAACCTACTTTCAGTCCTCAGGATGTGGACAATGCTGGCAAAGCAACAGTATCAGGAATGAGCTTTAGCTTTAAAGTTTAAGTTTGATTTGTAATTCTGTATCTGTGTGTTAAGAAAGGCCTGCATTTCTAATGAGATTTTTATGACTCCTAAGGAGAAGTTAAACTAACACAACAGCAGAAAACTGACTGTTGCCTAGCAAAGGGGCCCAGAGAGGTAAGTCCCTCCCGCAGACACACACTCAGAAGAAGAGAAACAGCAGTTTGTTTTGGAAGCTGTTAGAGTTCAGCTGGTTTTGAAGACAGCTGCTAAACAGAAGCCACTTAGAAGGGACAGATGGCCAGTCCCAAGCTAAAATTGGTTGAAAGCAGCTGCCAGAGAGAGACTGGAGCAAGAGGGACAGGTAACCAGTCCCAGGCTAAGGAAAATACCTAAAAGTCCAGGGGAGTGGAACAGGAGGAAGTCCCCAGCAGACCTTCTAGTCAAAGGAAGGTTAGGAACTTGGAAGAGGTCCTGTTAAATGAAGTTAAGAGTGAGGGGCAGAGAAAGGCTCCAAGCCTCAAGTTTAAAGCTTCAAGCTGCAGAAAGCAGATTTAAAGTGAGAACAGCTTGCAAGAGGCAAGAAGGTCCAAAGAGATGGCTGAAGGCCTGTAACTCTTTGCCATGGGCATGTGAAGCAGCGGTACTGTTGACGGCTAAGTTGGTGAGAGAGAGTGCATGGAAGAAAGCTTGAATGCATGTGGTGACCCAAGGGATAAGAACATCAGACAGAGAGTTTTAAACTCTGGACATGAACCCTTGCGGAAAGCATCTGAGAGAAAGCATCAGTGTAAGAAAAAATTCTAAAGCAAATTCTTGGAAAGTGGAGATTGGAAACTCTCATCATCGGAGAGGGGAAGGTCAGGGGGTTTAGTGAATACATGGCTGGGGCTGGGATTGGAAGATGGGGTGGGGACGGAGGGACAAGCAGGGGTGGAGGGTCCTAGATAGGTGTTGGTGTCGATGAGTTGTTGGAGCTTGCGTTCCTTAGCACTTGAGAGAAAGAGAAAAAGATTCTTGTTGAGGCGTCGGATGAGACGAAGAATAAAATGAAACTGGGGGCACGCGCAGCTTTGAAAAAGGGTACGGCGGTGCTGCTGGAGGGAGAGGTCGAGTGTGTTCATATGGCAGCGCATGGCACTGAGTGTGGATTTCAGAATGTGACGGGAACAGCAGTCCGAGAAACGTTTTATGTCCCGGAGATACCTGTAATCCTGGGTGGGTTCGAAACATGAGGGGTGGAATTTCAGTTGAAATCCACGTGGTCCATCTCTGACACTTCCCTTCCCTTCCTTGACCTCTCTGTCTCAATCTCTGGTGATAGACTGTCCACCAATATCCATTACAAACCCACCGACTCCCACAGCTACCTCGACTACAGCTCCTCACACCCCGCTTCCTGTAAGGACTCCATCCCATTCTCTCAGTTCCTTCGCCTCCGTCGCATCTGTTCCGATGATGCTATCTTCAAAAACAGTTCCTCTGACATGTCCTCCTTCTTCCTTAACCGAGGTTTTCCACCCATGGTCATTGACAGGGCTCTCAACCGTGTCCGGCCCATCACCCGCGCATCCGCCCTCACGCCTTCTCCTCCCTCCCAGAAACATGATAGGGTCCCCCTTGTCCTCACTTATCACCCCACCAGCCTTCGCATTCAAAGGATCATCCTCCGTCATTTCTGCCAACTACAGCATGATGCCACCACCAAACACATCGTCCCTTCACACCCCCTATCGGCATTCCGTAGGGATCGCTCCCTCCGGGACACCCTGGTCCACTCCTCCATCACCCCCTACTCCTTAACCCCCTCCTATGGCACCACCCCATGCCCATGCAAAAGATGCAACACCTGCCCCTTCACTTCCTCTCTCCTCACTGTCCAAGGGCCCAAACACTCCTTTCAAGTGAAGCAGCATTTCACTTGCATTTCCCCCAACTTAGTCTACTGTATTTATTGCTCCCAATGTGGTCTCCTCTACATTGGAGAGACCAAACGTAAACTTGGTGACCGCTTTGCAGAACACCTGCGGTCTGTCCACAAGAATGACCCAAACCTCCCTGTCGCTTGCCATTTTAACACTCCACCCTGCTCTCTTGCCCACATGTCTGTCCTTGGCTTGCTGCATTGTTCCAGTGAAGCCCAACGCAAACTGGAGGAACAACACCTCATCTTCCAACTAGGCACTTTACAGCCTTCCAGACTGAATATTGAATTCAACAACTTTAGGTCTTGAGCTCCCTCCCCCATCCCCACCCCCTTTCTGTTTCTTCCCCCTTCCTTTTGTTTTTTTTCCAATAAATTATATAGATTTTTCTTTTCCCACCTATTTCCATTATTTTTAAATATTTTAAAATCTTTTATGCCCTCCCCACCCCCACTAGAGCTATACCTTGAGTGCCCTACCATCCATTCTTAATTAGCACATTCATTTAGATCACCAACTTTAACACCTATGTGTTCTTTTGTTCTATTGTTGGTGACATCTTTTGATGATCTGCTTCTATCACTGCTTGTTTGTCCCTACAACCATACCAACCCCCTCCACTTCTCTCTCTCTCTCTCTCTCCACCCCACCCCCCAACACACCTTAAACCAACTTATATTTCAAGTCTTTCTTGGACTCAAACTCAAGTTCTGTCGAAGAGTCATGAGGACTCGAAACGTCAACTCTTTTCTTCTCCGCCGATGCTGCCAGACCTGCTGAGTTTTTCCAGGTAATTCTGTTTTTGTATTGAATAAACCAGTGGATTCAAATCTCCTGCATTCTGGGGGAGCACAATGATAGATGAAGTCGCTCCCTGGAGCACAGGGAATTTGAGTTTGATGATTTAACTGCAAATGTGAATATGTCAACCACACCTATAATCAGAGAAATTCCAGCGATGAACCTGATCCAAATGAGGGAAAAGTGATCTTCCTAGATCGGGGTACATTGTACCCCAAACATGGACATTGGAAGAGCAGTTGCACTCTATCTTGCCCTATCTTGGCACCATGCCACCCACCCTGTTTGTTTATTGAAGGGCAATTCCAGGAATGACTTTATTATTTTGTTCCCACCTCAGGGGATCATCATGCCTCAGCTTTTCACTGGTCTCATAGCCAACATCCTCAACGCTGTCACCAATTATCTCTTCCTCTTTGTGCTGAAGCTGGGAATGCCGTAAGTAGCAAATAAATATAAAAATGTAAATGTCAAATATATATTCGAATCTCAGTCCTGATCAATTAATCTTTCAGTGAACAATGAGCCAATCTTTATTTGAAGCTGCCTTTAATATGTGAACTTGTTCCTCAGAGGCTCGGCTGCTGCTAATGTTCTCTCTCAGTACTGTCAGGCTATTCTCCTGTTTGGATATATTCGATGGAAAAAGTTGCATGATAAGACCTGGGCAGGTAGGTTTCAGGGAGGGTAATTTACACTTTGGGCAATGATATGAAATGGACGATATCCAATTAACCCAGTATACACCTCAATCAATTCCCATTTCCATTGAAAGCCACAGAACGAATCATTGAATTGGTGGTCTCATTCAATCCCCTCTCTGTGTAAAATACTCACTTGTTTTGAAGGCCCTTATTTATTGATTTAGTTCCTACTTTTCTCTCTGTCTCTGCCTTCCTCTCCTGGTTCATGCTCTGAGGTGTTGAGACATGGAGAGTCAACAGGTTATCAGCCACAGAGTAGGCTACAGGAAAACATGTCCTAGATACCTGGGGCCATCCAGAGCTGCCACAATCTCACACAATGCACGTCCTATGACTGCTGTTTCCCACAGATTGCAGAATCACCCCTTATATGGCAAAAGAAACACAGAAAAAACCCAGGTCCAGTTTGAAAGGCGAAGAGAGCTGGACGATAAGAATGTTTTTCTGTCCAGCCTATCTTCCTTTCTCCTTATGTGCTTTTCCAACACTTCCTATGCTGTGTTAGTAACTCCATTGTGTTTTTATTATGTAAGATGGCCTACTGACTGCCTGCAAGAGTGGGGCCATTTTACATGGCTGGCAATTCCTAGCACGTTTTTGATATGTATTGAATAGCAGACATTTCATATTGGAACATTCCTTGTAGGTAAATAAACTTCCTCACTGCTAAGAAAAACACACCTTTCAGTGTTGCGAAATAAGTGAGAAGCTAAGAGGAGTCAGGGCAGTGGTGGCATAGTGGTATGCCAGTGGTATTCCAGAGACCCAGGGTAATGGATCCAGCATTCAAATCCTACCACAGCAGATGGTGAAATTTGAATCCAATAAAAATATGGAATAAAAGTCTGATGATGACCACGAAACCATTGCCGATTGCAGTAAAACCCATCTGGTTCACTAGTGTCCTTTAGGGAAGGGAATCTGCCGTCCTTACCTGGTCTGGCCTACATATGACTCTAGGCATGTAGCAATGGGTCTGCCCTCTGAACAAGGGCAATAAGAGATGGGCAATAAATTCTGGCATAGCCAGCAGTGCCACATCCCATGAATGATTGAAAAAAGTCAACAAAATGCAGGGCCAGTAAATACACTCAAATGAGACAAACAAAGCTTCTCTGTTAGGGCAGTGGGGTTTACAATGGTTTATAAGCACACACAATATGAAGACATGGGGGGAGATATTTACCTTGGCTGGTGTTGTACAACAGTCAAGACTTGGTTCACACAATCGCCTTTTCCATGGGGTGTAAAACTCACTCACTCACTCTCACCCTTTTCTTCTCCGCAAAAGTTAAATTTCGTCCCCGCTGTCTTCCCTTCAGTCGAATCACAATCCACACTTCCCCATATGCAGACAAAGCAAGGACCAAGTGATAGGTCATAGCAAGGTAACATCAAGAGTAATACCATAAGACAGCCAAATCAGTAGAAGGCAAATAACCAAAGAAACTGAAGATTAAACAGCAACTATAAAACCACACAATATATCATTAAAGGAAGAGTTTAAGTGATAGATACAGTATATGGCCCAACGTACAATTAAATCTATATGGAGCTTTGTCCCATTGACCTCACTGGGGAAGCAAAACCATAGGAGTCTATCTGGTAAATCAAGATTTCCTTTAGGTTACCACTTTACAAAATTGTGAACCACAGCAGACATTAAAATCTACGCTTGATATAAGTTGGCAATGTGATCCAATAATTTATGTACTCGTTAATTCATGTATCCTTGCTGCGGAGGAACATGATTAGTTTCCTTCATCAGTGCTTGGTGACTGGTTGACTTTCTTTGCCAAAATTGCCGGGTGTGGAGGTGGGCTAGGCGAAAGGTTGACTTCAGTATCCAGCACTTTGCCCCAGTTGCAAAGAAAACAGTGAAGCAAAATCAGATTTCAAGTTCTCATTCCCTCACATCCCTCAGGCTCCACACATTCCCCATGCCTCATCCATGCCAACCCATGCCACCTCATACAGCCCCAGTCTCCTCCATGGCTCCTCAAACCCTCCATGCCAACCTATGCCCCTCCACCCACCTCCAATGGCCCTTTATAGACCCTATGCCAACTTTGTGTCAACTCATGCCAACCCATGCCCCCACCCACCACCCCTTGTCCTTACACTGGCCATGCCTAATCACCCAGTATCCACCATGGGCAGACCTCAGAGTCCATACTGAGAGATAATAAAATTAAGTTCTTAGTGTTCATTGATTAATTAACTTAAAAAAAACATTGATAAAAACCCATTCACTACATTTAAACTCCTTCAACAATTTAATCCTTTAAAACAACAAGCATTTGTCTTCACAGCCACACATCAAAGACTTTATAACCAATTGGAGTTGTTAATTAAACTGTGAACTGACAGCCATCCCGCTGTGATAATGAAAGGTCATGACTTCAGTCATGCAGGAGAAATCATATAATGGTAGCCCTCAGGCTTTTGTCAACAGACAGAGTAAAATAGCAAGCACTGTTATTTTTAACCTGCAGGCTGTTTTTTTAATTTAAATTTCAGGAGATTTAAATCCCTTGACAGCTTGACAATTCTAATGAACTTTGACAGTGCATTTGACAGTTCCCTTAACAGTTCCCTTGACAGTTCTCTTGGCAGTTCTCTTGGCAGTTCCTTTGACAGCTCCCTTGATGGCTCTCTTGATAGTTCCCTTGACAGCTTGATAATTCTAATGAGTTTATCCACTTTTTACACACATACATGACTAATTTTAACAATCCCAAAGGGCAGCTTAACTCTCCCAAAGGGCACCTTACCTCTCCCAAATGTGTCGCCAGAACTATCCAAAACAGTATCCTACCTATCATTCCAAAAGAGCACTTTACTCTCCAAAGAACTCTGCTAACTTTAGACTTTCTCCTACTAGGTCTAAAGTGCACAAATTGTGTTTTAGACATCCCACTAGTGAAAATTGGATCTAACTAGAAGGCAGCTGCACTTTAACAGTGAAACCAAAAATGTGTGAAGTACAACCTACCTTTTCCACCATACGTCCGTCATCAAAAATGGCGGGTACTGGGTTCAGGGATAGGGCTTTCCAAATCCGACCTCCAGCACCATTTTGGATAAGCTGGAAACCCTCCCCATCATTGCAAAAACTCAGCCCCTAAGAGTACGAGGAAATGCCATAGAACTTCAAGCTTAACTAATTAATGACAAAGAGTGATGCCAATCTTATTTTTTTCTTTCAGAGAGTAATGAGTCTTTGGGACTCTCTTCCTCAAAAGGTGGTGGAAGCAGAGTCTTTGAATATTTTTAAGGTGGAGCTAGATAGATTCTTGATTAACAAGGGGGTGAAAGGCTACCAGGGGTAGGCAGGAATGTGGGGTTGAGGTTCCAATCAGATCGGCCATGACCTCATTAAATGGAGGAGCAGGCTCGAGGGGCTGAGTGGCCTACTCCTGTTCCTAATTCATATGTTCATATGTTAATCATCCAACTTCAGTTCATACCTTACTAACCTGAAGCACACTCTGGACTATGCCCAGCACCTATATTAAATCAAATGAATTTTAAATAAACAATCTTTTTTCGCAAGTGGCACCAGAGAATGAGGGTCAATCGTGTACTTTGTTGGGGTGTTGATCTCACATGGGCTGCCCTGGGGAGTAGCAACTTGGAGATCAAACATTGCTCTTCAGGGGAAGAGGATTTTGGAGGGAAAACCATTTTCAGATCCTTCAGATCATTCTTATTGGACCCTGGTAGCTGCTTCTTGGCAGGTACCTGAAAACATCTTATTGCCCCATTCTCTCAGATGCAGGCACCCGGTGAGGAAGAAGGATAAAGGGAGGTAATTAGACATCTGCATCCACCCCTCATAATAGAAGCATAAGAAATTTGTTTTGGTTCTGTTGAGAGGTTAATTCTACATAAGACACTTTTCTCTCAATATTCGTTTGCTCCAAATAAAGTTGAATTTACTTCTTGAATCAGATGAAAAGTCATTGGCCTCAAAAGGTAACTCTGCTTCTCTTTCCAAAGATGCTGTTTGACCTGCTGAGTATTTCCAATTGTTTGTTTTTGTCTCAGATTTACAGCATTTGCAATTGCTTGTTTTTAATTTACTCTTTGTTCCCTTCCTGTTCACAGGGTTCATTAATGAAGTTCAACTTGGAGCCCAGTCCATTATATTTCAGATTATAACAGTACCATACAGGATAAGGCTGAAGATACTGTGCGGATTCAGTACTTAGATGCCTAAAGCATGTTTCACCAAAGAAGAGCAATATTAAAACAAGAGAATAACATTACCCTTAGCACTTTAACAGTGAATTAAGATTAAACATTCTCCTCCTTTCACTGCACTTATAAATAATATATAATTATTCCATTCTACCTAATCTGATCCATTATAGCTCACGCTCAATTGAAGCGACAATAGCAATCCACCCACTAGTCTATTCGTTAAATTGATAACCATACTCTTGAAGAGTAACTAAAATTTAATCAAAGGAGGAGGCCATTCGTATGATGCAGGAGATTCAACAGGAGCTGTCGTCTATAATCATATTTTTCTGCTTTTTAATTACACTGTTTTATAACCTTCCTTTTCAAATACTTACTCAATTCGCTTCTAAGTCGTGTTATGGTCTCTCCCTCAAGTTCTAATAACCCTGTATGTGAAAATAATTCTTATCATCCTTTTGCCCTTCTATGTTAATCCTGAGCCTTGCCTCTCCGTTACCAGTGAAAGTGATTTTTGCCATTTACCCTCACAAAACATTTCATATTTTTGGAATTCTCGGTCTGATTCTCCTCTAACCCTTTCTGTTCCAGGGATAAGAGCCTCAATTTTTCAGCTGATGAAAGCAAAATGCCGCGGATGATGGAATCTGAAATAAAAACAGAAAATGCTGGAGAAACGCAGCAGTTCTGGCAGTATCTGTGGAGAGGGAAACAGAGTCAATGGGCGAAATTCTCCCAATATGAAACTAAGTGCGGTGGTGGGTGGTTTTGGCAGCGCCCAGCCCGCTGTCCGTAACGGCGGCATCTCGCGCCCGATTCTGCGCTTGAGGCCTCATTAATTATGCAGCGGCACATTTCACTCTGAGTCACCTGGCAGGTCGGGAGTTGATTCATCTGCCCGCTGTCAGCTGGTGGGTTCGAAGGTGCGGGCACCATATTTAAACGCCAGTCCAACACGCAATCTCAGTCTCCCCAGCCCACTAGAGAGGTCCGCAACCCATAAGAGAAAGGCCGAGAGCCTCAGGACAAAGTCTGCGCCCCACTTCACACACCAGGCCCTCCAGGCCCTGGTCAGAGGGGTGCAGGAACAACGACACGTGCTCTACCCCACGGATGGCTGCAGGAAGCACAGCAGGCTCACTTCTCAGGCCTGGGACACCCTAACGGGGCAGGTCAGCGCGGCTGACATCTGCGCCCAAAGTGCCACCCAGTGCAGGGAGAGGATGAATAATCTCACCTGCTCTGCTGGGGCTAATCACCCTTCAACACTCTCCAATATCAACTCTCATCATGGCATCATGCACTCAAATGGCTATTTTCTTCAGGGGTTTCACACCATTAGTGGGGGACACATATCAACACTCATTCTCTCACCAAGACTTTCACATCACCACTTTCCTCTCTGTTAAGTTACTCACACCCCATCCTCTGGAGAGGGCTCACCACACACAGGGGACATTCATCTCACCCAACATCTGCTCCGTTCCTCCTCATCACATGCCTTTCCTTCTTCTTCATACAGCCCAAGCTGGTGCACAGTGGGCGCGAGAGAGCGCAGACCGGGGGAAGGAAGTCCGACATCCTTGCCCTCAGTGAATTCGAGCAGGCTGAAGCAGAGCTGGCTGGGGACAACAAGATCGCTCTTGTGGGGAAGGGGAGATCGGCCTTTCCAACCAACCTAGTGCGGATCCCAGGTCCATCACCTCACCAAATCCTGACATTCACAGTGACTCACATGCAGCCTTGTCTAGCTCATGCTCATTAACTGAAACTCTCTTTTCTATTTTCTAGGCACAAGCACATCGAGGCCCCCCAGCCAGTCCAGCAGCACCAGTGCAAGTCCCCAGACCTCATCCGAGGAGGAAGCTGTGGAAGAACCGTCACGACCCTCACACACATCATCCGCCAGCTCAGAGACACACACGTCGGTGGGGCACAGGTGCGGATTAGGCTCAGGCTCACTTTCTGGGGACACATCCCCTCATCAGTTGGAAACAGGGATAGCCCAGGTCTCGGGCACTCGGAGGGCTGCTGGAGACCAGCCACCCACTTGGCCTGAGTCAGATGATGAGCCTCTGGAAGTGGCCAAATCTATGCAGGGGATGCAACGAGAGGCAGCAGAACATCAGGCGGAGATTTGGCAGTCACTCAGCAGACTAAAATGAACAAGTCCATCGCTTTCTGTCTGATGTCAGTGTTATGGAACAGCGGATGGTAAATACTGAGCTGCTCAAATCCCAGAGGGAAACTTGAAACAGCTGCCTCAACTGTTTTGCAATTTGTATTTTATTTTGAGATGTGTGCCTTGAATTCAGTAGTAATAAGTCCACCTAGTTCTAGAGGTTTTTTTTACAAAACTAAATTGTACATTTATTAATAAAAGAAAAGATTTTAAGCACATACATAGGTCTACAAATTACTGCTATAGTAACTCCTAAATCCCCTAGTTAATCTGGCTCTCAGTTACACCTCCGTTAAGGCAACAGCAAAACAAAATATAAGTTCAACAGGCCCAGGCAAAGCACACATTACCCTGGACAGTGATATTCAAAGAAAGTTTTCTTAGCTTCGGTTCCTGTGGACAGAAACTTGATGCACAGAGGCTGGAGGCTTTTTGCACTTGTGTTAGATCTTAGAATGTCTTCTCCTCTTACACATAACCTAATCTTCTTTATACAGGTTTCTCCCTTTTTAATGTAAATTCCATTGTCCCGATATGTCTTTGCAACTTTGCTTTTCTCATAATTTAAATCTTTCATAGTACTAATATTATCAGTAACCTTTGGGAAAAATAAACACACTGTTTGGCTTAGCTTCTTTTAGCTAGATGTAACATTTACCATCTCTTTGAAATTCAAAGAAACCTAATTTATCTAAAAATGCAAATGTTCCTCACACCTCACATTCTAAAACTTCAGCCATGTTTACGTATTTAGCATTTCAAATCTAGCTTCTCTTTTGAAAACTCTAAAACTCCAGACCAGCTGTCTCCAATTCAATTAAATTTCCCACACACACATCCAAACAGAGATCCAAACCCTATTATTAACCTACCTTTACAAAAAATCACAATAATATTATGAAAATTATTGTATTTTCATTACAGTTGTGGCTCTGACATGCGAGTGCCTTGAGTTTGCCATGGGAAGGCTGGCGACCATCATGGAGACCTTAGTCCAGCAGGTCTTGCCAGATTTGCACTTGGCTCATGGCCACACCCTGGTAAACGTAGGCGACATGGGGACGAGGCACCTTGACCTCCCTCCAGGTGCACCATCCCCTGCAGGAGCCTGGGCGGGGCCCTCAGGCACCCACAGGGAGGCTGAGTGTCAGCTGGACAACCTGGGGGCCTCCTCTCAGAACACTCCAAGGGTGTGCAGCCGCTCACAGCCCCCTCTGCCTGTGACCCCATCCACTCCAGCTTCTGAGGCCTCTGAGGGCTCTTCTGACCCTGAGCAGGTGACCCTGATCAGGCTGGGACCCTCCAGGCCACGGGCCACCAGAGGATGTCTACCAAGGTCATCACAGACATCAGGGCGTAGCAGTCAGCAGGCTGCCTCCACCTCTGCTGCGGATATTGGGGCTGCACCCAGGCTAGGCACTAGACTTAGGAAAGTTAAGAAAAATTGAGGGCACTTGTGGATCTTGGGTATGCTAAATGTGCAACTAAATTGAACTTTTGTTAATACATTGGATGGCTATGTGAATGTTCCTGTCAACTGAAGGTGTTGTGATTTTGTACTTTGGAATCCTCTTATTTCGAGGCTTAGCTTTCCTCCCACTCAGTGATAGTGTCCCACTGTGAGACTCACATTCCTGTGATGTCAACCTCAGTTGAACTCATATCTACATCTTTGTGTGATGTCAGGGAGATGTGTTTAAATCATTATTGGAAATGTGTGATGTAAGATTTCTAACCCTTCTTCCTCAGGAAACACCATTGAGTGAGGGCAGTTCATCAGCATTGATATTCTAGCTGCATTTGTGTCCCCTCAGTGGTAGTGGCAGAAGAAAAGACATGCACGGGAGGAGAAGGTCCATAGGCATGTCCATGTCTTAGTTGCAGCAGTGTTGGAATCATTAAAGGCAGCAAAGGCTTCAAGTTTTCTCTCATATCGATCTTGTCCCTAAGTGGATTCTCAGTTCCCAGAGTGAGCTCACTCACAGGGCCCCATGACCAAAGCAATGATCGTGGCCTGGTGATTCATGAGGTCAGAACGCGCAAGCATGAATGCGAGACTTGTTCTCACTGCAAGTGGGTGGACATCCTCTGAGTTGAAAGAAAATGGCATTGAGGACTAGGAGAGATGTGGCCATGTTCCCTCGCAACTTTACTTTCCTGGAACCTGTCAACAATTAACATATCACGTCTCCCATGTCTTCCTCCATGGCATGATTGCGATCATACTGACCCTTAGCAGCCTCCTGAGGTTTCTGAGCCTCTGATCTTCATCCTCCGATGAGCTCTCATCCTCCTCTGACAGGGGGTCACCTCTTTGCATTGCCAGATTGTGAAGGGCACAACGCACTGCGATGATGCGGGAAACCTGGTCGGGAGTGTATTGGAGTGAGCCACCTAAGTGGTCCAAGCATCCGAAACGCACCTTCAGAAGCCCTATGGTCTGCTCTATAAGGGAGCGTGTGGAGCTGTTAGAAATGTTGTACCCCTCCTCAGAACGACTCTGAGGCCAGAACACTAGAGTCATCAGCCAGCGTTTCAGTGGGTTCCCCTCATCCCCAAGCAGATATCCTGCGGACATAATGGCCCCTCCAAAATCTCAGGCAACTGGGAGTGACTCAGGATGTAGAAGTCATGGCAACTCCTACGGTACCGTGTACAAATATACAGTATGTGCTTCCAGTGATCACACACCTGTTGTATATTGATGGATGGTAGCCCTTGGGGTTTATAAACATTAGGACCTGCTGCCATGGAGCCTGTATAGCCACATGGGTGCAGTCTATTGCACCCTGCACTCTCGGGAAGCCTGAGATGACAAGGAAGCCAGTGAATCTCACATCCTGGCTACCTTCATCCAGAGCAAACCTGACATAACAATGGGTCTTCCTGTAAAGGGCATCTGTGACTTCCTTTATGCATCAATGTGTTGTAGACTGAGAGATGCCACACAGGTCACCTGTTGATCCTTGGAAAGAACCAGAGGCCAAGAAATTTAGCGCAGCGGTTACCTTCAAAGCCACTGGCAGAGGGTATCCATGTGGCATCAGGTCTTCATGAAGAATGTGGTATATGTGATGTACCAGAGATCAGGACAAATGCAGATGTGCAAGGCATTGCCTCTCACTCATTTGTAAATAGGAGACTCTTGGACGATAAACCCTAGGTCTGGTGAATCGCCCCACTTGTCTGGGTCTCTCCTCCTGATCCTCCTGCTCATACTGTGGCTCTGCTTGACCATCTCCATCCTGCTGGAGCTGCGAGTGGAGTCACCTCTCCCTCCTTCGCCTCCTCCATTGCATTTGGACCCTGACAAAGGCAATACTGAGCCCTGAATCCATTTCTGCTTTTGCCTTCTCTCCGAAAGGAAAATTGAAGACATTAATGATTCAAGGGGCAAGAAAGTAAAGCTCAGGAGATGACACGTTTGGAGACTGTAAGGGTCCATAGTTTTTCCTGCCCTACTTAATTGCTGGCTGATGCCACCTTGTCCCTGAGATACTAGCGCACACATCGAGGTGACCAAGACGGCATCACAGATATGGAAAATGTTGAGCCCTGCGTGGGATGCTAAAGTTTAAGTGAGATGATTGACCCAACCTAGCTCTGTGCTCCAATCTCTGATGTGGCATATTAATGACCAATCAGTTGCTCATGGTCAATGAGTGGATGCCCTTTGTTCCATTAGGAGTGTCATATCTGGTAAACACGTGACAGGCCTTCGTTGATGGAATGACATATATGATACAGCTGTGTCTCCCTCACTATCGCCCTCATTCCCACATTCTACGCTCCTATGTGTTACACTTGAGATGCAGTGATTGTGAAGTGTAGCCACTGAGTTCTGAATGGCTCTTTAAAAGTGTTAATGAAGCCATTGGCTTTAAGTGGCTTTCATTGCAAGGAGGTCTTTCTCCTTTCTTTCTAAGCAGACTCCTGTTCATACCAGCAGCAAAAAGAGGTTAGAGGGTGATCTCAGAAAGGCCCCCCTCGTGTTCACCTTTCCCCCTGACTGCCATTCCACAGCCTTCCCTCCCCGTTGACCCCTTGTGTTTGTCAGCCTGACCCCTCATCTCACAGCCCACTCCCCATTGAAGTGCTAGTCTCTGAAAGTGGAGGCCTGCTTGAGTGCCACAGCACAGGGGTGTTCCTTGGGACAATGAAAGCAAAGAGAAGGAGCAGTCCAAACCTACAGCAGAGTGGCGTTCATCGCAACAAGACCGGCGCCACGCTATGGCAGGTATGTTCCACTCACCTCCAAGTTACCAGCAAAATGAGGTCTGACTTGTGCACGCCACCCCTTTTCAAACGGGTTTGACACCAATGTAGTTTCCCGCTGGCGTGATGCAAGATTGGAAGGCGTGGCAAGATTCCAGTGAGCAGCTGTTTTAATGATCATTCACGATATGCTAGCGAATACAAATGGAGTTCATGCCACCGGTCGGTGAAATAACCGACCCGCCATGAAAAAACTGTCGGGAGAATGTTTTAATGATGGCGGATTTCCAATTTTTTACCTCCCGCTGGATTCTCCGCTGTCACCCGCCATGAAACCCACCACGGGCGGAGTGGGAGAAATATCCGTATCAAGTCCGTATGCCTCGGAAGAAGAGTCATACGGACTCGAAATGTTAACTGTGTTTCTCCCTCCACAGATGCTGCCAGACCTGCTGAACTTTTCCAGTTTTTATGTCAATTTTTCAGCTGTTGTTTGTAGCTATAGCTTTTTGTTTTATTGCCCTTTTGGTGGCTCTAATCTAACATCCCTAGACTACATACAATATTTCAACTGCGGCCTAACCAATAGCTTATAGAAGTTTAACATCAGTCCCTTGTTTTTGGATAAAACTCAGAAATTCAGTTGGCTTTTTATGGCCTTTTCTACCTAGATTCCTTCATTTCAAAATCTATGTATCAGATTTCTTTATTTCTCCACTGTGTCAATAATCTGACCGCATTCGTATACTTTCTTGGTTTTTTCCGAAATGTACTATTACCAAATTTCGCAGCATTAAATTGTATTTGCCACATGCCTGCCCAGTCTGTTTACCTGCTTACATTGCCCTGCAATCTCCTGTATTCTTCCTCGGTTTGCCATGCCTCCCACCTTGGTATCATTAGCGAGCTGTGCAATGTTATTTTGTGAAGGTGTTTTTAATCTCTGCCTTCTCATGTGCAGATAAATTGTAGAGCCAAAATAGATCCAACTGGGGGCATTAACAGCAATGATGATGCGTGCTCCTGGCACCCATGTGGATTGCTTATGGCATTTGGAGGACTTTGCCAGTGGGTCATCCAGGTGCTGATGTGCATTGGGATCTGTTACAAATTCTGACTGCAGCTTTCTTTTACCTCGTTTAAGGGGCCATTCTTCAACAACAATAGTGCATTTATATGGTGCCTTTATCATAGTATAACATATAAAGGAGCTTCAGAAGAACATTGTCAAACAACATTTGTGAAGGTAATATTAGGATAGGTGACCAAAAGCTTGTTCAAATAGGAAAAGTTTAAAGGAGTGTTTTAAAGTTGGGGGGTGGATGGGGGAGGGGTGGGGTGGGGGTAGATGGGGGAGGGGGAGCAGTGAAGGTAAAGAGGTGGAGATGTTTAGGTCCCTGAGTTCCAGAGCATCGGACCGAAGCAGTTGGTGAAAGGGCTGTCAGTGTTGGAGTGATGAAAATCAGAGATGAACAAGAGGCCAGAATTGGAGGAGCACAGAGCTGATGGAGGATCTTAAGTTTAGAGGAGGTTGTAAAGATAGGAATGGATGAGCCAATGGAGAGATTATATTGAGTATGAAAAGGTAATTTGAGGGCCAAAGTGGGGGTCAAGAAAGGAGAAAAAAACCAAAGCCACACACAGCCCCCATGCACTTGGCATCCATGCTGAGGGCAATCTGTAATGACGTTAATAGATAGTAATTATTAACAGGAACTCTGATTTTATTCCTTCCAGAGACCCGGAGGGTGATGAATGGGGTGGGGTTGGGGGTGGGGGGTAACGAGGTTAATTGTAAAACCAACCATTTCCCAACTGAGGTCAGGTAACTCAGCACAGAGGAGGGACTGAACCTCTGACCTTCCTGATCTGTTCAGTGATACATCCACCCACAGGTATATTGATGGAGCAGTTACTTTCAGCAAGAGATTTGATGGATGGACAAAACAGAGAATAATCTTTACATAACTATTCATGTTATTTTTCCTGAAGATTTCTATAGGATACAGTGTGGATGCATCTGTCCTTGTGGGTAATGCACTGGGTGCCAGTAATCCAGGACAGGCTGTAAACTCTGCTAAAGTTGCTCTATGTTGCATTGGTGAGCCCAATAGTTTTAACTCATTGACCAAAACTGTGCTTATTAAACCAATATGTCCCTCGCAATCTCTCCAATGTTCTCCACTTTTAAACCCTCCTGAAAGGTTTGGCTCCTCACTGGGATACAGCTCCCTGGGTGCCAGGATTGTCTGTAAAATTTCCAATTGGTCATTCTTTGTGAATGAGCCTAAATAGTAGTTGCCGATAGGCTATTTGACTGCAGTGTTAGTGTCTTGTCAATTACATTTTTAGGTTTTTCAATGTCAATGATATCGATAGGGAGAAGAGAAATAGGTGATGGGTGTTAGTTGTCTTTGAGCACATATAAACAGGGGATCATCATAATCCCCAGGAATGATATTTTGGTTCAAGTGGTTAAGTTTCCTGTCATGTTTTCGTTTTAGTTACAGTGCTCCATAAGTGGCTGTTTGCCGCCTCTCATTTATTGATTTTAGTTTAATTTATTGATTTTGTTTTTATAAAGGAGCCCATAAATAGGGGATCATCATCACCACCTAGAATGATATTTTGCTTTAATTAGTTGTTACCTTTCACGTTTTTGTTTTAGTTACAGCGCCCCACCAAGGGCTGTCACCCTCTCTTATTTATTGATTTTTGTTAATATTAAAACAAAAATCAATAAATTAGAGTATAAATAGGGGATGGCTGGGACACTGGGTTGTGCTTCCATGATTGGTGTGTACCGTGGAGGCTGGAGTGCTTCATTAGCTCCAAAAACAACATTTTAATTTAATTAGATAAGTTTCCTTTGTCTTTTGTTACAGTGTCCCTTTAAGGGACAGTTTCTGTAGTCAATCAATTTATTTTATTGGATGACTGTAGCTTTAAATGGATGACACTGGGTTGTGTGGGAGGAGAGCTGTGAAACTGAACATGTCAATAAACTCTCTTAATAAAGAAAAGCTCTGTGTCTTCGATTTGGCTTCACCAACCAACTTGGATCCTGTTAACATGCAGAAGTTATGGCAGCTGAATCTGATTCTGTCCTAGCCTGATATCTACACATAAAACACTTCCACTAGAGTTTTAAAAAGCTCTGTTGTTTTGGGATCTGTTAGTGCCATCAGTGTCATATTTATTGTCTATTCCTAGTTGCCTTGAGAAGGTGGTGGTGAGCTGCCTTCTTGAATTGCTGCAGTCCATGTGGTGTAGGTACACCCACAATGCTGTTAGGAAGGGAGTTCCAGGATTTTGACCCAGCGACAGTGAAGGAATGGTGATATATTTCCAAGTCAGGATAGTGAGTGACTTCGAGGGGAATTTCCAGGTGGTGGCGTTCCAATGCATCTGCTGCCCTAGTCCTTCTAGGTGGCAGAGGTCATGGGTTTAGAAGGTGCTGTCTAAGGAGCCTTGGTGAATTCCTGCAGTGCATCTTGTAGGTGGTACATACTGCTGGCACTGTGCGTCAGTGGTGGAGGAAGTGAATGCTTAATGTAACCAAGCGGGCTACTTTATCCTGGATGGTGCCAAGCTCCTTGAGTGTTGTTGGAGCTGCACTCATCCAGACAAGTGGAGAGTATTCCATCACACTCCTGATTTGGGCCTCGTAGATGGTGGACAGGTCTCCTTATTTCAGTTCTTAGGGTGCTGGTGCCTCCACAATGGTGTTAGGAAGGGAATTCCAGGATTCGGAGCTGGGCACAATGATGGAATGATGATATATGTTCAAGGCAGGATGGTGTGTGAGTTGGTCGGTCATTTGGTGATGATGATGCTTCTTCTCCATTGAGACTCTTCTCCTTCTCTGTGGCAGCAGTCGCAGGAGGTGGAGATGTTGTTGATGTTACTTTAGCAGCTTGCTGCATCCTCTAGATCGTACATATTGCAGTCACAGCGTGGAAACAGTGAAGGGAGTGGGTATTGAGTCTAATAGCAGGGGAACAATCACATATTGGATGGTGCTGAGTGATGTTGTGATTATACCAGTGGTGAGTATAATTTCACAGCCCTGATTTGAATTTTTTGTAGATGGTGGAGAGGCTTTAAGTGACCAGACTGCCCAGTCTCTGCCCCTCTCCTGTAGCCAAGGTGTTGATATAGCTGCTGTAGTTAAGTTTCTGGGCAATGGTGATTCCTCAGGAGCTGGGTAATGGAGCACTCAGCAATGGTCATGCTATCGAAGTTAGATGGCTGGATTTTCTCTGGTTTGAGATGGTGATTAAACTGGTCCTTACATGGTTCAAATGTTAACGGTCATTTACCAGCCCAAGCCTGGATGTTATCCAAATCTTTCTGTAGGCTGCTTCGTTCCATCATAAATGGAATAGTAAATATCAGCAAACGGTTGCACTTCCGACCTTGCGGCTGTTGATGAAGATCATCGTGTAGAGGTCAGGAGATGAAACCCTGGATGATTTCCTCCCTCCCTCATCCAGAGGCACTGAGACCAATTGTGCAATTTCTACACCCATTCCTATACCAAGCCCCACCCACTCCCCAGCTCAGATCAGCTAATTCGGAGCAGATTAGGATTGATGCTGGATCATTCCCTGTATGTGCAGCACAATAACTCATTGCTTTTACCAGCTGAGCTATCAGGAAAGCTAAAGGCAGTCACTGTTAAGCTTGGATAACTGTGCAAATCCTGCCCCCTCGTGTCAGAATTGCCAATGTACAGTGTCCTGTCCTGTGACCTGTACATTACATCAGGAATTTCTGTTCAGAGTCAGATGCCGATGAAGCTCAACAGCAGCTGGAGGAACAGCTCCTCATCTTACAATTAGGCACTTTACGGACATCCAGACTCAGCACTGAGCTCAACAATTTCAGATCATAAACACTGCTCCCATTTTTTTCAGACTGCACATTGAGACAATAGCTCTGCTCTTGCCAATTACAGCTCCTGCAGGGCAATCTTTTATATCTTTACCAACCCTGTTAGCTCTCTTTCTTTTGCCTTACTCCATCATCTCTGTTATTCAATCACTCCTGCCTCCTAACCTTTCATTCCCCCCATCCCCCCTTTCAGTGTATCTTTCTCTAACCTGACAATAGGTAAATGGCCTGGAACATTCACTCATTTTCTCTCTCCAGGCCTGGAGAGGTTGCCAGACCTGCTGATTGTTTCCAACATGATCTGATTTTATTATGTATATATATATATATATATTTTTTGTGCATCAGCTCTGGCTGAGCTGGTGGTAATCTCGTCTCTGACTCACAAGGCTCCCGTTCCAGGTCCCACTCCAGTCCCTGAATTTTGCCTTTAGCAGGCGTGCGCCATCATCGGGTCTGGGAGCGGCCGGGAAACAGACCGCTGACCGCGATCGGCCCCCGGCCGCCATTTCACGCTGTCTGGCCAATTAACAGCCGCTGAAAAGCTCAGCGCTGCGGGGGTGGGGGGTGGGAAGAGGACGGGCGATGATGTCACCGCGGGCGGGGAGTGGGGGGGCGCGGGTGAGCGCTGTGACAGAGCTCCCCTGAAGGCAGACAGCTGCCTCAGGGAGCTGCGGGCCTGAAAATCATCAAATAAAGTTTTAAAAAGCCGCAAAAAAAGGTCCATGCATCACAATCAAATCGCCTGAAAACGTAGCTGATAAAAATGCTGTCGGCCGATCTTTGTTTTTATTCGATATCATAACGGAAATCGCATTCCGCCCTTGGGTGAGGTTTGATGCAAAATGCAAAGGCCGCCTGGCCGATTCACCCATCCGCCAACCGGAAGGTTGGACAGGCCGCGAAAATTCAGAGGCAATTGCACCGTTAATGGGCTTAATTGCCCTCTTGGTTGTCGGCAGGCACGCTTCCGACTTTTGTGCTCGCATGCCGAGCGAAACGTCGGGATGCTCGCCCAACGCCTTCTTGCACGATTTTATGCCTGATCAGGTCGGGCGCCCACCTGCCCGTGGGGTGTAATATATAGCCCCAGGACTTAAGCGCAGAAATCAAGGCTGACACTCAAGTGTAGTACTGAGTGCTGCACTGTCACAAGTGCCATCTTTCAGAATGAGGTGTTAAACCAAGCCCCCATCTGCCTGCTTGGGTGGATGTAAAAGATCCCACAGCACTATTTTGAAAAGATGCCGGGGAGTTACCCCATTGTCCGGGAGCAATATTTATCCCCCAATCAACGTCACTGAAACGGGTTATCTATTAGTTTTCATATTGCTGTTTGTGAGAACGTGCTGTGCATAAACTGGCTGCCATTACAACAGTAACTACACTTCAAAAAGTACTTTGTTGGCTGTTAAGGCATTGAGGCCAAAGCGTGCTGCCTCCTCCACCACAGTCAATAGGATGACATTCACTGTCTAGGCTTAACCAGGAAGCCAACTCCTGGAGCAACTCATAGAGGGGTCTGGGGAGGCAATAAGGTCCACAAAACTGTGCCCAAAGAGGCAATCGGCAGTCAGTAAAGCAGAGAGGAGGTGGGGATGGGGTGTGTTGGAAAAAGGAGGGAGAAAAGAAACAGCGAACCCCAATTTTCTTTAAAAGGATATTGAGAATTTCAATTAGATTATTGAGAAGAATTCTTCATGCTTTTCACTTATTCCCACAGGGTGCATCTCCTTCATAAATGCAGTGATACTTGGAGCAATGAGGAATGTGGTGGGCTATGTCTTTACCAGTGACAATTCAGTAATAAAATGTCTACCGGCATAAAGACTCATTAACACACTTTTACAAAATGGATTCAGAATCAAGTGAAAGTTCCCTGATATCCCTCTTTTAATTTTCCAGAGAAATTCTACCTAAAAGTAATTCCATTATGTGCTGCTTGTCATTTGTTTGATGCCATGGTGGTGAGTATTTCTGTATCTGTGATATTAGTACAGGATTACAAAATAAATTTCTGCTGTTGGCTGTTATTAATTATTAATTCCTTTATTTTAAATTTATTCTGTTGTATCAATAAAATCTTACCTGCAGCGCACATCTGTCAGATTCTGCATGTCACACACACCCCATAGTGTCATATTTCCATTTCTCACTTTGTTACAGATACAATCCAATCTTACGTAGAATGTTACAGCACAGAAACAGGCCATTCAGCCCAACTGATCTGTGGTGTTCATGCTGCATTTGACCCTCCTCTCACCCTATTTCATCTCACCCTAACTCATCCAAAACAAGGATATTTAGAAGAATAACCCAAAAAAAGGCCAGTGAATTCATGCCGAGCACTCTGATCTGGATCCAGAAATTTAGAAACAATTAGAAAAGAGAAGACCGAACGGTGACCTGATAAAGGGCTTCATGATTATGAAAGGGTTTGATAGGCTAGACACAGAGAAGACATTTCCATTTGCAGGTGAGATCAGAACTCTGAGCAATAAATTTAAGATAGTCGTTGATAAATCCCATTGAGAATTCAGGTGAAACTTCTTTACCCAGCGACCGGTGAGAATGTGGAACTCTCTACCACAGGTTCAGGTAAAGTGAATTGCATGGATATATTTGAGGGGTAAGCTGTATGAACACCTGAGGGAGAGATGAATATAGGAGTATGTTGACTGAGTTCAATGGAGAAAGGTGGGAGGAAGTTCATGTGGAGCATAAACATCAGTATAGACCAAGGGGACCAAATGGCTTGTTCCTGTGCTGTAAATATTATGTAAACTATATACTATGTAAAAAATTGCAATCATTTTTGGTTTGACCACAGCACCTTACTAATGATTGTGATGACACCATTAGGGCAGTATCTGTCTAGTCTTTGATCTATCCTGTGTGTTGAGAAAATGAGATATCCAGGGCCCTAAATTATTGGCTCCCACTCAATCTCTGAAACAGCTGGGTTGGAGAATGGTTAATTCTGTTTCCCATGCCTTCAGCATTATCAGAGCCACCCTAGTCTTTGCTGCGCCCAGTTCCTTCTTAATATCAAGAGGAATGAAGCAAGTTGGAGGAATACTGACTTTGATGATAGTGGGGGACATCTGAAGGCCCACTGTCTCCCATCTACCACCCTTCCTTGGTGAGAACTCAGTATTGCTTTGTGGTTAATACCACATGGGGGAATCATTGAGGGTAGAAATGGCACATAATGCACTTTGGTTGGGAGTCTTCAATCTCCTTCACCAAGAGAGTTAATCTCATTACAGATTAAACTAACTGTGTTCTGAAGGATGTAACTGGCAGAATGATAAGAATAGAACCAGGTGAGTGCAGCCCCATCCAACTGAGTGAAAGTGGACAGGGTTGCAGAGGATGGTCAGATGAGCCGTGTGAACTGCAAAAGGTCAAGAAGTGATGGTTTACCTTTGTCACAGTGACATAGGGTGTCCTTTCCCACATTGAGGAGAGCCTTTTCAGTACTGTGACAGGGCAGAAACCTGATTGGAAGGATTGAAACGAGGAATTCCGGAGAAAATGAGCACGGGTTTGGGAGGTGACAACATGTGCAAGGACTGGAAAGGGAGGTTGGGAATGGAGCATTAGTTTGCATGGAGAGAGGGGTTAACATTGTCCTTTTGAGGAGAGGGGTGATGATGACAAATTTGAAGGGGAGGGAATGGCACCTGAGGAGGCAGCACCATTAATAATATCAACTAAAATGGGAGCCATGCAGGAAAATGGAGTAATCAGCCATATTGTGGATGTGGAGGTGTAGATTAAAAGTCTTACATTGGGATGAACTTCTGGACAGTAGCAATGTGATAAATCCTGATGAACACAGGACAGGGCCTTTGTAAACCATGCATTCCACCCCCCCTCCCCTGCCCCACCCCCACACCTGCTTAATGTATGTCATAACATCGTTCATATTATTAGGATATCCTCAGCTTGGTCACCAGAATTGCTGTGAGAGGTATTCACATTTCTATTCACATCTGGATTATCCTTACGACAGGGCATACAAAAACCTTTATGAAAGCTTTCGAAGCAAAGCACACCCTCATTACAAGTCATCGCTTGCCATGTGGTGCATATTATGAACTTCTGCATATGTGTCAGGAGGCAACTCCTTTGATTTTATCCCTGCTGAAGAAATTAAAAGTAAATCTCATTTGATTAACTTCAGTGAAGTTGTTTTAAGAATAATAAACAGGAACTTTTTCCTGAATTTACAAATACAAGCCAGACATTGTTTAAATAAAACCCACGATACAGGCTGCAGTGAAGGAGAACAATCTTAATATTGGCCCAAGTGCCTGAATTCATTCTTAATGGCTTTGTTGAAATGCTCACTGCCAAGGCATCAAACAATTGGTTAGTAGTGATTAATAGTAACAGATCTGAAAATAATTGAATAGTTTCTCCTTAAGATGGAGAAAGCAATGCCCAGAGAGATTTCAGACATTACTGAGTTCACTGAATTCACTTCATAAACTATATGCAGTTGAGTTTTTAATGTCTGTCGAATTGTAAGCACAAAAAAATCACTATTGAAAGTTTGATATACAAATAATTCTGACCAACTGATCTATTCTAAATTCCAGGCAACCACTGAAGAGTAAACAGCAATTCAGAGACTCTTGTCTGTCCCACCTTTCTCCATCATTCATGTGACATGAACACATAATCCAAGCTGTCATTCCAGTGCAGTAGCCAGGGAGTGCTGCATTGTCAGAGCTGCTGTCTTTCAGATAAGATGTTATCCAGCTGGAGTTTTGTATACAGTTCTGGGTGCCACATTATAGGAAGGATGTGAACAAATTGGAGAGAGTGCAGAAGAGATTGCCAAGAAAGGTTCCAGGGATGAGAAACTTCAGTTACAAAGATAGATTGGAGAGGTTGGGAATGTTCTCCAAGGAGAGAAGAAGGCTAAGAGGAGATTTGATAGAGATTTTCAAAATCATGAGGGGGCTGGACAGAGTAGATAGGGAAGAGTTGTTCCTGCTTGTAAAAGGATCAAGAATGAGAGGGCACGGGTTTACAGTGATTTGCAAAAGAAGCAAGTGTGACATGAGAATAAACATTTTCACACAACGAGTGGTTCGGGCCTGGAATACACTGCCTGGAAGTGTGGTGGAGGCAGGTTCAACTGAGGCATTCAAGAGGGCATTTGATGATTATTTGAATAGAAACAATGTGCAGGGTTATGGGGAAAAGGCTGGGCAATGGCACTAAGTCATGATGCTCATTGGAGAGCCTGTGCAGACATGATGGGCCGAATGGCCTTCTTTTGTGCCATTAAAATGCTGTGATTCTGTGGTGTTAAACCTCGACCCTGGCTGCTCTCCAAGGTGGATGTCACCATTTCAAAAAAGGTCTGTGTCCCGGCCAATATTTGCACCTCAAACAACATAATTAAAACAGGTTATCCATCATTATCACCTGGCTGTTTGTGGGATCTTGCTGTGTGTAGATTGACTGCTGCATCTCCTACATTACAAGTTAACAGTGACTTCACTTCAAAGATAGTATTTTGCAATCATTCTTGTCTCTTTCTCAATCAGTTTATGACAGGATACAGACTTTAAAACACACTTGTCAGATTATGCATTCGAGAATGGAACATCCTAAGGTTTAATAATTTTGGAGGGAAGTGTGGTGTAGTGGTATTGTCACTGGACTGGTATTTCAGAGACCCAGGTTAACGCTCCTGGGGATCTGGGTTGGAATCCCACCACAGCAGATGGTGAAATTTGAATTCAATAAAAATCTGAAATTAAAAGCCTGACAATGACCATGAAACCATTTTTTGAAGTTCTGTTGAAGGGTCATGAGGACTCGAAACATCAACTCTTTTCTTCTCCGCCAATGCTGCCAGACCTGCTGAGTTTTTCCAGGTAATTCTGTTTTTGTTTTTTATAAAAACCCATCTGGTTCACTAATGTCCCTTTAGGGAAGGAAATCTGCCATCCTTACCTGGTCTGGCCTACATGTGACTCCAGACCCACAGCAATGTGGTTGACTCTTAAAAAAAATGCCCTTTGAAGGAGGGCATTTAGGGATGGGCAATGAACGCTAGCCTTGCTGGCATGCCCACGTCCCATGAATGAATATAAAAAAATAAATAAATAACAGATAAGTGCAAAGAAATGTTTGTGCAACCATCTGGCTCTTTGTGTTGAAAGAGTTGAAGTTTCACAAATATTCAGGGAGTTCATTTAGGATATTATCCTCTTAACCTGGACATCTGTGCCGCAGACTCTGTTATATAGGACCAAGAAGCTAAGGACCTGAATGAACACCTTTGCTACTCCATCTCCTCCTGCACAAAAATCAGTTAATCTTCCCCTGCGACAGTGATTTTGGAGAGCTCTGGTGACCAACAACCACTGACCCTAAATCTATCGAGGTGAAGGAACACAGAAGACTGCTAAACTTTATATCGAACACCCAAGGGAAAGGCAGACTGCACTGGAGGGAGGGGGTGGAAAAACCCCAATTCTCTGTTCCAAAGCCTCTGGAACAGCTGGACTCCTTGTGGAGTTTCAGGGGGAGCGAGGAACTAAATCAGAGGCTCGGATATAAGGAGATTGAGCCAAACATTGCTCAGTTTTACCTTCATAGCTGGGACATAAAGCAGCGGAATTGCTGTGCCGTTCTGACATTCCACCTTAGCCTGTTCTCCCTGTCCGAATTTCCTGGAAGTTTCTCGTCCGGACTCTCTGCCGCTCATGAAGGTAACTCCACAAAGCCCCCTCAGTGATAGAGTGGACAATGTGAATTTCCTGGATTTACACTGTAGGAATGGGGGGGGGGAGGTGGGGGGGAAACAGGCAACCAAACATGCAACCCTTACGGAGCCGCAGTCAGAAATATAGGCCGGGATTTTCCATGCCCACCGGCGTCAGGGTGTTCACAGTGACGTGAGCGGACAATATGGCGTGATTGGTTTCACGACAGTGTAAATCCAATTTACCATCTTCTGCTCAGCTCACAGACGGCAGCCATGCTCTCCATCATCGGAAATCGGGAACCTCATTGTAATACATCAGCATATCATTATTAGGCCAGCCCACCAGAATTGTTTCAACCCCCTCTCCTTTTGCTTCTTAAACATTGAGGGTTTCTGCCTTTACTCAGGCAATGAGACCCAGACCCCCCACCGTCCCCTGGGTGAAAAAAATTCCTTTTGAATCCCCTCTAAACTTTCTACCTCTTACCCTAAACCTACGTTCCCTGGTTATGGCCTCCTTCAAGGGGAACTGGGCATTGCTATCCACTCTATCCTGTCCCCTCAATTTTATACATTTCAACTAGCTCTCCCCTCAGCCTCCTCTATTCCAAAGTAAACAATCTCAGCCAATCCAATCTTTCCTCAGAACTCAAATTCTCCAGTCCAGGCAATGGCCTAATAAATCTTTGTTCACTCTCTACTGCAATCACTTCTTTCCTGCAGTACATAGGAATCAGGAGCAGGATTAAGCCATTCGGCCCCTCAAACCTGCTCCACCATTTGATAAGGTCGTGGCTGATCTGATTGTGGCCTCAACTCTACTTTCCTGTCTACCCTCTATAACCTCAGGCTCCCTAGCTAGTCAAGAATCTAATATGAACACTTGTGGTAATCTTATAACTTACTCTGCACGCTCAACTACTCTGACACCAGATAGCGCAGGAAGAATCATCAGTTCAGTAACATATCACTGTTGCCTGGAAACGGGCCCACATGAAGAGACCAGAAGAAAGCTTTATTTCCTGAGTTTGGGATGGATTTGAGTTTTTCAGTCTCTTTGCTGCCATTATCCTTCTAGATGGTAGTGGGCGTGGGTTTGGAAGGCACTGTCCAAGGGTCCTTGGTGAGTTGCTGCAGTGCATCTTGTAGATGGTACACACTGCTGCTACTGTGCATCAGTGGTGGAGGGAGAGAATGTTTGTGATTGGTTTGTCAGTAAAGTTGGCTGCTTTGTCCTGGATGGTGTCAAACTTCTTGAGTGTTGGAGCTGCACTCATCCAGGCAAATTGAGAGTATTCCATCACACCCCTGACCTGTGCCTTGTAGATGGTGGACAGGCTTTGGGGAGTCAGGAGGTGAGTTACTTGCTGCAGGATTCCTGACCTCTGACCTGCTTTTGTAGCCACAGTTTTTATATGTGCAGCAATGTCCTGAGGCTGAGATGATTGACCTCCAACAACCACAACCATCTTCCTTTGTGCTAGTGTCAAAGAATAAATACAGCAAATGCAGGTTACTTCAGGAAAGAGTACAATTTATTAAGCGCTGAACCGTACAATGGCAACTGGAAGCAGATCACAATGGATCTGTTCGAAGTTAGTGTTCAACAAGCAATATTTATACAGTACAATTACATGGCTCCAGCATATTCACACAGTGATCCTATTAACTTGAGTGATCTAATTAACTTACCCTTCTTTTTTCTCTTATAATTATATTTATGTTAGCTAATTGATTTTGCTTACCCATACAGTTTCTTGATCATCTCGTATCTCTTCTAACAATGTACTATTCATTCCATGAGACAACATCTGTTTGTGTTTATTACGTCATGTATCCTTTTTATCTACTCTTTGCCTAACCTTTGATCTCAGGTCATTTCACGTATCTAGGCTTGTTCTTCTTATTTTTCTGTTCTTGCTTCCCTTTATAAATTAACCCTTTAGGTGAATTTTCTTTCTCAGTTAGTTAAGACTCCAACCTGAGTTTTCCCCCAATTCCCATTGACTCCAGCTTTGCTAGGGCTCTTTGATGCCGCATTCGGTCAAATGCGGCCTTGATGTTAAGGGCAGACACTCTCACCTCACGTCTGGAGTTCAGCTCTTTTGTCTATGTTTGAACCAAGGCTGTAAAGAGGTCAGGAGCTGAGTGACCCTGGCGGAACCCAAACTGAGTGTCAGTACGAACAGGAGAGACTCAAAGGCCTACAGGCTAAGATCAATGTTGAAACAGAAGCAACTCTTCATTTCTTTAAAGTAAGGCCAGTGCCATATGCTCTGAGGGAGAAGGTTGACACCGAATTGAACCAGTTAGAGAGGCTGGGGGTTATACAGCCTGTTCAATGCTCAGAGTGGGCAGCACCTGTAGTCCCTGTCTAAACACTGGATCAGACCATCTGGACCCAGACAGTAAACAAAGCTGCCAAGTTGGACAAGTGCCCTATCCCCAGTATTGAGGTTCTCTCTGCTAAATTAGCAGGAGGAACAATTTAGACTAAACTAGATATGAGCCACATGTATCAGCAGCTGGAACTGGATGATACCTCCAGAGAGTTTGTGACTATAAATATCCACAAAGGGTTATATCAATACACATGTCTGCCTTTCGTTGTTTCTTGAGCCTATGCGATTTTCCAGAGGGCGATGGAGGATTTTCTACAAGGACTACCTCAAGTCGTGGTCTACCTGGATGACATCCTAACAATAGGGTTCATGGAAGCCAAACAATTAGCTAATTTGGAGGCAGTCTTGAAACGATTTTTGGAAGCAGGGGTGCGCTTAATAATAGAAAAGTATACCCTTTAGGCAAGTGAAGTCATTTATCTGGATCACCAGGTGGATGCCCAAGGGTTACACCCGGTAGAAGTCTTCACAAAAGTTAAACAGCTCTTGCACTCTTCAAACTTGTTAGTATACTACAACCCGACAAAGGAATTGGTACTAACCTGTGACATGACCCCCCCCCCATGGTGTGGGAGCGGTACTGTCGCACGAAGATGGACAACGGTTCAGAAAGGCCAATACGTTACGTGTCCAGGACCTTTTCCATGGCTGAAAAAGGGTATCTGAAAATTGAGAAAGAAGGATTAGCAATGTTCAATACATACATGGCCAACACTTCATGGTTTACGGTAGTGTCTGACCACAAACCGCCCTTGGGTCTGTTCAGTGAAGAAAAAGCTATCCCTCCCATAGCTTCTGCACAAATTGAAAGAGGGGCTCTAATTTTATCTGCATTTGAATACACTTTTGCGCACAGGCCAGGGATGCATATAACCAATGCTGATGTCCTAAGTCCCCTTCCTTTGCAGGAGAGCAATGAACATGTCCCAATTCTCCAAGAGATAATTATTAGAGATGAATTTCTTTGATTCCTCGCCAGTCTGCTCAAGGCAGATAAGATTCTGGACGAATTGTGATCCAGTCCTGTCTAGAGTGAGAGACCAAGTGTTGAAAGGATGGTCCCAGGGACCAGTCCCTGACGAATTGAAGCCTCTCTTCACTCGAAGGAATGAACTGGGCAGTCAGAATGGTATCCTGTTATGGGCTACGCGAGTAGCTGTTCCTTCACAAGGAAGGGAACTGCTCTTAGCAGAGCTGCACAGCGCACATTCGGGAATCTCAAGAATGAAGATGATCGCGCAAAGTTACATTTGGTGGCCCGGCATGGATGGTGATATCAAGAAGGTGGTTAAACACTGTATACAATGCCAACAACCACAGAAGTTGCCTGCTGTGGCCCCACTACACCCGTGGGAAGGCCTGATGGGCCCTGGGTGAGATGGCACACAGATTACATTGGTCCTTTTCTAGGCAGCGTGTTCCTATTAATAATTGACGGACATCCCAAATGGCTAGATGTGTATGAGGTTAGGTTGCCAATGTTAAAAATTACACCAAAGCTTTTTTATACTTGGATAGCCGGAAGCAATCATCTCAGCCAATGGTGCTGCGTTTACTAGCACTGAATTCCAAAGATTTGTGAGCCTAAATGGCAGACTTTTAAAGCTGGGATGAAAAAATTATCAGGAGGATCATTGAAGACTAAATTTTCACGTTCCCTCTTTTGCTATAGAACAACCCCCTCCACACTATCACAAGTTCAACACCTTCAGAATTACTTATGAAGCGATGCCTTTGAACGAGATTAAGTCTGACACTTCCCAATTTGGAGGTGAAGGTGGAGAAAAGGATAAGGGAATCAAAAAGTCACTCACGATTTACATAGTCGTGAGTGAGAATTTACTGTTGGTGAAGCGGTATACGTACGAAATGTACGAGATGGTGGATCGAGTTGGTTACCTGGTGTAATAGTTTCTGTGACTGGATCCTTGTCACACCACATAGAAGTGGAGGGCCGGATCACCCACAAACATGTGGATCGTTTGAGAAAAAGGGAGAAACCCCAACAAAATGATTTTCCACCTGTAACCATTGCAGAACCTGTGGTCCCTGTTGAAATTGTTCAACCGGGGATAAACATATCAGGTGTCTCTGTTGGAGCAGGTAACACTGAATGGCCTGTGCCTAAAGAGGCACCTGATGTTGCTGCAGTTCCAGATAATGTGAATCCTGTAAGAGATTCGAAAGTCGTGGAGCTATGATGTTCCACCCGGATCAGGAAACCATCTAAGAGGCAACTTATAACTCCATGACCAGTGTATATATTTGTAATGTCATAAAGGTAGATGTTCTTGTAAATAAAAATTGTACAAAAAATTTAAAGGGGGAGGAATGTAGTAATTGTAGCTTTAAGGAATGCAGTGACTATAGCTTTAAGACTTATTGTGTTGTATAGTGTGAACAAATCAGCTCCAAGCGTGGGGAATCTTAGAGTGAGAGTTCTTCTTCTAGTTGTGGAGCTTGATGGAAGCATGTAACTGCTGCTGCAGCCTGTAAATAAAGTTTGATGTCTCTAATGAGAAACCTGTCTGGAAAATCAAGCCTATAATATGTGTTTCAATGAGATCACCTCTCATTCTTCTAAACTCCAGATATTCTAGCCCTAATTTACTCAGCCTTTCATCATAGGACAGCCCCCTCATCCCAGGAACCAATTTGGTGTCTCTTTGCTGTACCACCTCCAATGCACACATATTCTACCTAAATATGAAGACCAAAATTGTACACCATACTCCAGATGTGCTCTCACCAAAGCCCTGTACAATTGTTGTCTCAATTGTACTCCAATCCCCTTGCATCCACCTGAGAACATTGGGGGCTTCAGCTTAACATCTGATCCAAAAGCCAGCACTTTCAGTAGTGAAGCATTCCTTCAGCACCACACTGGTGTGCCAGCCTAGATTTTTGTACTAAAGTCTTTAGAATTTGATCTAAACCCACAACCTTCTGAATTAGAAATGAGTGTGCTACCCACCACGCCACAGGTGATGTGGTACATTCAGCATTCTAAACATCGATAATTACAGGCACCAACTCTTACTCCCAAGATGGATCATGATGAAACATTAGTTAAATATTCATTAGCCTTGTTTAAACTGCTTATTTGTGGATCCTGAGAAATCCTGTTGAAGCTTTCCTCAGGAGCTAAGGTAGAATCCAAGCTGGACAAGATGGTTCAAGGAAAGGTTAGGATTGACAGATCAAATGGTCTCTAATCATCCCAGACTTTCTAATCTTTTATTTCCAATTTCTCTTGAATTTCTTTCCCCACTGTGGAGTAAGTGAGGTCATTCAGATGCATTTTACCCTCTTGTAGTTTTGGTCTGAATGAAGCTGGCACATTAAACCCTAAACAAAAATGGTATCAAATAATAATAGCTTTGGTTAAATGAGATAAATGTTTTGAGTTCTTTTTAAATTGTTGCATTTAGTCCTTGTAGAGAAAAATGGTGTCCACTAGAATGTGATATAACAGTCAATATCGATACAACTCACTTTAATTTTGTTCTGATTTTCAGACATACGGCAGCAAGAACTGGAAGCGAATTGGAGTGATTCTCCAAAGAGGTGAGAGCACATCTGGAGTACGGTGCACGGTTTTGGTCTTCATATTTAGGTAGAATATGCGTGCATCGGAGGTGGTACAGCAAAGGGACAGCAAATTGGTTCCTGGGATGAGGGAGCTGTCCTATGATGAAAGGCTGAGTAATTAGGGCTAGAACATCTGGAGTTTAGAAGAATGAGAGGTGATCTCATTGAAACACATACTATAGGCTTGATTTTCCAGACAGGTTTCTCATTAGAGACATCAAACTTTACTTACAGGCTGCAGCAGCAGTTACATGCTTCCATCAAGCTCCAGAACTAGAAGAAGAACTCTCACTCTAAGATTCCCCACACTTAGAGCTGCTTTATTCACACACTCACATGATACTATACAACACAATAAATCTTAAAGCTATCTCATGATAGGCTGCTTCCCCTGCTGGGCCATCTTCATAAACATCAAGCACAGAACTTTTCCCCTTGGTGGAGGGATCAATAGCCAGGGGGCATAGATTTAAGGTAAGGGGCAGGAGGTTTAGAGGGGATGTGGGGAAGAATTTTTTCACCCAGAGGGTGGTGGGAATCTGGAACTCACTGCCTGAAAGGGTGGTAGAGGCAGAAACCCTCATAGCATTTAACAAATATTTGGATGTGCACTTGTGATGCCTTGGCATACAAGGCTATGGGCCTAGTGCTGGAAAATAGGATTAGAATAGTTCGGTACTTGTTTGACAGGTGCAGACTTGATGGGCCGAAGGGCCTTTTTCCGTGCTGTAGACCTCTATGACTCTATGACTCTATTTTATTAGCTTTCAAACAGTCTCCTGCAGTAGTTAAATGAGAATCTTGTTTATTTTTGATTGCAAAAGAGAATAAAATAACAGTATTTGAGTGAAAGAAAGGAGGCGGTCCAGTGGCCCAATGTCAGAGTGTGTTAGTGAACACAGAAGTGTTGGATCAAGGAATGTTAGGATGGAGGTTCCAAATTGCACATTTACATATAGTGAGGGGTTAATCTCAGCTGAATCAGTGTCAAGCAGAGGCCAGCTGGTCTCCTCAATAGAGAGGGAGTCAATGAAATGGTGAGTCAACCATCTTACAGTGAACACCGCCTGGCATCCATCTTAAGAACAGCCACAATAGTGAAAAGCAACAGGTCACATGCGTGGTTGGCTTGATGCAAATGAATACTGACATAAAATTTAAAAGGGGAACATTACAGCAGAAGAAGTCCCACCCCTGTAAAGATGGGAAATGGCGGGTTTGGGAGTGGGGCGCCAGTCATTTCCGGGATTTTCGCAATGATGGAGAGGCTCTTCATTGTGGTGAAAATCCGGGCCTGAGTGATCCGATGATCCAATCCCATGTTTTATTGGGAGTCAGACACAAAGTTCCTCTAAACACCAGAGCAGCCACTTGTTTAATTTTTTTTAAAAAAGAAAATAAATAGAATCATATATAGTGCAGCAGAGATTGAGGCTATTTGGTCCATCGAGTCTACGCTGGCTTTATCGAAGAGCAATCCAGTTAGTCCCACTCCCAGGCCGGCATTTTCCGGTTCTGCCGCAGCAGATGTGGTGAACCAGCCAAAAGTCTGTTGACTTTGGCGGCACCAGTAAATCCAGTCGGCAAGTGGACCTGGAAAATCCCACCACTGTCTTTCCAGACATCCCTGTAAATTTTTCTCCTTCAATTATTTGACCAATTTCCACCTGAAGGTCACTATTGAATCTGTTTCCACCACTCTATCAGGAATGCATTCCAAAATCTAACCAATCGTTGTGTAAAACAGTTTTTCTTCAAGTTTGCCTCTGGGTTTTTTGGCCAATCACCCTGGATCCCTGTCCTCTGGTTATTGACCTTTCAGCCATTGGGAACAGCTTCTTTTCATTTACTCCATTTAAATCCTTCATGATTTTAAACACTTCTTATCAAATTTCCTCTTAGCCTTCGCTGGAAGAGAGCGTCATCAACTTCCCCAGTCTATCCACGGAAGCGTAATTCCTCATCCCCGTAATCCTTCTAGAAAAATCTCTTCTGTAAACTTCAAAAAATGCTGCCCTTTCTACCATTTCAAACTGAATTTGAATGCTTCCCCTCTGAAATCACATGAAATACGGCTTTGAAGTACATCACCAGAGGAGAGGAATGTTGGGGCAGAAATTGTTTCTCGTTGCACCAATTTACTGGGAAGACAATGGGAAAAAAAAGGGCCAATTTTTGGAAACAACATCAATGCTCGCTCTGCGCCTACATTACGGGCACCGCCATGTTGGAAAAGGCGATTTTGCAAGTGTTCCTGGCAGCTGCATAAAAAAAAAGCCCTCAGTCCCTCACGTATGTAAATGAGACAGTTCAATGAATATTGATTTCATGCCTATATTATTGTGCGGTCCAGATGTCAGAACAAACATCAGCGTTGCCTGGATTGACCATCTGAACATTACGTAGTTTTTCTTTTTGTATCTCCCACAGAAGCCTGGCTGAGACAGCACTATGTGCCAGGTCTTACCTGCTGCATTTGTTGCCCTGGCACCATATGTTGGTACTTCATTGTGCCGCACGAATTTGCTAACTTGGTTTGAGTTTACCTTTGGTTGCAAATGGTGATGTTCTATGGTTTCCCTATTAGTGCCAGCATCTTCTACTTTCTTACAGGTTAACACAACCTTACGTGAAGATATTTATTCCTGTAAGTAAATTATTACAGAATGTACAGACACACTGTCTCGCACACAATCACACACACATAATCACACGCACACACACAATCACACACACATAATCACATGCACACACACACAATCACACACACACACACACACAATTACACACGCGCACACACAATCACATGTGCGCACACAATCACACGCGCGCACACACAATCACACACGCGCACACACAATTACACACGCGCACACACAATCACACACACACACAATCACACATGCGTACACACAATCACATGTGCGCACACAATCACACGCGCGAGCACACAGTCACAAAAGCACACAAACAATCTCACGTGCACACACACAATCACATGCACTCACACATAATCACACGCACTCATACACAATCACATGTACACACACAATCACATGTACACACACACAATCACACGCACACACACATAATCACATGCACTCTCACACAATCACATGCACACACACACAATCACATGCACACACACACAATCACATGCACACACACATAATCACACGCACACACACACAATCACACGCACACACACATAATCACATGCACTCACACACAATCACATGTACACACACACAATCACATGTACACACACACAATCACATGCACACACACACAATCACATGCACACACACACAATCACGTGCATACACACACACAATCACATGTACACACACACAATCACATGCACACACACACAATCACATGCACACGCACAATCACATGTACATGCACACAATCACGTGCACACACACACACAATCACGTGCATACACACACACAATCACATGTACACACACACAATCACGTACACACACAATCACACACACACACATAATCACACGCACTCACACACAATCACATTTACACACACGATCACATGCACACACACACAATCACATGTACACACACACAATC